>NC_068573.1:10096554-10746782 GCF_025698545.1 Gossypium raimondii
ATTTCCTCTTTCTTATGCTTTAGACTTCTTTTAAAGTCTTTCCAAGATGGAGGAAGTTTGTCTATTATGGAGGATACCACAATCATTTCATCCATTTTCATATCATATTGCTTAAATTGATTCAGCATCTTTTCAATATCACGAAATTGTTCCATAACAGAACGACCATCAACCATTTGATAATTATTAAAAAAACTGACAAGAAATTTCTTACTTGTAACATCTTCGGTCATGTATCTTGCCTCCAATTTGTTCCATAATTCTTTAGCAGTGACCTCGTTTTGGTAGGTGTCGAACAAACCATCAGATAAACCATTCAATATATGGCCCATGCACATGTAGTTAGCATTGTCCCATTTTTGTCTTTCTCAGGTTGCAGCAACAGATTTGTTTTCATTCTCTTCAGGTCTTAGAGTATCCAAAACATAAGCAATCTTCAAAGTTGATAATAAGAAGAGCATCTTTTTTTCCCATCGTCGAAAATTGCCACCATCAAACCGATCAAGTTTAACAAAGTTGGAAGCTAACTCCCTTAGAGTTTCACTTTCATGTGTTGTGGTAGTCATCATGTAATATAACCTTAAAATTGTTAGTACAAAACTCCGGTAAGGAAAATCTCGAACACACGATCAGAAGTCGAAAAGAAAAGAAGAAATAGGACAAGGCTCCAAGGCGTGTATCAAGGCACTATCTTTAAGGTTATATTCGCCCCCACTTATCTTCAGTGTGCAAATGAGTTCCAAGTAAATTAACCTCGAGGATACAATGAAGCCAATGACTATTTGCGTTTTGCCTTGTGAGAATAGTCCACTATGCATCGAGTAATGTATAACAAAACTCAATTTCTACAAAGGATTTTTGCAATAATGCTTTATAGAATAATCTAATAATATTAGAAAATGAAGGAAGAGAAGAAATAATATTAGAATTTGTTGATATATTTCCAAATGAAAACCCATTCCTATTTATAGGAATTTTCTTGTCTCTTCATATAAAAAATAAGTAAGTATATATTATGTTGAAGTAATAAAATAACACATTACAAAATTATAATAATAATAGAAGTAAAATTCAAAATGATAATATATAATAAGATAATGAAAATATGACTGAATGTACCACTAAAATAATAATAATAAAATAGTTAATAAATTAATTAAAAATGTTAAAAAAGGATTAAATCGCAATCGAATCTAAATTAACAAGAAAAGAATAGGATTATGAACAAGACAAGGGGTTAAAGTGTAATATGCGGATTACATGGGGGCAGATTGGAAATATTTCCTTGCCCCCAAAACGCTGCGCATTGTTCAGGATCTAAGTGAAATAAAAAAACAAAAATGTAAGCTGATATTCAAAATAAATAAAATCTGATTTGAAAACACTACAAAATAAGAGGGATCGAATGCGCAAATTACCCAATGGCACAAAACGCGCGGATCCTTCCCCGGGTTGGGTCACCGAGCGGGTATAGGCCATTAAACGGTGTCATTTTGACACATGAAGGCCTTACCTCAAACGGCGCCGTTTTGAAAGTCTTTAAAAAACAAAAAAAACCCTAGCTTCGTTTTAACAGCTTCAAAAAAATAAAAAAAGGAGCACCCACTTTCGGCCCTCTGAACCCCAGCAGCAACCTCAACGGCAATTCGCCGTGTGGCCACCGCGGCCAAAGACCGACGCTGTGCGAGGAAACCCCATTTGCCCGTGTTCCGATCTAAACCCGAATATATGGGTTTTCGATCCCTAAAATCGAAGAGGAAAGACCCCAACTTCCCCTTTTTCTGATTTAGGTCCGGCGACGGCGCATGTAAGGTTTCTCCTCATCTTTTCCATTTTTTTATTTTATATATAATCTTATATATATATGCTTAAAAAAACCAAAAAAAAAGAAATAAATAAATCAGGAGACCGAATGAAAAAGAGGAAAGAAGAACACCTTTTATTCAAATTTTTTATTTTTTATTGATTCCAATATTTTTTTTATATTTTTCAATCGGTTTTTTTTTTACAATCCCCCTTACATTTGTTTGTTTTTTGGGCTTATATAGCCAAATACATCTTTTTTGCTACTGTTTGTTTCTTTGTCTCTGTTTCTGTTTATTGGCTGTTGTTTTCGTCTATTTTGCAGGTCATGAGGAGTCAACGGGTAGAAACGATTGCCATTTTGGTGCAACCTCAGTGAAGGAGTCGTCATCGGGCGTCGTGCTGTTGAGGCGACATGGGAAGGCTCATGGCGCAAGAGGGAAGGAACCTAGGGTTTTCTAATTTCGTTTAGTTTTTTAGGCCATATTGGGCTGTTAGGGCTTTGGGACTGTCTGGTTTGTTGTAAATGGATTGGGACTGTTAAAATTTTTTTTTAGGCCCGGGTAAAAATGGGCTATTATAGCTTCCCCTCTTTGCTTGTTGTCATGTAACGAGAATAGGGCAAAGACTTTAAAGGGCCAATTTTTCCCGGTCTTGCCAAGCCTCGACTTGTTTTGGTGTCTTTCTTCTTCAGGTAGCTTCATTCCAGTCCACTGTGTCTTGTTGTTTCGATCCACTCTACTGTAACTTTAGGGGACGAGATTTGTGGTTTTAGTTTGCTCTACTGCAATGTCAGGGAGACAAGACTTGCTGCTGCAACCTACTCCATTGCGACCTCAGGAAGATAAGGTTTGATATGATAAGATTTAATCCGACCCTCTGCAACTTCAAAGGTATAGGATTCATCGTTTTAATCCGCTCTACTGTAACTTCAGGGAGATAGGATTAGTAGCTTCAGTCTGCTCCACCGCAACTTTAGGGAGATAAGACTGGATGCGATCTGCTCTACTGCAACAGGTTAAAGCTGAGCATTAGTTACCTTCGAGTTTGCTGCAGCCGGTTAAGATACGTTATGGAAATGGGAGCGAGTAACGATGGACTTTGTTAGTGGGTTGCCTCTAACATCCACTAAGAGGGATTCTGTCTAGGTCATCGTGGATCAATTGACCAAGTCTGCTCACTTCATCCCGGTAAGGACAGACTTTTTCTCTTCAGAAATTAGTTAAGCTCTACATATCGAAAATAGTAAGACTGCATGGGGTACCTGTCTCGATCATTTCTGATAGGGATCATTGTTTCACGTCTTGGTTCTAAAAGAAGCTTTATGAGGCTCTGGGTTCAAGATTAGACTTCAGTACTGCTTTCCATCCTCAGACAGATGGTTAGTCGGAGAGGGTGATTCAGATACTGGAGGACATGTTGAGGAGCTGTGTTATTGATTTCTGAGGCAGTTGGGAGGAGCACTTACCGTTAGCGGAGTTTGCCTACAATAATAACTTCCAGTCTAGCATCCAGATGGCACCTTACGAGGCACTGTATGGTCGTAAGTGTCGCACTCCATTATGTTGAACTGAGTTGGGCGAACGACGTGTTCTGGGTCCTGAATTGGTCTCTAAGACAGAGGATAAAGTTAGATTGATTCGGGATCGTTTGAAAGCAGCTTCTGACAAGCAGAAACCTTATGCGGATTTGAAGAGGCGTGAGATCGATTATTCTATGGGGGACTTAGTTTTTCTCAAGGTCTCGCCATGGAAAATGGTTCTGAGGTTCGATCGCAAGAGCAAGCTAAGCCTTCAGTTTATTGGACCTTACCGCATTCTGAAACGTGTGGAACCTGTCACTTATTAGTTAGAGTTACCTCCGAAGTTGGACTGCATTCATGATGTTTTTCACGTCTCGATATTGATGCACTATCGCTCTGATCCCACGCATGTTGTTTCTGTTGAAAAGATTGAGGTTAAGCCAGACTTTACCTTCAAGGAGGAGCTGGTCCAGATTCTGGAGCATGATGTAAAGGTCCTTCGGAAAAAGTCTATTCCCTTAGTGAAGGTTCTGTGGCATAATCATAGCACTGAGGAGGCCACGTGGGAGCCTGAAGATGCGATGTGTTAACAGTATCCTCACCTATTCTGATCAGGTAAATTTTGAGGACGAAATTTTCTTTTAAGGGGTAGAATTGTAACGGCCCAAAATTTCTAATTTCGTTATTGTAAAAAAAATATGACACAAATATTTGTCTGCTTCAGTGGTTAAGTGTTCTGGATGTGTGTATGAGGTCCCAAGTTCAAGCTTTAACTTGGGAAAATTTTGGGATTCTTATGAATAAAGCCTTATATTTGGTCAATAGGCTTATAGTTAAAAGTTGGTAAAATTATATCAAAAATGGGCCTGCTGGTCTAGTGGCTAAGGTGTGTTGCCGGGTGGGAGGTCTGGAGTTCAAGTCCTTGCACAAGCAAGGGAATTATTTTTCGTTGCTTGGCCGTGTGGCATAGTGGAGTCCTAGTCAAATCGAAATTTTGAGTAGTGGAGTTGTTGTGGGAAGTTAGAGAGAGAATTAAAGAGATGAGTTACTAGATTTTTTAGGCATTATCTTTTTGTTTAGTTTTTTAAAAATTTCGGACTCTTTTCCACCTTTTTGATGTTTTCTCTCTTCTCCCCCACTCTCAATTTTCAGTTTTCCACTTTTTTTCTAAATAATAAATCCTTACTGCTAAATTTCCTTTGAATTTCCCTTCCGTTTTTGTTATCTTTCTTCATCTTTTCCCCTTTGTGCAAGCGTGCAATTGTGTTGTACAGTAAGTTTCCATTTTATTAAACTCGAATGTTACTCTGGATAAGGGATTAAGAGGTGTTTTGTTGACTGTTTAGGATTCGATTGTGAGGCTGGAATTAACATTCGTCAATTTGACTCGAAGTGGTGATCGTTTGGTAAGCGGATAGGGTATGCGTTTTCTTGTGTTGTTTGGGCGAGTAGTTTTGGCTTTGAATTCGTTCTTAACTTTGTTGAACTCTTCGTTAATGAGGAATAGTTATTTTTACAGCAGTGAATCGTTTCGGTTGCTATCTCCCTCGTGTTGAGTAGTGGTGGAATTGTGCGAAGTTAGAACGTTTTTGGTGATCTTGGGTAAGTAGCGAAAACGATACAGGTGTGTACCCGAAACACAAAAAATAGGATTCAGCGAAAATTCAAAAATTGCTGGTTGTCGAGAAATAAGAGAAAATGATGCAAAAAATTGTAGAGAAAGGAAATAAGGGTGTTATAATCTTGGAAATCAACATTTTGCACTAAAATAGTTTTGGACAGCAATAGTAGTCTAACTTTGAAAAATCATATAAAATAGTGGAAATTGAGTTAGAGGTTGAATAAAATATGAAATTAAATTTTGTTGAGTCTAGTTTTTCGTGGAAGAAACAGTGTAAGCAATGAAGTTATAAGTTATGAGATATAATGAATTTTGTGAGACAAGGTCAGAATGGTTTCGGGTTTCCCTGTTCTGATTTTGGAAAATCATCAAAATTGTAAAAAAATAATTAGGGGGTGAAATTTATATGTTTAAATCCTTGACGAGTCTATTCAAGAGAAACAAACAGAAACATCATCTGAATTTTGTACTAAGAGATAAATAATTTTTAGTAAGGAAAAGTTAAAGATGTCAAACAGCAGAATTGGGATAGATTTGAAGATTTTACTGTACTTATTTGATAAACCATAAAATCTAAAAATTTTATGGTTGAAAGGTATTTGAGTCTAGTTTTGAAAACATCAAATGGATCTTAATTTGGAATTCTTAGCTCAATATATAAATAATTTATTGATAATGACTCAAGTAGACAGCTTTGAATGAACATATAAGTAAATAGTGAAAAACATATATGAATATAAAATGGATCACACGGCCAAGGCCAATTTGGGCCAAGTGGGCCACACGGGCACATATGGGCGTGTCGGCCCAGTTTTACCGAAATGATTCTAAGGTTGCACGGGTTGCCCAAGTCGACTGTGAACCTACTGTAAGGTAGGCAAACGCTACTTAGACCCCTAAATGTGTGAAATTGACTGAATGATATTTGTACTGAGCATGTTAATATCTGAACTGAATATATGTACTAAAATTGCATAATAGCATATCATCTATGGCATGTTGCATTGCATTGGGTTAGGGGTTGTTATTCGGAGGAAGTGTACTGAAAGGCTTTAAGCCTAATTTATTGGCAGCTCAGTTGCAAACTACTGTTTTGTACCGCATTCGGTACTACTTGGAGTGTAGGGATGGGTGGGTTGATTATATCCCCACATGGAGTGTAGCGTTAGACGGAGATGGTGTGTAGAGGCTGGTTGGGTAGGAATTTGCTATTGCTTAACTGTTACTGCTACTAATACTGTGATGGGCTAAGGCCCTACTGCATTTTTGACACTGTACTGAGATGGGCTAAGGCCCAAACTATCACTGATACTAAAAAGGGCTTAGGCCCAAGACTATTCAACTGTGCACTGTGAATACTGATTGTTTGTTTGTTTCTACGGGATTACACACTGAGTTTACGTAAACTCACCCTTTTTGTTTAATATACACATGTAATCCCCAGACTTAGACGATTCGGCGCGATGGAGGACTCAGCGATGACCACAATAATTTTTGGACTACATGGTTTTCAATTTACGATTTATGATTCGATTATTATTGATTATTTGGGTTGTAATTTAAGGACTCTCTTGGACTTTGGTTTTAAATTTTGAGTTTTTATTTATTTATTTTACTTTATGGATTTATACCTACTGATAGTAGGAAATTCGGTTTTCAAAAAGTTAAAGTATTTTCTAAACGTATGATCACTCAGACTGTTTTATTAAAGCTTCCACAATGAGGGATGTTTCAAAATAAATGTTTTAAATGAATAAAGGCGACTTCCTAAGTTCTAAAAAAAGTTTACTAAAGATAATAACATGGAATGTTTTCATCGTAACAACGAGGTTTCAAAAACACTATCATGTGACATTGCCAGATACGACCATAATGTTTAGGCTGGGTTTGGAGTGTTACAAGAAACCAATCATTCGCCATTGAATATTGGATTAGATTGGATTTGAGTGAATAAATTAAGTCATTAGAATATGAAGATCCGTTCGAGGTTGTATTGCTAATTTTGGATAACATACCTTTGATTGATTGTGCTTTTAATGTTTATGTTGTAATAGCTATTTTCAATGAGTTACGTTATATTCACTTAGACTTTATGTTAGCAAGCTGAAACAAATGTATGCTATAAGACTTGTCTAGGTTATGTATGAGAGTTTATTAAGAGCACTTCAATCTGTTCATTTGAGGAATTGCTTTTGAAAGTAAGTGCAAGCTAAATTGTAAACATGGAGTGTTTACTGCCCAAGTTTTCAAGGGAAGAATTTGGAGGTGAGTGTTCTAGTCTTTAGGTACAAATGTGAGATCTCTATACTTGGAGAGTGATGGAATATGAATCACTCATTCTATTTGTGATTAAAGATAGTGATGAGCTAGGCTCTGTAGACATAGGGAAACCAAACTGCATAAACAACTCTTTGGTGTCCTTTGTTTTTGCTTGTACAATTTTTGGTAGTGCTAAGCCGTAGTGACCACTAGACAACATATGTTTCAACCTTTTTAAGCTTCTTGCCAAAAAAAAATCATTTTAAAAGGTTGCTATTTTTACAAAATTGGAAGTAAACAAAACTCAATACAACATACTCAAATCAAACCAAAATTTAATTTATACTAATCAAATTTATTAAACGAAACAAATAATGTGATACTTACATATCTCAATCCCTAACTGCCAAAGTCCTAAAGGAAGAAGCAAAGTAGATATTTGATGAATGTTGACAAACTCAAATCAAATAGAAAAAGTAAGGAAAGAGTTTTCCAAAGATTATTGACGAACCCCAAATTGGAGCTTTGTAGAGGTGTTCAACCTGCATGTCACGGAGGCTGCCAAAAAGGTGTAAGCAAAAAGCTAAAAAGGTTCTCAAAAAGGGGACCCTCAACTTTGCACTTTCTCATGCCTTTCTTTCCTGATTGGCTACTGGGTTTTTCTCTGTTGACTTCCACCATATTTTTTGCCATTAAGTCGCCCCCTCCATGCCCTTATTACATTCCTGTTTCATTAGTCTAACCTTTGGTGATTGGTTTTTGCTTCACTATCATACACTTACTGAAAAGTAATAATTTTTTGCTTTTCTGGTTTTTGAACTTCACATGAAAGCTTTAGTTTCTATGATTAATTTCACTTATAATTATTAAATTACTTTCACAATTATTATATCTAATATGTTTCCCCGTCCCTCTAAAGGAGGACTTAAAGTTTTAAACTACAATACAAGACGGCCTGACTCACTCGGCCCGATTTTTAGGTAAGATGTTTCTGGTTTGGACTTCATCAACTCTATTTCAAATTAAATAATAAAATATTTTTATTTAAATTTATTATAAAATATTTAAAATTTATATTAATAATATTAAAACATATAATTAATAAACATTATCTAATAAGATTGTTACACATACCGTCACAATTACAATTATAAAGAATACATATGAATGATTATAACCAGAATTAATCTTATAAAGCTTGATCGATAATTGGAATATATCCAGATCTATACCTTATTAAATATATACAAAGTTCATATATAGTAGGACATAAACTAAAATGAATGTTGTTTGAGAACTCACACATGATTTATATCTTAAAGTTCCAAGAGCGTTAACTTCGTGATTAAGCTAAGGCCTTTTTGAGGTAGACCAACTCTGTCGATAAAAGTTTGTAAAGTGTTGTTCGTCATAAGCTGACAAACCCCTCAACAGGTCAATATTATCTGCAATGGGAGTTTTAGCTCCCAACTCTAATAAAAGCCAGGTGCTTCTAGAAGTGGCAAATTCATAAAGTGAAAGCAGTGATAAAAAGGACCATATAGATGGACATAGCCACCCACCAAAGAAATCTCAACATTTGTTCGGTGATATTTGAACTCATGTCTTATAACACTTATTAGTAACTACACAACTACTTGAGTCAACAATAATAAATATATTTTAATTTTGTCATCTTTTTCACTTTTTGTTTCTTGTTTAATAATTTCTTATGTAAATACATATTAAATAGTTGATTATTTAATTATAACATTAACTTTGATATTTTTTACTTTTATATTTTAATTATTTTTTCATTATCGTAATTAATTGATTTTATATAAAATAATTTCACAAATCGATATCAAAGTTACATATCTTATTTTAATTGAAGTCGATATAATTTTTTATGAAAGAAATTAAATATATTTAATTTTATATCATTTTAATATTTAATTAATATTATTTATTTTTTAATTAAAAATAAAATACATAAATAAATAATATGAAAATAATTATTAAGAGAATTTTAGAGTAAAGGTGCTTGGTATCTGAATTTTAGCCTAATTGAAATATAATCTTATCTTTCTTTATTAAGCAAAATCAAACATTTTCCTGTCTTGGCCAATTGGTATCCCTAAAACCCCAACCCTATCTATAGCAACGAAATCCAGATAACAATACAATCTAATCTCCTTCCCAATCATCTTCTTCCACGTGTACATAAAGTGCCACCCCCAATCAACCCAATCACCATCACTTTTCCCCTGTAATTTTCTGACACTTAAGCCTCTTTCCCTTCCATATTGTAGATCCCGCTCTGTGCCCTTTCCCTCTTCAAAGGTCTCTTCTCTCTTTTTTTTTTCTTTCCATTTTCTCTCCATCCAAACAGAAATATGTGCAACAATAACAACAGTACTAGGCGAAGCAAAAGAAAACCAAAGTCTCGTAGTTTTTCTCTGAAACATTCTCGGAAAACCCGAAGTAAAACTAGGAGACCAAAGTACCTTAGCCTTCTTCACCTTGAAGAAAACTTACCCCAAATGCCATTAACCAACAACAACGATAACAACTACAAAGAAATTACAGATAAACAGCTTAATCTTTTCCCACTTCACCCTGAAAATTTAGTTGAAGATCGTGATACACAGTACGATAATGTTTCTTTGCTTTTCAACACGACAGAGGGAGACAGCGATCATGCTGTTACACTTAACGGTCTTTTAGACAGCGAAGGTAGTGATAATTATAAGAATGAAACGGCGACGGCGACGACCACGACGACGGCGACTACGGTGACGTCGGAAGAGAGTCCTTTGTCGCCTTCTTTTACGTATAGGGGGTATAGCTGTGAAGATCGAACGAGGTTGTCGCTTGTACGGGCGGCTATGAAAGGGAAGAAGGAGAGAGATGAGAGTGAGGAGAAGTGGGTGGTTTATTCTGAGGTTGTGGAGAAGAAAGAGATGGAAGAAGTGAGTAGCGGCGGCGGAGGAGACGGTGGTTATGATGGCGGTGCATGGTGGAGTAAGAAGAAGATGAAAAAGTTGTTGGCTTTGAAGCTTAACTATGAGGAGATAATGAATGCTTGGTCTGGTAAGGGCCCCCTTTACATTGAAGGAGAGTCCCCTCAAATTGTCCCTCACTTGCATCAACCGTCTCCCAATGTAAGATCTTAGCCCCTAATCAATCATTTCTTTTCTTTTAACTTTTTCTAATGTTAAAAGTTAATAAAAATATTTAATTTTGGACTTAATTAGATTTCTTTTTATAAAATAAATCATTCAAGATGTTTTTTTATTCAACTTCAAAAAATGTTTTTTATGCACAAATATTTTGAGTTGGAATTTAATACACTAACTATATATATTAAAAATTTATGTACAAGTCAAAATAAATCAATGGTGTATGGTAATAAATTGGAAGAGTATTGCATACATAGATAAATAATAATTGAACATCAATTATAAATTTGGTGATGGCAGAAATAGTGAATTGATTTTATCTTATATTTTTTATGTTAATTGATAAAAATGTGTAAGAAAGTGGCATATGGGGGGGAAGTTGAGCCCATGCTAGCTTTGTTTCTATATGAGATGATGATAGGCTCAATGTAGGCAATGAAAAATATGTTTTGCACTTTTTGCTTTTTTCTTGTTGGGCCCTAGTATACCTTTTAAGCCAGCTGGATTTTTCATTTTCGGCCCAGCTTAGTGACATTTTGTTGGTTGGTTGGTTGGTTGATATTAAAAATATTATATAGTTTTCCGTGACAATATTTTAAAATTTAAATTAAGTTATGCGTCATCTTTTTACCCTTTATAGCATAGCAAGCCTTTGGAAAGATACCTACTCACTAAAAATAATGAGATTTCTCTCATTAATTAAATGCGGTCCAATGTTTTTGGATTGCTAACACCTTTTTGTTTTAACCCTTTGTTTTTTTCACCGAATGTGTTGAAATGAAAGTTTTAAATAAAATTAAGGAAAATTATTTAAATTTGGAAAATTCTTTTATATTGGGCATGAATTTTTTAAAAAAATTAAACCCTAAATTTAAAAATTATTTTTACATTGGAGCTTAAATTAGGTAATTATCTTTACATTAGGTTTTAGCTTTTTTTTATCTAAGTTAATCTCTAAACCTGTTTACATCTGATTTAGGAAGTAACTTTTTTATCTAAGTTCAACCCTAAATTTGAATATTGTCTTTTATATTGGAGTTTAAATTTGGTAATTGTTCTTACATTGGGGTTTTATTTTTTTTATCTAAGTTAATCTCTAAACTTGATAATTGTTTCTACATTGGGGCTCGAACTTAACAATTGTTCGGTTTGAACTAAACAATTGTTTTCATATTAGGGCTTGAACTTGAAAATTGTTCTCAAATTAAAGCATGAACTATAGGATTTTCAAGGACTAACTTGAAAAAAAAACGTTCAAGTCCCACTATGGGGACAATTAAGGGTCTAACTTAAAAAAATATTCAAACCCCAATGTGAAAAAAATTACCAAGTTCAAGTCCTAAAAAAGTGATTTAACCTTAAAATTTGTTTTTCCAATATTCTCGTGTGTGCTTAATCAACCTGTCATTTATTATACTATAACTATGTTATTGGGACTTGGGTCTCGTGAGTTTTGAATAATAAATTAGGAACTAACATAGAGGTATACCTATGTTGATCGAGCAGCTGGTAGTGGATGGTATGGGAAGTGCATCCAATGTGTGGAAGGTACCAGAAATGGCAAGTGATTTGAAGATAAAGGAAGAAATAGAGGAGAAAGAGGAATGGAGAAAAGGGCACAGAGAAGCAAGTGTGTTGAGATACAAAGAGAAGAGGCAAAATAGGCTTTTCTCTAAGCGTATTCGTTATGAAGTTAGAAAACTCAATGCTGAAAAGCGCCCCAGGTTGAAGGTACATACATGCATGCATGGGTTTTTTTTTTTTCTTTTTTCTGATGAATAGTTGGATTTTTGGATAAGACTAATTGAAACTTGTATATTTTTACCGTGTTTCGCGTTTTGTAGGGTCGATTTGTGAAGAGAGATTGAGAAGTGGAAAGAGTATACTCAGGAGATGGAACAACTGTGGCCTTGGGTTGTTCAAATGACCCTTTATCATATTACAATATCAGTGAGGGATTCAATGTGAACTATAGATTATATCTGAAACTTGTAAATATGAAGGCTACGATCATTTGGAGCTAAACAGTTAACATTATTTTCCAAATTCTGCCTTGATTAAAATTATACAGGCTCATGTAAAATGATTTCAATTGTGGATCACTAAAATCACAATAAGTTTAAACCTACGCAAACTCTGGGTTTAGTAAGATTTGCTACCATTTTTTTATTTCAATACCCTAAACTCTTCTCTTTTCCTCAAAAAAATTGATCAAAATCACGACTAAACAATGATTATGCTGACCACGGTGCCATACAAGATCGGCCTATTAGTGTTTGTACAATGCCATACAAGATCTTGACCAAAGTTATTGTCAATAGACTTATGAGCATTATGCCCAATTTATTTGCTTCAAATTAAGTTAGTTTTATGCCCGAAGGGTGTATTACATATGAATATTGTTATCGCTCGAGATTATTCATTTCATGAGAAATTGAAAATGCAGAAAGGAGTAGATGATGGTTAAAGTGAATTTAGAGAAGGTTTATGATCGAATTCGTTGGGGCTTTATGGAAGATTCGTTAGTGGATGTTAGGTTCCCATCTGAGCTAATTCAGGTGATTATGAACTATATCTCTTCCCCCTCGATGCAGATTCTTTGGAATAGTTCTTTCAACGAGAACTTTTGTCCAATAAGGGGTACTCAACAAGACGATCTTTTATCTCCGTATTTATTTGTCATTGGAATGAAAAGCTTGGGGACATCTTGTTCACGAAGCCGTTGAAAGTAATCTATAGAAATTCGCCCACCAATTTCCCACCTGATCTTCACTGATGATCTAGTTCTATTTTGTGAAGCAGATGTAGAGCAAACTCGGTTTGTGAGTATGATCCAAGACCAATTTTACTATTTTTCAAGTCATAGGATTAATGCTCAAGAAACCAATATGTTTTCTCTTCTAACGTGAGCAGGGAAGATGCCAAGATCATTAGCAGAGAAATGGGTTTCCTACGAATCAATGATTTGGGAGTATATTTGGGTATGTCTCTTTGTCACTAAAGGGTAATGTTAAACTCACATTGTAAGAGCCCATTTTTGCCCGGCCCACATGCATATAAAAAAACAAGCAAATAAAAATAAAAAGTCAAATAAATAAAAATAGTCCAAAAACAGTCCATTTACAAACCCAAATTCTAACCCGAATTACCCAATACACCCCAACCCAATAACCAAAAACTCGAATTACCCAATACACCCCAGCCCAATAACCAAAAACCCTAAGCCCAATACCCTAGTCCGGTTCGCCTAAAGAGAGCCAGAAACCCTAGCAACCTGCAGTAGGCCTCCAGCGCCGCAGCGACAAGAACCCTCCCCCTCGCGTGCCCACCACGCGGGATGCCTCACACGAGCCGCGCCACGTCCCAGCTAGCCCTCGTACGCCCGTACAGCTGCAGCAAACACCAACAAACAACAAGCAAAAATGCAACAGAAATAGAAGATACCAAAAAACACAAGAACGAATAGCAAACAAAAGGCAATAGAAAAAGAAAAATAGAAAAAGGGCAGAGAGGAGATTTTTCGATTGGATGTATTTTCTCTTCTTTTCTTTTTCGTTTTGGCTATAAAAAGCCAATACAAACAATGTAAAAGGGGTTACACATTCAATATACAGATTGAATACCAAAAAGAGATTCAAAGGAAATCAAGTTTCATAAGGTTTTTTTCTTTCTTTATTTTTATTTTCGTTTTTTAGTCCATTACTAGTTTAGAAATAAAAGAGAGACAGTAAAAGAAAGAAAGACGTACCTAGTAAATCCTCTCCCTCCATCGTCATCGGAGTTGAGTGGAGGTTGGGGGGTTTGAGGAGAGGTTTCGTCGAGCGGCGCAGAGAACCTTTAAGGTTCTTTAGTTTTTTTCTTTATTTTCTTTCCTTAGAAAATGATAGGCTGCTAGTTTTAGGGTTTATTTTGGGTCTACGAGAAGGAAACGACTCCGTTTTAAGCATGTTTCAGCAGCCTTAAAATCGACTCCGACCCGCGCGGTGAACCGGTCTGAGGGAAGGATTCGCGCGTTTTGCTTCAATGGTCCATTTGCGCGATGAGTCCTTCTATATTTCGCATTGTTTTGATTCAGTTTTATTATTATTCTAATCTATACATTATATTGGATTTCTGTTTCGATTGGATCCATGTTGAACGACACAGTTTTGAATATCCAAATCTACATGTCAGAGAAGATTTTTGCGTTAAATTGCTTTAATAATCCCTTTGTTGTTAAAAGGTTTTCAATTCAGTCGTTTGCATGCATATTTCAAATCAACCCCTAGAATTTTGTTCGGATTCAAAATAGATCCATCCTCATTAAATTAACTAATTTATTATCATTAATTTCATTTGTTGTTATTATATGTAATAGTATTTATATATATGTATATATGTATATATTAGTTAATCTAATTTTTATATAAATTCTTTTATTATATAATATTATTTATGTATTCATTACTTAATTTTATTTTATGTTTTTAGATATTATCTTAATATAATCTATACATACCCTTTTTTTGTTTTTGTTCATGTACATGTATATATATAATTAATCTCAAAATTTTCAATGATAGTACTTTATATTTTATATATGCATATATAATTTGTTTTGAGCATATGTACGTATATATAATAATATATTATTATTTTCAAATGTATATTCTTGTGCACATAAACCTTATTCCTTTTAAATTTGTTATTTTATTTTATTTATTTAACTTTCATGTATTATCACTATGTATATATTATTATTTTATTAGGTTTTACTTATATAAATTAGAATGTAGATATTAATTTTAAGTTGTTTATTTTATTCTTACTTCATTTTTTAAATTTTTATGCTTTTTAAATGATTAAAGTCAATATTTGTATTTGCCTATTTTTTGTTTAATTGCTGCTAGTTTAAAACTAAATTGTTATTTATCTTTTACATTATATGTGTCGTTATTCAATCATGTTCCACTTATAAGAGTTGAATTTTATAAAAGCATAAAATCATTTTATTTTGAAAATTTTCATATTACTTGGTGTTTACGATCCTCAGGAGAATTGAGCCCTAACGTATTGGGTTTTTATTTTTCTCGTTGGATATAAATAATCGAGATTTTTTTAAAAAAAACATACAAATTTCAAATAAAAATCCATTCTCGGGAATTCAACACGTTGTGTCCTAACGCATTGGATATGACATGTTATTTTCACGAGACGAGGATTTTAAAAATAAAGGCAATGTTCGATATTTAGGAATTTTGTGAAATCGAACCCTAACTTACTAGGTTTTGATTTTCTCATTTGACCCAGATAATCGGATAGCCTTCTCAAAATGCATAGGTTTTAAAAGACGAGAGATAAATTTAATTTTGAGGATTTAAAATGTCACACTCTAACTTACTAAATGTAACAATTTATTTCTTTGGAATAAGTGAGCCTCATCATCCAATTCACTTTATTCAAAATAAAAGGATCATATTTTAAAATCTTTTCAAAATTTCGACATTAAGACATTAAACAATCAAATCGGTACCAATTTTGGGCGTCACGAGGGTGCTAACCCTTCCTCGTGCGTAACCGACTCCCAAACCTATTTTCTCAAAAATTCGCAGACCTAAAATTATTTTCAAGGTGATCCGATCACACCACAAAAAAATATCGGTGGCGGCTCCCATTTTTATTTTCAAAATCGATCCCTATTTTCAAAACTTCAAAAAAGGGTGGTTTCAACAGCTTGGCGACTCCACTGGGGAAGATTTAGAGAGTCAAGCCGTAAAATTGATCGTTTTGTCTTATTGTCGAAAATTAAAATTTGATTTGAAAAATTACGATCTTTTCTTTGCACTTGTTTGCATGATTATTGTAAATTAAATTGTATATTTTGGCATCATTTTGCATAAGACTGTTTAGTCTTGTCCTTTTAAGTGGAGTGAAAAACTAGTCCTTCGTGAGGTTTTCACCTCCGTGTAGGATAGTGAATCACTTTTGGGATACATCCTTACCTATGTCGTCATGATATTTTCATCTCCGTGCAGCCATAGGGAAATGTATTCCCCTGAACCGAACTCGGTCTGTATGAGCCTATAATGGGTGAAGACCGAGGAATCTGCTGGTTCGGGTACCTTATCTTTAGAGCCAAACCTCATATAGTGGACTTAGAAACTTAGCCTAGATAGAGCCACTCCAAACCCCTAGTAGTCACCCAATTAGGTACTTTCTGTTTTCCTTGTACTAACCCCTCTTATTGTGTTTTGATTATGATTGCATCGCATCTGCATCTTAGGAAAGAGATATTGATTCAAGTCTGATTACTAAATTAGAAAGCTTGTCATGGAATACGGATTCCTTGATAAAATGGAAAACAATACGACTTCCCAAATATATTCTGAGAAACACAAGAAGGGCGATGAAAGAGTTCGTGATCTTTACTTCGTGGCCTAAGGGTTCGAGACGATTGTCCAAAAGCCTTCGACAAGCTGACGAGCCTTATGAAGATGGGCAGATGATGGATCGCGACCAAGATCAAAAGAAGGAGCTAGCAATGGCATCTATTGGCAAGATTACCTCAAACATGCGGATGAAGAAAAAGAATGATGTTGTTTCTTGGAATATGAGGGTGAGGCCGTACATGTATCCGTTTTATGTAAGGGAATTTGCTTTCTAGAAAAGTTTCCTAAATGTAATTGAATCAGAATCAACGTCTCTTTAGGCATTCATTTCATGCATTTGCATCACATTGCATTACATGCATTGAAATCCATTGAAAGAGTCTAAACGAGTAAATTTATTTCAGCTAACCTGGAAAACCAACCAACCAAACACCCTTACGATATCCAAGCAAAGACTAGAGAAATGAAACGAAGGTTGGAAAAATTAGAGCGAATACAGATCCAGATGCAGGAGCAATTGACTGAATTTCAACAGGAGATGAGAGATCAGATGCTAGAATTACGGAGAACTATGATAAACCTGTTCAACCGATTGCTACCTGGAAAGTCAACAGAAGTGAAAGACCCGATGGTTTACTTTGGGGTTGATAATGAGGATCTTGTCTATTCCTTAGATTATACCCCGACAAGTGTCCAAGTCCAGCCAGATGGGCGCCCACAAGGAGTACTCTTTACTATCGGATCCCAATATTATCAAACTGGTACATCGACACCAGTTAATTGCCTGACAGGCTTAGGATCCAATTTGAGGAATGATTTAGCTAATCCTGTTGCTAATCTAGCCGAAATAAAGCAGAAGAGGGTAGAGTACCCAGATACTATAAAGGCCCCAAGGAAGAAGGGGAATAAAAGGGATAATGCAGGCGGATATAATAAGGGCCACTCAAAACAAATCACTGTGGGCAGGCCAAAGATGGAGACCACCAGCCATCAGAACCCTTTAAAGCAAGAATCTGGAGTGAAACCAGGTACTGAGAAGCTCCAGTTCACACCAATTCCGATGTCATATAAGGAGCTGTATCAAAGCTTGTTCGATGCGCATGTTGTTGCTCCTCATTACTTGACCCCTTTACAACCTCCGTATCCCAAATGGTACGATATGAATGCGCAATGTGATTATCATGCGGAAATTTTAGGGCACTCCGTAGAGAATTGCATTGCCTTCAAAAAGCTAGTTGAAAGACTCATCAATATAGGCGTTGCCAAATTTGATGATTTATCCAGTGTAGAAAATACACTGCCCAATCATATTGCTGACGAGGCGAATGAGGTGTATGAAGAGGTGTTGGGAAATGTTCACATCAACGACGTGTCTGAAGACACAATTGGAAAATGACCTTGTTAGATGTCTGCCCTTAAAAATTCTGGAGTGTTCTAAACAATTAGACTGTGAAAGAAATCCCTATAGTTTTTAGAGCTTTTCTAGAGTAATGTTCAGAACATTTTTGTTGTTTTTAGCCTAGAAATGATAGAAATTCCTTTGTGAAATAGGCTTATGGCTGAACGTTGTTATTTTAATGAAATACATCTTTGCAATTATTGCTGAGCCAATATTTTTATTCTTTGCGAATAATTCTATATTCTTTCATTCTTTTAGATTTTCTTCCAAACCATCATTCATTCATTCGTAATTATATGATACAAATGATTACTCATGAATTTATACATTCTTTTGTACATTCTTTGGTACTTGCTATGGGTCCTTAGATATCAATGACATGAATGACACTGCTACAGACTCAGATTTTCCTTTTGAGCGAGGCATGTGTTCAGAGGGATCTCAAGACTTTGGAAATGACATAGATCATAGCTTATCTCCGAACTTGTCGAGGATGGTTGAGTAGGAGGATAGATGGATCCTACTTCACAAGGAACCATTAGAAATTGTGAGCTTGGTAACGATTAAAACTGACCTGATTGCAAAGACGAAGCAACACCTTGATGAGTGACCTCTAGAGTTCAAAGATGTCTTTGTAGGATCATACCAGGATATGCCGGGTCAACAACAACACAATGACAAAATTTGCAGTGTGAATGACGCAATGAAAATTCTTTGCCGGGGCAATGCCTTTCTTGTTAACTCAGTTTAGCTTTGCCCGTTTGAAGTCGAGTTTCTATCTCTTCAAGTTTTGTCGGATTTTATCCTGATTGAAGAGGAGGATCCAAAATTTTCTATCATAGTTTCGCCTCGGAAGGCTCTATGAAAGAAACATGATACCAAAGAGGGTTTTTCGTAGACAAGATGAAAGTGAGAAATCTTGTTTATAAAAACATTGATTCTGATCGAAAGGGTTCAGATTCAAAAAAAATTTAAAAAAAATCAAAAATCAAAATCAAAATAAAAAAAAAGAAAAAAGAAGAAAAAAAATCAAAATCAAGATCAAAATGAAAATGAAAATGAAAATGAGAAAAAGAAAGAAAAAAAAGAAATCTAGATGAAAAAATCAGAATGAAAAAGAAAAAATAAAAAAGAAAAGGAGAGGCCAAAGCGAAAACCCGCAAAGGGCGCTTTGTGACAAAATGAGGTTTTGAGTTGAAAACCCGAAAAGGGCGACTCAAATTTTGAGCAAAATGGGGCATAGTCATCACCGTTATCGAAGACTCCTAATGGACATTGCTTCATCTTTGAAATCATTAGAGGCTGCTTCATATGTCAATGTCATCATATGCCGGTATAGAATTTCAAGAGGATGGTATTGGAGAATGCATTGAATTTGAACAATAGCGCGGTAGCTGAGGTCTGAAATCAACTCAGAAGCAGACACCATGATTCGTCATCAAATTGACTAGAGATGAACATCAAGAAAATTGAAAAATGAATGAGACTTGAAAAATTACCATTTGCCCTCCTTGCTTACCGAGCATCTATCAAGATTTCTACCAGGGCAACGTTGCTCTCTTTGGTTTACGGGGTTGAGATAGTTCTACCTATTGAAATCCCCACCCTCCGGTATTAGAGTTGGAAGGACCCAATCGCGATGTGATTAGTTGGACCTAGGAAAAGGGTTAAAAGCTATTCATTAGGGTCGGATGTACCAGATGATACGAGCCCATAATAAACGGGGTCATCTCAGAGAATTCCACGAAAGGGTGGATGCCGAAAAAGACCATTCCTCAACAAAAAAAATTTAGAAGGAAATGAATGCTAAGCCGAGGATGTCTCCGTGTTGTAAAGAAGACCTTTTTAGAGGAGCATTGATCCTGAGCGAGACCGTCGATCCTATAAATACGGATCCAGTCAATAAATACTTCGTTTAAAGAAGAAGAAAGAACCAAGGTGAAACCTGCAAAAGAGGACTTGGAGTCAAAAAAATGATGAAGAAGAATGAAAATGAAAAATGAAAAATGAAAAAATGGAGAGGCTAAAGGGAAAGCCCGCAAAGGGCATCTTAGGCCAAATGGGGATTTGAGTTGAAAACCCGAAAAGGGCGGCTCAAATATTGATCAGGATGGGGTATGAAGCGATCAGAGCAACTCGAATTTTTAGGCATGTGGTAATGTTGTTATACCTGAATCAATAGGAAAGGGTAGGCGACACCTTGGGGCATCGACAAAGCACTGTAGATCTCTCAAACGCATGTCAAACTCAGAAAGGTCTTCAGAAAGTTTGTATAGAGAAGTTCAAGCTGCGATATCTGAGGCACCCAATTCTCATATTATTGAATTTGTTGTTCTTGGAATTCTTTTCCAGGATATACATTCCCAATCAACTTCTCTATTATCTTTCCTTACTATTTTCGATAATTTGTTCTTTCGAGCTACGCTCAGAACCAACTTTATTCTTACCCATTGTTATGACCTTTTTGCAAATATGTTGCATTGGAATAATGATTAATGGACTAATAAAAATTTCACAAATGAAGTTTTGCATATTACTCTGAAAGGTTTCTAAATAATATAGGAACCTGAAACAGGACTGTTGTTTAGAACACATCAAATTTAAAGGTTGGAAATTTGAGAGGGAATAGTCTAAATCTAGACTTTCTCTTTGGATTTTGTTGTCAAATGCGTTGATTGACAAGACGACATGTTGGCGACAAAGCTTACATAAACAAGCAAGCAATGATTCATCAGGCAATAGGTTACCTCAGAGAAGAGAGCCTTCATTTGCGCATAAGTCTTTGGTACGACACCTTGGGAATGGTGTAAAGAAACCAGAACGATTCAGATCCTATATCCTTCAATTATGATAAGAGAGGTTTGAGGAAAAGCCACCTATTTCTACCCTTGGATTACAGTGGGAGAATGATGTTACAAATTTTGCGCCCCAATGGTTTAAACTTTGAGGTTTATAGAGGGGGCAACCTGGCTAAGTGATTCTTTGAAGAAGCTGGTCAAGCGAGAAGGCGTTGTAGCACGTCAGTCACAAAGCCTTAATAAACTTCGAGTAATGACAACCTAAGCGGGATCATTCTCAGAAAAATAAAATCCTGCATTCATGCAAACACCATTCACACATGTCTAGTTAGGAGCATTTGATACATTTTGCCATCCTAATCATTAGGCATAATTAGGTTCATTATACAGGTCATGTTCCCCAGAGAACAGATCAGTGAAGATTGCGGATCTTATCTTCCCCAGGAGTAGGGAAACGGATCTAAGCGGCGGATCTTATCTTCTCCAGAAGTAGGGAAACAGATCTAAGCACGAATCTTATCTTCCCCAGGAGTAGGGAAACAGATCTAAGCACGAATCTTATCTTCCCCAGGAGTAGGGAAACAGATCTAAACGGCGGATCTTATCTTCCCCAAGAGTAGGGAAACGGATCTAAGCGGCGGATCTTATCTTCCCCAAGAGTAGGGAGGCAGATCTAAGCGGCGAATCTTATCTTTCTCAGGAGTAGGGAGGCAGATCTAAGCACGGATATTATCTTCCCCAGGAGTAGGGAAACAGATCTAAGCGGCGGATCTTATCTTTCCCAAGAGTAGGGAGGCAGATCTAAGCACGAATCTTATCTTTCCCAAGAGTAGGGAAACAGATCGAAGACGGCGAATCTTATCTTCAAGTGTAAGGAAGCAGGTTTAAGCCACGAGTCTTATCTCTCTGAAGTTGCAGTAGAGTGGATCACATCAGGTCTTATCTCCCTAAAGTTACAGTAGAGCAGACTAAGTAAGCAGGTCTTATCCCGACTGAAGTTGCAGTGGGGCAGATCGAAGATGACCAATCTTATCTCCCTGAGGTTGCAATGGAGCAGATTGAAGTCAATAATCCTATCTCCCTGAAGTTGTAGTGGAGAGGATTAAAGTAATGGATCTTATCTCTCTGAAGTTGCAGTAGAGTGGATCGCATCAGGTCTTGTCTCCCTGAGGTTGCAGCGGACCAGACTGAGAAACGAGTCTTATCTCCCTGAAGTCACAATGGGGCAGACTGAAGAAGCAAATCTTATCTCCCTGAGGTTTCAGTGGAGTAGATTGAATTCGATAATCCTATCTCCCTGAAGTTATAGTGGATCGGATTAAAGTAATAGAGCTTATCTCTCTGAAGCTGCAGTAGAGTGGATCTCATCAGGTCTTATCTCACTGAAGTTGCAGTGGAGCAGACTGAAGAAGCAAATCTTATCTCCCTGAGGTTGCAGTGGAGCAGATTGAATTCGATAATCCTATCTCCTTGAAGTTGTAGTGGAGCGAATTAAAGTAATAGATCTTATCTCTCTGAAGTTGCAGTAGAGCAGATCACATCAAGTCTTACCGACTAAATATAGCAAATGTTATTCTCTTGAGAAGCTACGAGTTACAAATCCTATTTCCCCGACGTTGCGGTGGAGTGGATCGAAGCACTATTTCCTATACCTCTGAAGATACAGTAGGATGGAATGGAGCCACTTGAAGAAGAGGAGCACCAAGGTCCAAGCACGACCGGACAAAATTGGTCCTCTTAAGTCTTTGCTCTATTCTCGTTACACGACAATGAGCAAAGAGGGGCAGCTGTAAGAGCCCATTTTGGCCCGGCCCACATGCATATAAAAAAATAAGCAAATAAAAATAAAAAACCAAATAAATAAAAATAGTCCAAAAACAGTCCATTTACAAATCCAAAGTCTAACCCGAATTACCCAATACACCCCAACCCAATAACCAAAAAACCGAATTACCCAATACACCCCAGCCCAATAACCAAAAACCCTAAGCCCAATACCCTAGCAGGTTCGCCTAAAGAGAGCAGAAACCCTAGTAACTGCAGTGAGGCCTCCAACACATAACGACAAGAACCCTCCTCTCAGCGTACCCACCACGCGCGATGCCTCACACGAGTGCGCCACGCCCCGGTGGCCCTCAGACGCCTGCAGACAATGTGCGACAAACACCAACAAACAACAAGCAAAATGCAATGAAATAGAAGATACCAAAAACACAAGAACGAATAGCAAACAAAAGGCAATAGAAAAGAAAAATAGAAAAAGGGCGGAGAGGAGATTTTTCGATTGGATGTATTTTCTCTTCTTTTCTTTTTCGTTTTGGCTATAAAAAGCCAATACAAACAATGTAAAAGGGTTACACATTCAATATACTGATTGAATACCAAAAGAGATTCAAAGGAAATCAAGTTTCATAAGTTTTTTTCTTTCTTTATTTTTATTTTCGTTTTTAGTCCATTACTAGTTTAGAAATAAAGAGAGCGATAGAAAAGAAAGAAAGACGTACCTAGTAACGCATCCTCTCCTCCATCGTCATCGGAGTTGAGTGGAGGTTGGGGGTTTGAGGAGAGGTTTCGTCGATCGGCGCGAGAGAACCTTTAAGGTTCTTTAGTTTTTTCTTTATTTTCTTTCCTTAGAAAATGATAGGTCGCTAGTTTTAGGGTTTATTTTGGGTCTATGAGAAGGAAACGACTCGTTTTAAGCATGTTTCAATGACCTTAAAATCGATGTCGTTCGTGACCCTCGACCATGTATGGTGACCGATGCGAGGAAGGATTCGCGTTTTGCTTCAATGGTCCATTTTGCGATGAGTCCTTCTATATTTCGCATTGTTTTGATTCACTTTATTATTATTCTAATCTATACATTATATTGGATTTGCATTTGATTGGATCCATGTTGAGCGACACGCTTTTGAATATCCAAATCTACATGTCGAGAAGATTTTTGCGTTAAATTGCTTTAATAATCCCTTTGTTGTTAAAAGGTTTTCAATTCATCGTTTGCATGCATATTTCAAATCAACCCTAGAATTTTGTTCGGATTCAAAATAGATCCATCCTCATTAAATTAACTAATTTATTATCATTAATTTCATTTGTTGTTATTATATGTAATAGTATTTATATATATGTATATATGTATATATTAGTTAATCTAATTTTATATAAATTCTTTTATTATATAATATTATTTATGTATTCATTACTTAATTTTATTTTATGTTTTTAGATATTATCTTAATATAATCTATACATACCCTTTTTTGTTTTTGTTCATGTACATGTATATATATAATTAATCTCAAAATTTTCAATGATAGTACTTTATATTTTTATATATGCATATATAATTTGTTTTGAGCATATGTACGTATATATAATAATATATTATTATTTTCAAATGTATTTTCTTGTGCACATAAACCTTATTCCTTTTAAATTTGTTATTTTATTTTATTTATTTAACTTTCATGTATTATCACTATGTATATATTATTATTTTTATTAGGTTTTACTTATATAAATTAGAATGTAGATATTAATTTTAAGTTGTTTATTTTATTCTTACTTCATTTTTTTAAATTTTTATGCTTTTTAAATGATTAAAGTCAATATTTGTATTTGCCTATTTTTTGTTTAATTGCTGCTAGTTTAAAACTAAATTGTTATTTATCTTTTACATTATATGTGTCGTTATTCAATCATGTTCCACTTATAAGAGTTGAATTTTATAAAAGCATAAAATCATTTTATTTCGAAAATTTTCATATTACTTGGTGTTTGCGATCCTCGGCAGAATTGAGCCCTAACATATTGGGTTTTTATTTTTCTCGTTGGATCTAAATAATCGGGATTTTTTTTAAAAACATACAAATTTCAAATAAAAACCATTCTCGGGAATTCAACACGTTGTGTCCTAACGCATTGGATATGACATGTTATTTTCTCGAGACGAGGATTTTAAAAATAAAGGTAATGTTCGATATTTAGGAATTTTGTGAAATCGAACCCTAACTTACTGGGTTTTGATTTTCTCATTTGACCTAGATAATCGGATAGCCTTCTCAAAATGCATAGGTTTTAAAAGACGAGAGATAAATTTAATTTTGAGGATTTAAAATGTCGCACTCTAACTTACTGAATGTGACAATTTATTTCTTTGGAATAAGTGAGCCTCATCATCCAATTCACTTTATTCAAAATAAAAGGATCATATTTTAAAATATTTTCAAAATTTCGACATTAAGACATTAAACAATCAAATTGGTACCAATTTTGGGCGTCACGAGGGTGCTAACCCTTCCTCGTGCGTAACCGACTCCCGAACCTGTTTTCTCAAATATTCGTAGACCTAAAATTATTTTCAAGGTGATCCGATCACACCACAATAAAATATCGGTGGCGGCTCCCATTTCCATTTTCAAAATCGATTCCCATTTTCGAAACTTCAAAAAAAGGTGGTTTCGACACACATTATATTTGTGGCCCACTAACCTAGTGCTTAAAAAAACCACTTACATAAGGTAATAACCAAAAAAAAGAAACATGTATGTTTCTATAACTTGTCATCTTCTCTCATCTATCACATAAAAATTCTAGTGCAACAAAATCTAGTTATATTGACTACTTGAAGTAAATTTTATTAAAAGGTAAAAAGTAAAAAAAAACCAAACTTTAAAACAATTAAATAATATTATTATAGAGATATTTATGTCTTTTAATATTTTTATATAATATTTTAAGAAACCTTAAATATTTATTTTAAAAAACCATCTCCTATAAAGTTATTATATTTGTACATATTAGATTATGAGACACTCATGATGTGAGTGAAAATAAATTTATATAACAAATATATTTATAAAACTTGATATTAAAAAAGCATTAGTTGAAATCATATGGCTAACCCATTAAATGTTATAATGTTTTGCATTTGAATACCATAAAATGCATTTTTAGACTTCACCTAATTTATATACAATGACAAAAATACCCTTATAGTAATGTTTATTATCTTATAAGAAGAAGAATTACTTGTAATTATTCAACTAGTTAGGACCCAGTTAATAACTAACAATATCTCAAACTGCCCTTTAAATGTAATATATATAATTTATATTAAAAACCTAACCACCCGGTGCTATAAGAACATCACCCTTCCGTCAAAAAATCAGCAAACCATTTAGGTAGAGTAGAAAAAAATCAGCATACTCTTAAAGTTATACTATAGTAAAACCTCTATAAAATAATACCCTTGGGACCGAAAAATTATTATTTTATTGACGTTATTAGTTTATCGATAAATTAATATTTATTAATTTAGAGAATATTTCATACTTTATGCATGGGTTTTTTATCAAAATCCAATATGCATGTAGGTGCAATGAATCAAAGTTAATTTGTTCATGTAAAAAAGAATTAATTAATTAGTTCATGTAACCAAAAAGAAAAAAGAGTTAATGGTTTCAAAATCCAATACGTATATATTCATTGGATAGATTAAAGATTTATTATAAATAAACACATGTACGTATCAAATTATTGTAATTCATATAATCTTTTTCTCCATGGCATCCCATTTGAAAGGTGTAAAAAAATCTACATTGAGATGAGATGAGAAAAGCATTATGTGAGTACAAAAATGAGCATCCCTCTTCAAGTCAAAAAGATTTGTAAAAGTGGGTTCAACAAACATTTGATCTCTCTATTAGCTAATCAACAATATCAAATACTCTTAAAAGTTCATCTGAATATTTGTCAAAAGAGATAAAGAATAGCAATGTTAAAAAGCACAAATCAGCCAAATATCTCGAATTAGAGAAGTTATTGTATGAGTGGTTTCTCCGATATCAAGAGAAAGTAAACATGAATGGATAAATGATTCAAATTAAAGTAAAAGAGTTTCTACAGAAAATGTATGGTGATGCAAATTTCGAATTTAACTTCTCAATCGATTGGCTAGAATGGTTCAAGGTAGGACATGAGATTAAGTCTTATAGAAGATTTGGTGAAAGTGGTTTAGTTGTTATGGAGAATATTGAAGATGTTTTACCTCAAATAAGAGATAAATTGGAAAATTTTGATTGGAAGGATATCTAAAATATGGATAAATCAGACTTATTTTATCGTTTGCAAGCAGGTCATTTACTGGCTATAAAACAATTAGAAGGACAAAAAAAAAGACAAGGAAAGACTTATTATTGTGGTTTGTTGCAATGGGTATGGTTCAAATAAAGTGCCTTTTTGGGTTACTCGCAAGTTTTCTAATCCTATATGCTTTAAACATGTGAATATTGACAATCTTAACTGTCATTATCGAGCCAACAAAAAAAATGGATGATTGGATTACTTTTTCAAGATTTTGTACGCTGGTTTGATGCTAGAATGACTGGTAGAAAGGTGTTGCTTATAGTAGACAATTGCCCAACCCATTCCAAGGTTATTTAAAGGCTTGAGAAACATTGAGTTGTTCTTTTTGCCTCTAAATTCAACATAAAAAATTTAACCATATGATGCTGGAATTATTAAAGCAGTTAAGATTTATTATCGACGTAGCTTTTATTCTAGCATCTTGGAAGGTTACAAGAAATGATAAATAAATCCTGAAAAGATTAATGTATTGGATGCAATCCATTTTATTAATGTTACTTGGAATATTGATGTGAAACTTACAACTATTGCAAATTGTTTCCTATTAAAGATATCAACACTAGAACACCAACACGTGGTCATTTGTTGACCGAGTTTATCTTCATATTTCCTTTGTTTATTTGCTAGCCTTGGTTACTTAGTTGTTTGGTTGTTACCGAATCTTTAGTGGTTCTATTTTGCCACGTTCCTATGACCCGGTGAACATGGGAGAACTTTGGTGCAACATGTGTCTTTGTTAAGCCTATAAATAGGGTGTCATTTCATTGAACAAAATTATCTCTTTTGCAGCCTTATTCTTTTTGTGAGTTATATGTTCTTTTTTTTGTCGTTTGTCAGCTATTAGTTCTACAATCTAGTATTCGAGCCAAGTTCTCCTGGGTGCTGTTAGGATGGGCGATCTTCAAGTGGTTGGTGGAATCAAGAAACTCAACAACCAAAACTACAATTTTTGGTATACATGCATGATGTTGTACTTGCAAGGTCAAGACTTGTGGGAAATAGTAAATGGAAATGAGGTTACGTCGCTAGAAGTAGAAGACACGAATGGTGTTTTACGAAAGTGGAGAATCAAAGCGGGTAAAGCGATGTTTGCCTTGAAGGCCACAGTCGAAGAAGATGTGCTAGAGCATATACATGATGCCAAAACTTCGAAGGAAGCTTGGGATACGTTTGCCAAACTGTTCTTAAAGAAAAACGGTACGAAGCTCCAAATCTTTTAGAGAGTGAGTTGCTGTAGGTGTTACAACGTGACATGACTGTTTCACAGTACTTTCATAAAGTAGAGACGCTATGCTGAGAGATTTCTGAGTTAGATCCAGAGGCTTCTATTAGTGATACTAGGATGAAGCGAATTATCATTCATGGTTTGAAACCAGAGTTCAGGAGTTTCGTTGCTGCCATACAAGGATGGAAAACTCAGCCGTCGCTTGTAGAATTCAAAAATTTGCTAGCTGGCCAAGAAGCCTTAGCTAAGCAAATGGGAGGAGTCTCGTTGAAGAAGGAAGAAGAGGCACTATATGCCAATAGAGGCAGGTGGAATTCCAAGCAACATACCACCAATAGATCCAAAAAGAATAATGAAAAGGCAAGAAGTCATCAAGGCGAAGAGAGCATTCGTGCAGGGGGAGCTTCGAAGAATCAAGATAACAGCAAAAAGTTTGAAGGAAACTGCTACAATTGCGGGAAGAAGGGTCACATGACAAAAGCTTGTTGGTCAAAAAAAAGTTAGTAGAGAGTAATTAGTTGCTTCCAAAAGCGAAGATGAATGGGATGTTGAGGCACTATTTACAATAACAACATCTGAAAACATTCATTACAAGAAAGATTGAATCATCGACTCGGGATGCTCAAATCATATGACAGGTGATAAAGAGAAGCTGTAGAACCTGTCAGAGTATAAGAGAAGTCGGGTGGTCGTAACGACGAACAACTCAGAGTTACCGATAACTCACATCGGTAATACGGTAGTTTCTCCTCAACATAGTGATACCAATGTGCCACTCCAAAATGTCTACCATGTCCTAAGTATGAAGAAAAATCTTCTCTTTGTGGCACAATTAACATCTTTTGGCCGTTTTGTTTTCTTTGGTCCACAAGATGTGAAAGTTTATCGGAACCTGGAGATTATAGAATAACCGGTGATGAAGGGACAAGGGTTGGAATCAGTCTACGTAATGTCTGCAGAAACCGCATACGTAGACAAGACGAGAAGGAATGAAACGACAGACGTGTGGCACATGCAGCTAGGTTACGTTAGCTATTTCAAATTAGATGTGATGATAAAGAGGTCAATGTTGAAGGGACTTCCACAACTTGAAGTGAGAAGAGACACGGTATGTGCAGGCTGCCAGTATAGAAAAACACACCAGTTCTCGTACGAAGAGTCCAAATTTCAAGCAAAGAAACCATTAGAGTTGGTCCACTCTAATGTGTTTGGACCAGTTAAACAAGCTTCCATTGGTGGGATGAAATACATGGTGACTTTCACTGACGATTTCTCAAGGTATGTGTAGATTTACTTCATGAAGGAGAAATCTGAAACTCTTTCAAAGTTCAAAGAGTTCAAGGAGGTAGCAGAAGCGAAAGTTGGCAAAGGAATTCGTTGTCTACGTAATGACAATGAGGGAGAGTATACCTCAAACGAGTTTTGTGATTTCCTTCAAGAATGTCGAATACACCATCAGTTCACATGTGCTAGCACTCCACAACAGAATGGTGTAGCAGAAAGGAAGAATAGGCATCTGGCAGAAATTTGTCGAAGCATGTTTCACGCGAAGAATGTACCAGGACATTTTTGGGTAGAAGCAATGAGGACGGCTGCATTTGTGATCAATAGGCTTCCTCAACTATCAAATAAAATGGTGGATATGTTGTAACTCAACTACCAAAAAGTGTTACACATCCCGGAATATGGTGTTCGATGAAGCTTCTTCATGGTGGTCCTCAAACAAGGAAGTATTGCCAGACTCAAATGGTTTTAAAGACGTGGTGCAATCTTTTCAAATCCAATTGGGTTTAGGTGAAGCTAAAAATGTAGATGACGAAGGCAATGTCGAAGAAGGTGTAGCTCAAAGTCCTTGGCGAACTGGTATGTATCAACAACTAAACGAACAAAATGAGCTTAGTGGAGTGGAAACACTAACTTCACTAAGAAGGTCAACAAGAATCAGAAAGTCAAATCCAAAGTATGCGAATACCGCCATAGTGGAAAAAGCAGATGCAAAAGAGCCGGAGACATTCGAGGAAGCATTCCAGAATCCAGAATGGATTAAAGCTATGGAAGAAGAAATTACCGCGCTAGACAAAAATCAGACTTGGGAGCTCGTGCCAAAGCTAAAAGATGTTAAGCCTATTTCTTGCAAATGGGTATACAAGATAAAACGCCGCACAGATGGATCAATAGAGAGACACAAGGCTTGCCTGGTAGCTCGAGGGTTCTCTCGACAATATGGATTAGATTATGATGAAATGTTCAGTCCAGTTGCAAAGCTTACAACTGTACGAGTCCTATTAGCACTTGCAGCTTTCAAAAATTAGAATTTATGGCAAATGGACATGAAGAATGCATTTTTGCATGAGGAGCTGGATCGGGAGATCTACATGGACCAGCCAATGGGCTTTCAGAATCAAGATCATCTTGAGTATGTGTGTAAGCTACGAAAGGCATTTTATGGATTAAAACAAGCACTGAGGGTTTGGTATGGTAAGATTGTTGAATTTCTTACTCATAGTGGTTATTTGGTGACAAGTGCGGATGCTAGCCTGTTCGTCAAAGCTAAAGGAGAGAAGCTAGCTATCGTGCTAGTATATGTGGATGATTTAATCATCACAGGAGATTGTGAAGAAGAAATTTTTCGAACCGAGGAGAACTTCTCAGTTCGCTTTCAGATGAAAGAACTTGGACAACTCAAGCATTTTCTTGGTATAGAGGTCGATCATTCTCAAGAAGGAATATTTCTTCATCAGCAAAAGTATTCCAAAGATTTCCTAAAGAAGTTTGGAATGATTAAGTGTAAGCCAATCTCGATGCCGGTGGAGCCAAACGCCAAAATATGTGCTCATGAAGAGAAAGATTTAGAAGATGTTACAATGTACTGGCAGTTGGTGAGAAGTCTTATCTACTTAACTTTAACAAGACCAGATATTTCTTTTACAGTTGGTGTGATGAGTCGGTACATGCAACATTTGAAGAAGCCTCATTTGGAAGCAGTTCGTTGAATTCTGAGATATGTGAAGAATACGCTTGGCTATGGTATTATATACAAAAAAGGTGGAGATTGTAAACTAGTTGGCTATTGTGATGCTGACTATGCAGGTGACCATGATACTCGACGCTCAACTACCGGGTATGTTTTCATGCTTGGGTCAAGAGCAATTTCTTGGTGTAGCAAAAGACAACCAACAATGTCTTTGTCAACCACCGAAGCGGAGTACCGAGCAGCAGCGATGGCAGCTCAAGAGAGCAGTTGGCTTATGCAACTATTAGAGGACTTGCATCAACTAGTGGCGTATCCAATTCCTCTGTATTGCGATAATTTGTCAACAATGCGTTTGGTAGAGAATCCAGTTTTTCATGCAAGAACTAAGCATATGGAGGTGCATTACCACTTTATTCGAGAGAAAGTCTTGCAAGAGGAAATTGAATTAAAGCATGTTAGAACGGAAAATCAAGCTGCAGATTTGTTTACAAAAGGCTTGAGTGGCAGCAAGTTCGAAAGTTTCTATCATTAGCTTGGTGGGGCAAACAAAGAAGACGCTAGTGTCGAGGGGGAGTATTAAAGATATCAACACCAGAACACCAACACGTGGTCATTTGTTGACCAAGTTTATCTCAATATTTCCTTTGTTTATTAGCTAGCCTTGGTTAATTACTTAGTTGTTTGGTTGTTACTGAATCTTTAGTGGTGATCTGTTTTGCCACGTTCCTATGACCAGGTGAACATGGGAGAACGTTGGTGCAACATGTGTCTTTGTTAAGCCTATAAATAGACAGTCATTTCATTGAATAAAATTATCTCTTTTGCAACCTTATTCTTTCTGTGAGTTATATGTTCTTTTTTTGTCGTTTGTCAGCTATTAGTTCTACATTTCTGACATTGCAAAATTTGATCCGAGGAGGATATGCCTCTCGAACAAGAAATTGGTAATGTTGAAGGCATTCATAAATTAAAAGAAGTAATTTCTGATTTACACTATAGAAATGCCATGGATGTTGAGCATATTTTGAATTATCCAAGTGAAAATGAATCTTTGATGGAGTCACCTACGGATGAAGAAATTATTCAAGGAGTAATGGATGTGCCAGCTGTTAACGAGCATGATCCAAATAACAATAGTGTTTTACCACATGTTTCTCCAAAAGAGGCTTTTCTAGTAGTGGATACCTTGAAGAATTATTTAATACAACATGAGAAGAATATATTAGATTTGGTTTATGCCCTTCTAAAAATTTAAGATAAAATTGTATTTGGTTCTCATGCAAAGAAGAAGCAGTTAACTATAGATGCATATTTTAGCAAAGAATCAAATTGAAAAAATAAGAGTTTTCTAGAAAGCACTTTAGTTTTATGTATTGTATATAAAATTTTCAGATATTTAATGAATTATTATTTTATATTTTCATTGGGCCCTTAAGGATTTTTCTAAAATTATTATCTTATGCATTTATCGAGGTTATTATTTTATCCCTTGGCCCAAGTCGAGACCGAAAAAATTATTATTTAACCAAGATTATTAATTTATCGAATATTCATTTATCAAGGTTTTATTGTAAATCCTATCTTTTAAAAAAACTATAATAAATCTATATTTACTTTTTCTCTTTCGTAATTACTTACCAATCGCTTTTTAAATATATAGAGAATAATACATAGTGTGTATTTATTTCATGAAAATGACTTACGAGAAATGCTGAAAGCATTTTCATGTGTTTGTTTCATTAAAATAGTTTAGGTAATAGAAAATGACTTACCGATCAATAGAAAATAAACACTTTTTTTATGGAAATTGAATTCCACTTTTGACGAGTATAAGCTACTTCTCTAAAAAGAGCCTATTATGAATAATTTTATTTTATATAAAAACATGCTTCCAAAAACGAAAAAAGAAACTTGAAGCAGGTAAATATTATTACATTAATAGTAAAATTTTATTTAATTTTAAAATATTTCAAATATTATAATATTAAATATTATTAAACACATATTTAAATTTAATAATATAATAAATTATTAATATATTTAATATAATTTTATTATTTTAATAAAATTATTTCAGATAACAAATTTATTTTAATAATTTTAAATTTTAAATAATATTTTAATATTTTATTGAAATATATTTTATGTTAATATTTAATAATAAATATGTATTGTAATTTATAAATATTTAGTAAATAAATATTTTATAGCATAAAATATGAATATTTTAATAACTTTATTTAATATAAATTTTAATTAGGCATAGCTTATTATTAAATCTATATAAGGTATTAGTTATTTTAAATATTATCTTATTATAAAATAAATTCTTATTGTCAATGGGGAATGCTTCCATATTAATTTGTAACAAATATAATATATGTTGTGATTGTTTTACTAAAACAACTTTTAAAAGAGATTTCACGAAAATAATTAACCAAATAATAGAAAATACTTTTGTAACATCCCTTACCAAGGTTTTACTAGTAACCTGAGCAACGGATACCACATTTGAGCAATTGAGTCACTTCAATTTTAATTTCACTTTATACACTTCATTTTAACTTATATAAGCTTATTTAAGGCATTTTGAATCATTCCCAAGCACCCTTACAATTTGATCGCAATTGGAGATCAAAACGAATGAAGTTATTAAGAGAAACTCAAATAACATGTTAAAAGTACAAGAAGAGTCCTTGCCGCGACAAGAAGGTGGTCATTGAGAGTCCTTTTCGTAACAACAAAGAGTCTTGTTGTGACAAGGGGCCATTGATCCAACTATGAAATTTGCATTTCAAATCTTTGTTGCGACTATAAGAAAAACTTTGTCACGACAATGCTCTTATTGCAACAAGGAGAAAAGTTTTGTCGCGTCAATGCCCTCACTATTGGAAGAAAAGAGGCAGACCTATCATTGTCGTGACAATAACATTGACGTTGTCACAACATTGCCCTTGTAACAGCCAAATTCAATACCAAACATCTCCAAACACATACCAATCATTTCCATATATATACCAATCATTTAAAGCAATAAAACACTCAAAATACCATGTAATTCATCATATACTCAAAGCATAATTCAACTAAATCTACAAGGACATCAAAATATTTAAGATACATTAAGCGTATTCACTAGTTTTGTTATACATAGACCTTAAAATACTTATGCACATGCTATAAAGTAAATCCAAAAGTTCAATTTCATACTCTCTTCCAAACCTTGTGATGTGATGAGATGTATTTAGGTTGAAATTTCGATCAAGAGCTTCGAAACAAACTTTTACCTACGCTTTAGAAAACAACGTGTTAGGTGACATTGTATCTTAGTAAGTGCCGAAACCATTTTTATCTAAGTTTGAAAAACGGGGATCGACTTTGAAAATAAAAATAGGGAGTCGCCACCGATCTTTTATTGTGGTGTGATCGGATCACCTTGAAAATAATTTTAGGTCTGCGAATTTTTAAGAAAACAGGTTCGGGAGTCGGTTACGCACGAGGAAGGGTTAGCACCCTCGTGACGCCTAAAATTGGTACCGATTTGATTGTTTAATGTCTTAATGTCAAAATTTTGAAAAGATTTTAAAATACGATCCTTTTACTTTGAATGAGTTGGGAGATAAGGCTCATTTATTTTAAAGAAATAAACTGTTACACTCAGTAAGTTAGAGTGCGACATTTCAAATCCTCAAAATTAAACTTATCCTTTGATTTTTAAAACCTATGCGTTTTGAGAAGGATATCTGATTATTTAGGTCCAATGAGAAAATCAAAACTCAGTAAGTTAGGGTTCGATTTCATAAAATTCCTAAATATCGAACATTGCCTTTTATTTTTTTAAATCCTCGTCTCGAGAAAATAACATGTCATATCCAATGCGTTAGGACACAACGTGTCGAATTCCCGAGAATGGGTTTTTATTTGAAATTTGTATGTTTTAAAAAAATCGATTATTTAGATTCGACGAGAAAATTGGAACCCAATACGTTAGGGCTCAATTTTCGAAGATTCCAAATATCGAACTTTGCATTATCTTTGAATACTTTTTGTATGAAATAACTTCGACATTTGTAATTTTGAACGAATAAAAAAATGATTGTATAATAATGTACGATACGAAATGATGATTCATAAACTAAAACGCACACTAATGAATGTCAAACAATCAGCCAATGTAAATAAACGATACAATATAACAATAGTAAGAATCTCATATTATGTTGGATAAACATTAATATTTAAAGCTAAAGAATTAAAAGGAATATCAAGTAAATTAATACGAAATAGCTTTACAATAGAAAAATAAAAATGAATAATATGCAAAAGAGGAAATTGAGAATCATTAATATACAATAAATTACATGCAAAATATTTTGATCATAAACAATATATGTATGGGTTTGAAAAAGGTTTAACGAAACATAAAAAGAAATACTATGTGAAATTATGTTATTAAAATAAATTTTAAAGTAAATAAATATGTAATATATCAAATAGCCTACATACTTTAATCTAAATAAATAACATGTATATGAACTAAAAGTCTAATAATAATACAAGAAATAATATATAATAATGTAAAATTTTAATCTAAAAGAAATAATTCGTATATATAAAAAATTGGTTTAAGAGAAACGTATAAACATATTTAAAAAGCCCTTAAGGTCAATAATATATATAATCAATAAAATAATTTAATTCCAAAGCATGCGTGTGGGTGTATATATATATAACACTATCGTATAAGGATATTATCATGCCAATCTTCTAAAACATAAAGATGTATAAGAGAGAAATTAAAACATTGTAAAACTATTAATGAATGTGCACCAATTATATCGAACTTACCCAAAAACGTGACAAGTTTAAATAATAATACAAATAATAGTAGGATTAATAAATAATAATAATATTTTTAAAATAATTGATAAAAAAAGAAAAAAACAAATATGAAAGGGACTAAATTGCAACTAAAACAGGATTACTGGGGAAGAACATAAAGGAAGCCTAAAAAGGGCCCCCGTGCAACGCGCGAATAACATGGGGGACCGAAGTGGGAAATATCCCGTCCCCAAAAACGCTGCGTTGCATGAGGACCGAAATGAAATTCGCAGTAAAATAGGTGGCCTAATTTAAAAGAACGATAGAAACTAGATTGAGCCGAGATACAAAAGTGGAGGACCTGGCGCGCAAATAACCCTCCCCATGCCAAAACTCGCGGATCTAGCCGCGGTTGGATCGGGTCATCAGGTACGGGCCCTGCAATCAATACGGCGCCGTTTCTTTCCCGGCATTAAACTAAAAAAACTAAACCTAAGTAACCCTAAACCATTCCTCCTTTTTGCGCCGCATCAAAAAAACGAAAGCCCCCCTATTTGCGCCGCTTCAATCAGCCAAAGTTCCGCCCAACTCCGATCCGAACGGAGTGAACGAAGCTTCCACGGCGTCTTGGCGAAGGTATAATCTCTCCCTTTTCTCTTTTTGCTTCGTAGAGGAGTAAAAAAGGGATTTACATTACTAGAAAATGAAATCTGCCATTACTATTTAAAAAAATCGATCTATTGTTATTTTTTGTTCATAAAAGAATCAAAGAAATAAAAGAAGAAGAGAAGAACCGAAAAGGAAATCCAAAAATCACCTCAAAATTTTTTGTATTGATATCGTGTTTTTTTTTTACAGAATGCCTCATCCTTTTTTCGCTCTAATACAATCGTTCTATATATTAAGAAAACAGAATAACAAAACCTCCTTTTTTCGCTATTTCTTTTTCTTTTTCTTTTTGCTGCTTATTTCTCTTTTTCGTTCCATTTTTTCTGTCACTTGTTTCTGTGTCTTTTCTGTTTCGCTGCGTTCATTGTGTGCAGGCGTACAGAGGCCGTACGGGGGCCAGTTGGGACGTGGCGCGGCTCGTGTGAGGCATTGCGCGTGGTGGGCACGTGAGGAGGCGTGCGGCGCTGGGGCTGAGTAGAGGCAGGAGCGGCGTTGTAAGCTATCAGAAACCCTAGGGTTTCTGTTTTCGTTTTGGGCTTCAATACAATTGGGCCGGAGTATTTGGGTTTGTAACCGGGTTTGGAGATTGGGCTAATTAGGCTTAGGTTAGGTTTGGGCTAGGGTTTGGGTCTGGTGTTGGGTTTCTCGGGTTTGGGTATTGTATTGGGTATTAGATTAAAACGATTTGGGCCATGCTGGGCCCATGTATTTGGACTTTGGACTTTTAAATGTTGATTTGGTTTATATTTTTTTGATATTTTTTTGTTTATTTATTTCGGATTTGGGCCCGAAAAATTGGGCCTATTACAGTAAGTACATAAAAAATTTAACTTACCTTTACTAAAATTGAATTTTACACGTCAATACATTAAATATAATAAAACGAATTAAGAGAAATGAACACTAAATGTATATTTTAACATTTATTCTTAGCATAATTCATTTACCGGTTCACTATCGATTTCATTCATCACTTTTCATTTAGTCCATAGTAGACTCAACTGAACAAGCAAGATATGTGAAAATAACACTGAAATCACTAGCACGAATGTGCTTATCACTGAAATGCACCAAAGTGCATTATCATTAATTTCCACTAAAGTGCCACTACACTAACACACTCAAGATTTTCTAATGGCACGCCAATTATATCCAACTAGTTCACATCTTGTCTACATGGACCTTTAAAATGTTATTAACATTAAAATCATTTATTGATTAGCATCATATAAAACTTTACATTCTTTTTAATTTAGTCCTTATTAGTATTCACTAATCACTATAATCTCAATTTGCATTCAATTCACTTTCATATAACACTTCACTTGAACATCTTAACATGAATTTCTTAACTTACATAATGACTTTTAAACTCTTTAGAATTTAGTCCCTTTACCACAACATCATTACACTTAACCTATTCGCTTGCAAATGAAATTCAATTCATATCATCACTACTCTTTAATCAATTTCATAATAAATATTAACTTATTCATACATAAATTAATCGTATAATAATTAATATAACAATTTTATTATAATTTGCACTTAGGTTTAATTAAAGTAAAATTCTTGAGGTACTTACAACCAAATGCTTGGATGAGCTTTCTTCCTCCTCCACTTTTTTACTACTTCTTTCCCTTTATCAAGACCTTGTTGACCGCTCATCTTCTCTTTCTCTTCATTTTCATATCACAAATACACAAGTTTTAATATAAAAACAATTATCAAATATTATTTCTTTACATTTTTTAAACAAATAAACATGAAATTCATTAACAAACCTTATCATCCTCACCTTCTCTTCTACACCAAACCTTAACTTCGTCTTTCTCTCTCGTCCAATATGTGCACTAGTTGTCTCTACAATAAACTAAGCTTGCTATAATATTGTTTTATCGATTTCACTAAAAATCCATGAAAGAAATTGAAGAAATCAAGTTTAGGATAGTTAATAATGGCAAAGAGTACCTATTTAGAATAAAATGAAAAGTTGAATAGATGAAGAAAGGAGAGTGGCATGAGCATAGAGGAGAAATGATGAAAATTCTACATAATTCTATAAAAATATCTAATTATTTTATCACTAAAATATTAAAATATTATATAAAAGTTTATCAATCATCATTTTAATTTTTAATGGTCATAATTTATTCTAAATTTCAAAACCATCTAATGGCTCAAATTTCACCAACTCTTAATTATTTCTTTATGGAATGACTATTTTGCCCTTAAATTTTCTCTATAATTTCATCTTTGATTCATGATACACTTTTGATATAATTACACTTTTACTCCCTCCTTTTCCTTTCAACTCAATTAAATCCTTTAATACTTTTAATTTTCACACTTTTATTCCAACACTTTTCATACTCTTATGATTTATTCAATGTCACACCTAGATATTTTTAAGGACTCGAATTTAGAGGAATTTTGGGACTTAATTGAACAAAATAGAGAATTAAAGAGACTCTACTAGGAATTTTGGGGAAACTTTGTAACTGTCGAGTAAATAGTTAAGTTCTAATTCTGGTTTGGTTAGATTGGAATCGGCTGGTTTCATAGTGAGGGACATAATGATTTCTAACGATTAGTTAATAGAGTTTAGGAGACCATGTATAAGAGATATATAAATAGCTGAAAGTGGACATTCTGGCAAGGAAGAAAAATTATCTTTAATTCAGTTTGTAAATTTCTTTTTACTTTATTTTTCTTATTCGATTACTCCGAAGAATAAGAGAACTTAGAAGGGCTCTGCATAGAGCAGAAGTTGTGAGAATTGGAGTTTGGAAATAGAGAAAATCGAGTGATAGGTAAGCTTTCTTAACCTTCTGTAGCCATAGATTTGAAGAAATGAGAGTAAGGGCTGCTTACTAAGTTTTTTTAAATTTGGTTCTGGGTTTTAAGGTCAAATAACCTCGATTTAATCGATAAATGGTTGTCATGCTTAGCTGCCAAGATGAAAGAGACTCTGACGTTTGGACAAGCTAAGCTAATGAGGATTAAAGAAACAAAGTGAGTTTCTATGCTCCATCTGTAGGTGATTGAAGATATTGAACTGGTGATTGATACGTGTCTATGTTTGTTCTGTGTTGTCCGAAACTGTAGTAGAGTATGAACATGGTGACTGAGTATGCTAGAATGCATGTATATTAAATGCTTATTTAGTTATGAATTGAAGTATTAATGGGTGAAGAACCACATGTTAATGAAATTAATATAAGTGTTTTATGTGAAATTCTTGTAATATATATATGATAAATGGGGTACGGGGGGAAATACCATGATGGGGTGGTCAAAGATAGGAATAAGTGGTGGAATAGAGGAATGGGCGGGTTGTTAAAGGAATTCAAAGGGGTTTGGTTGCGTCGTGGAATGATATCAACTGGTTCACTAAAATGAAACTGTTATGACATATATCGACTGGTCCTTCGGGGCGACACAATGACTACGGTTTATAGGTTCCATAGAGCAACACAGTGACGACAGCCTACAGACTCTATGAGGCGACACTGTGACAATGGTATATAGTACATACAAGGCAACACCTCAAAAGAGGTTAAGGTATAAAACCATTGCTCGACTATGGAAACCAAAGTAGTCTGCCAAGATATTAAATATGGGGTTACATGTGTAAGACATTAGCTCGGCTATGGCGACATAGGTAATCCATTAGGACAATAAACACGGGGTAGTCCGTCAGGACATTAAACAAGGGATTATATGTGTAAGACCTTAACTCGATTATGGCGACATAGGTAGTCCACCGGAACAGTAAACATGGGGTAGTCTGCCAGGACAGTAAACACAAGGTTGCGTGTGGAAGACCATAGCTCAATTATGACATCATGTGAAGTCTACAAATCAGTGAATTGAGAGACCTGCCACGGTATAAAGAAGAAGTCGTGTTGTGAATTACTTGACAAGTCAAAAGACAGAATGGAGTTGGTGTGTCTGGGGAAGCAGGCTAACGAGACAACTAAGGGGTTTGCCAAAGGCAATGATGAATGGAGCCTAGGAAGAGTCTTAACTTAGTTATGCATAAAAGGAGGGAAAGACTCCTTAGACAAGATGGTAAATGTGATGTCTTCCAAGAAGAGTCCGCTAGAGAAGTCGCGGATTCCATATTGTTTAAGCAAATACAAAATAGGTTATTATAAGATACAATCTTAAATTGGAAATTGACAAAAGGGTAGCTGAAGGAATGAGTAAAAGCCAAGAGTATTCATGGGAGGAAATGTCAGCCCAAGGTTGAATGATTAATAAAGTCTTCTAGAAAATAGTAATAAGTTGAAGTCTACCAAGACCTTGAAGCTTTGGAAAGATCTTGTAAGTCTACCAGGGGTGGGAACCTGAGTAAGAGGTAGTTTGTTGTGAACTATCTGTCTACTAAAGTATCTTAAAGAATAAACTAAAAGAATAAGTACTATGGGGTTACTTGAGGGTACGATATTTACCAAAGAAAAGAGGATTGTGTTAAAGATCCACACTCAAGGTAATTAATTGAATAACCACAAATAGTTGTCGCCGGTCAGCAATAGAGAATAGGGGACAATAATGTAGCATATCAGGAAGGGTGCAATGAAAGCGGAAACAAGGAATAACCAGGGTAAGACCCTGAAAAGAATATATTTAGATAAAACGTGGACATGATCAGATGAAGATTTATACCGCCAACATTCGGCTCAGAGTAGTGGTAGCTGGGCTACACCAACTAAGTTCGCAGATTTCCCCTACGAAATCAAAGGAGTTTAACTTTATGCAAAAAATCTCCTTTCTTAGTGAGACCTATTCATTCAACTTTATAAAAGACTATTTATATTATATAAAAAAGAATAATAATTTATTTGGTCCTCCAATTTTACAAAAAAATTATTTTAGTCTTTCATTTGATTTTTTGTCATCTCTTAGCCCTTAAACTTATATTATTTGTCAAATCATCCCAAAATGGATGAGAAAGTTGAAGTTTGTTTGCTGATGTGGTGGCATCCACTTGTATGCCACGTGTGTCAACAATTAATTAATTTTTAAAATTTAAAAATGTTATTATAATTTTTATACGTTTTAATAATGTTAATAATTTATTTAATAGTTTTTTAAATTTTAAATATTAAAAAATTAATTAATTGCTAATGTGGCATACATATATATGTCACATCAACAAAGTTAATAGACATTAACTTTTCATATATTTTGAGGTGATTTGATAAATAAGGCAAGTTTAAGGTCTAAAAGAGATAAAAAATTAAATGGATCGCTAAAATATTTTTAATAAAATTAAATAACCAAATATATCATTGTGCCATAAAAAATTATTCAACCTTAAAATTCTTAAACCCTAATTCAAAAGGTGAAGGGCTAAACCGTCGTAAAATTTAAAATGATTCTGTTTAGCTTACTTTTCTTTAAAGGTGATTCTCTTTTCTTTCTTTTATAAGATAAAGGTGATTCTCTATTTCTCTTTGAGAATCAAATACTATTATGTAACAATTATGTTAATCAGTATGGCTTGCCCATGCTTCGCATTGGGTAGTTGTTTGTTTTATCAAATTATAGAGTAAAATTTAAATATTAAAATATATTTTAAATATATGTACTTTTGTACATTTGAAATTTAATATATATGTTTTAATTTGACATAATTAATTTAGTTCATATAATTGACACCTTTAATTATTTTGATTAAAATGATGAAGAATTTTTTTAAAAATAAGGGTCCGTTTGTTTAATTGAAAATGATTTCTGAAAAATGACTTATTTTTCTAAAAAATTAATATTTTCATTGTTTGGATGAATCATGTAAAATATTTTCGTTATTTGGTAGATTTTTGAAAATATTTTGTAAAATCTATTTTAAATGAAACAAACATACATTTAAGAATTTATTGTCTTCTCATTGTTTAATTGAGTTTATTTTATATTTATTAAATTTATATTTTAGGCAATACATCAATTTAAACATTAAGAACCAGTGGCAAAGAAAAAATCAATTACAAAAAGAAATTCCCTAGTCTAAGAAAATAGATTACACAAGAATACATAGTTTAGACACATCGTCTATGTACAAAAGTCCATAATTCCATTTCCATACCAGTCATTTACATCCAACTACTATGTTAACATGATTATGACTTACAATAAGAGAAGTATACAGATAACTAAAATCATTCTTATCGTCAATGGGCACATTTGGATGGAAGATAGAGAGAGCACGAGCAAACTTTTCAAAACCTATAATTCCATTATGCTTTGTATCAAACAAGTCAAATATCTACAATGAAATCAGAAATATATTGACAGCAACTCAAGTGATATTATGCTAACAAGAATTATTCTTTCAAGGATGGAGACAATATTAATTAACATTAGATAAAACTACCTAATCATCAAATATACTCTCCTTTTTGTTTGTTTTGAACAACGCCAATTGGAACTCTTCTTGTCAAACAGTAATATAAATAAAACTTAAATACTACAAAGATGAGAGTGAAAGAACCAACTCAAGACAAGGAGTGATCATCAAGCCAAAAAACTTGGCAAACATAACAAAAGATATCAATTATATAACAAAATGGGAACTATGAAAAAAACAAAGACCTTGTTGATCAGCCCATCATCTATAACAACATTGCTTATCTTCTTGAAAAGCTCATAAAGTGCTTCTATTTCACTTACACTAACTGCATGAAGATAAGCAAAAAAAAATTTTCAGTAGAATGACTCAAGAACTAAAATAACACAGGCAAAAACTGAACAAATGTTAAATCAAGCAAAAGCATTGAATTTATCTCATAAGCAATATAGAAGAATATTTAAAAAGAAAAAAAATGATAACATACAAACGGTCTCTCTTGCAAGAAGTTTAGGATCAACAAGACCTCTTGATTGCTTGTACAAATCATTATCACATCATTGCAGCACTAAAGCAAATAAATGCTTCAACCCGTCTATGCACTGCAACATGATATTCTCTTCAGATCAATACACTCCATACCTAGGCAAATAGCAAAAGTGACCAGAAATCCCATTCATGTCATTCTTTCCATACACACGATCATTCTAAAACCAAACAACAGGACTAACCTTTTAACCATTTCCTAATTTTGCTGACTGAAGACCAAATATTGGAGTTGGAATCTGATAAAGCCGGAGACCTCAAGCTCAAAGTGAAATCAATATATGTCTTATAAATCAAACCATGATCTTAACCTTTTAACCTACTTGAATTTTCTTTTGACCTAACGGATTTAAAAGCATTCCATAAGTGTTTCCCCTTCCTTATTTTTTGTGCATGGAGGAGCACATAAATAATTAACTCCTCCATGTTTATTTCTCATACATGGGAGATCAACAAAATACAATCAAGTAACACATACAACACTATTTATCATGAATCAAGAAATGCAAAGCAGAGGATAAAAATAAGTAATCCTACCAAACAAAGAATTAGCCAGTTCATCCATTTTACAAAATTAAGGGTGACCACAAATCACCCATCTTTGCTAACATCCATTCCAGTGTTGTAGTATAAAACAGACAATCTAATAAAGAGAAGTTGTTCAAAATCAAATACCCATAAAATCAAACACATCAAAAGGCCCAATGCAAACACAAAATCATTAACTCCACTACAAATTGAACTTGATCAGGATCCCATCTAATCAATTCCACAAAAAATAAAATTCATTTAAAAAATATATATATAAAGAAACCGAATTGCCAACTTAATAGATCTATTGAAGCGTAGGAATTAATTAAAACTACCTACTTTAATCTCACATCGATTCAAAAAGGTTTCTTTTCAATTATTATTGAGGAATAACCAGAGGGAAAACGAATATATGAAAACAAAAATGTTATTACATTTTGCTAAGAAGCAAGCAAACAAATCATATAATTCCAAAACGATTCTAAATTTCTCATTATTTCCCATAGTTAATTGTCTCACCGTCTATTTTGACAATTGATTTTCGAACTTGAATCGACTGATTTCACTTGAAGTGGCAAATCGCTGAAGGGAAGTAGACGAAAAAAATTGAAGAGAAAAAATCACTTAATTGTTGAGAGTTTCATTTCTGAAAAGACTAGAAATGGCTAGGGCTTTTTTCTTTTTGTCAACAAAACTACTGCTGGTTGTTTTTTCTACAGAGATGAATCCTGGGTCGGGGACGCAATGAAGGGAAGGGGAAGGAGAAGGAGAAGGAGAGAGCATTTAGCAAGTTCTGATGGAAAATGTCTTACCAAAATAAAAAGGGTAAGACATTTCCCTCCAAAAAAAAAGCCTCCTTTTCCCGTGTTTTATAAAATGTTTTACCGTGGAAAATCATTTTCAGCCTAACAAACATCGAAAAAGGCTGAAAAGTTTTTCTTTACAGGTAAACAAACAGAGTCTACAACTTTTTAAATAATCATGCTAAAATAGATTTTCCTTTTAATTGTTAGGAAGTCACTTTTTAAAAAATTATATGTTTAAGTATTTGGACAGGCTAATATCACTATAAAAGTAGAGAATCAAATTATGTCAAATTAAAACATAAAATTAAATCTCAAGTATGAGTATACTAAAAGAATAAAATATACTTTGACTATTATTTTATATTAAAAGAATAAAAATAAAATAGTTGTATATGTATCATGGAGAAAAGCCTAGGAATTAATTTTATTCGTATATACATAATTTTTCTCAGAAAATACATTTTAACCCAAAAAATTATCTCTATATGATAAGTTAGAATGTGTACTTTTCAAAAAAAAAAGTTATACCTTAACATTTTAACTGATATAGTTGTGGATAATAATGATATGAATCAACTAATGTTAATAAAAAATATAATACAAATTATGTCAAATTAAAATAAAGATTAAATTTTAAGTGCGATTCTAGTAGAGAGATTCGACTTGAAATTTGACCACCATATAGGTATAATAAAGTATTAAAAATAAATATTTAAAAAAGAGAGTCATGACAATTTTATAAGATTGTTTACGTAAAAAAAGAGTACATTACCAATGTAACAAATACTCCCTTATTATATTTTAAAACAAATGGCATCCAACCCATAGCCGATTTTAGAGTTTTTTTACTCAAAAGGTAATTATCATTTAAAATTTTTTGACTGAATTTACTATAATTAATTAATCCAAAAAGAAGATAAATAAAAAAAATAAATTAATAAAATTAAATAAATAATTAAAAAAATCACTCCCCACTTTTTCAAAAGAGTTAATTTGTATACGTGCAATTTGGCCCAAGCAACAAAACCATGGGCCGAAAGAGGACATTGCAGGCTTTTCAAGGTCAGAAACTGACATCTATTAGGGCTTGGGTCTGCTTCATTTCCATTTTCTGGAACATCTCTTAGAACAATGATAGATGCTTACGTAATTAATTTATCCATAAACTTCTGGAACTTGCATTAGATATAATGTTAAAATAATACTTGTCGACAACCTAGCTTCTTTATTGATTATAATGCAAGAAATTATAACGACAGAAGATCGTAGAAGAACATATGAAACTATTTCATTGTAAAAATCAAGAAAGTTCAAGAGACAGCTTATTCATCCTTTATATATGATAAGTTCCATTTGTACATTATATTCATCATTACTGTATTCCCATTTCATAGAATCCAGAAGAAAGATGGCTCTCATCTCCCAATTATTTGGCGATGAAATTTACGACCCTTTCCTTTCAATGGTCAACAAATGTCCAGTCCTTAACACCCCAACAGATTGGAAAGAAACCCCAGAGGCCCATGTGTTCATATCTGATCTTCCAGGGCTCAACAAAAAGGAAGTGAACGTTGAGATTGATGATGAAAGGGTGCTCAAAATATATGGAGAAAGGAAGGAGGAGAAAGATGATAAAAATGTTAAGTGGCATAGAGTTGAGCGTTGCAGAGGCGAGTTCCGTAGGAGTTTTAGGTTGCCGGAGAATGTGAAGACCGATGGAGTTAAGGCATCAATGGAGGATGGTGTGCTTGTGGTGACTGTCCCCAAACAAGAAGTGAAGAAACCAGAGAAGAAAATGATTGAGATTGAGGAGATCAAGGGTTGAGTGAAAGAGATTTGAGAAAATTTTCATGTTTTGTTTCAGTGTTTTCTTTGGTGTGTTTCATGTGTGTTGTTGTTGCTGCATTTTCATGTAATGTGTATGCTTCTGGCATGTAATACATGGATGTAAAGTTATGAATAAAATGTTTATTGGTTTCTCTTGAGAACGCCTTGTTCTTATAACTTAACTCAAGCCAAAATTCTCAGTAAATCACTGAGAAAAAACCTTTGAAATAAAATACATGTAAGATAACTTGAAGATATGTCCCAAAAATTTCATTTGAAAAATGAGAGTACTTGATTAAAAATATAGGTTCGAAAAGTGGGTTTGAACGAAAAATAAGACCTGTTTTTTTTAAATAGGCTAAGCCTCAAATAGGATTTTTTTACTCAGGCCGAATCAACTGTTTTGTTGTCATTTCGATGCTATTTTGTTGCCATTAGTTTGCTATCATTTTCTTGTTACTGTTTGGATATTATATAAATTTTGTTTTATTATTAATTTTGTTACTATTTTTGAGACATTTACTTGTTAAGTTGCAAATATATTAGTATTATTTAAGTATAAAGATTTTGGTTAATGGATTTTAGATTTGTTGAGAAACATTTATTTTAATGTTTTTAGTGTATTTTATATATTATATTTTTTAAAAGTTTTTATATCAAAAAATAATCTAAAAAAATTAATATGGGCGGGTCAAGTCAGGCTCGATTTAGCATTTTTAATCTAGATCGGACTTGGAAAAAAAATTAGATTCATTTTTTGGGCAGAGTCTATACTTAAAATTTTTCATTGATCTAACCTAAACTTGACTCGATTTGACTCATGATTAGATCTAATTCAACCCAAAATCATGATTAAAAATTGAATAAAAATTGAAAAAGTTAAAATCTTGTTTTTGGTTGAACTAAGTCCAATCATCTTAAATAATTTAAAATTGGAAATTAATAATATAAAATTGCTATAAAATTGTTGTAAATAGAAGAGAAAAGAAATATATAAACAAATATGTTTTTAGTAAGTATAATTCTTAATTCTTTATCAAGTAGTTATACTATCAGTCTATACTATTATTTTAAGTGTTTTATTGAGTTGGTGTCAACCTTAATTGGATTATTAATTCAGTTGTTAAATTACGAAAATGTTCTTTTATAATTAAAATAAGTTATAATCTTTTAGGGTACTTTAGTATTTTTTCATTTAAAAACCAATAAAAATATGCATATGATGTTATTTAAACTCAAAACAATTACATTAATAAAACCTTTAATTTATCACTCAACTAAAACTTTATTTTGATTTTTATACATTTTAATTTTAATTATGCACACTTTATTACTTCCATTAATTGTATATCTAAACTTACTATTATTTAAGTGTTTTCTTGAGTTGGTGTCACTCAACTGGGTCATCAACTCAATTGTTAAGTTAAGGAAATGCCATTTCATTATTAAAATAAGTTATATTATTCGAAAGTATTTTAGTCTTTTCATTAAAAAATAAAATATGCATATAATGGGTTTTGAACTCAAACCAACTAGATTGGTAAAACCTTTAATTTACCATTTAGATTAAACTTTATTTTTATATTTTTATATATTTTAATTTTAATTATGCATACATTATTACTTATATTATTTTTAAACACACATTTGTGTTCTATATTTGTGGTTTTCACACGCATACATGTGTGATAGGATTTCTATAACACCTTATATCCGGCTTGGTCGCCAAGCCCGAATATCAGGATATCACACCACCGCCTCATGTCATACTCATAGTAAATTATCACATTATTCAAAATCATCCTCTTTATCAGTGATCTTATAAATTTTTAGTCAAACATATATCAATCATAATTAGAACATGCCAAACATACTTTAAATAAACTTATAGCAATAATTGAACAAGCATTAGGGCCACTTAGCAAAATTTTCAAGACAATCACGTAAGTATCGATACTAGGATAAGGGTATTGATATTTTCCTAGTACGGTATTGATACCGTTTGTAAAATCAGTACCAAATCAGTATTCTATTTCTTGTCCAAAAATCAAAACCTAGAAAATATCGGTAAAATTGAAAAAGTATCGATAAAATCACCCCGAGTATCGGTACTCGTCATAAGGTATCAATACCAATTTTTGATTCTGACTTCCTGCACATTTGAAAATCACAGAGGTATCATTTTTGAAACCCGAATATCGATAGCTCTACTTTAGACAGTAAAAATTCAGCATATTTAAGCCTATAAACCGTTCCAACACAAATATATTCAACATGCATCTTTTACCATATCAAATAAACTCCAAAACGACTATAATCACAGCTTCAAACATCGAGTATAAGTTCAAATGATAATCGACATAATATGATTCAATTCTCAAAATCTTAAGAGCAATTAAGCTATGGAACTTCCAAAGCATCATGACAATTATCATTTAAAGTCTATCGCATTGCTTTATTCCCAAAACGAAAACAAATTACAATAACACCTATGAAATAATGGAAAAGGACTTGCTCGGATCACCCCCTGGAACCACACTGCTCACACCGGCACACTACTAATTTGCAATGGTTTAAGAAGGGAGTGGGTGAGCTTAATAAGCTCAGTGAATGCCTAGAACAACTAACATGCAAACAATTCATCAAGTATCAATGAAACAACCATATAACACAACCTCAACAGTTCCAACTCTAGTATCATAGTATACTTACTCATGCATTATTACTAGTTATTTAGATGGTAATCATATTCACTTTTAAGCATATATATCATATTACACATATAATCATGTAACATTCAAGCATATATCATAATACTCATATAATTACATAACATTTAAGCATATATCACAATACTTAAAATCATGTTTATAGATAAATTGCATAATGGTCACATGTCATATAAACACATATCATAACACATATATTCATAATTTAAAATAATTTGACACTTGAGCTATGCAACATAAAAGTGAGCTCTATCATCACTTATCAGATACACGGATCTCCAACACATCACATAGACTCATAGAGTCAAACATGTCCCAAAAGTGAAGCATAAATCTAACACTCTTCTTATTTCCCCTCACATGTCCCATTGAATGGAGCTTAGCTCGAATTCCCTTATACCTCCAACATGTGTCAAAGCCTCAATGCCCAAAATCACTGTACATATAGGTGAGTACTCAGAATCCTATGGCACGCCAACTATATCCAACGGTTTCAAGATCACAAGGCCAAAATATCCGAAACAAACACATATCACTTACCGATTATCCATGCACTATCATTGCATCTTTGCATTTTTAGCAAAACACTGTCACTATCATTTAACATATGTATAACATGTACAGATTTGCACTTTCACAACAATTATTATAACCACATACATGTTATAACATCTCATCCCAATTCACATACATAATTCACAAGATAAACATAGGTATGAAAAAGATTACACTCAAAATTTAGAGTAGGGTTTAGGCTACTACAATAACGTATTTAATCATGTCCACAAGCAATTATTCCAAACACTCACCAATACATTTTCACCGAAAAGTCGAAAGATCAAACTAGCTTTTCCTTGTCTTTATCTCTATTCGTAGAAGGTCTTAACGAATCTGAAGCTTCAACATAATAATTCACACAACAATACATTCAAAAATCAGCTAAGGACTCACCACAAGCAATAAAAAACATAAGCCTAAGTTATTTTCTCATGTAGCCGAAACCTTTAACATAACCTACTTGAAATCCAAATATCTCGATCTACACTTAATCTTTTCGCCTAAAATGAGTTTCATTCATCTAATTATTCATCAACAACTAATTCCCAACCTTTAAATTACACAAAACTACCCAATTCATGGTATCGACTTTTTCGACATGTTTTTAGCTATTTTCACGAAAATTCAATAAAACTCAAAAACTCTTTATCGAAACTTCAAAACAAGTTTAGAAACCTCTTAATCATGTCAAAAATAATTGAAAAACACTTTGAAATCAAGTTTTTACTCAAAATCTCGATAATACAAGTTTAAAAACCTTTTAATCATGTTTTTGGCTAAGAGCCTAAATTGTAAAAGTTTAATTGTAACACCTCTAACCCATATCCATTGCTGGATTAAGGTTACGAGATATTATGAGATAACCTATCAACCTTGTACCAAGCGCAACATAACCTATTGGCATGCTAACCGTACTCTATCCTATGTTCATCGGTTCAGAGTATTCTAACATAAAACAATATATGAATAACTCACTATCTTATATTCTGTATACAGGCATTAGTTCAACAACCAAACATTCATCAACTCAGAATATCTCGTTAGTGCTCAATGCTACAACGATCTACTATTTCATTACTCACAAACATTATTATAATGTTCAAATCAAAATAATTTAATTCATTTAATATGCATTTAAATATATTAAAATAAAACTAAATGAACTTAAAAGATTAATTTGCAATGTAACAGCCCGTTTTCAGTGAAATCAGAATAGTGGTTTCGGGACCACAAATCTGAGGTCGGAAGAAAATTTATTTTAATATTATTTTATGGTCTATAGTATGATAGAAATATCGTATGAAAATTTTGTTCAGAAATTTTATCGTTTACATGTCTAATTTGATAAAAAGGACCAAATTGTATAAAGTGTAAAACTTGAATTCTAATAGCTAAAGTTATCAAATAGCTATGAAATTTAAAATTGGAGGTCCTTATATGACAAATAAACCATTTAGAGGAGTTATTAGATAATGATGATTATTCATCATTAGAATTTAGTAAATTATTAAGGTTAATTTTGGAAAGTAGATGATAAAATGATGATAAATAAATAAAATAAAACAAATTATCATCATTTTCATCATCTTTCCTAAAACAAAATGTGGAAACCCTATCCATGGAAGTTTAGTTCTAGCAAACTTATTTGGCTTAATTAGGTATGTATTCTTGTCTAGTTTTTAATGATTTTTATATTTCCTAGATTGTAATAGCTTAATCTATCTATCTCGGGAATAATTTGCAAAACTGTTAGAGTATTAGGTTTTCCATGGATGAGTATAGTTTATTTTTGAAGTTTTATGGTAGAAAATGAAAGGTTATTGTTAGATAAACAAATTTTGTTTTATGGTAGAAAATGAAAGGTTATTGTTAGATAAACAACTTTTGTAAAGAGAATTTTGATGAAATTATGATTTAGGGACTAAATTGAAAAGATGAAAATTTATGGAAAAATTCTAAATTTTGTGAAAATATGGGCTGCTATTGATATGTATGATAATTGGTTAGGGTTGAAATAAGGATTGAATTGTATGAATTTTATTTTCTGAGCTTAAGGACAAAATCGTAATTAATGAAAAGTATAGGGGAAAAATAGTAATTTTTCCAATGATGTGTATTGGACTGAATTGAATATGAATTATATTAAACTGAGTTAAATTCATTCGTATAGATCTGGATAGACCTAATACAGAGTTAGATCGAGGAAAAGAGAAAGTATCGGATTAATAGCCTACGAATTTACATACACTTGTCGAGTTAAGTTTATGTAACTAAATTGTATATTTGTATGATGTCAATTGAATATTGCTGTGTCTGTGATTTTTATAAATTTCCATTTATATTTTTTATCACATATCCGACAAGTACCGAGTTCCATTTGAACCTTAAAAATTCGAAGGATACAAATGACATGTCATTAGGGTTCCTGGATTGGTTGTGGTCCTGCATGTGTTGCGGACACACCACAGCTCTTATGAGCATCCCAATATTTGGCTTGCATGAGCTTCCCAATTTTTGGCTCTTATGAGATTCCTGATATACAGCTTGATTAAGCTTCCCGTTATACAGCTCACATGAGCTTCCCGTTATATGGCTCGGAAGAGCTTCCCGTTTACATGTTTGTATAAACATACATGTACATGAATTGACAGATTACGGTTTTGTACACTTTGTGTGTACTACCTATGTATCCAACAATATTTTAAAAGTTCTGATATAAGATATTATGAGTTCGAAACGAACTATTACCCGTATATACATGAAGTACATGGAAATGATATTACCTGATATATTGATGCATGAATTGGTTGTTATTGGAATGTGGAACTTGCTTGATGACTTTGTTCATCCATGATTAAGGGCTATTATATGTGATTACTTGGCTAACATGATGAGGATATGTGTTTAGGTTTTTGGCCAAGTTGGTTTGGATAATTTTTATATGTGAAATAATGGTAAGTTAAATTCCATGTTATACGAACTTACTAAGCTTAAATGCTTACTCTATTTTATTTTCCCTATTTTATAGTAATTTGGAAGCTCGATTTGGTTGGAAGTTGGTCGGAGTTACTTCACACTATCTATCGACCTATTTCGGTATATATAGTAAATCAATTTTGGTTATAATGGCATGTATAGGTTAACTTGGCCATTTACAACACATAAATGTTTAGATGAAACTAGCCATTTGAACAGCTTGTGTTAGTATATTTTGATGTGTATATAAGTGGTTTTATAATGTTTGAAATGTGAGTTTGATTATGTATATATATGCATTTGGTTATCTAGATAAATATGAATATTTGGTTGACATGTCTTTAAATTGTCATTTAAGGTGCCTAAGAGCACATTGGTTGTATGTGGTAATATATTATGTTTAAGACATGATTTTGACTTGTTTTGGTTGATTTGTTATGGCTTGATGATGTCCAAAAATGTTGATTTAGGTGGATGACAAATTGGGTGAGAAATATGATTAGGAAAATGACCTATTTTTGTCCACATGGGCGGCCGTGCGTCATGACCGTGTGTCCCCTGTATCTTAAATTAGCACAAAATAGAATGCTCACACGGCCTCGCACATGGGCGTGTGGCTTGGCCGTGTGACCCAAGTCAGAGAGCTCATAAGTTTGGACACTGGCTGGGACACGACCGTGTGTCCCTATTTCGAATGCCCACACGGCTTGAGACACGGGCGTGTCTCTTGACCATGTGAGACACATAGCCTGGCTACACAAGCGTGTGTCTCCTGCACCTTTGAAAAATTTATATTTTCTGAAAAATTCTTTAAGTACCCGATTTAGTCCCGACTTGTTTCTAATATGTATTTTGGGCCTCGAGGGCTCACATAAGGGACATTATGCTTGATTTTGATTTGTTTCTGATATGAATGCTATATGATATGAAATATTTGTTTATTTGTTTTGTAAATTCCGATAATGCTCTGTAACCATGTTCTGGCGACGAATACAGGTTAGGGGTGTTACATGCAGTAACGGTCCAGAGTAGCTCAGTCAGTGGTCAACATTGTGTCAATTCATTATTTCCATTTTCAATTACACACATCAATATAATCCAAGATTTATGCAATTAGGTTCATATAATACACTTAAAATGTACTAAAATTAAATCATATAAACTTACTAAACTAAACTACAGCAACGACAAAGTATAAGGGCTATTTGGTAATTTTCTCTTTTCCTCGGTTTTTCACTCATTTAGGAGCTCCTAAATCGAAGGACCCTAGTTGGCTGAAATTTTCTTCTCCCTTCTCCCATGGCTATACGGTTTTTGCAAGAAGAAAATCTAAAAGATGATAGTTTATTTAGCTTTTATTTTATTTACATTATGTTTAATTATCCAATTACCATTTTACCATTTTAATTTCCATTCAATTTTAACAATTTCAAGCCCATTACCTTCCACAATCATCACCTATGGTATATTTACCATTCAAGAAGGGTTTAATTGCACAATTATTCCTTCAATTATATTAAAGTCCAACTAAACAAACTTAATCTCAATTTAACCCTAAACTAATTAGGACTAAATGAGAAAATAGCCCAAAAGTTAGTTTATTTAATCATGTCAACACTGCTTGGACTTTTTGACCATGGTTTAATTACCATTTTGGTCTTTTAGCATTTTAAATCTATAGAGATTAACTTTTACCTCTTTTACAATTTAATCCTTTTACCTTAATTAAGCAATCAATCATCAAAATTACCTAACCAAACTTCAATTCACCTATATTACGACTCTGTAAATATTTAATAAAAATATTTACGAACCTAAATTATGAAAATGAGGTCTTAATACCTTGTTTTGAATAACCACTTTACTTTTGAACCGAACTACTTATATTAACTTTTAATTCAATTAGTTAAATCAAAATTCAATATAAAATTATTATTGACTCGTATAATTTAAATACAAATTATACGAACTTACTCATCAAATTTGTGGTCTTGAAACTATTATTTCTGATACTACTGAAAAACAGGCTGTTATAGGAGCATCCCAATCGTTCAGCCAATCGACTAGCCAAACCGGAGATGTTACAATAATGCTAATTTCTAGTTTGAGACTTTAACATGTGAACTAATGATGATTAACAATAATAATTTCGTTAAATTGAAACAATCAACCTATGTTGTAAAACTACAATATTGTTCAAACTTCGTTACAAAAATTTATGATCTTGAGGCTCAGCCAACAGGTCTCCCCCACTATATGCATGTTACAAATGAAAGGAACAAGCTCACACAGGCTAGAAAGATTCTAGCTTAATCCCTTTCCAGTGTCTCGTATAGCCTAATTTACGTGAAAAGCATAATAAGAAGCTAGGTAAGTTTAAAATGAACTTGGTGAGCTTTTAATATAACACACCCGATAGAGATATTATCGTATGATATGACTTCAATGGCCGGGTCTCATGTTTGACATCACTTGCATGAGGTCAGATTGCACGTCTTCTAGGTGCACACTTGACATCATTCACATTGGTACAACTTGCAAATTGGCCCTTTTCTACGCATTGACTCGGTTCTTCACTTTCATTGTTCGTGCACTAGTATATCTTTTGGGATGATTTCGCTTGCGCATATGTATTGATTTCATACATGTGGATTCATATATACGGATTCATACATGTGAATTTATAGATACAGATTCATACATGCAAATTTGTATATGCGAATTTGTGCATGCGAACTCATTCTTGGTGGAATTAGATTCACGGAAATATACCTTGACGACTTAGACTTGAGAATTCATATTCTTCAATTAGTTCATGCGGACTCTTGCTTGAGAGATAGTCCATGCAGACTCTTGCTTAAGAGATAGTCTATGCAGACTCTTGCTTGAAAGATAGCCCATGTGGACTATTGCATGAAGGTTCTTACTCAAATAGTATTTCCATCATAAAATACTTTAGAAATTACCAAATTTCCATTTACGTCAAAATAACCATTTTGCCTATTTTAAACTTTTTATACAATTTCTTCCCAATAATAGGTAATTATCAATCTCAAATCTCATAATTCACTTATAATATTTAATATACATACATAGATATTGAAAATACATCATTTTCCTTCTCTCAATAGAATTGGAAAATCTACAATTTAGTCCCTATACTTTTGAATTTCTTCCAATTTAGTCCAAAAGTGATTTTACCACACTAACATATAATTCCATATGTTTCCATTCCAAATAATCAATAATAGTTCATTTTTCCATTTCGGTCAAATTTGCACTTTAGTCTTTAAAATTTTCAAAATTTATAATTTGGTCCTTTTTTTCCATATTTTCATTTTTTTGAAATTCTTTGCATTAATTTCCAAATCCAAAATCAACTTTATTCTCATGATAATCCTTTTCCTGGCCTTTTTTTTCTAAATGTTCTTATAAATTTACTTATTCGACATCGACATGGCACCACATGCCAAATAAAAATTTTGTGGTGTTACCTTATCTGTAAGATATATTTTTATCATGAAGAACTATTTGAGTAGTATGATGTCACCCTTCATAATATCAAACTTTTTTTGGCAAAATACATCATTTTAAGAAATAGAAATAGATAATAAACATAAAATATGCATGACATATTTAGTCATATAATATGTGAGAACATAAATATAAATATATTTTAAATTTAATGAAAGAGATCATTTTTTTTCACAATTTTCACAATGGTCTATGAAAGGGATTAGAAACATCAAAATCAAATTTTCAAAAGATTGATTACCATAAAAGAATCAATAAGTTGAGACAAATAATATTTTAGTGTCATGTAAAGATCATTTAAATGGTTTTGGAATGATACGTATTTGAGACCAATGACTATTACTATCATTCCTATAGAAAATATTTTGTTAATTCCAAAGATAAAATCACCAATTCAATACTTTTTTTATTATCATGACCTCTTAGATTTTTTATGAACTTAAAAAATGCTACATTCACTTCAGAACAAAGATTAAATTAGTCGAATAAAATTGACAATATAAATTCATATTGTAAATAAGGTTAATATATTTTCACTTAAAATTTGAAGTCTTACCATCTTAAATGTATTAAATTATAATAAGCTTTTGGAAAAATTAATGATTTTTGTGTTCATATTATTCCTTTAAATTATTTCAAAGATACTTATAGTGGGTTTAGACAGACAATGCGGTGAGATGCGTTTAGCTTACTTTTTATTTCATGCTACAATATCTAATCTCATTGTCACCGCTATTTTTACATTAACCGTATAAAAACAGCGCCCATCTAAACTCACCCTTAATTTTCTACTATCACAAATCATCGTAGCATTAAGATGCATGAAAGTATTCATGTCAGATCATTTCTTTCAAAGATCTCATGGGGTATGAATTTAAACTTACAAGATTTGACAAAATATGTCCAATGTAACGTACATACCATGTACCATATAAATACATGAATTTCATAAAAGCATACTAATTATCCTTTATGTATCTATTCATCCACAACATGTAAAGTGCCCTCAATTTCCATAACAACAACAAAATATTTATAAAAAAATTTAAGATAAAAATGAAGAAAAAGCAGTATTGTTTAAACCAGATCGAATTTATCGGTTGGATTAGGAATTGATTGAGGCACAATTCGATAAGAGGTATAAAATCGATTGATCCGTGAACCGGTACAAATTTGTTGAGCCGATTTTTATAAATTTTTAGTAATTATTTTTTAATTTTAAATAATTTATTTCTTTTGAACGGCTTGGATTGATCGAACTGAGAATTAGTAGATCAGTTCAACTACTGATCTGATATTTTTGTTAAAAATATTTTCAAAATTAATAATTAAAAATCTAATTTTATTAGTTTTCAATTTTTTTACCAACTCTTTAATTTTTTAGTTTAACTTGTACAATTAAATGGGTATGGGATTGAATGGATGAGTTTCAATTTTATTTTTATTAATCTTATTATAGGTTATGCTATTTTTTTATACAATATTTTAAATTAGTTATAGTCCCTCCTCAACTCATAAATAGGAGGGTAATGCGCTTCAATGTACTCGAATCCACGTCTTCCTACATTGGCAACAATAACCATATCAATCGAATTAAGACTCAATTAAGAGTTAAATTTAAATGAATGTGGAAAATTAAAAAAGTCAACCTGCGGAATTCTGTTTTGAGTTGAAACAAATCAATGTAAGGAATAATTGTGTTGGCCAGTTATAGATTACAGAATTGAAAGTTTTCTCAAAGTAGCAGATTTGCTTTTAAACACAAGGAATGTGCAAAACCTGTCATGGGACCATATGTGTTTAGGCGTGCAAGTATATAATCTAGGAATGACTTTTGAATATAAAATGTTTCCCCTTTCATTGAAATTATTTTTTAGGATCTAACTTTTGCCTTAGATGCACTAGTTAACCCATCAACTGCCACCTCTTCGTCCTTCAAACTTTCTCACTTTAAGTCTTCTTCTCCTTAATTTTGATGATCTTTTTATACAATTCACAGGATGCTTGTAATTGAGTTGAATTCAAAATTTAAAGCAGTTTAATATCAATTCAATATAAAAATTGAATTTCTTGACCATAGATTAGGCTTGTGTACCTAGTATTTACATACTGCTCCATTATTTATGCCTGAGTTTAAATTGGAGTTTCGATGATAATTAAAAAAATATTTCAATTAGGCTCGTAAGTTGCTTGAATCAAATTCAAAATTTAACTTGCTTGATAGTTTAGATTTTATTTGATAATAATCGAATTGAACTTAAATAACTATGAAGAGTAAGAGAAATGTAAGTAAAAGTATTACATAAAATTAGAAATAACATATTTTTATAATAAAATCATTACAAACGAGGAAAGAGATGTCATTTTCAGAACTTGAATCCTAGACCTTAAATACCGACGTATAGCTACTCTGGTCGTTAGCTATAACCATATTAAACTATGGAAAACTATGTGGCAATGCATCTCACTTTCCTATTGAATTATATGTAGCTTTTTAATACAACCCAAGTCCCTAATCTAATCAAAGTGAAACATTGAAAAAGATACTTTCACCCATAAATTTAGCACTTTCTTGGCGGTTAGTGAGTAGAAATATTTTGGTTGTTTTTAATCAGAGTCATACACTTATGGTGCAATATGGAGTGCCAATTTGTTGGGTTCCTGCCAATCTATGAAGCTTCTTCATTTCCTTAATGGCTGGATCTTCAAGCAAAAGCACTTTATCTTTGTCTTTGACCCCAACCATGTGTAAATATTCATCATCTTCCCTTTCTTTCCCTTTGAATAATAGCCTTTGCTCTCTTGGCTCCAAGCTTGTTATCAATGACAAAATCATCTTCAATTCCCCTGGGAAATTTTCCCAAGATTTTTTTAGGACTAAAAATTCAAAATCTTAATCCAGGATTTTTAAAAAAAATGAGGTATATGTTGAAGGTATATAAGAAGGGCTTACCAAAAGTGGAAGTTGATTCAATGGAAACATCATGGCATTCAGAAACAGTTGAGACTCTAACAGTGATCATCCCTTCTCCAACACTTGAACCACTGGTTTCTCTCTTTTGAACAAGCATCCCACCAGGCCTAAGTTCCCATTTGATTTCACTTATAATAGTATTATCATTGTTTCCGCATCTCTTTTCACCACCTTTTACACTATTTCCACCATTGCCAAACTTAAAGGTGCCTCTGCCAAACCTCTTTGACTTCAACTTCATCATTTGTGTTTTTGCCCTTTCTTTCCCCAGGCTGATCACTAGCTATCAATGTCTCTCCAACAAAAGATGAAGCAGGTATTATATAATAGTGGGAAAGCATAGGTTGAGGGGAAGAAAAGAAGTGAATTAAAAAAAGAAAAAAGAAAGCCACCTAAGGCTAAAATGCATTGGCCAAAAATGAAAGATAAATGAGAAGAAGACAAATGGCGAGAGTTATAATATGGACGTGGGTTTCGTTTGCTGCTTTTATGGGAGGCTAAAGCACATGGGGCGTGGTTGCCATGGACATGCTTGCTTGATTGGCGGGCCAAAAACACTCAATCATAAACAGTGTCGGCTGACAATTTTTGCTCATAAAATTAATGGATTGGATGGAAGTTCTTTTTTTCCTTGGATGACTTTAGGGAACTTATTATTTTTATGATCTATTCAATTGGGATTAAACTTATTTGAAACCATTTTTGATATTTTATTATGATTTTTTGTCTCTATGATATATTTAATTTGGATATGTATTTGTTATATTTTAATTTGGTATAATTTATTTTTATTAATTTTATTTTTATTCTTTTGATAAGGATTTTTTAAAGCCTCAAACATTATTTTTCAATGCCATTCAGAGGAGAAATTAAAAAATTAGGGTCGGAATTGAATAATAATTATTTTAGAGGCCAATATATAATTTTATCATAGTTATTAGCATATCCACTTTGATATAAATTTTAATTTTCATCATTCTACTTTACAAAAATTAAGAAGTAAATCCTCTAATTTATCATAATTTGATCATTGTACTTTAAAAACTAACAAATTAATCTAGTTGTTCATAAAACATATGAACTTAAACTACTATTTTTCTATTTGTCGCATATAAATTGCTAAACTGTCAATTTTTATTAATTATTTATATATAAATTATTGAACTATTTAATTTTATTGATTCTTTACATATAAATTACTGAATTGTTGATTTTTCAAGCCATCGATTTAACGTGAAGTTTTAGCAATGGTACCAAATTGGACTAACTTCTCACTTTTCATGACGTATAGGGATGAAATTTACAATTAGACATAATTATTTTCCACAAATTATGTTGGAACATTTTCAAATATTTATAGTATCCCAATAACTATAAATGAATGAGTGTAATTAATCAAAAGATAAATCTTTTGGTCATTGGTCAAAAATTATATCATTTGATTTTTTAAAGAATTATAACTATTCAAAAATATTATTTGAATAGTTACAAAATTAAATGAATAATTATTATTTATTTATTCATAAAGACACCTATTGAAAGATGTCTCTATGAAGAGACATGAAAATTCTTATAAATAGGAATGAGATTTCATTTGGAAAGATATCAACAAATTCTAATATTCTTTCTTTCCTTCCTTCATTTTCTGATATTATGAGATTATTCTATAAAGTATTACTGCAGAAATCCTTTGTAGAAATTGAGTTTTTTGTTATACATTACTCAGTGGATAGTGGACTATTCTCGCCAGTGCAAAACGCAAATAGTCATTAGCTTCATTGTATCCTTGAGGTTAATTTGCTTGGAACTCATTTGCACATCGAAGGTAGGTGGGGGCGAATATAACCTTAAAGATAGTGGCTTGATACACGCCTTGGAGCTTGTCCTATTTCTTCTTTTTCTGTACGAGTTTCGATTGTGTGTTCGAGATTTTCCTTGCTGGAGTTTTGAACTAACAATTTTAAGGTTATATTTCATGATGACTACCACAACACATGAAAGTGGAACACTAAGGGAGTTGGCTTCCAACTTTGTTAAACTTGATCGGTTTGATGGTGGCAATTTTCAACGATGGCAGAAAAAGATGCACTTCTTATTATCAACTTTGAAGATTGCTTATGTTTTGGATACTCTAAGACCTGAAGAGAATGAAAACGAATCTGTTGCTGCAACCCGAGAAAGACAAAAATGGGACAATGCTGACTACATGTACATGGGCCATATATTGAATGGTTTATCTGATGATTTGTTCGACACCTACCAAAATGAGGTCACCGCTAAAGAATTATGGGACAAATTGGAGGCAAGATACATGACCGAAGATGTTACAAGTAAGAAATTTCTTGTCAGTCGTTTCAATAATTATCAAATGGTTGATGGTCGTTTTGTTATGGAACAATTTCGTGATATTGAAAAGATGTTGAATCAATTTAAGCAATATGATATGAAAATGGATGAAATGATTGTGGTACCCTCCATAATAGACAAACTTCCTCCATCTTGGAAAGACTTTAAAAGAAGTCTAAAACATAAGAAAGAATAAATATCTCTTGAGGCTTTAGAAAATCATCTTCGTATTGAAGAAGAGTATCGACAATAAGATCAGAACCTAAATTCTAAAAATGCCAAAGTACATGTTACGGAGGAAGTACAGACTACTAAACCATTCAAGAGAAAGTTCAAACAGACTGATAGAGCACCTAAGTTCGAAAAGAAACAAACGGGCTCATGCTATCATTGTGGAAAGCCAGGACATTCCAAGAATGAATGTCGATTTTTAAAGAAATCATCTTCTAAGGCTGATAATAATGAAAAGTTCGTTGCAATGATATCTAAAATTAATATGGCACAAGATGATAATACATGGTGGATTGATACCGGAGCAACCAAACATGTGTGCAAAGACAAAAGCATGTTCACAAAGTTCACACAATGTGAAAATGACAATGTCTTGTACATGGGAAATTCTTCCACCGCAGCAATCAAAGGCAAAGGGTCTGTTGAACTACAATTCACTTATGGAAAGGTTTTAACCTTAAATGATGTATATTATGTACCAAAAGTTAGAAAGAATTTAGTGTCTGGAAGTTTGTTGAATAAGTTTGGTTTCAAACTTGTTTTTGAGGCAGATAAGTTTGTTTTGTCTGAGGGAGGAATTTTTGTGGGGAAAGAGTATATGTATAAGAACATGTTCAAACTCAATATTATTAATAAGAATAAAAATACTATTTCGCTTATATGGTTGAATCTTTTTGTTTGTGGCATTATAGATTAGGTCATTTGAATTATAGAAAATTGAATGACACGTATAAATTAGATTTAATTTCTTTTTAATAATAATATTGAAAATGCAATACATGTATGTTGACTAAAATTACAAGAAACTCTTTCTCTAAGGTTAAAAGGAAAACAAAATTGCTTGATTTGATACATAGTGATTTATGTGACATGCATAATACTCCTACATTAGGTGGAAAGAAATATTTTGTTACTTTTATTGATGATTGTTCTAGATATTTTTATGTATATTTATTACATTCAAAAGATGAAGCGCTTGATAAATTTAAAGTTTATAAATCTGAAGTTGAACTTCAGTGTGAATCATTTATCAAGTGCTTAAGATCGGATAGAGGTGGAGAATACTATAATCCAAGTTATTTTGAATTCAATGGAATTGTCCATCAAGTTTCAGCCCCTTACACACCACAACAAAATGGTGTAGCTGAAAGAAAAAATAGAGTCTTGACTGAAATGGTAAATTCAATGTTATCATATTTAGGTCTTGGACAAGGTTTTTGGGGAGAAGTTGTTCTAACAACTTGTTATATATTGAATAGAGTTCCTAATAAGGAAACTAAAATAACTCTCTATGAACAATAGAAGAAAAAGAAACCAAACCTTAATTATTTGAAGGTTTGGGGTTGTAGAGCTATTGTAAAAGTTCCAACACCTAAACGTAAAAAGTTAGGTGAAAGAGGAATTGAATGCATATTTATAGGTTATGCACATAATAGCAAGGCATATAGGTTCATGGTAATTGAACCAAATGATTCAATTTCAAATAATACTGTTATTGAATCAAGAGATGATATTTTTGATGAAAATAGATTTAATTCTATATCACGACAATTACAAACACAACAATTGACTCATTCTTCAAATGAGAATGAGATTCCATTGAAACAAATTGATAATAATGATGAATCTTGTCAAGAATTAAGAAGTAAGAGGATTAAAAAGGTTAAAGATTTTAGACCAAATTTCATTATGTTTCTTGTAGAAGGAAAATGTGAAAGTATATGCAATAAGATACCTTATTGTTATAATACTGAATCTGATCCTATTACATTTGAAGAGGCAGTGAAATCTCAAGACTCTACTTTTTGGAAAGAAGCAATAAATGATGAGATGGATTCAATAATGGGAAATCAAACTTGGATCTTAGTGGATCTTAGTTGATCTTCCACTAGGTTCCAAACCAATAGGTTGTAAATGGATCTTCAAAAAGAAAATGAAGGTCGATGGAACCATTGATAAATTTAAAGCAAGGTTGGTAGCAAAAGGTTTTACATAAAGACAAGGTATTGATTACTTTGATACCTATGCTCCAGTAGCAAGAATTGCTACAATTAGACTCTTAATATCATTTACCTCTATATAAAATTTTGTTGTTCACCAAATGGATGTTAAAACTGCATTTTTAAATGGTGAATTGGAAGAGGAAGTGTACATGAAGCAACCGGAAGGATTTGTTGTTCCAGGACAAGAGCATAAGGTATGTAAGCTTGTTAAATCTTTATATGGGCTTAAACAAGCACCAAAACAATGGCACCAAAAGTTTGACAAGGTTGTTTTAGCTAATGGCTATAAAATAAATAAATTCGATAAGTGCATATATAGCAAATTTGAAAATGGAAAAAGTGTCATAATTTGCTTATATGTAGATGACATGCTCATTTTTGGCACGAATTTGGAACAAATAGAAAAAACAAAGAAATTCTTGTCAAACAACTTTGCTATGAAGGATATGGGTGTAGCAGATGTTATTCTTGGGATTAAAATAACCCAAGATGAAAGCACTATAGCTTTATCACAATCACATTACAATGAAAATGTGCTTAAAAAGTTTGATCTTTTCAACTGTATACCAGCATTTACACTCATGGATCCTCAATTAAAATTAGTATCTAATGCTAGTAGGAAAATTGATCAATTGAAATATGCAAGTCTAATTGGTTGTCTTATGTATATAATGACTTGTACAAGACCAGATATTACATATGTTGTTAGAAAATTGAGTAGGTACACAAGTAATCCAAGTAGTTTGCATTGGCAAGCTTTGAATAGAGTACTTAGGTACTTAAAGAAAACTATTAATTATGGATTGTGTTATAATGGATATCCTCCAGTTTTAGAAGGGTATTCAGATGCTAGTTGGATTACAAGTTTGGAAGATCATGCATCTATTAGTGGATGGATCTTCATTCTTGGTGGAGGAGTCATTTCTTGGGGTTCCAAGAAACAAACATGTATTACTGATTCCACCATGGCAGCAGAATTTATTGCATTAGCCGCTACATCTAAAGAAGCAGAATGGTTAAGAAATTTGCTTTATGATGTACCTTTATGGCCTAAGCCAATTTCACCTATTTCTATCCGTTGTAATAGTGAGGCTACTCTAGCAAAAGCATGTAGCCAAGTATATAATGGGAAGTCTAGACACATTGGATTAAGACATAGTTATGTCCGACAATTAATCTCTGATGGAGTGATCACTATTAATTATGTGAGGTCAAGTGAAAATTTGGCAAATCCTTTGACAAAAAGTCTTGCTAGAGATATAGTAAAAAGGACCTCAAAAGGGATGGGACTCAAGCCTATTAATTAGGGTCACCCATGATGGAAACTCGACTGAACGCTTGGTATAACGTCAAGTCTTGAGTTCAATGAGACAAAGTACATCATTAGTATGTGGCTGTTAGCACTAGAAATAAATCCATCCTAAAATTAAAGTGCTAGGTACCCGTAATGATAAGGGAAAGATGAGTAATGTACTCTTAATGGACCCATAACATAAATATGTTAGAGTGTTATAATTACGGGAACACTTTTGATGGGATCTACCCATGTGAGTGGAAGTGTGGCCGCTTTCTAGGAGCTTAAGAGCTTGGCTCTGATAGCACTCATGAAAAGAGGATATAGACACATGGCCATAATAGTGTCCCTAGATACTATGCATTGATCGATGTTGAAATCATTGTGTGAGATGTGTTCAGTTAATCAAATGGAATAGTTGGTTCAAAGCTTAGTCTACCATACAATTTCGATTAACTTTAACATGTTTTCACTAAGTGAAGGTTCAATCGTAAGACACCTTTATTTATGCAAATTGATTTCCAAGAATATCAAAATCTAAATGAAAATGGGGGGAGATTGTTGGAACATTTTCAAATATTTATAGTATCCCAATAACTATAAATGAATGTGTAATTAATCAAAATATAAATCGTTTGGTCATTGGTTAAAAGTTATATCATTTGATTTTTAAAATAATTATAACTATTCAAAAATATTATTTGAATAGTTACGTAATTAAATGAATAATTATTATTTATTTATTCATAAATACACCTATTGAAAGATGTCTCTATGAAGAGACATGAAATTCCTATAAATAGGAATGAGATTTCATTTGGAAAGATATCAACAAATTCTAATATTCTTTCTTTTCTTCATTCATTTCCTAATATTATGAGATTATTTTATAAAGTATTACTGCAGAAATCCTTTGTAGAAATTGAGTTTTTTTGTTATACATTACTCAGTGCATAGTGGACTATTCTCGTCAGTGCAAAACGCAAATAGTCATTAGCTTCATTTTATCCTCGAGGTTAATTTGCTTGGAACTCATTTGCACACCGAAGATAGGTGGGGGCGAATATAACCTTAAAGATAGTGGCTTGATACACGCCTTGGAGCCTGTCTTATTTCTTCTTTTTCTGTTCGAGTTTCGATTGTGTGTTCGAGATTTTCCTTACCGGAGTTTTGAACTAACAAATTATTCATTTAAAAAAATTCTTTCTCAACCTCATAATTTAAGCTATTTTATTTATTTTTAAAAATTTTCATATTAGCTGATTAATAATTTTTTTAATAGTGTTATGATATGAATTAAAATATAGCATTAATAATGGTAGAGGATTAAATTCTCAAATTAAATATATAATAAAAATGAGAATCACGATTACAAATAAATGCCCTAGAAATTATAACATAGAATAAAATGAACTAGATGAACAAATTTACGATATACACATGATAAAATTGAAAATTCATAAATCGTAATTACAAATTATGAGACTCGAATATGAATAAACTCAAAAATCATAATTTGTTAGCTTTTTATTGACGTAGAAAAGAAATGGTGTATCATGCATCATGCATTCTTTCCTTGTCCAATTTGTAGAAACAATTGAGGGAAACTATAACGATTTTATGACATCTTCCTCTTGCTTTAGTGTTAAGACTTGCGTGGATATTGTTGTCATTCAAGAACCAAAAGATAAAAATTTCCCTTCATGAAATAACTTAATTATGTGAAAATTGTTTAGCTAAATTAACCTTTTTGGAAATAATTACTTCTTTAAAGCAATATATTAAGTTTTGTTGACTATGAAAAAACTTCACTCACAAACTATATGTTCAACCAAAACTTGGTTATTCAACAACTAATCATAAACATATTATGTTTCTTTTCTTTTACTCTTTTGTATTAGTGTCAACAATATATCATTATCTATCAACCTTTCTATTAAACATAAAGATAAATTTAAAGTAAGACAAAACCTCTGTCTTGCCAGAAAATCAAAGGTCCAGATAAAGCCTGAACTTCACCACGAATAGAATCAGTAAATTCATTCCAAATTAAGTTACATGTTATTATTTACTATCACAAAATGTTAACTCAAATTAAAAGTGATCTAGTATGGTTAATGTTTATTATTGACATTCATATCTGAGACAAATATGTATATATAGTCTTACTTAATTCAATCTCTTTTCCTATCATGCAATAAGCTAGATAAAAAAGATATTAACAACATATCAAAACTTTATCACCAAAACTGCTTCAAGTCAATTGTTAAGTTTCCTTCTGTAACACCTTAAACCCAGCCTAGACAGGAAGACCAAGTTTAGAACGCCACATTAACTTACCAGAACATAGTCATACTTAAAGCAAGCCTTTCAACCATTGTTAAGTTGTGAAAACATTCATTATGCGAAACATAGTTAAATCTTAGAAGCTTAAAATACGAAATCAAAGACATAGGTTCACACATGCACACACACATATATATAATAAGTCTCATAGATGACCGAGTCCTACGTTCGCCGGCCACTTAGTCCTGTAAGTTCCCTGTTATACATTCAAATAGTTAGTGTGTTGCAGTGTAGAATTTAACATAAATAGACTAGCCTATGTATAAAACCTCAAATGTTATTGAGTGTTCAGATAACAAGTCGATCTCATCAGTCAAATAATAACCTAAAACAGATTCGGACACAAACAATCTTGATACGTAGTTGATCAGTTACAGACGCACTTATAACACAAATACGATAGAAAATATAGATGCCATAGGGGCTTAAATACAGATGCAATTCCCTATTCCAACCACTACATACCAATAGGTATATAATACACTTCCATCCCTACACACCTTATAGTGTCGGTATGACACGTTGCAGTGTTTATAGTCTCACTGCCAGTTCAAACATAATTATGGGTGGTTTGACCACCAATTCAATACAGAAAACTTCCTTCAATACATAACTTCTACCCCATGCAGTTACAGAACAAATAACAAACTTGTATATGTAATGCAGCTGCAGATACAATCACACATTTCTAATATAACAAAATGTTGATATCATTAACATTTAACTTATACAGATATCCAGAATCAACTAATATTCATGATAAACTGGCTCATACAATTCAGTTCAATTCATACTCATCCTACAAGCGACTTACTCCCGCCTCGCACATCAATTACAACACTAACAGAATTTCGGTATCTAGGCTCACACGGTCCACCATACAACCATGTGTGTCGTTTACAATCCCGTATCTAATGAAGAAAATTGCAAGAAAAAAAAGGGTTTCGATACCCACCTATTACACGACATTGTAGAAGCACCACAATACAAATTCCAAGCCTAAAACAAGTTCCAAACATCCAATTCAATAAAGCATTCGTAAATACGCAATTGATAACATTTGCAAATATGCAATTGAAAACAATCAATTTTTTACCGAAACATTCGACTCACTACACAAAACGAATGGAAGTCAACTTACTGCGAATTCCCAGTACACACTCAGTCTCTAAGTAAAACGAGAAGCGTTAGGCGTCTCTTAAGTTCCCCCTAGCGTATCGGAACATAACAAACAACAAAATTAACAACTCAAAATTTTGACAAATTTTCCCCAATTTACACAACAACACAATATAACAAAAACAGTCGACCCAATTTACCTTAAAGCGCACCGGAGCAAACAATATCGCAATCCGACATAGCAATTTCACAGGATGAACAGAACAAAAAATAATTTCGAGAAGAACGCAAAATAAATAAAAAAATGAAAAGAATGAAAAAGAAACGTCTACACACATTAGAGGGAAGGAACATTTAAATTCATATCAATTTTTATGGAATGGTGCAAAAACATAATTCTTTGATGCATACGTAAGGACTTAAACACAAAACCAAAGAATAGGCAAATTTTTAACCAATGAACCAACAAGCTCATTCTTGCTACAAAAAGGCATAGAATTAAACTTAAGCAAGGAATCCTAAGCCAAGGTTCAAATAAGGAAATTAACAAAATTCCAAAATTTAAGCAACTCGAACCTCAAATTTCAAGTGACTAAATAGAACACACAACCACAGAAGCAAACACATATTCATCGACACAACATAATAATAAAACTCAAGTTTTGGGGCGTACACCCTCTTTGACTAAAAATCTTTCAAGCATGTCGATTACTTCTTGGACTCTCAAAACCATGAAACATAAGTTCTTAGTTGATTTAGGGCTCCTCCCAAACTTGATTCTTGCGGATCGATGTTTTTTGCTACTATATATAATAATTAAAATGATAATGGTAAGCACAAAGTTATAGTTGCTTGAGAGGTATGGAATGAGATGTGTTAACTCCAAAGAAATTCGAAGTCTGGTAGTGAGGTATGATAAATGTAGTGTTGGATAATATAGACGTCAAATATATATAATGAGAAAATTATTTATTATTTATTATTATAAAAGGTTAGTCCAGATTAAAAGTGATCTAGTATGGTTAAAATTTATTATTAATATTCGGTTATTAAATAAAGTATCGGTTAAATATGTTTAGATATTTTAGTAACTAATTTTAATTCATGATAGGTGATTAGAAATTCATGTTAATGTGGAAAAGTTATATATTTGGGTTATAATCCCTAAATTTCACATATGTAACTTTCTTGACATCCTATCTTTAGAAAAGAGAGATTTACTTTCTCTAAAATACTTATGTGTTAATTTGGAACATCAAAACCACAAAAATTGAAATCAAAAGGTCCAAGTTCGCTTCAGCATCTAATTATTTTCTTAATTATTTGAGATGACAAATCTTGGTTTATTAAGTTGTAACGCCCCAAAATTTTAGTTTTTGAATTGTTAAAACTCGTCAAGTAATTTATTATGGTTCAGTGGTTAAGTGTTGTGAGTAATGTGTATGAGGTTTTGGGTTCAAATCTTTTTCAATTAAATTTTGTTAATTTTTGCCCAACCACTAGCTTTGGATATTAGGGTTATATATTATTTTCTCTTAACTAATGACAGAATTAGCTTCTTGGTATGGTGGTAAGGCTTTAGCTTACCCTTTGGTCCTGTATTTGAATCCCTGTGCGTGTTAACGGAAATAATTTTTGTTAATTCCCTTGCCTATGCTGCCCATGTGGTGGAGGTTGGGTAGAATTTGAACTCTAGGGAAAAATATGATAAGATAACTAATCAAAATTAGTGGAGATATGGGTAGTTTTATTTTAATTCCTTTTTTTGAAAATTTTCTCAAAAATTCTCCTAAAATCCCTTACACTTTTTACCGTCCCTCTTTTCCACTTTTTCCATGTAATACCCCGAAAATTACTACAGTAAGAAAGTAAGATAATATCCTTGATATAGTAAAATAAGGAAATAAAGTGATAAAAAGGGTAATATTGAGTTATGTCAACATTGGGAAGTATATTATGACATATTAATTCAAGAAAGGATTAAATTGCAAAAGTGAGAAAAGTTTTGTTGCCCAAGAGTAAATACTCAAAATTTGAGGGTTAAAGTGTAAATACGAAAAAGTTGAAGGACCAATAGTGTAAATATTTAAGGGTAGAATAATCTAGAAGCTAAGGAAAATGGATGAATTAGGACCAAATTGAAAAGGTAAAGAATTTTGAGGGACTAAATTACAATTTTACCAAATTAAGTGATGACTCAAAGATGGAATTTCAAAAGATTATAAAGGAAAAAATTGTCAAATAGAGAGAGAGAATTCTAGAAGGTAATGATGATGTCGTGATATTTTTAATTAATTAATTAGATAAATGTTATTTAATTAATATTTTATTAAGATTTTAGTATTATTTTATTATTAAATGATTAATATAAAGGGAGGAAAGATGATGAAAATCATCATCTTTCCATGCAACCAACGTTAGAAGAGAAAAGAAGAAAAAAAGTTTTACTTTCTTTACAATTTGGTCCTTCACCAAAAATTCACTATTTTCACCTAGAAATGAAAAGAATTTCCATAGCTTCCAAGAGAGAAAAATAATAAGGAGACAATGGGGAGCTAGAATGTCAAGTTAGATTCAAGAAATAGAAGCTGGAGGAGAGAGAAAATCAAGTTAAAGATTGAAATCAATAGCATAAGGTAAGAATATCAAGATTTCAATATATTTTTAAGTTTGTTATTGTTGAAAAAGTATGGAAATGATGTTATAGTAGAGTTTTCTTAAATAAAGTATTATGTTCTTGATATATTAGTGAAGGGAAATAAGTGAAAATGATGGGAAATATTATAGAGAAAGGGAATAAGGGAGTTATAAATTTAGTAATCAACATCTTTCACTAAAACAGTTTTGGACAGCAGCAGTAATGGAATTAGAGGATGAAAAAAATATGGAATTAAAGATTATTAAGTCTAGTTTCTCATAGAAGAAATGGTGTAAGTAATGGAATTGTAAATCATGAGATATAATAAATTTTGTGAGACAAGGTTAGAATGAATTCGGGTTCCCCTGTTCTGACTTTGGAAAATCATCAAAAATTGAATAAAAATAAATAGATACTTAAATTTATATGTTTAAAATCCTGAATGAGTCTATTTTCAATAAAAACAAATGGAAACATCATTCAAATTGTGTACAAAGATATAATTAATTTTTAGTGAAAAGGGGTCGGAACTGTCAAACAGTGAAACAGGGGAAACTTTAAAGAATAAAAGGTACTTATTGGATAAACCAAAAATTCTGAATATTTTATGATAAGAAGATATGTGAGTCTAGTTTCATACGAATTTAGCGTATATTAATTCGGAGTTTTGTAGCTCAAGATATAAATAATTTGGTGACTATGACTCAAGTGGATAGCTTTGAATTAATATATAAATAAATGATGGAATTATAGATAATGTTACATATAAGCATATTATACATTAAGGATGTGGGATGGAGAGGAGGAGGAGGAAAATGAATGATTATTCAACTAGGATGAGTTTTCATTAAAATGACCAATTTGCATGTTTTAGGTTCAAGGACTAAATTGAATAAAAGTAATAGTTTAAGGGTAAATTGGTAAAATGTCAAAAAGTGACCAAATTGCATGAAATGATTTTTTATTATTTAAATAAATAAATTGAATGAAATATTAATTTATATCATAATTGGGTGGAAATTGAGGAAAATAGAAAATTACCAAAATGTCTTTGAATTTTTGGTATTTTTGTAATTTAGCCTTGATAAGTTCGTGTAACTTGAATTATATTCTTAAATGCTTGAAATGTATGTTATTGATGTGAATATGATTTGAATGTTCATTGTATGAAAATTGATGAAACATTGATATATTTGATAAAAGAGGAATAATGCATTGAATGGATGTATGAATGTTTATCACACTATCCATTAATTCTATCGGAAATTTTGGATGTGTTGATTCTGGTTATAATGACATGTATGAGTTAAATTAGCCAACGTTAGCTCATTAATGTTTTGATTTTGATTGATTTTAAATATTAATGCTTGATGAAATGAAATGTCTGTAAATTAATTTGTAAACTCTAGTAATGCTCTATAACCCTATTCTGGAGATGGATACGGGTTAGGGGTGTTACATTCCATATTTTGGTTGGGTTGTTCTTCCATTTCTATTTTGTTGGCCTCCAAAAATATAATTTCAATCTTTGTTATTCTATTGATGTTCCTCTGTTATTGTTTTTCTGACGGGTAAATCTTGCAAGTGGGTTATTCGGTGGTAAGAATAATTAGTTCGTTTCTGCATGTCGATTAGGGGTATAGTATTTTGTAATCTTCATTATTGATCGTTTTGGTTCTTACGATGTCTCTCCGGTAACCTACGCATCATTTTAGGCTATTGTTTTCTCACTGGTAAGTGATCGATTTGGTGTTAAGTCGAGTGCCTATTTGTTTAGGCATAACCTGTAACACCCCTAACCCGTATTCGTCGCTAAAACAGGGTTACGGAGCATTACTAGAATTTTCAAATTAAACAGACATAAATTTCTAAATTTTAAAATCATATCATCTAACACATTAAAATCAATTCAAAACATTCATATCGTCCCTTAAACAAGCCCTCGAAGCCAAAATTATGCGTTAGAAACAAGTCGGGACTAAATCAGAAACTCAGAGAATTTTTTAGAAAACAATGAAAATTTTCAACATTACAAGGGTCACACGGCCATGTGGCTAGGCCGTGTAACTCACACGGCCGTGTCCCAGCCCGTGTCCGTGTCCATGTAACTCACTAACTTGGGTCACATGGCCATGCCACGCGTTTGTGTTCCAGGCTGTGTACCCTTCAAAATAACTCCACACGCCTGTGTGCAGGTCGTGTGCTAGGCCGTACAACTACCTCACTTACAACCCTTCGAAAGCTACATGGGATCACACACGGCTGAGACACACGCCCGTGTCTCTGCTTGTGTGGACGAAAGTAGGTCATTTTACATGTAACTCACTGACTTGGGTCACATGGCAATGCCACGCGTTTGTGTGCCAGGCTGTGTACCCTTCGAAATAACTCCACACGCCTGTGTGCAGGTCGTGTGCTAGGCCGTACAACTACCTAACTTACAACCCTTCGAAAGCTACATGGGATCACACACGGCTGAGACACACGCCCGTGTCTCTGCTTGTGTGGACGAAAGTAGGTCATTTTACAAGTTATTTTTCTCACACAACTCACCATGTACCCATAACAAAAAATACACATATACACAAGCCATAACAAGGCACCAAATTCATGCACAACCAAGTCATATACATATGGTACATTATCATCCAATCAATTTGCCCTTAGGCACCTCAAAATAACAATATGTAAACATGTACAATCATGTAATCAACTTGGCCAAAGAAATCAACTAACTTACAATCAAGATTTCATCAATTCAAACTATTGAATTAATTTACCATAACCTATCAAATAGTACCAAATATGTCATTCAATCACAACATTATTAGACATATATGCCTTTTGATAACAAGATATCAATTCACAACCATTTACTAGACTTATGCAATATGTATATTCAACTATCATTTCATCTTCCATCATTCAACTATATTAAATCATTCATCAACCATTATGAAGCTAATATTTACACAAAATATACCATTTCACCAACAAAATGCCAAAACACAAGTCAAGCAAAATGACCATTTCAACAACCCAAATTCATGACCAACATTAGTCAAAATACCTATACATGCCATTATAACTGCACTTAAAAATTCCATAGGTACCGATAAAGCCGATAGATTGTGTGATAGATCTCTGACGACTTTCTAACCCGAGCAAGCTTCTGACAACTACAAATAAAAAAAAATAAACACAAAGTAAGCATGTCATGCTTAGTAAGTTCGTAACAAATATAGTCTAAATTTGTCAATACATTAAACAACCACAAAGCATGTTTATCCCAAATCAACATGAGAACAACTAATTCGAAAACTCATATATATATATACATATTTACTTTTAATTTCAACAAAGGTTCACATTATCTACCTTTTATCATATTAATTTAATTTACATTGAAAGCTCTTACCGAAGCTCACACAAGGTAATAATACGATGGTTGACACATCCTTTTTCGTAATTCGATAACTGAAGTTATCCCTCTTCATAGTTCGACAGCCAAAGCTATCCCTTTTTTATAATTTGATGGTCACCACCATCCCTTTTCATAGTTCGATGGTTGTCACCATCCCTTTTCATAATTTGAGAGCCGAAGCTATCCTTTTTTAGAGATTGATAGCCAAAACCATCCCCTTTCATATATTGATAGCCGAAGCCATCCCTTTTCATAGTTCGATAGTCGTCATCATCCCTTTTCATAATCGATAGCCGAAGTTATCCCTTTCCATATTCGATAGCCGAAGCTATTCATTTTCATTTGTCGATGATTGTTGTTATGCCATTGGATTTTTCCGTCAACACTCAATTTAATATTATACAATAATAGCATTCAACCCATAAAATAAAAACGAAACTTGAACATACGAACTTACCTCGACAATAAACGTAGAAAATAAAGTCGACTAATCCGAAGCTTTTTATTTGCCTCGATCTAAAGCTGTATATGGTTTATCTTGATCTAAATGAATAAATTCAACTCAATTCAATAATCATTCTATTCAATTTAATTCAAATTCACATTTTAGTAAAATTACAATTTTGCCCCTACACTTTTAATTTCTTTACAACTTAGTCCTTAGACTCATAAAATGAAATTCATTCAATTTCACCCCTATCCAAGCCCAGAAAAATTTCTTACAAGCTTATAGCAGCCCACAAATTTCATTATTTTACAATTTACACCAAGAATATTTTACAATTTTCAATTTAATCCCTAAAGGACAAATTCATCAAAAATCACTTCATAAAAGTTGTCTACCTAACAACAAAGATTTATTTTCAATCATAAAACTTCACAAGCAACACGAATTCCCTCATGAAAAAACTTTAATATTTTAACAATTTTGTAAGTTAGTCCCTGGGCTAGCTAGATTAAGCTACAACGACTTCAAAAACATAGAAATCATTAAAACGGGATAAAATTACTCACATGCAAGCAAAGGGGTGTTGGCCGAATCTCAAGCTCCTCCTATGGTGTTTCTAAACTTAATTTTTGGTGGACTCAATTAGGTTAAAGATGACAATTTGTTTTCTTTTAATTTTTACTTAATGTATTTACTAATTTACATAAATAACCTTATCATTAACCTTTAATAATCATTTAAAGATGTCCATAAAAGTCCACTCAACATTCTAATGGTCTATTGACCATATAAAACCCTCAACTATTTAATACCATAACCATTAGATTCTTTTAATTTATAGAACCTAATTTTTGCACTTAATGCAATTTAGTCCTGTTTATCGAATTAAGCTTGGGTTGTTACATAAATTTTAGGAATGCAAGGGTCCTATCTCAAATTAGTTGCTAATAAATTTAGGGTTTTAGGTATAGAAATTACGGTTGTTGGTTTTGCATTGGAAAACGACTAGGTGTGTAACGAAAACCCCGAAAAATAGTGAATGATGCAATGTCAAAAAGCCCACTATTGACATCACACAGCTATGTACCAGGTCATGTGACAGACCATGTGAGCCACACGGTCATGTGATAGGCCGTGTGGGCCACACGAGTTGGGTCATTTGGGTCGTGTGGGCCATACAGACGTGTGTTAGGCCATGTGCCAAGCTGTGTGGACCATAGGGGCTGGGTCAATTAGGTCATTTGGGCAACATAGACGTGTGGGCCCAATTTTTGTAAATTTTAGTTAGGGTCGTGTTTGAAGTGCGATTAAAGATTAGTCACTTCATAAGCTCCAAAATATGTTATGTATGATTTATAGTTATGAAATTTGATATTTTGTCTCTGTTTATATGATTTCTGAAAGCATGATTTTATAACCTGATATGTTAGCATGTATAACAAGTATGTATCTAATATCTAATTAGTATTGCATGAGCATTGGGGTGGGATATTGATAAGACAGATGAAGTGTTGGTTGTTTAATAGTCTAACTTATTTGGTGGCCTAGTCCACATATTTGTTCTGGTGGTATTGCCACAATTATCTATTTCTGGCAGCTTGATTGCACTGTTTTGAAAAGTGACATACGCTCACTTATAGGTGTGTGGGATTGGATGGGTTTTTATTATCCTAATTGCTGTATAGGGTTGGACAAAGATGGTGTGTAGCGGATTAGGGTAAGATCTAAATATGTACCTAAAATTTGCATCTGATTTTGTATCTGAACTGCAGTTGTATATGTATTTGTTATTTTATATGCATCTGATCTATTGTGTAGGTTGAGTTATACACTGGGCTCGTAAGCTCACCCTTTTGTTTTATCCTCTCAGGTAATCAACAAACCTAGGATCGAACGACGTGCGAAAACTTGGGTTTAGATTCATATGATAAACAATTTAAATGAACTTTATGTTTTAATTTGAACTTTTCGGACTTATGGACTATAAATTGTTGTGGACTTTTCATTTCGCTTATTTTTTTACTTATTTTTTTGGTCTAAAAAGTATTATAATTCCATCTGGAAAATGATCTGTTACAAATTAAACCACGATTTTCAAAACCTTATAATTTAGTAAATTTGCTGCATAACAAGATGATCTCTTAAATGGTTTCTTGTAATAAAGCAATGATTTTAATGAGGTTTTTTTCCCCAAAATTGGAAAATAATATATCAAAGTTAACAATGATTTACCACATGATTTCAAATTCAATTTTTGGGTTTTCAAATGAGTTAATGTAGTTCCTCAAGATTCGACCATAACTTCAAGGTCGGGTGTGAGATGTTACATTTGGTGATATCAGAGTCTAGGTTTAAAACTAAGGCTGTGATTTTTGGGTTCAAATTTTTTTATGGAATTTGTTTTAAATATTTTTATTTTTTATTAATTCTAATAAATGGGTTTATAAATGGTGAATTCGAGTCTTCGTCATCTATCCAAGTAAGTCTTTTTAGATACTTTATTCAATTGAAAACTGTAGAGACTGTAGAGTAGAACTCTTCTACTTTAGAAAAGAGACTGTGATAACTGTGATAAAACTATAGACTTAGGGTTTTTAATAATAAACCTAAAATAATGCATAAAATTATGAATTGTAGATAATTAGTCATAATGAGTGCACGAGGAACTAGTGGACGTGGTACCCGAAGACATGGTGTGTGCCGCAGAGAGGCTCGAGTTGAGCCATCATCTATAGGCAGTATGCCCAATTTAGATATTAGTGGGACAATAGAGACACCTGCTACTAAGACTGTGTCCCAAACACAAAATGTAGGGGACGACGCACTATCCCAAGCTATGCTAAGGGTATTGTAGAGGGTCACTGTGGCCCAATCTAAACTTTGGAATCTAGGGTCGGTAACTAAACGACTTTGGTCCAATGGGGTTGAATTATTTAGGGGTGCCATTGGGTTTACCCCTAGTGTGGTTGAAGACTGTTTGAAGACCACCGAGAGGATTCTGAATGATTTGGACTACACCCTAGAGCAAAAACTGAAAGGTGTAGTATATTTTCTTTGCCATGAAGCATATCAATGATGACAGTTAGTTGAGCGAGGTACTCAGCCTGATCGTGTGACTTAGACTTTCTTTCAGAGCACCTTTTAGAAAAAGTACATGAGGGCATTGCCTTTATGGTGAGAGGTGTATCATCAACACTGATCACAAAAGCCTTTTTTAGGCAACGTAGATGGATTGAATTGCTTAAAAACTATAAATGCATAATAGAGTATCATCCTGGTAAAGCCAAAGTTGTGGCTAATGCTTTCATTCGGAGATTGATGTCTGAGTTGAGGGTGATGTTTTCTCGCCTAAGTCTAATTGAGAACAGTGGTTTGTTAGTTGAGTTGCGAGTTAAGCCGACATGGATTGATTGTATTTGTGATAAGTAGTTATTGGATGACTCTTTGGTTATTTGGGTTTAGCAGGTTGATGAGGGTAAAACCTTAGACTTTGGGTTTAATAATGAAGGTGTGTTGTGCTTCAAAGGTCAGATTTGTGTGCTGAACGACACCAAGTTGAGGCAGTCTATCTTGTGGGAAGCGCATAGTAGCCTTTTTATAACAACTCGTTTTCAATGAAATCAGAATAGTGGTTTCGGGACTACAAATCCGAGGTCAGAAGAATATTTATTTTAATAGTATTTTATGGTCTATAGTATGATAGAAATATCGTATGAAGGTTTCGTTAAGAAATTTTATCGTTTACATGTCTAATTTGATAAAAAGGACCAAATTGCATAAAGTGCAAAACTTGAATTCTAGTAGCTAAAGGTATCAAATAGCTATGGAATTTAAAATTAGAGGTCCTTATATGGTAAATAAACCATTTATAGGAGTTAGTAGATAAGGATGATTATTCATCATTGGAATTTAGTAAATTATTAATGTTAATTTTGGAAAGTAAATGATAAAATGATGATAAATAAAAAAATAAAATAAAAATTCATCATTTTCATCATCTTTCCTAAAACAAAAACATGGAAACCCTAGCCATGGAAGTTGAGTTCTAGCAAATTTATTTGGCTTAATTATGTATGTATTCTTGTCTCGTTTTTAATAATTTTTATGTTTTCGAGATTGTAATAGCTTAATCTAGCTATCTTGGGGATTAATTTGCAAAACTGTTAAAGTATTAGGGTTTTTCCATGGATGAGTATAGTTCCATTTTAAAGATTTATGGTAGAAAATGAAAGGTTGTTATTAGATAAGCAACTTTTGTAAATAGAATTTTGATGAAATTATTATTTAGGGACTAAATTGAAAAGATGAAAATTTATGGAAAATTCTAAATTTTGTGAAAAATATGGGTTGCTATTGATATGTATGAAAATCGATTAGGCTTGAAATAAGGATTAAATTGTATGAATTTTATTTTCTGAGCCTAGAGATAAAATCGTAATTAATTAAAAGTATAGGGGTAAAATAGTAATTTTTACAAAGATGTATATTGAGCTGAATTGAATATGAATTATATTAAATTGAGTTAAATTCATTAGTATAGATCCGGATAGACCTAATACGGAGTTAGATCGAAGAAAAGAGAAAGTATCGGATTAGTAGCCTACGAATTTACGTACACTTGTCGAGGTAAGTTCGTCTAACTAAATTGTATATTTGTATGATTTGAATTGAATATTTTTGTGTGTGTGATTTGTATAAATTTTCATGTATATTGTTGGTCACATATCCGACAAGTACCGAGTCCTGTTTGAACCTTAAACACCCGAAGGATACAAATGACATGTCATTAAGGTTCCCAGATTGGTTGTGGTCTTGCATGTGTTGCGGACACAACACAGCTTTTATGAGCATACTGATATTTGGCTCTCACGAGCTTCCAGATTAATGGCTCTCTTGAGCTTCCCGATAATTGGCTCGCATGAGCTTTTTGATTTTTGGCTCTTATGAGCTTCCTGATATACAGCTCGATTAAGCTTTCCGTTATATACCTCACATGAGCTTCCCGTTATATGGCTCGGAAGAGCTTCTCATTTACATGTTTGTATAAATAAACATGTACATGAATTGATGAAGTATAGTTTTGTACACTTCGTGTGTACTACCCGTGTATCCAATAATATTTTAAATGGTTCAATGGGCAAAGTTCTTATATGAGATATTATGAGTTCGAAATAAACTATTACCCGTATATACATGAAGTACATGGAAATGATATTACCTGATATACTGATGCATGAATTGGTTGTTACTGGAATGTGGAACTTGCTTGATGACTTTGTTCATCCATGATTAAAGGCTATTATATGTGATTACTTGGCTAAGATGATGAGGATGTGTTTAGGCTTTTGGCCAAGTTGGTTTGGATAATTTTTGTATGTTTACCTTATATGTGAAATAATGGTAAGTTAAATTTCATATTATACGAACTTACTAAGCTTAAATGTTTACTCTGTTTTATTTTCCCTATTTTATAGTAATTCAGAAGCTCGATTTGGTCGGAAGCTGGTCGGAGTTACTTCATACTATCCATCGGCCTATTTTGGTATATAGTAAATCAATTTTGGTTATAGTGGCATATATAGGTTAACTTGGCCATTGACATCATATAATTGTTTTGATGAAACTAGTCATTTGAAAGGCTTGTGTTAGTATATTTTGATGTGTGTATAAGTGGTTTTATCATGTTTGAAATGTGAGTTTGATTATGCATATATATGCATTTGGTTATCCATATAAATATGAATATTTGGTTGACATGTCTTTAAATTATCGTTTAAGGTGCCTAAGAGCACATTGGTTGTATGTGGTAATATGTCATGTTTAAGACATGATTTTGGCTTGTTTTGATTGATTTGTTATGTCTTGATGATGTCTAAAAATGTTGATTTAGGTGGATGACAAATTGGGTGAGAAATATGGCTACGAAAATGGCTTATTTTTGTCCACATGGGCAGAGACACGGGCGTGTGTCTCAACCGTGTGTGACACACGGCCGTGTGTCTCCTGTATCTTAAATTAGCATGAAACAGAATGCTCACACGGCCTAGCACACGGGCTTGTGTTTTGGCAGTGTGACCCAAGTTAGAGAGCTCATAAGTTTGGACACGGGCTGGGACACGACCATGTGTCCCATTTTCGAATACCTACATGGCTTGAGATACGAGCGTGTCTCTTGAGCATGTGAGACACATGGCTTGGCTACACGGGCGTGTGTCCTCTGCACCTTTGAAAAATTTTAGTGTTTTCTAAAAAATTCTTTAGGTACCCGATTTAGTCCCGACTTGTTTCTAATATGTATTTTGGGCCTCGAGGGCTCATATAAGGGACATTATGTTTGATTTCGATTAGTTTCTGATATGAATGCTATATGATATGAAATATTTGTTTATTTGTTCTGTAAATTCTGATAATGCTCTGTAACCTTGTTCCGATGACGGATACAGGTTAGGGGTGTTACACTTATGCTATACATCCCGGTGGTAATAAGATGTATCGTGATCTCCGAGAATTGTATTGGTGGCTAAGGTAACCGACTTTGTGTCACGTTGTTTAACGTACGAGCAAGTTAAGGCTGAGCACCAACTTCCTTTTGGTTTGCTTCAACCCGTTAAGATTCTATTGTGAAAATGGTAATGGGTAACTGTGGACTTTGTTAGTGGGTTGCCCTTGACACCCACTAATAAGGATTCTATTTGGTCATCATGGATCAATTGACCAAGTTTGCTCATATCCTTCTGGTTTGAACTAGCTATTCTCTACAGAAGCTAGTGAAACTATACATTTTTTATACTGTAAGATTTCATGGGATTTCGGTGTTGATTATCTCAAATTAAGACTCTCGATTTATATCTCAGTTTTGGAAACTGTATGAGGCTTTGAGTACTTGGTTAGACTTCAGTACTGTGTTCCATCCATAGACTAATAGACAACCCGATGGGGTGATTTAGGTATTGGAGGATATGTTACAGAGTTGTGTTATTGACTTTCGTGGTAGTTGGAAGGAGTTTCTGCCACTAACTGAATTTGCTTATAATAATAGCTTTCAGTCCAGTATTTAGATAGCACCTTATAAGGCACTTTGTGGACGTAAGTGCCTCACCTTATTGTGTTGGACTGAGTTGGGTGAGAAGGATTATGGGTTCGAACATGGTTTTTAAGATTGAAGATAAGGTCAGATTGACTCGGGATCGTCTTAAGGTAGCTTTTGACAGACAAAAGTCTTATGTAGATCTTACGAGGAAAGATATAAAGTTTACTGTGGGAGATCAGGTTTTCCTTAAGGTGTCTCTGTGGAAGAAGGTCCTCAGGTTTGGTCGTAAGGGCAAGTTAAGCTCTAGGTTTGTTGGGCCTTATTGGATTTGGAAACGAGTGGGGTCGGTCGCCTATCAGTTAGAGTTACCTCTAGAGTTAGACCGTATCATGATGTTTTTCACGTCTCTGTGTTAAGACGGTATTGGTCTGATCCATCTCACATTGTGTTTGTTGAGAAGATCGATGTAAGGCCAGATTTGGCTTTCAAGAAGGAGCCGATGCATGTTCTAAATCAAGAGGTTAAGGTCTTGAGGAAGAAGACTATTTCGTAGGTTAAGGTCTTGTGGCGAAATCATGGTACAAAGGAAGCCATTTGGGAACCAGAGGATTTGATTCAACAACAATACCCACATCTGTTTGAGTCAGGTAAATTTTGAAGTCGAAATTTCTTTAAGAAGGGGAAAGTTGTAACACCCTAAAATTTTATTTTTTGAATTGTTAAAAATTTTCAAGTAACTTATTCTGGTTCAGTGCTTAAGTGTTGTGAGTAATGTGTGTGAGATTCTGAATTCGAATCATTTTCTTTTAAGTTTTGTTAATTTTTTCTCAACCTTAACTTTGGATATTAAAGTTATATATTATTTTCATTCAACTAAAGATAGAATGAGTCTACTAATTGGGTGGTAAAGCTTCAGCTTACCCTTAGGTCCTGTGTTCGAATCCCTGTGCGTATTAACAAAAATAATTTTTGCTAATTCCCCTACCTACACCGCCTATGTGGTGGAAGTTGGGTACAATTTGAACTCTATGGAAAAATCTGATAAGATAACTAATCAAAATTAGTGGAGATATAGATAGTTTTTTTTATTCTTTTTTTTTGAAAATTTTCTAAAAAATTCTCCTAAAATCCCTCACACTTTCTACCATCCCTCTTTTCCATTTTTCCATATTCTGGTTAGGTTCTTCTTTTCTCTTTTGTTGGCCTCCAAAATTGTAATTTCAATCTTTGTTGTTCTATTTTCATTTCTCTATTATTTTTTTCAGACGGGTAAGTCTTGCAAGTGGGTTCTTTGATGGTAAGATTAATTAGTTTGTTTCTGCATGTCAATTAGGGGTATAGTATTTTGTAATCTTCATTATTGATCGTTTTGGTTTTCTAATAGGAGAAGAAGGTGGTGCGTACGATGTCTCCCCGTTAACTAGGCAACTTTTTAGACTATTGTTTTCTCAAGGATAAGTGATCGATTTGGTGTTAAGGTCGAGTGCCTATTTGTTTAAGCTTAAATTTTATGAATGCAAGGGTCGTATCTCGGATTTGGTTGCTAATAAATTTAGTTGAATGTCTATTTTAGGTACTGGAATTACGGTTGTTGGTTTTGCATCGAGAAACAACCATGTGTGTAACGGAAACCCAAAAAAATAGCGAATGGAACGATGCCGAAGAGCCCACTATCGATGTCACATGACCATGTGCCAAGCCGTGTGACATACCGTGTGAGCCACACGGTTGTGTGCTAGGCTGTGTGGACCACACGAGCTGGGTCATTTTGACCATTTGAGTCATACGGGTGTATGTTAGGCTGTGTGGAGCACACAAGCTGGGCCAGTTAGGTCGTGTAGGCCCAATTTTTGTAAAATTTAGCTTGGGCCATATTTGAAATGTGATTTGAGATTAGTCACTTCGTAGGCTCCAAACGTGTTATGTATGATTTATAGTTATGAAATCTGATATTTTCTCTCTGATTATATGATTTTTGAAAGTATGATTTTATAATCTGATTTGTTAGCATGTATAACATATATGTATCGGATATCTTATTAGTATTGCATGAGCATTGGGGTGGGATATTGATAAGACGGAGAAAGTATTGGCAGTTTAATAATCTGCCTTATCTAGTGGCCTAGACCATATATCTGTTCTAGTGGCATTGCCACACTTATCTATTTTTGGCAGCCTGACTACACTATTCTGAAAAGTGACATACGCTCACTCATAGGGGTATGGGGTTGGATGGGTTTTTATTACCCTAATTGGTGTATAAGGTTGGATGAAGATGGTGTGTAACGAATATGGGTAGGATCTGAATATGTATCTGAAATTTGCATCTAATTTTGTATCTGAACTTCAATTGTATATATATCTGTTATTTTATATGCATTTGATCTATTGCGTGGGCTGAGTTATACACTGGGCTTGTAATCTCACCCTTTTGTTTTATCCTCTCAAGTAATCAGTAAACCTAGGATCGGACAACGTGCTAGAACTCAGGTTTGGATTCATACGATAAACGGTTTAAATGAACTTTATGTTTTAATTTGAACTTTTCGAACTTATGGACTGTAAATTGTTGTGGACTTTTCATTTTGTTTATTTTTTACTTGTTTTTTCGGACTAAGTAGTATTATAGTTCCATCTGCAAAACAAATTGTTACAAATTAAACACTGGTTTTGAAAACCTTATAATTTAGTAAATTTTGTTTCAAAATGAGATGATCTCTTAAATGGTTTCTTGTAATAAAGTAATGATTTTAACAAGGTTTTTTTTCCCCTAAAATTGGAAAACGGTATATCAAAGTTAACACTGATTTACCACACGATTTCAAATTCAATTTTTGGGTTTTCAAATGAGTTAATGTAATTCCTCAGGATTTAGCCATAACGTCTAGGTTAGGTGTGGGGTGTTGCATAAGTTATATATCAGACTTTGTTTTACAGTTCTAACAAAATGGACACATCTTTTGTCACACAAATAGATAAACATAGAGATAATGGGAAAAGAAGTTGGTAATGTAATTCAAGCTTAAACTAAATCTATGAGACCTTATCCAAAGAAGAATTCCACTACTAAATCTCATGATACAAACAATTATTTAAGCTCAATTTATCCTAACCTCCCCGTCTCACCCAAATAAATTTAATATGAACTTTCCCCAATAAAAACAATAAATTTTATTGCTTATTTTGAAATAGTTGAAGTATAGATCGTTATATGCATAGTATGAGATAATTTATTGTTTAGTTTATAAAATAATTTTATTTATTTATTTATTTTGAGTTTGTTTAATAATGGGTTGTATTTATAAAATTTATTAAAATATTTTATATAATTTATGAGTATTTTATATTTGAGAGTATTTAATATTTGTAAATATTTTATATAGATATACCAAATATTTTCAAAAATAGCAATAAATATGAATCTAAACATGTTAATATCACTGGTATAGTAGAAGACCTCAAGAATTTGATGGAAAGATACAAAAATGTATGTCTAGACTTTGTGACTTGTTTTTAAATGGTTTAGTTAGGTTAGTTCGGTGGGTCTTGTCTTGTCTTTTGACATGTCTTTGGGGTACTTTCTGTATGAGTAGTTAGGAAATAGCAATTATTTTTGGTAAAAGAACAACAATATTTGACTTAAAATAAGAGAAAGTTTTATTAAAATAATATTGAACTTAAAACTTTTTTAAACATAATTTTTTTATTGGTGTTAGTTATTTTATTGATGGAAAGGACGCTATGGCTCAAAGGCAATGGACACATTAAATAAAAATATTTGTTAAATGCTATTTTCTCAATAAATGAATTAACTTAAATTTCACACTCACAAAAAAAAACTAAACAAATATTCGAAATGTAATATTATAAAGAGATAAAGTAATATTTAATTCTTAAATTTAATCAATTTAATCCTTAAATTTAACAATGTTTTTTTTTTAAATTTGACCCTAAATTAGATTCTTTTAAGGCATGATGATATCACATCATCTATATATGACTAAATGTTAAAAATAATATGCCATGTGGGGGATATGGTGATTCTCTCCTTTCTCTCACACTTAAAAGTCTCAACTCTCATTAAATCAAGGGATAAACATCCCATTTTTGACACAAGATTCCTTAAAACTTGATAAGTTTTTTTCTAGTGTCTCAAAGCTTATAAAAGAATATTTGATGAATGCACCACAATACTTTGATTATTGTGGTGATTAACAATTATTATATCAAATCTGAATTGTTTCTTTCTTGCAAAATTGAAGGTCCAATCAATTATTTTATATATAGCATGATTAAGTATCAACAACACCCCCCACATGTATAGCAAGAAAGAGACATAGACCACATAATAACATAGGTGGTGGTTAGCCACGACCAACGACCGAATACAGGGGCTAAAACCTGAATGTGCATGTGTGATGGGCCCTCTATTTCAATGACATATATTCCTCATATTTTCCACGAATGAATCTTATTATTATACCCAAAATTTCCTAAAATTCATTAAAACTTAATAATAAAAGAAAAAAAAAGTTTTAACAATAGAAGATTAAATCAAAATATGTTAAAAATAAATTAAATTTAAGTTCGCTTAGGTAAATGGATACGTCTATACTTGGTCATATTTATTAAACTTGGTGATTTAATTATATAATAATAGAATCTACATTCAAGTGCAACTATTTAATTTGTTGTTGTTGACTGTGTTGGTACAAGATTTAGTTGGTTGTTCCGTTAGTCAGTTCATCTTTTTTTCTGGCATAGATGGTTAGAGTAGAGAGGAAAAAGACCCTGGTTAAAAAGAAAAAAATAAAAAGCAGGATTGTTTGGAGAGCCGACCCCATCAAGAAGGTCTTTAAAAATGTGTATAAGGAAAAAAAATTTGGGTCGGATTAAAATATATTTTATTATAATTATAAAATAGAGTGTTATATGAAAAAATTTGTGACAATTCATAAAATGGTATTTCTATATCTAAACATTGTTGATTGCTACAAACATTTGACATTTATGATTATATTTATGGTAAAGATTGTTTAATTGTTTCATGCCATTATTTTTTTTTGGGTGAATTTTCATGCCATTATTTTTACCATGATATTCACTTGAGTTTGAATATTAATATTTATTAGTGTCAACCCATTTTCCTACTTTTAATCTTATCTTTTTTAAAATATAATAATTATATTAATAGTCCTCTAATTATTAGTAAAAAATTTGTCATTAAATTATGAAAAGTTACAAAATAAGCACACAACTATTAATAATTTTCTTTTTAATCACTCAACTATGAAAAGTTACAAAATGATTACTCAATTATTCAATTTTGTCTTTTTAATTACCTAACTATCATGAATTTTTGGACGTTTTATTTTTACGTTAACTAGCTGGTGATAAAAAATAAAATTAAATAGTTGAGTGATCATTTTGTAACTTTTTATAATTGGATTATCAAAAGAAATACCAATTAATAGTCGAGTGACTAAATAATTACATTTCATATATATATATATATACATATACACATGCATATAATATTATCCCCAAGAGATGATATAATAGTAAAGAAGAATGGATACCTTTAGCTAGAAACATGTGAAGATAGTAAGGCATGCCCATAGAAAGGGAAAAGGAAGCACAAGGAAGATACTCTCACACCTCCCATAAGATATGCTTCTTGTTGGCATTCCCAAGCCTGAGATTTTATGCGCATGGAAACTGATTTCAAGCTTTCAAATCAATCACAGAGTTGCATTGTCTTTATAAATCCTAGAAACATGCATGCATGTATAGATATCATTTCATTCTTGTTTTCTTCTTCTTAATCACAAGTAGAATATTTGAAATATATATGGTCCATTGTCTTCTTCATTAAATATTGATAATTAGTGAAAATTATTGACGCTTTTGTTATTTTTAGAGAGAGATTTTTAAATCCTATACATATACAGAGAGAGAGAGAGAGGATAATATATTTCTTCCTTATAGCCAGATAAACCAGGAATTATATACAGTAATTAATGACTCTGAGAACCTTCTCTATATGAAATATAGAGCTCAGCTAGCTAAGATGTTTAGTAAATTCAGAAGAGAATATTTTCTTTCATAGATCCAACTAAGAATTCAGTTTTTTTAAATAAAGAAAAACAAGATCGTATATTGATGAACAAATATTCCATCTTTTATTTAAAATAGACTTCAAGATTTTTTTTCCAAAAATAAGATTAAGCGTGTATAAATAATAGAGTAATATTTGATGTGATATCAGTATCAATAATAAGATTAAGCGTGTATAAAGATTTTTCCTTGAAAGTTGAAACTACAAAAATTAATATAGTATGTATGTATGTATGTATTTTCCGCCTATGCCTAACCCCAATTCTATGCTGGTTGGTCTCTTCCCATCTCTTCTTGCGCCAATGAAGAAAGAGTTCAAGAAAGTAGGAGAGATGATTATTTTTTATCTTAATGCATAAAAACCAATCCTTATATATTGAATGATGAAATGAGAGAGAGATGTAGGTCAATTCAAAACTATGCGTTTTTCAAATATTTTAATTTTTTTCCTTTCATTTTTTCAACTCTTTCCTATCAAGCACACCTATGAAGAGAAAATTTATATTTTTTTACCTTCTCAACTTTTGGATCTTTTCAATTTTTTCCACTCTACTAAATAAAACCTAAAGTAGATTTTATGCTCCCACTAAATTGGGGTTTAAATAATTAATTAAAAATTAATTTTATTTTATTAAATAAGCCTTTTTAAGGAAATATATAAATAAGTCTTATTTAAATATTTTTATATTTTAGTAGTTTATGTAGATAATTTAAATTAATACATTATACAAAGGTTTAAATGTAAAATTGAGCCTCAAACTAAATTTCTTTTTGTCAATAGTGACATCTAGATTATCAATTTTGTCTCATTTTACTTTAAAATACAATACTAACCAATAAGAATGTGATATATGTCATATTTTTATTAGACGTCATACGTTTTCTTGATAGAATGAGACAAAATTGACGGTTAAAATACCCTTCTTGACAAAAAAAAAACTTTAACTAATTAAGTAAGAAAAGTTGTATAGTTTGAGGGCTAACTTTGTAGTTAAGTCTTATGCAAAATATGAGATAATTTGGGATTCACAAAGGTACAATGTGATCAACAGTGACAGCGAAGAATTTATTTTAGGGCAAGATTAAATTATATTTTAAGGGGTTAAAGTATAATTTTATCATTATATTAATATATTATTTTAAAAAATTAAGGGATTAAACTCAACTATACCATCTTGCAATTTAATCATTATATTAATTTAAAAATTCAAAAATCTGTCTAGAAAAATTATTGTGATGGAGTTAAAACATGACATACATGATGTTGAATGTCTGCACTAATCCATTTAAATAAATTTTAATTTTAAAATTAAAACAATTTAATAATAAATATTTCTCTAAATTGTAATTATTAAGATAAATTACTTAACTAATTAAAAATCAAATCATTATAGATCATGAACACAAACATATATTTTTTCTTCAAATTGAATCATGATAGTTTACTAAACGCAACATTAAATAATTAATGCATGATATAAATACAATATAAGATAAATAATTATAAAATAATACATAAAATAAAAATTATGAATAGAATGATTATGAAAAAAATATTAATGCATAATATATATTTAAAATAATAAATTTATAATATTTTAAACATATTTGAAAATAACACAAAATTTTTCTCTTCACTTTCTTTTTCTTTCTTTCTCTTCTTTCTCTCCTGTTTCTTTCCCCACCCTAACCCCCCACAGCCCATAACCCAAAGAAAAAGAAGAGGCTAGGTGTCAAAAGCCCAAGTCCTTACATCTACAATAAATCTATGTATGCTAGTTTTATATATGGTTATAGATAAAAATATATTTAATTATTTTATAATTGTTAAAATAGAGTTTTAAATAAATATTAGATTTAAATTTTTGCAACAAAAATTTTTGATTAAATAATATATAAAACCGCTTAAAATTAATACACAATATAATTATTTTTATAATCTTTTAAATACTTGTTTATATAGTTTTTAAATTTTAAAATTGTTTTGGAAAAAGTTTGAAAACATATTTGTAAAGATAAATAGTTTTAATTTTTATTTTAAATGTAGTACTTTAATCATAATTGTTAAATTTTAATTAACAAATAGTAATATGAGTGATGTCCATTAGGATAAGAAATTTGATGTACTTTAGGATTCTAATGTTTATTAGAAGTAGAATTTTATATCATTTATACTTACGTCTATAAATAGACTTTGGAGAAGCATTATAAATACCCTGGTTGATAACAAAATACATATTTCACTCTTTATTTGTAAAACCTCTCACCCGTCCTGACATACAGTACGAGTGGGAGCTGCACTTTCAGACTTAAACCAATAATTTTTTTTTTATAAAAGTATAACTTTCACATTATATTAGTATTCCTTAAAACAAATTAACCAAGTTTCAAAAAATTCAATATGGTTAAAAACCGATTTGGGCCATCAAATATCAATAGGAACTTTTCCCAATCATAAAACAAGTGTTCGATGTTCTTTGGCTTAAACTGAGGTCATCCAGATTGAGAAAAATAGGAGTTTTACTATAACGTAAAATTAAAAAAAATTTAAATAAAATCATAAAATATGATACAAATAATTTTAAAGGCCTTAAAATACCCTCGAATCATCTAAAAACTTTCCACGAACGATCGAAGGCGTTTGGGGTCAAATACGAGCTTTGAGGAGCTCAAAACGACCAAAACAGTGCCAAGGGGCTTGTCCAAGGGCTAGGTATCAGTACCTAGGCCTAGAACTGTAGTATTTTAGCTACTGACTTGTTACGATCCAATACTTATTGTAAGGGTACTGGACCCTGGGCCCTTGAAGCTAAAAATTAAGCTAAAAATACTTAAAATCATGCCCAAACACATCTATATCATATCCATAAAGTATCAAATCATTATAGCGCGATTCCTAAACTCATAAAGACTTTAAATACAAGCCTTAAATGCATTTAAAGTGAACAACGAAACAAAAGCTTATAAAAGAGTTGTCAAATGAGTTGAAATTTACAAATAACCTTACAAATTCTATTCCAATTTACATGCCAAGATTCAAAACTAATTAAAACTAAATTAAGGAACTACAACCTTAAGCTCAAATGACGATGCGATGCTCCCAAGTTAAAAAACATTATCTTCTTGAAAAATTGAAAATCTATGCATTTAAAACAATTAATACGTGAGCTCGATAAGTACTCAAATATAAGCCTATTTATCTTATCCTATTATTAATGTTGAAAAACTCTTTAGTCATGTATATTACATAATGTACTCATCAAATTTTAAGGTTGCAAAAAGATTTATTCCTTATTACCAAATTTTAAAGGCTCAGTTTACCTATTAATAATGTAATACCCAAAACCCGGCCTAGAAGTTTAGACTAAACCTCGGAGGTTACATTGATCACTGAAATGATCGTAGGTAAAATTTGAGTTTAACCAGCTAGAAAACATACGGTATTTAAGTTAAATGCGTAAAACCCAAAATTCCGATATTACAAAAATTTTAGTCCAAAAATCGCTTACGTGCGTAAAACCCAAAAATCATACCACAATATTCAAAATAAAACTTACAATTCAAACCATTTATTTATAAATGCGAAATTTATGAAAATACATTTAAAGTTGATTCTAAACGTGGCTGTCTAAGACCTCTGACGTGCCGAGTCCAGCAACGGTATACGAAAATAACTGAAAAGGGGAAACTGAGAGGGGGTGAGCTACACGAGCTCAGTGTGAGTTCAAAACAATTAACAACAGATTTACAGAAGAGAATTCCAGATAGCAGTTGAATAGCAAAACACACTTACAGAGGTATACAGAAACAGAAGGTAAATTCGAGGTCAACGTCCCAACAGAACGTAACAAACAAGCACACCACATCATTGACAGAAACTCAACCAATAACCCGTCAATGGGTCGGTGCCAAAACACTTATCACCACAAACACGGTGTTCCAAAATATCATTACGCTAACACTTCAATACACACAAAATCAGTCGCACATGTTAAGTCAACTAGACAGAATACCAACAAATGAACTTACACCCAGTCACTTAACCATATGCGCATGAATGCAGTCAAGTAGAAAAGGAACCCTCCCATCCAGCCAAAAGACCTCTTTGTCCCCCAATCACACCCCAAAAGAGTTGTTTAAGCTCATCCAATCAAACACACCACATAGGATCTCGAAAGGCCCATCCAACCCTACACACCATGTATGTGAACTAAGCCACTCAGATAATAATACGCAGCAAGGTTGGCGTTTATGCAGTACAGTGCATTGCGGTAAACCACTGTACTGATAAGTTGCAATTAAACTGCCAGATCAGAAACAGTCTTTCTTCTCTTCACAACCCAACCTAAAAAGACTAATGCAAATGCAAAATGCACACTATTCGAAAATAGACTTACAAAAACAGAATACGAAATAAAAAATGCACACATTCAAATGCCCGGAATCAGAATCAGATATAACATAATATCAATTAACACTCAACCAAATAGCTTAATTAGAGCTATGATTGTGAATAACGCACAAGTATAAACCCAAAAAAAGTCCCAACCACCCTTACAGAGACCTACCTAAGGGTCGGAACACACAAAATCATAATCAGATAAAAAATAGACAGTACAAAAATTGGCGACATAAGGCCACACAGTCGTATACCCCGACCGTGTGGAAGTGCCCAGGCTGTGTGGGGGTCTACACGCCCACGTAAAGGCAACAGACGCCCGTGTGGAGGGTTCACACACCCGCGTGAGCAGCTCGTGTAACTCACTTTCCAAAAGTGCTAAAAATTAAGAGCAAAGAAGACACGACCATGTGGATATCTCACACGCCTGTGTGGGGACACATGCCAGTGTGGCCAGGCCGTGCGATACCAAAAATAATCAAAAACCCTAAATTCCCAATTACACACGGCCGTGTGGACCGTCCATGTGTGGCACATGCCCGTGTGGCCACTCGTGTGGTCACGAAACCATACCGAAATAGCCCAGAAAACACGAATTTTGACGTCAAAAGATTCTTAACCTCTAATAGTGAAAAACACACCCTAACTAGTCGAATTTTATGCAATTTAACAGCGATACAACATTACGATAACGCAATCACCGAAATACCCGAATTTCACAAAATTGATTCAATAATTCACGATTAAATTAAAAAGTTACGAAACCCACACCTAAATTCGCGATTTAGACACCCAAAAACTATTGACATCTCAAATTCACCAATTCCGAAAACTCCTATCGACAAAATTGTAAAACATAGCAAGAGAAATAGAGTAGAAGCAAAAGAGCCGAACCCTAATCGAGACGAAAACAAACCATCAAAACGAAGCAATAGAAGAAAATCAAAGATTAAAAGAAAAAGAAGAAAATGTGAAGAGAGAAGAGAAGAACGTGAAGAGATTTTAGAAACAACCTCATTTTTTTCCAAAAATAAAAATACCATAAAATAAATAACATAAATAATATATATAACATAAAATAATAATAAAAACAAAACTCAAATAAAATTAATTCCTCAAACACACATGAGGATTCGAACCCAGAACCCAAAGGCAAACTAACACATAATCAACCACCAAACCAACAGGCCCATTCTGACATAAAACACAGCAACAAACCCGATTGTCCAATCTAGCCACTGACCCTACGTACAAATCTCATAACTTCTAACCCTACATTTCGGGGTGTTACAAATAATCTATTAGTCATTCACAAATTCATGTTTGAAACTCTTATTACAGGTACCAATATTGTTTAATCCAAACTTTATTACCTTTTTGGCCTTAGCTTTCTAACATTTTCACATGTGAGTTCCAATTATGGCCATTAGTACATTATGCAAGTCATAATTCCCTTGTTCATTTGTCTATTTAGAATCATAAGTTTTAATATAAATTTTTATGTACATAAGAGTGTGCTGCTACACCTTAGCATTCTATTTAGAGCAGCAGTTGTATTTTATATCAAAATATTATTATTTAATTTAGTTTTATTCTAATAGAATTCTTGTATTAATTTTCTATAAATAAAAACTATGTTTTGAACTATTTACACACTTCATATACATTATTTTGACAAAATAATAGTGAACATTTATAAATCTATTTTTTTTTTGGAAAAAAAAATTGCATGCTTCTAGTTATAGAGAGAATTAACTTTCCTACTGAAAGTTAATAGAGTTTTTCATTCTATGCGATTGGTTTGATAAATTCGTGGTTCGAGAATATTGGAGAAAACCATTCGGTAGAAAGTCGAGATCGACTTTACACCACCTCGTACAAAGCATGAGTATAATTTTAGTTAAGTTTATTTCTATAAATAACACAACGGCCCGGTTTCAAAGAAAAAAATTCAAACTTCTTTTGTGCTTAGAGACATTTTTTTCTAAACTGATTTTTCCAACATAAATGCGCATTGTACTCTTTTTCCCCTAGTCAAGGTTTTGTCTCATTAGGTTTTCGTAGTAAGGTTTTTAATGTGGCAGCATGCCATGCGTATCATAGATATATTTATTCTTTTTTTCTTCACTAAGATTTTTTTCCAATATAGTTTTTATCTTAATAAGGTTTTAACGAGACATTATTTATTGATGGACATCCAAAAGGGAGTGTTATAAATATTTTATTATTATAAAGTGGATGTCCATTAGGATAAGAAGTTTAATGTACTTTACGACTCTAATGTTCATTAGAAGTTGAAATTTATATAATTTATACTTCTTATGCCTATAAATATAAACTTTAGAGAAGTATTACAAATATCCCTATTGATGAATAAAATGCATCGCTTTTTTTTTTCTCATATTTTCTTATTCAATTACTTTCTTCTTTCTTTATTTTATAACATTAAAAATATTAATTATAATTTAAAAGAATTGAATATTTCGTAATTTCATAACCGATTTGGTGAATCGTCAAGATAAAGTGCTTAAATATGTTGGAAAATAATGGATATTTTGGAACTTGAGGCATATTATTTTATTGATAATATTGAAGGTTTGAATAATAAATTATGGATTTATATTCTATATGATATACTCAAAATTATTTAGTGATGAATGATAAATTGATGCTCAAATTAAACAATAGTTCTATCGTTTGATGAATAGTTGTATATTTGAACAATTGTATCTCTTGTTGAACAGATTCATTATTTTTGGTTTAATATTGCATCTTTTCATTCATTGTGTCTGTTCACTGATATCTATTCACTTTTTAACAAAACTCTTCATCAATCGGTCTAAATCTCTTCATTCATTTCCTTTCCTCTATATAAAGCCAAGTTAGGAAACTTCCAAAACATATCATAAAAAACGATCAATATAAAAAAATTTATTCTAAATTCATTCTTCCTGGTGATAGAAAAAGGCAAGATTGTGTTCAATTGATCACTGATGTTGTGCTACAACTGTGATAGTTTGTTGTTGTATCTTGGGAGACAGACGTCTAATGTTACTCAAAGCACCGAAGAGAGGTCGAATCTGTCTTAAGGAAACTATTCATACAGGCCTCAACAAAATTCTTCTTCTAATTTTCAACTCTATCTGATTACAGGTATTCCATTGTGTTACTGCTACTGCATTGTATTGCATTATTATTGTTACTAACATATTAATACTACATACGATATTATATTTTTTTACCTTCTTAAGACAGATTATTTGTTGTAGTTTTAATCTAAGGCGTACAGATTACCATCGTAACTTATTTAGGTTTGTTTATACTTCTGTTTCAGATTTTAATTTACTTACGGATTCTGGTTCTTCATTCTGAATATAGAAAAATGTCTCATACGTCAAACAACTCATCCAATTCTAAGGCTGAGGCGATTGTCGTTGTTCAGGCTCAGGCTGCAAGCCAAATGTTACCTGTGACTATGAGTCACAATGAAAAGCCTGCAAAATTCATTAGAGAGAATTTTAAAACTTGGCAATAGAAAATGTTGTTCTATTTTATCATGTTGAATATGATAAAATTTCTGAAGGATGATCGTCCTATTTTTAGAGGGGATGAGACAGATGTTATTACCGCTTTCAACATTGCCAAAGCATGGAACACCTCTGATTTCCTATGTCGTAACTACATTTTGAACGGTTTATCTGATGAACTTTATGAAGTATATAGTATCGAGAAAATAAATAAGGAATTATGGGAATCGTTGGACCATAAATACAAAACTAAAGATGCTGGTGCTAAGAAATTCTTAGTTGCCAAGTTCTTAAACTTTGTAATGGCTGATTCTAAAGCTGTTGTAAATCAAGTGCAGGAATTCCAACTGATCATTCATGGTATTCTCACAAAAGGGATGGTTATAAGTGAATCCTTTTAGGTGACGGCCATTATTAAAAACCTTTCCCCTGCTTGGAATGACTTCAAGAACTATCTTAAGCATAAGAGAAAGGAAATGACAGTGGAAGATTTAATTGTTAGACTTTGAATTGAAGAAGACAATCAAGGTGCGGCTAAAAGGCTAAACAAAACAACCAATCCTAACTTTTCCAAGGAAAACGTAGTGGAAGTCAAGAAGGACTCCAAGAAAAGAAAACATTCTTAGGCTGAGTCTAAACTAGGACCAAAAGGCAGTGTCTTCAAGAAGCAGAAATTCCCAGAAAAATGCTTTAATTGCAATAAGATGTGACACAAGTCATTCGATTGTAGACTTTAAAAGAGGTTCAGAACAAACGAGGCCAGTGTTGTGGAAAATATTTAAGGAAGTATCTGATCTTGACCTCTGCGCTGTGATTTCTAAAGTTAACTTAGTTGATTCAAACCCAAGAGATTGGTGGTTTGATACTGGTGTAACACCCAAAACCTATTTCCATTGTCGAAATAAGGTTACGAAGTATTACCGTACAAGTCAGAACATTTCATAACAAATAGTATTCAATTATCAATTTAATTTTAGAAATACATATAGCATTCATAATGAAATAAAACATTCTATTACGACATTAAATCGAGCTTTTGAAACCCTAAAAATAAGTTACGGACATTTAAGGACCAAATTGGAACAAATCAAAACATTTAGGAATAATTCAAAAAATTTCAAGTCAGGGGTCACATGGCCATGTGGCTATCCTACATGCCCGTGTGCGCCCTCAAACACCCGTGTGTATGGACTATGTAACTCTCTGATTTGGATCACATGATCGTGTTGCAGGCTGTGTGTCTTCTCATGTGAAAACATCACCTAAATTATTTTTAAACACACTCTAGACACACACCCGTATGGGGTGCTCGTGTGCTTCACACGGCTGTGTAACAGCCCATGTCCTAGGCCGTGTGAGCCCAAAAATGTCCTACTTCAAGCTCAAATTTTACCCAATTAAATAGGTGTCTAAACCAATACATAACATGTGATCACAACGCTTCAAACACATACAAGAACATCCAAAACATGATAATTCAATCCATTTAAGACCTAACAAATGGGTCAATAATGACACCTCATCTCAATTACCCAACATTTCATTACTTTAATTTCATCACACAAGTGTCAACATACTCATATTTAACTTATCTTCAATTCACTTATATCATACCTAATTCAAGTCACACTTACATTTTCATGATTGTTCACTTATACTATAACATGGAATTAAACATACACACCACATTTAAACTATCATACCACAACATCAAAATGCACCATCAAACACAATACATGTACTTATGAACATTACATAACATAATCGAAATTCCTCTTACATGACATATAAGCCAAGATAGATTCAAGGGTTACCGATAATTCTCTGGATAGTGTGATTTCTTCGTGCTGATCCGATCTCTCGATCCACAAAATGTATCTACAATTAAACAAGACAAACATACAAGTAAGCTTTTCTAAAGCTTAGTAAGTTTGTTGATTGAACGTTAAAGCTTACTATATTGCGCAAAATAATTCAATTAATAAAATTTATAAACAATGTTTCCGACAATAAAGTCCTTAACAGAGTTCCTGGCGATAAAGTTCTTAATAAAATTCCTATCAATCACAGCTCACAATAGGTGAGTAATGCTTAAAACATTGGCACAAATTAATTTCCACATTTCAATAACATTCAGAGATCTTTAAAACATAGCCCGATGAACGATAAATGGATACTAGTACACTGTTAACCATCCAACACACCACATGCTCGTACAAGCTAATCCATCCAGCACACCAAATGCTCGTATGAGCTAATCCATCCAGCACATCAAATAACACTGTAATATATATATCGTTAGTCTGTAACAAATATAGGACCTAGACATATCCAGCGAATAGAGAGTCTACTATAATCATCTCCACTGTCCCCATCAATCTCGTACCGCGTGTAACATAACCTATTGGCATGTCAACTATACTTTACCCCATGTTCATCAGTTCAGAGTATTCCAACACAAATCAACATATGAATAATTCACCATCTCATATTCCATATACATGCATTAGTTCATCAACCAAACATTCATCGGCTCGAAATATCTCGTTAGTGCTCAATGTTATAACGATCCATTACTTCATTACTCATATACTTAACAACATTATAATGTTCAATCCAAAACAATTTAATTCATTTAATATACATTTAAATGCATTAGAATTAAACCGTACAAACTTACAGGACTGATTTACAATAACAGTCCAGAGTAGCTCAGTCAACGATTGACGTTGTGTCAGTTCATTATTTCCATTTTCAATTACACATATCAACATAATCCAACATTATGCAATTAGGTTCATATAATACATTTAAAAATGTATTAAAATTAAACCATACGAACTTACCAGACCAAACTGCAACAACGACAAAGTATAGGGGAAATTTGGTAGTTATTTTTCCTCAATTTTCCACTCGTTTAGGATCTAAAATAAAATTTTCATTCAATTCACTAATTCTAACAAAAAAATTAAATAATTTTATGCAATTAAGTCCTTTTTGACATTTTTACAAAATTACCCCCAACATTTTACTTTTATACAATTTAGTCCCTAAGCCTAAAACATGTAATTTAACCGTTTTTATTCAATTTCAAGTTTAGCCTTGGAACCCTATTAAATCCCATATTTTCTATTATTTCACATTAAGTCCTACTTTTACTAATTTCATATTTTAGTCCTTAAACATTAAAATTACCAACAATTACTTTACAAAATAGTCCTATCTAGGAACTAAGCTTAATATTCTACCATAAAATTTCAAGAACATCTCAAATTCATCAATGGCACAATCCATAACAATTGACAGTTTTACAAATTAATCCCCATGTTAGCTAGATTAAGCTAATACGGGCTCAAAAACATAAAAATTACTAAAAATGAGAGAGATTTATCTCCTAAATTGAAGACTCCTAGTTGGCCGAAGGTTTCTTCCTTCTCCTCCCATGGCTATACAGATTTTGAAAGAAATAAATAAGAAGATGATAACTTTAATTTAACATTATTTTAATTTTAACTTTTTATTTTCTTAATTTACAAATTTAACCTTTACAATATACCTATAAAAATAGATAAAAATGTTCATATTTTTCCATCAATTGAAAATATGGTTTAATTACTATCTAAGGAAGGTTTAATTGCACAATTGATCATTCAATTAAATTAAATTCCAACTAAATAAACTTAATTACAATTTAAGCCTAAACTTATTAGGACTAAAAGAGAAAATAGCCCAAAAGCTAGTGGATTAATCATATCCATCACCGCTTGGACTTTTTGAACATGGTTTAATTACCATTTTGGTCCCTTTTTTATTTAAATCTATAGCAATCAACTTTTACCTCTTTTATAATTTAGTCCTTTTGCCTAAATTAAGCAATAAATTGTCAAAATTACCGGCCCATACTTCAATTCACTTGTAATACAACTTTGTAAATATTTAATAAAATATTTATGACTTTAAAATACGTAAACGAGGTCCTAATACCTCGTTTTAAATAACTAATTGACTTTTGAACCAAACCACTTATACTAACTTTTAATTCAATTGTTTAAAATCATCAAATCAAAATTCAATATAAAAATTATTATTAACTCGTACAATTTAAATACTAATTATATGAACTTACTCATTGAATTTGTGGTCTCAAAACCATTATTTCTGACACCACTGAAAAATGAGTTGTTACAATTGGTGCCACACGTCATATTTGTTGTGAAAATGACACATTTGTTGAGTTAGTTCTTTGTGAGAAAAGGGAGAATTTCTATATTGGCAACGCTATAACTTCCAAGATCAAGGGGAAAGACACTATGATTTTGAAGATGACTTCTACTTCAAAATATGTTGTATGTGCCTAACATACTCAAAACATTGTCTTTGGAACCCTCCTAAGCATGCATGGCTTTAAGATGATATTTGAGTCCCAAAATTTAGTTTTTTCAAAAAAGGGAATGTTTGTGGGAATGGGATATATATTAAATGATATGTGGAAACTCAATGCTATATATATAAGCTATATCTATAAAAGCTAATACTATGAATAAGAATGATGCTTCTTCTTCTGTTTATATGCTTGGGTCATTTGATTTATGGCATGGTCGGTTCAAACATGTTAATTCTGATACTTTACATATATTAATTAACTTAGAGTACATTCTTTCATTTCACATTAATTATAATCATAAATGTGAATCGTGTGTTGAGGCAAAACTAACAAGGTCTTCATTTCAATCTGTTCAAAGAAATACTTAACCACTTAATCTAATACATAGTGATATTTGTGACTTAAAGTTTATTCAAACTAGAGGAGGGAATAATATTTTATTACCTTCATTGATGATAGCACAGAATATTGCTATATATATTTGCTTAAAAGCAAAGATAAAGCTATAGAGAAATTTATTCCCTATAAGTAGGAAGTTGAAACCCAACTTAATAAAAGAATTAAGAGGGTGAGAAGTGACCGTGGTGGTGAATATGTTGAACCATTTTGCAAATTTTGTGCACAACATGGTGTTATTCATGAAGTGACACCACCATACTCTCCTCAATCCAAAGGAGTAGTAAAGCGGAAAAATTAAACCTTAAAGGAAATGATGAATGCAATGCTAAAAAGTTCTATGTTGTCACAGAACATGTGGGGAAAGCTATTTTATCATCGAACTTCCTTTTAAATAAAGTACCTAGCAAAAAAAAGAACAAGACACCATATTAGTTATGGAAGGGCAGGAAACCTTCCTACAACTACTTGAAGGTGTAGGGGTGTCTTGCAAAGGTAATGGTTCCTTTATTAGAGCAAATGAAAATAGGTCCTAAAACGGTGGATTGTAATTTCATTGGTTATGCATGCCACAACAATGCATATTGGTTTCATGTGCATGAATCAAAGAATCCTAAAATTCACAAGAATATGATATTGGAATCTAAAAATGCTTCATTTTTTAAAAATATATTCCCTTGTAAGACTAGGGAAGTTGGGTCAAGTTCAATAAAATGAACTTCAAAGACTATTAATAGTCAAGACTTTCAACAGGAGGTTGAAGTCGAGGTAGAGCCAAAAAGAAGTAAAAGGGCAATGGTGGAAAAGTCCTTTGGATTAGATTTTACAACCTATATGCTAGAGATTGAGCCTTAAACTTGTGACTATGGTTAATGCTATGTTTATCTCTTATATATTTATGCAAATTAAATGGTAAGTGTTCAATATGAATTAAGATATGTATGCATGAAACTCATTGAAATGGTGATACATGGAAAAACATGATATGTTATGAGATGGATGATAAATCCAATTGAATTATGGTCTAGTATAATGGTTATCCATGTCAAATTCATATGAATCATGTTTAAATGAACTAACATGTGTTGTTGATGTGCTTAGGCTTATGCCAAACTTGTGGATATGATTGATGTTATGATTATGCTTTTCTTACGCATATGAAACGGGTAAGAAAATGGAATGAAATGGTAAGTACGTAATTGGAATGTATGATGATGTATTTATATGTGAGAAATTTTATGTATACTATTAATGAATATACTTATAACATGGATAAATACACTTAGTTAGGAATTAATAGTGTTGTCTACGATTATGATAAGCATTGGAGACGGAATGGAAAGTAAGTACATAGAAAGATATATAATCTTATAAAAGGTTGATGATTATATATTATGTCTCATGAAATCCTATCATGTTATGAATGGTTAATAAATATGCGACATTAAGGAACTTACTCATTTGTGAGTTGATGATTATGGTTTGATAAATCTTGAGACATTAGTATAGGTTTACTTTTAACCTATAAATTTCATTATTGAAATGTAATATTATGCTTATGGTTTATACGAGTTTACTAAGTATTCATTGCTTACATAGTTATCTTTTTCTTACTTTACAGATTATTGGAAGCTCGATTTGGTTGGAAGTTAGTCAGAGATCCTTCATACTATCCATCAATTTTATCTATAGATTTTGATGCTTTGGTCGTGGTTATAATGGCATGTATAAGTAGACATATGTCTAATGTTTAGTCAATGATATCATCATGTAATGTTGCTTTGAATTTTTGAAACTTATGATATTTGATGCCTTGACGATTAGTGTGCTTTTGGCACTTTAATGTTTAAAAATAAGATCAAATTGATGCATGTTTTATGGCCAAAGTGGTAAGAGTTGGCATGTTTGCAAAGTGATCATTTAGGGCATGTTTTCATATGAAATTTAGTCAAGTCTGTTTGAATTATGACCATTTGGACATAATTTGATATGTATTTATGTTGGTTATTGGAACCATTTGGAATTGGTTAGAATGGTGACATTTAAATGGTTGTGATGCATGTGAGAAGTAGTCTCAATGGTAAGGTAATTTTGATATGTTTGATATAGAAACAAGTTAATCGAAAAATGGTTAAATATGCACATGTATAGGTATTTTGTGCTTGATGATATATCCATTATATTTGGCTTGTAATTATGGTGTTTTGGATAATGCATTAGTTGTTATATTGGCATGTATATGTGGTCTTATAATGGTTGATATTTTGGCATGTGGATGCTTAAAGGTTGGGAGTTGGAATGGCATATAAAATGTATACTATGAAATGTTGTTTTGATATGCTTGAATGTGATCATTGAGGTATGGAAATTGACAGTGAACATTGAATTAATAAATGGCTATTTTGGTAAGTTTGGATGTGGTTGGCATATAGACAAGTTTACTAAGGTTTAGTGATGATAGTTGTTGAATGGTCAAATTGGTATATTTGAGTATGATTGGTATGTGAACATTGTGGTAAATGTTGGTATAGAATTTGTTCCAATGGTTGGTTGATTTATGGCTAAACTTAGCAAATGTATAATCAAGTTTGATTGGTGTGATTGAGGTGCCTTTTAGGCATATTAGTTGTATGATTAAATACTATGATGATCTAGCTTGAATATGCATGTGTTAGGTACAATTTGGATGCATAAAAATAAGTGCATTTGGCTTGTGTAAGTGACCAAGTTTTGGGTGAGGAAAATGACTTGAAAATGACCTGAAAATGGCGTATTTTTCATTCACACAGACGTGTGTCTCAGCCGTGTGTGACACACGGCCACGGGACAAAGGTCGTGTGTTTTCTGTAGGTTTTTAAAGGTTGCATTTCGAGAGTGACACAGCCTGACACACGGGCATGTGACATGGCTTTCTAACCCAAGTCAGAGAGTTACACGGGCATAGACACGCGCTGGGACATGGTCGTGTGTCCTTACTTCGAATGCCCACACGGCCTGAGACACGAACATATGTCTCTGTCATGTGAGTCACACGGCCTGGCCACATGGCCGTGTGACCCCTATAGTTTGAATTTTTCTATCTTTTTCCATGAAGTTTTAAATGTTTTCAATTCAGTCTTGAATCATTTCTAAATTGTTTCTAACGCCTCGAAGGCTCGAAAAAAGGACGTTATGCATGTGTTTGAATGGAATATAATGTGTTTAATAAATGATTGTGATCGAATGTTTTCAGTTAAAAGCTTCTGGTAATACTCTATCACCCTATTCCGGTGACGGATATGGGTTAGGGGTGTTACACTTAGTGGATCTACCTTAGGGAATCAAACCACTAAATTCTAAATGGATTCTTAAATGAAAAACAAAAGCAGATGGAACAATTTATAAGTAAAAGGCCAGATTGGCTATAAAAAGTTATAGAAAAAAGGAATGGCTTGATTAAGTTGATACATTTTCTCTTGTATCAAGAATAACTTCTATAAGAATGATACTTGCTATTGACGCTTTGCGGAATCTAGAAGTTCATCAAATGGATGTTAAGACAGCTTTTCTAAATGGGGATCTTAATGAGGAGATTTATATGGAACAACTTGAGGGTCATGTAGCTCTAGGGCAAGAAAGAAAAGTCTATAGATTGATGAAGTCTTTGCATGGACTTAAGCAAGCACCAAAGTAGTGGCGTGAAAAGTTTGACAGTGTTATGATATCTAATGGATTTAAAATTAATGAGTGTGACAAATGTGTGTATGTCGAAACCATTGTTGATGGATATGTAATTCCATGTTTATATGTTGACGACATACTCATTGTTGAAAGTAACAATGAAATGGTAAAACATACCAAAAACTTGTTAAACTCAATATTTGACATGAAAGATATGAGATTTACTAACATGATTTTGGACATCGAAATCAAAAGGTCATCTGAAGGTCTCGTATTGACTCCATCACACAACATAGACAAGATTATTGAGAAATTTGGCAAGGATGATTGTGGTGTAACCAGAACTTCGGTAGATATAAGTCAACATCCGTCCAAAAACAAAGGTAAAAGTGTTGACCAAATGGAATATGCAAGAATCATAGGCAGTTTAATATACCTTATAAGTTGCACTAGACCTGATATTGTTTTCACTGTAAGCAATTTAAGCAGATTCACAAGCAATCCAAGGGGAATCACTAAAAAGCGATTGTGAGAGTACTAAGATATCTCAGATATACTTGAAACTACGAATTACATTATTCCAGAAATCCTACTCTATTAGAAGGATTCTCTGGTGCTAGTTGGATATCTGATATTCAAGATACCAAGGTACAAGTGGTTATATTTTCACATTGGGAGGAGGAGTTGTGTCATGGAAATCCTCAAGGCAAACGATTACAACTAGATTCACAATAGAATATGAGTTTGTAGCTTTAGACAAATCTGGAGAAGAGACATAATGGCTACGAAACTTTTTAAAGGATATTCCTGAATGGCCAATGCTTGTGCCCACAATATGCATATATTGTGATAACCAAGCAACAATTGGTAGAGCACAGAACATAATGTATAATGGTAAGTTGAGACACATGCGTCATTGACTCAATACCGTTAAATAATTGATCTCAACTGGAGTTATCTCTATTGATTTTGTAAGATCAAAAGATAACACTGCAAATCCGCTAACCAAAGGGTTAAATTGAGATCAAGTTGGCAAAACATCGAAAGGAATGGGATTAACGCCTATGAATATTTAAGGCGCTATGTGAAGGAACATCCAACCTAGTTGATTGGAGATCCCAAGATCTAGGTTCAATGAGACAACCTATTTACATAAACCTTGTGAGGTCACTGTGGGGGTTCTTATCCTAAGTCCATTCCTATGATGAAAACAGTGATTAAAATGTGGAAAAGGTTAAACAATCCTTTTAATGACAATTGTGTGTTTCGGTGAAATGAACAACATAAGTCACCTATGTGAGAGTGAAGTAGGGCCGCTTCAAGAAGACTATTGGGGCATAGTTTTCTAAGCTCTTGCAGAACCAGGAGGATGTTCACAGCCATATGAACATATCCATGGGAACCAAAATCTTTCCAGAGAGGTACTTGTGTGAGGTATATCATCGTTTACATAAACGACAGAACAGTTCAAGGACATTGCGTCTACTAGTAAGCTAGTAAAGTAAATATACTTTCACAAAGGAAGGTTTAAGGGTTGATGCCTACCTATCCTATGCAAATATCGAACGCAGAATCTATCACCTCTTTAAGTCTTTGAGTCTCGTTGATCCATCAATTTCATTCATGTGGGGGATTGTTGGAAAATAATTGATATTTTGGAACTTTGAGGCATATTATTTTATTAATAAAATTGAAAGTTTGAATAATAAATTATGGATTTATATTCTATATAATATGCTCAAAATTGTTGAGTGCTGAATGATAAGTTGATGCTCAAATTAAACAATAGTTATGTTGCTTGATGAAAAATTGTATCTCTTGGTAAATAGATTCATTGCTTTTGGTTTAATATTGCATCTTTTCATTCATTGTGTCTGTTCACTTATATCTATTAACTTTTCAACAAAACTCTTTATGAATCGATCTAAATCTCTTCATTCATTTTCTCTCCTCTATATAAAGCCAAGTTAGGAGACTTCTAAAACACATCATCAAAAACCATCAATATAAAAAATTCCTTCTAAATCCATTCCCCCTGGTGATAGAAAAAGGCAAGATTATGTTCGATTGATCACTATTGTTATGCTAATACTGTGATTGTTTGTTGTTGTATCCTGGGAGACAGACGTCCAACGTTACTCAAAGCACCGAGGAGAGGTCAAATCTGTCTTAAAGAAACTATTCACACAGGCCTCAACAAAATTCTTCTTCTAATTTTCAACTCTGTCTGATTATAGGTATTCTGATGTGTTATTGCTATTGCATTCTATTGCATTATTATTGTAACTAACATATTAATACTACATATGATATTATATTATACAAATAATGTTGGTGTGAACTTAACTCATGATATTGAATCAATCCACATTTAAATCATAGTACAGATATTCCCAAATTCAAGTAACATAGATTTCCTAATTTTGTTGAATTGAAAACATATGTATATGCTTCTCACATCTGCGTTTTATTCCAAGTTTATGTAATTTTAGGGTCATATTATTATTCTCTATCATTATAACCGGATCGAATTTTAAAATTATCAAATTTTATTTAAATATGATTTCAATATGAATAAAATTATTTTAAAATTGTAAAACGGATGAAGAGATCTGGAGCCCATCATGGCATAGAAGCCATGTTTTCGACTTTAACCAACGAATTAAGATACAATTTGATAGAATGTGAAAGGGAAATGACTTTGGAAAGTGGTGTTATGAGATAATTCCAAGGAATAAAATGTGATATGTACAAGTCCACGTAAACTTTACTTTTTCTGATATCAAATCATATCCTATACCTACAATTTTCATATACTTCAACAATCTCAACTTGGATTGCAACACTTCTACCCTCTAACATCCCTTTTTTCTAAACTAAAACAATCAAGTGATTGCTCACAACAATTCAGAAACATTATTAATAAACCATTTTTATTAATTATAAAAAATAATTTTAGGTTGATAATTATTATCATATTTAAAATAAATCTTATTTATATATAAAAGTATATTTATTAAATTAAAACTTGTCACCAAAAGACCTGGCTTTTATTATTTTAATTTATCCAACTATATTTAATGATTTTATAATTTTATTAATTTTATTAATTAATAATACATTATGTTATTTTTATGTAAAACTTTTAAAAGATATGACCAAATTAATTAATTTCAAGTTAATATATTATTATACTAATTGATATTACTTTTGCTATAATAAAATAATACTAATAAATTATCTTTAATGTCAATTTAGTAATATAATTAACAATAAAGGGTATTCTTGTCGCTTAAAATATTTTTTAAACTCATGTTTTTATATATATCTGGCTTTTAATGTCACATGCGTTGTATGTGATTTTACGTGTTTAATATTTAACTATTTTTAAATATTATATTTTAATTACAATAATTAGTAGAAGATATTATTTCTTATGTCAATTATTGAATTTAATTAAAATATATTAACTTATTAATTCAAATATTATAATAGAAAATTTTCAAATAGTAATTAAAGAATTTTAACATCTTCAACATACATTATAGTTTTACTTTTATTTAATTAATGTAAAGTAACATTATTCAAAATAAAACTAATTAACCTAATTAACTCTAATATTAATTAAATGAAAATTATTATGCTTAGAATTTTATTCAAATAATAACTCTATTTTACATCAATAAAATTAACACAACTTTTTAAAAATATAAAATTATCACAATTTTTTTCCTCTGCCTTCTATGCTTAGAGTTCTACTCAAGCAATAGCTCTATTTTAAAATTAGCACAATTTTTAAAATTAGTAATTGTAACTTAAATTCTAATTATTTTAAATGTGTAATTATCTCAACTTCTATTAAATTATAATTATTTTAAATGTACAATTATCAAAACTTCTATTTTATTTCAACTTTTTAACTAATAATATTAAATTAAATACTATAATTATTTTTAAATATGAATTTAGTAATAAGATGGAAAATAAAATGTATTCTCGTTAGTTCAAAAGTTTTTCAAATTCATTCTTTTATATATACTAGTTTCTAAGGTTACATGCGTTACATGTAAATTTATGTGTTTAACTTTTGAATTAGTTTTAAATAACATATTTTTAATTATTGTTACTTTTCAATGATAATAATAATTTCTTTTAGTTTTTAAATAATATAAAAATTTATACTATGTAAGAAAGTAAACAAAACAAAAAGTAAAACAACATATAGCAATTATAATAATAGTTCACGATAAAGAATAAAGATATTTAAATTAAATTTGTATTTAAATAATAATATTTAAAAATAATTGTTTTTAAAAATAATTTACAAAATATTTTTCACCTCCACCAAACAAATAACAAATCGATTAAAGAAAAACTATTTTAAGAGCCTTTGCTTCACTTAATATAAACTTATAGAAAAATTAAAAAAATAATATCATAATATCATATTACATGATCATCAATTAATATAATATTCGATCACTCTTTGATACCATTTGTAACACCTCAAACCTGGCCTAGAAGTATAAGCCGAACTTGGACGAGTTACACCAACGAATTGAAAACTAATTTCTTTTCGGAGTTTTAACTTTGAAAACCAGAAATTCATTTTTTTCGATTTAGGTAGTTTTGTAGTTTCGTGTTAGAAATTAACAGATACAGATTATCAAAAGGAAAGCAAGGCAAACCCAAAGGCAATTTACAATCCCAAAAGATCAAATCGCAGTTGTATAACCAGTACGGACAGATCTAGAGTATCACAAAGATTTGATCAAACGTAGTACAATAGAACAAAACAAAACAAAATAGAGCAGAACAAAACAAAATGGTATAGAGCAGAGCAGAACTGAACAGAGCAGAGTAGAGTAGAATGAACCAGAGCATGTATATTTATGCAAATGCAGTATTTTCAAATAGATCAAAATGCAGCTTTATCATGAAAAATCTACCCAAACTCCGCTACACACCAAAATAGAGTTCTCCCCCGAACTCATCCATCCAAAACACACCAACAAATTTATCTCGAGTTGCCTGGCAACGATGACCTGCCATCCCGGGTTGCCTGGAAATAATGGCTTATCAATATGCAGTTAAACTATCGATTAAATATGTGTGGTCAAGCCACTAAATATTCAGATAATTAACTGCTAGTACAAAATCTTCCTCCTTTAACATCAACCCAAGTCCCATGCACTAAGTCATGGCATGCAAATGCAAAATCAGAGTAATGAGCATGTAAGACATACTATCTTTCAATAACAGAGTCAGTAAACATGAGAATCCATGTTTTGTAAAATAGACTTATCAAATCATAACAGATCATATCAGATTTTCCATGAAGTCACGTGCACGGTTATAAATTAGAATAAGTAACAATCAATCTAACATATTCAGATATCGCATATTCTTCATCAATAGAATAATGCAAAAACATTCCAGCAAACTTAACAAAATACAGATCGTACATGGATAATTCGCAAACATCAGACAGTAGCACATTACATTCTGACAGATCCTATTCACTTAGATTCAAACATAGCAGACATATGTACAGATTACAAGTTATTCAGCATCAGATCATCAGATATCAATCTATATAGCCTAATTCAGATCGTACAGACCTTACAGTAGGCCTACGTTCGTTTCAAATGACGCTTGTGGCCCCAAGAAAAATTCTAAATATTGCTTCACACACTCATGTGGTTTCACACGGCCTGGAGAACCGGCCTGTATGACTCCACATGGTCTGGCACATGCCTGTGTGTTTGCCTGTGTGTCCCACACGACCTGACACACGCCTGTGTCACTTGCCCGTGTGGTCCTAATTCATAAACAGTGAGTTACACAGCCTAAACACACGCTCATATGTCCCACCTGTGTGACTCTAATACGAACTAAGTGAGTTACACGGCCTGGACACACACCTGTGTGTCACACCTGTGTGATTCCTGCATCTCATTGCCCACACATGGCCTGACACATGCCTGTGTATCCATAAATTCGAAGTCAGAGAGTTACACGGCCTGCCACACGGCCTCCCACATGGTCGTGTAGCTCACACGCCCGTGTGTCGTCGATAGTTCCTGATTCTAACGAAGAAAAAAGAAGAAAAAGAGGGGTTTCGGCACCCACCTAATACGGACTCAATACAAGAGCAACAATGATGAATTCCCATTCCTAAATGACAAGCAATTGCCCAACAAAACAATTAATTTGCAGTCAAATCGCTAAAAACTAACATTCCAAAATTAGAGTTACGTTGAAAAACTTTTGACACCAAAACTTTAAATCGAACTTACCGGCCAGCGAATTAACTAAAAGAAGAAGCCAAACCCTGTACAGAATCAGTGTAATGTAACATAACAAAAAGAACGTTCACTTGAAAATAAGGAACCAAAATGCAGAAATAGAAGAAAGCAAACAAAATGACAGAAAACGTCCCAGAAAAAGAAAGAACAAAATGAAAATAAAAGCGACGACGGTTTCTGGAAGGTTTTAAATAACCAACCAAAACTAACTACCTTTTAACGAAATTAAAAAATAAAACATTCCCTATTATTTCCACCAGGATTTCTATCAGTCATCATTTTTTTTTATCTTATTTCTGAGATCTAATATATAGAAAATTCCAATCTCTATCTTTTATTTTTACCCTAAAATAAAAACTTTACAAAAGTTTGGTAAGAGCTTTTTACTTATTTTTTATATTTTATATCTATTAAAAAAAGGTAAAGTAAAGAAAAGAAAGACCACTAAATCGAAATAAAGGAGCAATAACCACTTTCTTGTTCTAGCAAGAGTGTTGGTATTAAATTTTATGCAAAATCTATTAAATTTTTTGAGAAAGAAAATATGTCTCACCGACAATGTAATAATGAATAGTATTCTTATAGGTGGAAAAACAAACCAATATTAATTAATACATGCATGGATAGGGTGAAATTTATTAAATTTTATTCATCGAAGTTGTTAATTTTCAAGTTTGAAAAATCAGTCGACTTAACTCTAAGTACATCCATATACAATCAAAAGAGTACTTTACAACTATTAGTAGGTTGGTGAATCTTTTTTTAACACCCCATACGCAGTCCGATCACCGTAACTGAGCTACAGAACGCCACATTAGCTACCTAAGTGATTCTCTATTAACACCCAACCTATCCTCCAACACACCATAATTTAAAGCATGTAATTTGTCTAGTTTACAGCGAAATATCATAGAGGTATTCATCATCAAAATTAAAAACAGCTCTCATACAAGTAGGGTTCGCATATATATGTGCGAGTAAAGTATGAACAATCTAAGACAACCCAAACTCGTGAACTCACTTCGCAAGAATTAACTTAACAACTTTTTTTTCCTGGAAGTAGATAAGATTATAGAAAAGGAATTATAACATGTGAATTCTAAGTTTTTGCGAATTAATGCACTTCACGAAACACTGCAATTCATCTAACATAGGGGTTTGCACCCTTGTATAGCTCGCACATTCAAAGTCTCTTAAGGGGTAAGTTAAGTAAGCAGGGTAGGTCTTGCGAGCTACCTATGAGAACTAAGGTTTTGCGAACTCGAATCACAAGGTTTTTGAAACTTAAAGGCATTATGTGTTCGCAGATAATAGTTCGCCAATCGATGGGGTTCACACTCTAGCAAAGCTAACCCCTGTCACTTCACAACAACCTTGGCAAACTCTATAAATTTATCAGTTTTAAGCATTCATGCTATTGCCTTTGGCGAACTCAAGGTTTAGAAATTAGTGCTTAGTTATGAACTCATCACTCAAAAAAACATCAATCAAACTTGGATTAAAATCTTATAATTGAAATATAGAGGTGTTTATAAAATAATATTGGTTTGCAAATAAAATATAAAGACAAACATAAGAAAACATTAAGAAAACTATTAGGTCCTAAGATAAGCAACGAAGTCATCAGAAAGATATCTCTAAGCCCAAACAGAAACTCACATTTCCTTTAATCCAAAGTTTGCTTATTCTACCTTTCCAGAGTTTATGCTCCCAGGATCACTCGCTTCGCCGCGACTTACCTTGCAATCTAGTTATCTGTAATGCATGGGAAGGAGTGTGTGAGTTCTCGTGAACTCAGTGAATATACAAGAAATAATAACAACATTGTAGTACAAAACATAAGTTGACAGAACATAAGCTTGGTTACTGAATTGCAAACAGGGTTCGCAATACTTGTGCAAAGTCTGGTTCGCATACATTTATAGATAGATAGCTTAGTAAAACATAGGAATTCAAAAACACAATCTTATTCACTTTTTGTTCATGTTGGATAAGTGGATCTCCTTATAACACATCATATTGACTCAATAAGTCCATAACATGTCCCATAAGTGTAGCACAAGGCTAAGTACTCTCCAACACACCAACATGTCCCATTGAATGGAGCTTAGTTTAACATTCCCTTATCTTTCCAACCTGTCTCAGGGCCTCAATGCCCAAACATAAAACATAAAGGTGAGTACTCACAATCCTATAGCATGTTATTACATCCAAACGATTTAGAAGGTTATCTTGTCAAAACATTTACTTAGCATAGATCTCACAAATCACAAGGAGCACACAAAACATAAAATCATATAGAGCTCGTCGTATAGAGCTCGCATGTCACTGTTCATAAAAACATATATTTGAAACATAAATACAGAAATAGAGTTTTAGAGAAGGCTTAGATTAGGTAAAAAACCTAAGCTCCTAATTAACATTATGGTTTGCACATAGAAGTGGCGATCCCTAAACACTCACCAATTTGCTGTAAACCTAGGAAAACTTCTCTTTTCCCTTGTTTTTGCTTATAGATGGTTATGTTGGGTTCGCAATAGACATACATAAGTTACAAACAACACCTTCAAACTACACACATAAACATAAACAAACCTATCTTTTTTAATTGCAAACTCTTCTAAATATCGATAGAGGAACAAAGTCTTACCTTAGGTCCTGAGGGCTTAAATTTTAGGTTATTGAAACTTGGTAGTAGAATAATCGATGAAGAATTTTAGGGAATAATAGAATATGAACTTTTTAATAGCAATGGGCTTAATTTATAAGCACTAAGTGTCCTAATGCTCTTAGGATACTCTAGTTGTAATAGAGGTAGGGAATAGTTACGTGTATGAATGATGGTGTAATACATGTTGTCTTCTTAATTCACATGTGGCCAAAATTGGTGACCTAGTTTTCCAACCTACTGCACACCCCTATTCGTCAGACCTACTGGTGAACCCCTATTCGCTAATCATATTGGTGATCTCATCTTGCTAAGCCTAAACCAATATTTGCAATTCACTAAACCTACTGGCGACTTTTGCTTACCAAATCTTCTAGCGGATACATGTTCACCAGACATACTGGTGAATACCTGTTTCGCCTGACATTTTTGCGAACTCCTGTTCACTAGGCTCCTAACTCCTAGGCCCTATCTTGGGATGTTACAGATCTTCCCCTCTTAAGAAATTTCATCATTGAAACTATCTATGTCAGAACAAATGGGGATACTGACTCCCTATTGCTTCCTCTCTTTCCCAAGTGGCTTCACTGGTCTTGTGGTTTTTGCCATAATACCTTGACTAAAAGAATTTCTTGTTTCACAGGACTTTCTCCTCACGAGCCATAATTTGCACTGGCTTTTCATCCTATGTTAAATCAGGTCGCACTTCTACCTCGTCTATTGATACAATATGGGATCGGTCCACACAATATTTCCTTAGCATGGACACATGAAAAACATCATGGATTCACCTAAGTTCAAGTAGCAACTTAAGACAATAGGCCATTGAACCAATCCTTTCAACTACTTCATAAGAACTAATGAATCATAGACTTAATTTTCCTTTTCACCCAAACCTTAAGACTTTCTTGCATGGCGAGACCTTTAAGAACACATATTCGCCTACTTGGTACTAAATGTCTCGTCATTTTAGGTCAACGTAGGATTTTTGTCTATCTGATGCAGCCTTCAACTTTTTACATATAATTTTGAACTTATCCTCTATTTCACGAACTAGTTTTGATCCAACCATTCGCTTTTCATCTAACTCTGCCCAACACAAATGGGTTCTACATTTTCTTCCATACAAAGCTTTGAAGGGAGCCATTTGGATGCTTGTCTGATAACTATTGTTATACATGAACTCTAACAAAGGCATGTATTGCTCCCAACATCCTGCGAGCTCCAATACATAGCTTTGTAGCATGTCTTCCAGTACTTCTATCACCTTTTTTGATTGGCTATCTGATTGTAGATGATAAGTAGTACTAAAGTTCAGTTTTGAACCCAAGGCTTCTTGCAAACTTTTCCAAAATCTCAAAGTGAATTAAAGATCTTGACCGGAGGTAACTATCTCTTTGATGTATAACTCTGTCAGTTTCTATAAAGTGTAATTTGTGCAAATGGCTAGGAAGTGCGAACTCTTCGTAAGGTGATCTACAATAATCCATATAGCATATCTCTTTGTCGAGGTCAAAGACAAGCATGTCACAAAGTCTATTGTGATTATTTCCCACTTCTATTGTGGAATTTTGAGTGGTTGTAGCAAGCCTGAGGGAAATTGATGCTCTGCTTTCACCTTCTGACAGACTAGGCACTTCAACACAATATTTGTGACAACTCGCTTCAAACCAGGCCACCAATACAGTTCACGGAGGTCATGGTACATATTGTTACTCCCCAGTGCATTACGTAAGGACTACTGTGAGCTTCACTAAGGATCGCATGTCGAAGCTCTTCGTCATATGGTAGGCAAAGTCTTCCACGAAAATAAAGTACTCCCTCATTCAGTGCGAAGTCTCTTTGCACTCCCTATTTTAATTGTTGAAACTCTTAAAGAGATCAAAATATATTTCTCCAAAATTCTTCTTCACTTATGACTTTCGGAAGAATATCAAATCTATTTAAATGATAATTTGAAATGTTAGTATTCAATATTGGGATACTTAAAATATGAGATATCATGTGATGTTGTCATGAAGGGGAGTAAATACGTGTTGTACTCCTTTTTCCTTAACCGAGGTTTTGTTTGTTAGAGTATGCCCAAAGATTAATCATGAGATGGTTGTAATAACATACTTAATTTATCATGTTTATTAATATAAGGCGTTACCATTATTATTTCAGTTTCTTTTCTGTGTGTATAAATAAACTGTTTTATAATAATGTCCTGAGAGTAATATGATTATTCTTAAAAGGTCCTTAGTTAAGTATTATTGTTGGATAGGACAACAATAACGCACTAAGACTAACTTGTAGTTGATTGATGATAAATAGTTGTCATTGATATAGAATGTCAAAATCGATGCTGAATATGTGTGTTAGAGAACAACATATTGGACTGACCTGTTATGAGTATGTTTCTTGGATTATTATGTAATTGTCACAACATTACTCATAGTGATTAATATGTATATGACCCTCAGACTTGAGATTATCATAATCCCAACATCGTGAGTTGTATATTTTGATACAGTCAAACATACACCGTAACTGGTTGTTCTATAAAGGCTGATGTTGGATATACCATGATGTATGTAGAGGGATATGGTTGATCGATATAGGATAAGTCCCTCCTACATAATGGGAGTAATATCTTAGGCCACTTGATTGAGTGAGACTAGAAATGCATGGCCATGCTCAAATAAGCTGATATGAGATGTCATACTTATTTGTATATCATAGTTTACTTAAGATATCAAGGAACATGAAATGGACTATGCAAGTGTGACTATTCCATGACTTGTATCCAATCCAGAGATAAAGGACTTAAGGATTATTGCATGAAAGGTTATTCATAAAAAGATTATGTCGAATCATGATTTCTTGTGACTTATGATTTCTTGTGACTTAGGTAGCAATGATGCATTGCTAGGTGCCACTCATTGTTTGTAACATTGGAATCGTTCTAGTATTACTGCTAACATTACAAGAACCTACAGGGTCACACCCTATAGTTGAAATGAACAGAATAAAACATAGTTGGTATTGTGTTTGGTTGTCGCTTGAATTAAATTAATTATAGAATTAATTTAATTGGATAATCAAATAGCGAACACATTACGTACAAGGTTGTTGTACGCATAATGAGAACATGAATTTGGTTAGTATATAAATTCAAATAAATATATAGTTTACCGAAATCATTATTATAATTAATGTAATTATAATTTTCGGTTTAAAACATAGTTATATTTATTTAATTTTTAAAAACCCTAAAAATAGATATAAAAATCCCGTGTTTTCTTTGCTTAGTGTCTAGCAACCGTCAAAGCAAAAAAAAATTTCCAAAACAGTTTTGAGGATTCCTTCCGTTCATTGTCAACTGGGTGGATTACGTAGAGGCCGAAGTCACGATAGATTGCGGCTTGGTTCTATAGTAGATCAGATTACTCGTTGCTGAAGCGTTGCTATCTACTCAGAATAAAGATTCGGTAATTTCGAAACCTTTATTTCACCCCATTCGTTCCTCACACATGGATCCATGGTTAGGATCGCCGAATGTTTTAATTTTTCGCTGCGCCGTAGGGGTGCCGGCATTCCAACATTGTCCCATTGGGTTTTCTTATAAGGTTTTTAATGAGGCAGCATGTTATACGTATTATAAATATGTGTACTATTTTTCATGCACTGGGAATTTTTTCTCACAAGGTTTTTATCTTAGTAAAGTTTTAACGATGCAAATTCTCTACCAATGAACATCTAATGTAACACCTCTAACCCACATCCGTCGTCAAATTAGGATCACGGGCATGCCATAGCAGGCTTTGAAGAAGAGGCAACTGACAAGATGCCATCTTGCTCTCAACAAAGGGGTCACAACATTCCTATCAAAGTCATAGAGTTCACGGCAATGTTCGAGAAAGAGGCGCTTGCCTTCAACATATATAACACTCTCAAATGACCCATGATCGAATTTAGGCTTTTCTTTAGGAATAGAAGAGTTGAAAGCAAAAATAAAATCAACGGAAAATATTTTTAAAAAACTTTAAATACAAATTATAATTGCCAAATAATTTTAATACATATATCATTTTTTATTTTTAATAAAAATTTAATAATTTTTTCAAAATTTTTAAAAGAAATTTCACAAATGCCATAACAGTGACATAACACGTGATTGAAAACACCAAAAGGTAAAAGTTTAATTGATTTCTTCAGAAAAGTTTGATGATTTTTCAAACCCTTAAACTTAATTTAAATAATAAATATTTTAGTTAAAAATAAAAAGAAATAGATGGACGAATTCTTAAAAAATTAGGAAATTTTGGTTTTTTGCAAGAATTATTTTTACTATGTGATCAACCACCTATAAATTTTAAAGAGAAAATTTTAACTTTTTTTTGAAAAGATAATTTTAATTAAAGACTAGAAAAATTTTGAGTTTAGGATTAGATTAGGAGTGAAGAAAATTTTAACATGCTAAAAATAATATCTTATTAATCGTGTGCTATCTTAATTTACAAAAGAAGTTAATAATAATCCAAAGAAATGATAGTTTATTTTTTAGAGCAAATCACTTTTTATTTAAAAGTGAAAATATCTTTGAATATTCTTCAATTAACACAAAAATATTGAATTTTATTTTAAAGATAAAAATATATTGGGTTTACTTTATTTGAAAGGTGCATTCCATTTTTAATAAATATGAATGAAATCTCACCTAACGATGAATCACAACTTATATTAAATGGGATTGTTGCCTTATTATTAGAAAACTCAATAAACAATTTTAATGATGATTAATCTCAAGTAAGCAAGCATTTGAGTAATATTAACAAGACGAGCATACAAAGTACAATAAAACGAGTAGATGAATGATCAATCAAACATTAATATATACAAAGTACAACACAATAATTTATAATTATATACAAATTAACTTTAAACATATATATGATTAATTAAATTCTTATCACGAGTCAATCAGTTATTGAACTCCTTATTGAGTCAACTAAATACAAACTCAATCAGTTAGAAAGTTACTAAAACACCCTTTAATATACAAAATAACAAATATTAATAAATGGTTTCTTTTTTGTCTTTTATGTTTTTAAATAAATAATACTATGATGAGATTTCAACTTAGAACACAAAGTATCAAACCTTTAACTTTATTATTTTAACTAAAGAATCATTTGGTTTTTATATGAATTTTTAATAAGTATATTTGTTACATAAATTATTTTCACTCGCATCGTGAGTGTGCCATAAATCTAGTTTATATTTAAGTCTTTAACTAAGTTAGTGTCACGAGTCAATTGAGTACCAACTTAATTGAAAAATTATTAAAATATCCTTCTATATACAAAGTCGGTGATATCACCGTGAGGGTGTTTTTTTTTTATCTTTTATCTTTTATTTATTTAATGATATCTTTTGTCCATTTTACAATCCATGTTTAAGGTTTATGATTGTCCATCCTAATAATGTTGTTTTTAAAATTTGGACTTACGTTCTCTTATTGAAAACATAAATTATCTACTTATTATATCCAATACTTATTGATTGTCATTTTATATTTCACAAATTAATAAAATTTAAATAAAAAATACTATAACTTTTAATTTCATAATTACAATAGCAACATCTTTTTAATAAATATATATATTTTAACTTTTGCGAGTGTGCCATAAACCTAGTTATATGGCATATGACACCACACATTACACCTATTTTCATATTTAAAATACAAGACGCAATAAACTAATTTGCATGGTGCCCAAATGTCTTAGCTCCTTTGTCTCAAGAAAAGGACCATTTTCATGCAATAAATCCCATGCCAAAAGCGACTACCCAAAAAATCATATGAATATTACAAAAAAATATATTTTTGTGTAAACTTTCTTTCATATTATGAATCCGATATAATTTAATATCTTACCTCATTCCTTAATTTCTCATGGTTAAAAGTTTGATATTTACTCATAAGAATATTTTATAATTTACCATTCATCTCTTTAAAAAGTTTATAATAAATCATTATCGTCAGCTATAGATATATTGATTATGATAAATTTTTAATATAAAATATTTTGTTTGAGGTTGCTTGAAAAACTAAACTATATACCTTACTTATTCATGCTTCAAACTTCCAACCTCATTGGGATTAGGAAATTCCATTGATGAAATGAAAATATATGAAGTCTTCATTTATACTCTTTTGAACCTTTCCGTTCTAACTTCAAAGTGCACAATCGAATCTTCCTTCATCATTTTCATACAAAATAATTTTATTATTTTGCGTCTTTTTAATAAAAGAAAAATATTTAATATATTGTTAATGGAGTTTTAGATTTCACAAGGGTCGATAAATATTTTATAAAAATATAATAAAATATTAAAAAATACATGACATTTAAGAATACTTATAAATTAAAAAATATACTATTGATGTACTAAATATTAACCCTTAATAAAATACGATAACTTCATATTTAAATATTTATTTTTCATCTATAATTAAATAAATATCCTTTTAAATATATACATGCGTTTATTTCATGGTTGATTTAAGATTCATATTCTACTTTTTTTTTATAATTTTTGAATGATATATTTGAAAGATTGATAAACATACTTACTTGTTAATAATTCAAAATTGTATATTTAAAATTTAATTATGGTAAGCACATGATATTAATTTATTACAAATAAAAAAATAAAAAATTATGAAGGAGAAATTATTGTAATAACCTTTTGTGTTGAATTGTCAGAATATTTATCGCCACAAATATAACTTAAATTCAAGTTGTCCTAATCACATTATTCTTGAGATCTTACCCTCCTCTTAAATAAAAATAGTGTGCAAACGAAAAGAGATCATACTCAAGCCATATAGAAAGGAATAGATATAGGTGGTCCATAATTACAAAATCCAAAAGCATCCAAAAAACAAAAAATTTGGTAATAAAGCAAACACATAATTTTCTGTTATTGTTCTCAACATTTTCCAAGATTTTTCAGACAGCAAAGATATCGACAAATCGTGGACCAATTTGATCAACCTTAAAACCCACGCGCCTTTAATCACTTCCAAACCCCCATTAGAATTACTTTGCAACGTGTCATCACATTAATAAAGCGTGTGATTCACCGATACACTCACGTTTGCTTTTAAAATTTAACTTCCGTCCTTTTCACCAAATTGAACATATGAATATGACTAAAGCCGGAGTTGTATGGCAGGTTTTTAACGTTAATTACATTCACCATTAACCTTAGATGAATAGCATCCCCACCTAAGTTCTTTTTTCCTACTAAACTTTTTTCTTGTTGAATCTGGCACAGTATCCCAAGATTGCTTAACTTCCAGTTGAGGCCAAAAAATAAAGATAGCGAAAAGAAAAGTGAAAAGAATAAAGAAAACCAGAGAAAACTAAAGAATTCTTTGCTTATTCCAAGCTCTGGATAGTAACTGATTTATCCACAAACCACGATTCCCTCTCAAAACTTGGGGTCTTTGAAGGAAAAAAAAAACGGTTTATTAACTTCCATATTTGCTAAAAAACCGCAAATCCCATGTGATGTATTCCCCCCTCCCCCCCTAATATTTTCTATACATTCAAAGTTCCTTCAAAGTTCAAAGCTTATTAAGCCAGGGTCTAAGAATTTCTTTAATGGTGGGTTTTGAAGAAAATTAGTATTAGGTGAACTGGGTTTTTGTTTTTGTATTTGCCTTCTTCTTTTTTCTATTATCTTTTTTGGATCTGGGATATGATAAAAGTTTGGATTTTAGTGGTATTTTCCGGGAAAAATTCTGGGGTTGAGTTCTAGGATGGGATTGTAGTGAATTTTATGAAGATCTGGAAGGTAAAATATTAGGCAAAACATGGAGCCTCCCAAGGGATTTTTAGCTACTTTGTGGAACTTTATATGCTTTCTTCCTTACTTCATTGGCTTGCTTCTTTTAGGCACAATTAAAGGTTAAGTGTTCTTAAATTGATTTTCTTGCTTTTATGTTCCCTAAATTGGTGTTTTAAGGATATATTTTCCATTTGATTGTTATTTAGTTGCACAATTATACTGTTAATGTATAGCTTTTGGGGTTTTAATTGGATTTCCAATTTTCAAGTTATTAATAGGTTTTTTCCTTTGTAAACTTAAATGGAAATTTGGTAATTGGAACTTCCCCTGCCTGATAATGGTGCGGTTTAGTGATTAGATGCAATGCCAGTGCATATATTATCTGGTCATGTTTGTAGAAACCGATTAAGAACGCTGAACATCGGTACTGAGCTAACTAATTCAAGCCTTTGATTGCACTGTTATCTTCAGGAATCATTTTCTGCTTTCCGATATGCCTTATCATGACAATTGGAAACTCGTCCGTCATATTAGGCCTTCTGCCCTATCATTGTTACTTCACTTATTATAGCATTGTGAGGTGATTTTCTTGATCCTTGACTTCCCCATTTTGCTTTGCCTCATTATCGTTGTATTCGGTTTCTTATTCTCTTAATTTCGTTAAATGTCAGCACTAAACTATTAGGGCCATTTCTGAAGCTCGCTGTCTGCATATTCCTACCGGTTGTCTTGATATTGTGGGTGGTTGTTGGTATTGTTGGAAGTATCTTAGGGGGAATATTATACGGCTTTCTTTCACCAATGTTTGCCACTTTTGATGCTGTGGGCGAAGGAAAGACCAATGTGTTTATCCACTGTTTTTACGTATGTCTTAAATGTCCACATTGTTATATTCTTTTTTTACATATATTAGCTTCTCTTGTATAATGAGAAGGAGACTTATATATTGGCCTGTTTTTTAGGATGGTACTTGGAGCACTATCAAGGGCAGCTTTACTGTTGTCAAGGATTTCAAAGATGTTTGTGTCCATTCCTACTACTCGTTTATGGAAGAACTACGACAGAAAGATGGACAATACTATGAGATAAGGTTAGCTGTAAAGTTCTCGTTGCCCATTTTAAGTCATGTTGCTGTCATGGCCAAGAGCATCATTTACTTGATACAGAAATCCTTTATTACCAAAGAGCATTACGGATTATCAAACCCTTAGCCAACCCATATGTCGATTTTAGAACTTAGCTTCGAGCTTTTTGACGTATAAGTTTAAATCCATGCATCATTCTATTCCCAATTGACTTGTTCCTTTTAAACTTTTTATGCATACTATAATTATAATCTTAGGATCATAGACAAGATCGATAGCTGCATCTGGCTAGTGTCTTTATTTCATTATTTAGGTAGCTTACAAGGAATATGGCACTGTTATGATAGTTTATATCTGTTCTTTTATTTGCTTAGAGATCAGCAATATTGTGTTCGCTAAATGCTTTCAATTGGCTTAAAGTATACATGACGAAACACTGTCCATGAGCTAGTTGGTTTAAAGTTTAGACTGTAGAAGAAATTTGGTGAGCTATGCTATGAATGAAGAGTGTTGTACGAGTATGCTTGCCCATTTAGGTTCCTATACGGTAGGCACTTAAGCTTTGTGGGGGTTTCATTTTTTTCAGAATATAAATCCCTTTTTGATTCAACTGAGGTTTCTATGAACTTCATTGCAGATTTCTTTATCTGCTTCCGGCTCTTATAGCTGCAGTGCTTGGTTTTCTGGTTGATTTTCCAATGATCTCACTTATTGCCTTCTGCAAAAGTCCTTACATGCTCGTTAAAGGGTGGCATCGATTATTTCATGACCTTGTAGGTCGAGAAGGCCCTTTCTTGGAGACAATATGTGTACCATTTGCAGGCCTTGCCATCTTACTCTGGCCACTCGCCGTCATTGGAGCAGTTTTGGGATCAATGGCGTCTAGCATCTTCCTTGGTGCCTATGCCGCGGTGATTGTTTACCAGGTTTACATCTTCTATGTAATTTTAGTTCCTTTTCTTAGTCTTCCAATGTAATATTGTTGTCCGTTGATGTTCATTCAAATATGGATGTGGAACTTCATAAATGCAGCATTTAGCTATATCTGTTCATATGCTTTGTCCCACTTAATTGGTTGACATTTCCATTACGAGATCTTATAGACAACCGAGCAATGTTGTTGCTGTATTACCCACGGGTCTACTTAATTTCAAATTTATTGTGATCCATTTTCTTCTCCGACCTTTGTACTTTATTAAATGCAACCAAGTGTTTTAGAGTAATGGAACCTCAACTTGCAGCATGATGTTAGACCGGTATTTTCTTTGTCCTTATTTCCATTCAACATATAACTTGCTTTTTTGTGATTTTATTTGCAGGAGTCCTCGTTTTGGTATGGGCTTTGTTATATCGTTGCTTCGTTGTCCATATATGATGAATACAGCACTGATGTCCTTGACATGCCTGAAGGATCTTGCCTTCCCAGGTTTCATTCAGCATTCTAATGATTTGTTCTTATGATATTATATGCCTTAGCAAACTTTTTATGAGTATTTTTTTTTTGTTTTTTGTTTTGGTATAAACAGGCCTCGGTATCGTCGGCACAGAAATGAATCCTTCTCTAAATCTGACTCCTTCCGTCCTCCTGCTCGCATTGATTCACTTACAAATGCAAGGCTTGATTTGAAGCCACTCGAGGTGACTTGTTTGCTTGTGGTTTCTTTCCCTTTGGAATAAAACAAGCATTTCGTATTTGATTGTAGTCGGGTGCTAAAATGAGTTCTTTTATGATTAATGCAGCTACTCGAGGGCTTATTTAAGGAGTGCCAAGTCCATGGTGAGAAAATGGTGTCTGAAGGGCTGATAACTTCTAAGGACATCGATGATGCCAAGTCCATCAAAGGAAGTAGAGTGGTCAGCATTGGCTTACCGGCTTATTGCTTTCTTCAGGCACTCTTGCGCTCTGTGGATGCGAATAGACTGGGCATATTACTGAGTAAGTAAATTTGTTTCCTTATTGAGCCCCCCAAAAAAGAGTTACTTGTGAAAGATTATGACCTATGAGCTTTCAAATGGCTTCAACAGCATCTGAGGAATTGCTTTTATGTAGGTGACAATACGGAAATAACGGCCACGAACCGACCAAAAGATGCATTCTTTGATTGGTTTCTTAACCCCTTTTTGATACTGAAAGAGCAAATCAGAGCGGAGAATCTTTCCCCGGAGGAAAAGGATTACTTAGGCAAATTAGTGTTGCTGTGTGGTGATGCAGCACGGTTGAAAAATATTGGGTCTCCACCAGAATCAGAGCGTAAACGAGCTGAGCTTGATGCATTAGCCCGACGGTCAGAATGCAACTAATATATATTTTTCTTTCTCGACACTGCTGTATGCTTCGTAATCTGACTCCATTACTTATACTTTTTAATGAAGGTTACAAGGTATTACTAAATCAGTGTCGAGGTATCCAACTTTCAGGCGACACTTTGAGGAATTTGTTAACAAACTATCCGAGGATCTCTCAAAGAAGGACAGTGGCAGCAGCAACAGCAGCGGATCTAGTAATAGGTCTCATCAATCGAAGAATACCGTTCTGCGGTTTTTTAGCAGCAGATCTTTCAAGCGGAGTACAAGCCATAGCATGTCTGATCAAGAATCACAATCAGTTCTTGCCAGAGATGTAGAAATCGAATGATGTAGAATAGGATGTCGATCAAGAATCACAATCAGTTCTTGCCAGAGATGTAGAAATCGAATGGTGTAGGACTAGGATGTCGATATTTGTCCATAGTTGTCAGATTTTGGACATAAATGCAACGGCCGGCCGCCTTTGTTCATTCATTTCGAGTTAATGTTTCCAAATGTTTGGTTAACAAGCAAAAGTAACCATGCATGAATGTAATACACTAAATTACTTGGACTTGACTGCTTCACTGCTTTTAAGTTGCAAAATTCTTGAGAATTCAAGTCCTTAATTGGTGTGATAATTATACATTGCGTTTTGTTTGGCAAAAGCATTAAACCAATTGGTTGATGAAACAATACTACTTTTAAAAGGAGTGTGCAAGTTTTAACATTTGCATTTTTAAAAAAAAATAACATCTTTGTTAACAATATAATAATACCAATAATTTTATTTATAAAATAAAAAATCCTGCAAATCAATAAAATAAGCATAACAAATATATTTTAATTTATATAACAAAATATAAGTTAACTTTGATATGCAGTTTACTTTTTATTAGTGACAAATAAATATATTCCCGTAAAGCACGGGTTATATGTTCTGCACGTGAGCTAGGGTTGATAAAAAACGTGGCTGCGTGCTGAGCTTTGAGGGAAAAAAAATCAAAGAAAAAGATGGGAAGTTATGAAGAACACTCACCAGTACAGCGGGAACCCCCAAACGAAACTCAACCAGAGTCTCTCTCAGGGTTTAATTCTAACACCCTTTTGTCTAATCTTTACCCTGGAAGGGAAAAACAAGAAGAAATTATTGTTAGGGACCTTAAAAGTGTGACCTTGGAAGAGAATGACTGGAATGGCTATGGAGACAACAACAACAATAGCAATGAAAATCTTCAAGTGGAGTGGCAAAATGGGAAGAATTGTCAGTACCCTTTAAGGCCTTATGCTGAAAATTGTAGCTTTTATCTTAAATCTGGCAATTGCAAGTTTGGTTCTTGTTGCAAGTTTAACCATCCAGTTCCTAGAACTATTAAGGTTTAAGTTTTTTCTTTTTTTCTTTTTTACCATTTTTTAATGTAAAAGACTGATTTTTTTAAAAAACTTTCATTTTTTTTGTGTGTGTGTTTTTTATGGTTGTTGAAGGATAAGGAGAATCATCTGGGATTGGCGACTGATCAGAAAAAGCAAATTGAATGCAAGGTTGGGGTACCTTGAAATTTTATGTTGCAATTCTTTATTTACCATAACGCATGTAAGGATAATAGTGTATTTGATGCTGACATCAGCCATGTATTATTCAACCAAGCATTATTATTGTACACATGACACGAAGGAAGTATTTGAGTTCCTCTGTGTTGTTATGTTTACTCTGTGTTTTGATGTGTGTAGTATTACCGAGCCACTGGAGGGTGCAAGTATGGAAATGCTTGCAGATATCGGCACTCTAATGAAGATTATGTATTAGCTCCCTTAGAAGTCAATTCCTTAGCACTTCCATTTCAAGTGGTACATCCTTTATGAACATTTTCACTACTGTTTTAGGTTGTAGCTTGCTACCTTATTGATTATCCCTGAACTTCATTGGCTTCTTGCCATTTGTGGGTGTCACTTGAAGGATATAAATGAAAAGAGCGAAAAGGATGGCTTCGCGGAACAGACAGGGCAGATTGAATGCAAGGTTTGAGCATTATTAGTACTCACGGCAATGGTTTCTAACTTGTTATTAAGAATCTTGATTTGTCTACTGTTATTTCGGCAGTATTACCTAAGTCCGGGAGGATGCAAGTATGGAAAAGCTTGTAGATATAGTCACTCCAAAGAGAAGTCCAGATACCTCGAAAAGTCCGAGTTACCTCCACCTGAACTTAACTTTCTAGGCCTGCCAATTCGAATGGTAAGAATTTTATGTTTTGGGGTGCTATATTTTGTTTCTCTCACTTGGTTTTTGAACATATCTACCTTCTCCCGGTGCACAATGTGAGCTAATTCTATGTTCCTTTCAGCTGGAGAAAGAGTGTCCGTATTATATGCGTAATGGTTCTTGTGCATATGGATCTAGCTGTAGGTTTAACCATCCGGACCCTACTGCTGCTGAAGGATCCAGCACTTTCCGCTCGGACCCTTCTGGTTCTGGAGACCATTCTCCAGGGAATTATAATGGTGGATTTGATGCTTTGCCATCAACTGAACTAACTGCCCCTTCGTTGTCCTTGAATATGATGTCAAATGAGCATCTTAAATGCTTGAATCAGAATTCAGCGTATGCTCACGGGATGCATGCAAATTCTGAATGGAGTGGACATCAGGTAGCTTGTTCTCACTTTAGTCAACCAATGTTCCATTACTGTTTTATCTAGTTTTCTTTCAAGAAATTTTGGTTTTTGAACTTCCCAGGAAAATATGATACGATTCATAACAACTTTATACTGAAAATGGATGGAATATGATAGTTAAGGCTTCTATAAATAGTATAAATGTTAGAATCGGCTACGTGCCATGAACTGGGAACTGTGGAGCCTATGCCATTTACTTGATTTATGAAGTTTTAAGTTTGTTCAGTTTGCACTGTGCGCAACTCGTGCTTGGCATTAGCCGGCCATTGTTGGTCGATTCTATTAATGAGTTCTGCTGCCATCATGAAACTTTGTTTGTGTTAGTTTTCTTATAGAAGGTCTTTTGTTACTTACTTTGACCATTAATACGCAGGAAAAAACAAGTAATCCGTATTTAGCTCCATCAATAGACAAAGCAATGAAGACTCTGGATATCTCCGAACTTCATCAAGAGCAAATACAAGTTAATGAATTCCCTGAACGACCCGGGGAACCTGAATGTCCTTACTTTATGAAAACTGGATCTTGCAAGTATAAATCCGCCTGCAAGTTTCATCATCCCAAGACTCGGATTCCAGAGCCTATCCTCAGCAGTGCAGGCTTGCCTTTAAGACCTGTAAGTCCCCATCATTTTCCATTCATATAGAAAGAATTTTTTTGAGCAATGGAAATGGGTTATTCCGGGTCGATAACTGCTTTGAAAAATCAGCAAAATCAATCACATTGGTGCATCCTTTTGGATAATTTGTTTACCCATCATAGTATACTGCTGTGCAGGATAGAAGAATATGTTGGAACTATGAAAAATCTGGGATCTGCAAGTATGGAAGCATCTGTTATTTTCACCATCCAGAGAATCTCTTCTAATGAAACTGTCACGGTTGACTCTATTCCTTAGTCTCCATTAGGCTTCCATGGTTCCATGCTAACTTGAAAGGATTAAAGTAGTGGACTTTGGTATATTTGGCATTTTATGCAGCAGCTCCTTATGGCATGTTTGGTTAGATTTGTAATTGAATGTTATTTTGTGGAAATGAAATAGAGGTGTAATGTAATGGAATCCATATAACAGCAGTTTGATTGGGTCGAATGGAATAAAGAATGTAATAAATAATAGGGCTTTATTAGTGAATTGGCTCTTAAATTATACTTCAATCATTAGATTAGTACTTAGGTAGTGTTTGGAAAGTCACTTAGTAATTGGATTACACAAAAGTGGCATGGTTAGATAATCATTGTAATTGGTGGTTTCATCAAATTGGGTATAATTAGATTACTTCTTAGGGGTAATTACGTAGGAAATTAAACTCAAAATTAATTTTAAAAATATTTTTATAAATGTTATAAAATTATATTATAAGTATGAACACATATTAGTGCTTGGGATGGTTATAAGAAAAATATATTATAAATATTATAAAATAACTTGTGTATTTTATAAAATTATAATAAAAATTATATTATTTAAATCATAAATTTTTTAAAGTTATTGGGAAAAATTATTATATATATATTTTTACATTTTATAAAAGTGCTATAATATATTTGTTTATAAATTGTTATGGCCAAATATCGACATAAGAATATATTTATTCATAAAAAATGTTATAAGTTTCTTATTTATAATTTTTTTGAAGTTATGATAATAATATATATTATTTATAAGAAATATTATGAAAGTGTTGGTTAATTTACATAACTTTTTTATGAAGGTTATATATTATAAATTTTATATTATTATTTTATCTAATTTACATATTATAAATATGATTTAACCTAAGTCATTCTCTAAATCAAAATTTTAAAATTAAAGCTATAGATTATTTAGACTATGAAACTAAATATTATAAAGCTAATCTTGATATGTAAATAGAAAAGATTTTTTGCACCATGTCGTGGGTATAATACAATATGAGAGAAGGGTGCTAGACACAAGCACTATAGATAACTCATGAATTCTTTAATTTTAGATATCCAATGCTTCGAAATGTAATTGAGAATACATTTGTTGTTCTAAAAAATCTTTCTTATATTAACAACTTCACATTAGTATAGCATAATAAAAAGTTGGATCGTACTGGCATATTGCATATTTCATGACTTCAATCATAGGTGGAATTGAGATTATCTATACTTCGTAAAGGAAATGGAAGAATGAGATCTTGATAATATTAATGATGTAGATTCAAATTCAGATAATGATAAACTCGGGCAAAACTAACAAGTGATAAAAAGCATATGTTAAATATTAAAGAGTGAATAATCCAACAAGCATGCGCTATAACAATTAGATAAAATTGCATATAATGTTTTTTTACTATTTTTATTAGTAATTGTGCTACCAACTGCTTTTTCAAACTAACGTAATAATATGATGATTTGATTTTAATTTTATTACTTGTTTAGAAATCATTTTATCATAATAATAATTTTATATTTATTAATATATTTTTAAAAATATAATTTATATAATTGTGTAATTATAGTTTGTACTACCAAGTATGACATAAGAATTACATATAATTACACTATATCAACTAAACATGTCTAAAAAATTCAAATTTTTATAATTATAAGAGTGTAATAACCATCCTAATAATTAAACTTTCATTCAATTACTGTGTAACTTCTCAACATGCCTGTTTTATTCCCTAAAATGAGCTGTTACTTAACATTGTTGTTTTAAGCTTGCTCCACACGTAGGAAGAAAAAGATGGAAAAAGCTGCTTGCTGCCGAAGCATGTCCATATAATAAAAGAAACATATAAAAAGGGTCAAAATCCAAGCCTTTCTTCTTATCTTATCCCCCATCAATTATCTTTCCTTTTAGCCAAAAATGAAGAGGGAAGGCCGTCAGCATGATACGGTTAGGACCTACCGGATCCTCCCCTCTCCATGGAACCCCAACCCTGAATCTCGTTTTGTTCAACAATTCGATTCGCCCCCAACCGCCGGATTATTCACCAAGGTGCCGCTGAAGCCGACTAATCATTCCAAGTTTACGGGACGATGCGGCAGACCACGGTGCTTAGGGTGTCACATGCATCCTACTTGTAAGTCCAAAGATAAGAGTAAGGGCAGTCATAAGTTGAGGTCAAGGGAGATGGTCACTAGCTATAGATTGATCACTTGGAGAGTTGTTGATGGGAGGCATGGTTTGAAAGATTCTGAGTTTTCAGCTTCAAGGATTTTGGACCATTTGTCTAATCACTATGATGATGGTGATGATGATGATGATGATGATGGGTTCAAGGTGAATTCTCAAGAACCCCTGGGAGAAATGGAACACTATAAAGGAGAGACTGAAGAAAATATTATTGTTGACCATAATAAGGATGATGATGATGATGTGAAGAAAGATGGTGTTTATGTTGATGATGATGATGATGATGTGAGATTTGTTTTGGATCAAGATTTGGAAGAGGAAGGTTGGTGTTTAGTTGGGGAAGATTGATGATCAATTTCTCTTTCTTTTATTAATTATGTTTGGGTATATTTGGTTGAATTCGGATTGTGGGTTGGGTCATAATTTAATACTAAATGCGTGTTTCTTCTCAAACCATTTGAGTTGTATTTCCAATCCAAATATATTACTTATTTAATCTTATCTCTCTGGAATATTGATTCTAATCAACATTCAACTTTTCACATAACAATATATAAAAAATTATTATACCAACTTTGTACGACCCATTTTGACCCGGGTCCAATAGGCCCAATAACTAAACCTAAGCCCAACTACCCCAAACCCAAAGAACCTAACACCAAATCAAAGAAAAGAAGAAACCCTAGCCACCTAGGTCTTCACCTCCAAGCATGCAAGTCACGACCACCGCCCTTCCGACACCACCCACCGCCACCAACTCGCCCACTTGCTCGTCAATCACCGCAAAATGGAGCAAACATGCAAGAACAATGAAAACGCATAAGAAAAATAGTAAAATAACATGTAACTTAGGCTATAAAAAGCCAAATGTCTTCATTGTAAAAGGGGTTCTTCTAAAAAAAGAGGAAATCAAGAACAAAGATTAAAAAGCAATAAAAGGTCACTCTTTTATTTTTTCTCGTTTATTTATTTATTTATTTATTTATTTCAAATACAAAATAAAACAAGAAAGGAGGCATTTTACCCTCTTTACCGACGCGTCGAGCGATCGGAGGACGAGGAGACCATTCGCGAAAAAAGGAGACTTTTGGTCTCCCATTGTCACAAGACAATGGCGCCAAAGACCATGATGGTGGCCGCAAAGTGGCTCATGGCGGACCTTAGGCCGGAGTTTGACTGAAAGAGGGAGGGAGAGAACTTTTAAGTTTTTTGAAATAACAAGGCAAATGAATTTTTTTTCTAGAAAATTGGCTTAAATAGGCTTCCAAAACGACGTCGTTTTGGGACCATCTCGAGCACCAAAACGGCGCTGTTTTGCTCTTGACCCGATTTCAACCCGACTACTTTGAAGGATCCACAGTGTTTTTCAACGGAAGGGCTAATTGCACCTTTAGCCCTTCCGCTTTTAAATGGTTTTATAATCAAGTCTTTTATCATTTTTAATTTGGCCTGCGGTTTTGCGCTTATTCCAATTTGGTCTTGAACGAAATGATGCGCTAAAGTTTAGGAATATTTTCTCAATCAGCCCTCCATTCTTTGGCGCATTCTATTTCAGATCCTCGCCACTCCTTTCTTATTTTATTTGCGATTTTCACCCCATTTGCATTTTAAGTGCAAATCAGTCCTTTTTCGTTACTTTGGTTAATTTATTATTAAAATTGACAAATTTGATGTTATTATTATTATTATTATTATATTTTCCTTTATGTATATATATTTACGCTACTATTATACTATTAGTTCCTCCTTATTATTGTTATATTTTTATTTATATTTACTTATTTAAATTTTAAATAAACTTGTCCTATTATATTACTATTATATAACTATTTATATATCTTTGCACCTTATTTTATATATATGTTTTCTATACCTTATATATACATTTATATATATATTTATATACATATTCTTAATTTTCATATATATATACGTAATTCTATACTTTTTATATACTCTTTAATTTGTATATATTTACATACTTTCATATATACATGTTTTATATATTTCTATTATTTTATAAGTCATATATATATCTTTATTTATTTTCTTCATGTATATTTCGCTATTGTTATTTTATCTTGCTTGGTTTGTCTGCATTTGGTATTTTTTATATATTAGTCTCATTACTTATTTATATTTTGTTTTGCTTGTGATTATTTTACTTACATTATCATCATCATTTCATTACACCCATTTTTAGATTTTAAAAAGAAATTTTAAAAATATAAGTAATATTTGGTATTTTAGATCTTCGAGAGAATCGAGCCCTAACGTATTGGGTTCCGATTTTCTTCGTTGAATCTAAATAATCTGGATTACTCTTTTAAAAATGATGAAAAGCTTGTTATCGAGAATTCAATACGTTGTGTCCTAACGTATTGGATGTGACACGTTGTTTTCTCGAAACGAGGAGTTTTTGAAATAAATGCAATATTCAATGTTTAATATTTTGAGAAATTGTGCCCTAACGTATTGGGTTGCGATTTCTTCATTTGATTTAAACAATGAATATTCTTTTAAACTTTATTACACGATTTTTTTTAAACTCAAGTTTTAAACGATATCGGGAGTTAAGAAAAGATTGTGTCCTAACTTACTGGGCATGATCCCTTTCCTAAACCTGAGATAATAAAATATTTTTTTAAATAAATAAAATTTTGGCATTCATTCGCGTATCGGAAATTCAAGACATTGTGTCCTAACTTACTGGATATGGTGCTTTCTTTCTCGATTAACGTGGAATGTGCCCCATTTTCCCAAAATTTTCAACTTTTTAATACAAGGATCGTATTTTTAAATTTCTTTAAAGTTTTCAGCTTTTCAACATTAAGACATTAAGTAATCAACTAAGGTACCAATTTTGGGTGTATCGAGGGTGCTAATCCTTCCTCGTGCGTAACCGACTCCCGAACCCGTTTTCTAAATTTCGTGGACTGAAACCGTTGTTTTAATAAAATCAAATCATTTATTAAAAACAACCTTTTTCGAAGTGATCCAATCACACCTCATAAAAAAAAGAGATTGGTGGCGACTCCCGTTTCATTTTTCAAAACCCAAGTCGACCCCGTTTTCCATCCAAAAAATGGTGTCAACAGCTTGGCGACTCTGCTGGGGATTTTAAATAAGAGAGTCAAGCCACGAGTTGATTATTTCTTGTGTTTTTGTCGAAAGTTGAAAATGTGATTTAAATATACGATCCTCCAATTGCATTTCAATTGTTTTGAGTTTTCATCATGTTTTATATTTTAAATTTTTTTTATGCCTTTCTGCATTGCATTGCATGACGGTTGGTCACACATTCTTAAGTGGGAGTGAGAAGCTAGTCCTTCGTGAGGTTTTCACCTCCGTGCAGGATAGTGGATCACTTTCGGGATACATTCGTACCTATGTCTTCGTGAGATTTTCATCTCCGTGCAGCTATAGAGAAATGTATTCCCCTGAACCGAACTCGGTCCGTATGAGCCTATAATGGGTGAGGATCAAGGAATCTGCTGGTTTGGGTACCCCTTACTTTAGAACCAAACCTCATGTAGTGAACCTTAGGAGCCCACCCTAGGTAGAACCACTTCAAACCCTAGTAGTCACCCAAATAGGTGTTCTAATTATTCTTGCTTGCTTTTGCTTTGTACTAACCTGTTTTCTTTTCTGTTTTGATTGCATTGCACTTTCATCATTAAAAGAGGTGTTGATTAATGTTCGGTTGTTAAATAGAGAGCTTGTCATAAGGAAATGGGTCTTTTGATAAAGTGGAAAATAATACGGTTGCCCGAATATGTTCCGAGAAAACACAACAAGAGAAAGATGATAGAGGACAACACAACTATTGCTCTGATGCCCGAGGATTCAAGATGACAAAGATTATTCAAGAATCGCTGAACTTTCTTAAAGAGGAGTCAATGAGTATCATGAGGATAAGCGAGCAACGAGTCGTGGCCCGGATCAAGCAAAAAAGAGATAAAAGAGATGTCCCTTTTGAAGAGTTCGTGAGATTCATCTTACCGCACGAATGAAGAAAAGGATCGTTGTCTTGGAATATAAGGGCAAAGCCGTATATATATTCGCTTTATGTAAAGAGATTTATTTTCTAGTAAAGTTCATCTAATAGAATTGAACCAAGAATCAACGTCTCTTTTTTGCATTCATTTCATGCATTTGCATTACATAACGTCATGTGCATTAAACACCATTAAAATATCCTAATTGAGTAAAATTTCTTCAGCTAATTTGGAAAATCAACATTCTTGTGGTACCCGAAGAAAAACATGGACCAAAGATTAAAAAACTTGAACGATTCCAAAGGGGGAGGCAAGACCAACTACAACTGCAAATACAAGAGCGGTAACCTAAGGTCCAGCAGGATAGAGTTTTGTGAAGGGGTCAAAAAAATGTTCATATCAATGCCATACATGAAGACAACTGAAAATGGACCTTATTAGATGTTCGCCCTTATAAACTTGGGAGTGTTCTAAAGAAACCCCTGTAGTATTTAGAGCTTACTCAGAGTAATATTCAAAACACACTTGTTGCTTTTAGCCTAGAGGCAACAAGAAGTCTTTTGTGAAATAGGCTCATGTTTGAACGTCATTATTTTAATGGAATGCATCTTTGCGATCGTTTGAACCAATATTCTTTCATTTCTTATGAATGATTATTTTTATTCTTTTATTCTTTCATCCAAATCATTCTTTCATTCATTCATAATCATACTGCGCAGATAATTATTCTTAAATTCATACATTCTTTGTATATTCTCTTGTACCTACAATAGGTCCCTGAATATCAACGACATGAATGACACTACTACAGACTTAGAACCTTCTTTTGAGTGAGACATGTGTTTAGAGAGATCTCACGACTTTGAAGATGACATAGATTATAGCCTATCTCCGGACTTGTTGAGGATGGTAGAACAAAAGGATAGACAGATCCTACCTCACAAGGAATCATTAGAAATTGTGAGCATGATGAAGATAAGAATTGACCTGACCACAGAGACGAAGCAAGACCTTGTTGAGTTACCTCTAGAGTTCAAAGATGTCTTTGTATGATCATACCAGGGGCAATGCCTCTCTCGTTGAGTCACATAACTTTACCCATTTGAAGTCGAGTTTTCATCCTTTCAAAATCTTGTTGGATTTTATCCTGATTAAAGAGGAAGATCCAAAGTTTTCTGTCGTAGTTGCGTCCCAAAAGGGCTCTATGAAAGAAATCTGGTACCAAAGAAGGTTTTTCACATACAAGATGAAAGTGGAAGATCTTATGTGGAAGACTTTAGAATAACATTGATTCTGGTCGAAAAGCATGACCAGGACTTGCCTGATCTCATGAGTTCAGACAAAAAAAAAACAAAACAAAAACAAAAATCAAAAAACAAAAATCAAAAAAAAAATCAAAGTCAAAAATAGGAAAAAAGAAAGAAAGAAAAAAAAGGAGAGGTTAAGGCGAAAACCCGCAAAGGGCACTTTGACCAAATGTGGATCTGAGTTGAAAACCCGAAAAAGGGCGACTCAAATTTTGAGCAAAATAGGGCATGGACATCACCATTATCGAAGACTTCTAATGGGCATTGCTTCAATTTTTTGAGAGGCTACTTCATGGATCAAGGTCATCCCTATACCGATACAGAATTTCAGAGAGGATGGTATTGGAAAATGCATTGAACTTAAATGATAGCACGATAACTGAGGTCTGAAATCAATTCAGAAGTAGACACCACGTTTTGTCACCGAATTACCTAGAGGTGAACAGGGACTGGCATGAGAAATTACTATTTTCCCTCATTGTTTGTCGAACATCTATACTGGGGCAATACTTCTCTTCTTGGTTTACAGGATTGAGGTAGTTTTACCTATTAAAATCCCCTCATTGCTTGGGATCCAATCGCGATATGATCAGTTAGCCCTAGGAAAAGAGTTAAAATCTATTCATCAAGGTCGAATGTACCATAAATAAATAATATGAGCCCATAATAAACAGGCTCGTCTCAGAGAATTCCACGAGAGGGCTGGATGTTAAAAAAGATTCTTCCTTAACGAAAGGATTCTAAAGGGAAATGAATGCCAAACCGGGAATGTCCTTACGTTGTAAAGAAGGCATTCTTCAGAAGAGCACTGATCCTGAGTGAGATTGCTAATCCTATAAACTCAGATCCAGTCAAGAAACACTTCGTTTAAAGAATGAGAAAGGACCAAGGTGAAAACCCGCAAAGGGCACTCGGAGTAAAAAAATGAAAAATGAGAATGAAAAATGAAAAATGAAAATGAAAAATGGAGAGGCTAAGGGGAAAACCCGAAAAGGGCGCCTTAGGCCAAAGGGGATTTGAGTTGAAAACCCGAAAAGGGCGGCTCAAATATTTGTTCAGAATGGGGCATGAAGTGATCAGATTAGGGCATGTGGTGATCTTGCTATACTTGAATCAATAGGAAAGGGTAAGGTGACATCTTGGGGCATCGACAAAGTACTGTAGATCTCCTAAACACATGTCAAACTCAGAATGGTCGTCAGAAAGTTTGTACAGAGAAGTTCAAGCTGCGATATCTGGGGCACCTAGTCTTTATACTATTTATATTGAATTTGTTATTCTTGGAATACTTCATTCTTTTTCAAGATGCGTGTTCCCAATTAATTCCCTTTTTATTCTTACTATCCTTGATAATTTATCCACTTCGAGCTTGCTCTCAAATCAATTCTATTTCATCCATCGTTATATTCTTTTTTGCAAGTATGTTGCATTGGAATGAAGATACTTTCACAATGAAAGTTTTGCATATTACTCTAGAAGTTTCTAAATAATATAGGAACCTGAAACAGGACTATTGTTTAGAAAACACCAAATTTAAAAGGTGAAATATCTAAGAAGGAAGAGTCTAAGTTAAAGACTATCCTTTCAGATTTTGTTGTCCAAACATTGATTGAATAAAATGACAAGATGCCGTGTTGGTGACAAAGCTTCAATGAACAAACAAGCAATGATTACCGAGTGATAAGAAAATGTTTTCTCGGAGAAGAAAATTTTGCATGAGCATTTGGTATGACACCTTGGGAATGGGGTAAAGGACCAAAGAGCTTCACATTCTGTATCCTTGAATTGCGATAGGAGAAGATTGAGAAAAGCCATATCTTTCTACCCTTGGGTTACAGTGGGAGATTCATGGTACAAATTTTATGTCCCAGTGAATTGAACTTTGACGTTCATAGTAGGGGGCAATCGGATTAAGTGTTTCTTTGGATATGCCAGTCGAGCAAAAGGCGTTGTAGCACGTCAGTGATAAAGCCTTAATAAGCTTTTGCGTGATGATAACCTAAGCATTAAGGAATCATTTTCATGACATTTTGCATTCATTCAAATGTCATTCATACACATATAGTTAGGAGCATTTGATTCGTTATGATCATGTCATCCTAATCACTAGGCATAATTAGGTTCATAAAATAGAACATACAGGTCATGTTCCCCAGAGAACAGATCAATGAAGTTATAGCGAATCTTATCTTCCTGTATTTGGCAGCGAATGAGATCGAAGATAGCAGATATTATCTTCCTATATTTGGCAGCGGAAGAGATCGAAGATAGCAGTTCTTATATTCCTGTATTTGGCAGCGGAGGGGATCGAAGATAGCAGATCTTGTCTTCCTGTATTTGGCAGCAGAGGATATCGAAGATAACAGATCTTGTTTTCCTGTATTTGGCAGCGGAGGAGATCGAAGATAGCAGATCTTGTCTTCCTGTATTTGGCAGCGGAGGGGATCGAATATAGCAGATCTTGTCTTCCTGTATTTGGCGGCGGAGAGGATCGAAGATAGCAGATCTTGTCTTCCTGTATTTGGCAGCGGAGGAGATCGAAGATAGCAGATCTTGTTTTCCTGTATTTGGCAGCGAAGGGGATCGAAGATAGCAGATCTTATCTTCATGTATTTGGCAGCGGAGTAGATCAAAGATGGTGAATCTTATCTTCCCAATATAGTGGAGAAACATATTTAAGCCATTATTCCTATCACCCTAAGCAGTAGTGGAGTAGGTTGAAGATTGCAGATTCTGTCACCCTAATTAGTAGTGGAGCAGATCAAAGATGGTGAATCTTATCTTCCCAATATAGTGGAGAAGCAGATTTAAGCCATTAGTCCTATCACCCTAAGCAGTAGTGGAATAGGTTGAAGATTGTAGATTCTGTCACCCTAATCAGTAGTGGAGCAGATCAAAGATGGTGAATCTTATCTTCCCAATACAGTGGAGAAGCAGATTTAAGACATTATTCCTATCACCCTAAGCAGTAGTGGAGTAGGTTGAAGATTACAGATTCTGTCACCCTAATCAGTAGTGGAGCAGATCAAAGATGGTGAATCTTATCTTCCGAATATAGTGGAGAAGTAGATTTAAGACATTAGTTCTATCACCCTAAGCAGTAGTGGAGTAGGTTGAAGATTGCAGATTCTGTCCCCCTAAGCAGTAATGGAGCAGATCAACAATAATGAATCTTACCACGAATCTCATCCCCCTGAAGTTGCAGCAGAGTGGAATGAAGCCACAAGTCATATCTCTTTTTGAAGTTGTAGTGGAGTGGATCGAAGCAACAAGGCATGGTGGACTGAAATGAGGCTACTTGAAGAAAAAAGGAACCAAAAAGTCATGATTTGGCAAGACCGGGCAAAATGGGCCTTTCTTAGTCTTTGCTCTGTTTTCGTTACACGACAACGAGCAAAGAGGGGCAGCTGTACGACCCATTTTGACCCGGGCCCAATAGGCCCAATAACTAAACCTAAGCCCACCTACCCCCAAACCCAACAAAGAAATTTCAACACCAAATCAAAGAAAAGAAGAAACCTTAGCCACCTAGGTCTTCACCTCCAGTACCGCAAGTCAAAGCCACCGCCCTTCCGACACCACCCGCCACCAACTCGCCCACTTGCCTGTCAATCACCGCAAAATGGAGCAAACACGCAAGAACAATGAAAACGCAAGAGAAATAGTAAAAATAACATGTAACTTAGGCTATAAAAAGCCAAATGTCTTCATTGTAAAAGGGGTTCTTCTAAAAAAAGAGAAATCAAGAACAAAGATTAAAAAGCAATAAAAGGTCACTCTTTTTATTTTTGTCTCGTTTTTTATTTATTTTTATTTATTTCAAATACAAAATAAAACAAGAAAGGAGGCATTTTACCCTCTTTACCGACGTCGAGCGATCGGAGGATGAGGAGACCATTCACGGAAAAATGGAGACTTTGGTCTCCCATTGTCACAAGACGGCAATGCGCTTGCAAGACCGGCGATGAAGTGGCCAACAAAGTGGCCCATGGCCGGACCTTAGGCCGGAGTTTGACCGAAAGAGGGAGGGAGAGAACTTTTAAGTTTTTTTGAAATAACAAGGCAAATGAATTTTTTTCTAGAAAATTGGCTTAAATAGGCTTCCAAAACGACGTCGTTTTGGCGACCATCTCGTGCACCAAAGCGGCGCCGTTTTGCTCTTGACCCGATTTCAACCCGACTACTTTGAAGGATCCACGTGTTTTCAACGGAAGGGCTAATTGCACCTTTAGCCCTTCCGCTTTTAAATGGTTTTATAATCAAGTCTTTTATCATTTTTAATTTGGCCCTGCGGTTTTTGCGCTTATTCCAATTTGGTCCTGAACGAAATGATGAGCTAAAGTTTAGGAATATTTGCTCAATCAGCCCTCCATTCTTTGGGTGCATTCTATTTCAGTCCCTGGCCACTCCTTTCTTATTTTATTTGCGATTTTCACCCCAGTTTACATTTTAAGTGCAAATCAGTCCTTTTTCGTTACTTTGGTTAATTTATTATTAAAATTGACAAATTTGATGTTATTATTATTATTATTATTATATTTTCCCTTTATGTATATATATTTACGCTACTATTATACTATTAGTTCCTCATTATTGTTATATTTTTATTTATATTTACTTATTTAAATTTTAAATAAACTTGTCCTATTATATTACTATTATATAACTATTTATATATCTTTGCACCTTATTTTATATATATGTTTTCTATACCTTATATATACATATATATATATATTTATATACATATTCTTAATTTTCATATATATATACGTAATTCTATACTTTTATATACTCTTTAATTTGTATATATTTACATACTTTCATATATACATGTTTTTATATATTTCTATTATTTTTATAATTCATATATATATCTTTATTTATTTTCTTCATGTATATTTCGCTATTGTTATTTTATCTTGCTTGGTTTGTGCATTTGGTATTTTTTATATATTAGTCTCATTACTTATTTATATTTTGTTTTGCTCGTGATTATTTTACTTACATTATCGTCATCATTTCATTACACCCATTTTTAGATTTTAAAAAGAAATTTTAAAAATATAAGTAATATTCGGTATTTTAGATCTTCGAGAGAATCGAGCCCTAACGTATTGGGTTCCGATTTTCTTCGTTGAATCTAAATAATCGGGATTACTCTTTTAAAAATGATGAAAAGCTTGTTATCGAGAATTCAATACGTTGTGTCCTAACGCATTGGATGTGACACGTTTTCTCGAAACGAGGAGTTTTTGAAATAAATGCAATATTCAATGTTTAATATTTTGAGAAATTGTGCCCTAACGTATTGGGTTGCGATTTCTTCATTTGATTTAAACAATGAATATTCTTTTAAACTTTATTACACGATTTTTTTAAACTCAAGTTTTAAACGATATCGGGAGTTAAGAAAAGATTGTGTCCTAACTTACTGGGCATGATCCCTTTCCTAAACCCGAGATAATAAAATATTTTTTAAATAAATAAAATTTTGGCATTCATTCGCGTATCGAAAATTCGAGACATTATGTCCTAACTTACTGGATATGATGCTTTCTTTCTCGATTAACGTGGAATGTGCCCCATTTTCCCAAAATTTTCAACTTTTTAATACAAGGATCGTATTTTTAAATTTCTTTAAAGTTTTCAGCTTTTCGACATTAAGACATTAAGTAATCAACTAAGGTACCAATTTTGGGCGTATCGAGGGTGCTAATCCTTCCTCGTGCGTAACCGACTCCCGAACCCGTTTTCTAGATTTCGTGGACCGAAACCGTTGTTTTAATAAAATCAAATCATTTATTAAAAACAATCTTTTTCGAGGTGATCCAATCACACCTCATAAAAAAAAGAGATTGGTGGCGACTCCCGTTTCATTTTTCAAAACCCAAGTCGACCCCGTTTTCCATCCAAAAAATGGTGTCAACAAACTTCATCCCTATATGCTCTTCTTTTTCCCTAAAATTAACAAATACAGTATAAATATTTTAATTAATTTATATTTTTTAGACAATATTAATACAAATATTTGAAAAAATTAAGATTAATTGTCTGTATAATCTTATATTTCTTGAATATAGATTAAAAATTAACATTTTTGTTTAAAATTTTTGTTACTTGTGTAATTTTGTGCATTTTATGCGTTTGTGTTTATATTGTATTTTACATATTACATTTTATGACACCAAAAAGTACTCAATAACTTTTGTTGTTGTGAAAGGAATTATATTTTGCTGATGATAATTTTTTATATTTTAGCTTTTATAAATCACTATTAATCTAATATTAATAATATAATTTGTTTTATAAAAATATTTTGTATTTAGGAATTAGATTTAGGCATAATGGATTTTTTGTCCTCTAACTTAAAAAAAATATATTTTAGCCCTTCATTTAATTTTTATATTTTTAACCCTTAAATTTATGTTTTTGTCAAATTACCATAAAATAAATGAAAAAGTTAATATTTGTTAACTTTGCTAATGTGCATACACACGTATTACTACGTGTGAAGATCTACACATATAATTGTGCATGATAAGTCTTGAACGTAAATACTTAGAACCCAATACCTACGTTCATTAATGATAAAATTTTCAAATTTCACAAATAATTTTTTAATAATTTATTATATTCCTATAATATATTTGTCAACCCCTAACCATGTAAAGTTTAAAAACTCTATTGACGGTGTATAAAATATTTTCCTTAAAAATAAAAAAATATTTGAGTTTTTAAATTATTCTTGTAAAATTTTTAAAAAAATTGTCGATAAGTATTGGATGCAGTGTTTTTCACAAGTATTGGATATAATAGTAAAACATATTACACTCTCATGAAAAGAATACAAGGTTAACTGTTAGAGATTCTATTGTTAGGAAGGATGACAACAAATCTTAAATATGGATGATAAGACAAACATTGTTAATATATATAAATAATTCAAATTTAATTTCTGAAACATTTTCTTTTAAAATAAAAATTAATCACTAGAGAAAATAAATTACTCTAACATTTTGTTTTATAATTATATGTGTTATAGTATGTTTTACAATTTTATTCTAATAAAAATAATATTTAAATAAAACCTCTTTATAATGACAGATTCCATAATTCGAATTACTTTTAAACTCATTTTAAATAGCGAATTAAAGGCAGCCATCTCAACAGTGTTGCCGCGTGGATCGATTAAATCTTCTTTCTCTCCTGCAGTATTTACTTTTGTCTACTATTATTCCAGTAACCGAACAGCCCGAAAGAAATAGCGAAGGAAAAAAAAAAACCCTAATCTCTACAGTTCTTCCAATTCCTCACTCAATCTGCGCAAAGCTCTCTTTTTTAACTTCATAATCTCTCCCGCCATTTCTTCTAATCATCAGCGAATCTCAGCCGTTGATCTCTTGATTGCGTATCACTCTGTTTTGCACCTTCTCTTCTCACTGTAATTTCCTTTTGTTCTCTTCTTCTGTATTCAGTTGGGATTCTTTTGAAATAAAAAGAATTCATACCCAAGCAAGTATTGATGATTAAAGTTTGATTTTATTGATGCATTTTGAATGTAACTTTATGGGTTCTTGCTAAGAGCTTTGAGTAATTTAGACCGCAATTTGCTCATTGGTTTGTTAAATTTCATTCTTAAAAAAAAAGTTAATTGTATATGTATCACTTTTGCTTTTACATGTATTTATGCATCTATATTTATATACGTTCCTGGTATGATATATGCATGTAAGCATGCATGTGGATATAGCTTTTGATATTTTATTTTGTAGGATAATTGATTTTGTTAAGTTTCAAGTTATTGGGGAGCGGTTTATAGAAATTGGGATATGTGAAATTAATATTGAATGTGTGTAAATTTATGTTAAATTGATAATAGAAGAGCTGGTTTTAATATAACTTCTTGTTTTTTGATGCTATATGTATCCATTTGCTGCTACATGTTCTTATTTCCACTCTTTTTTATTCCCCTCATTAGCTGAATGTCAATGGATAGGAGTGGCCATGGCATACTAACACATGGAAAGAATTCAGAATTTCAAAACGAGCTTCACGAATCAAATCGAGCCGATGTTGACATGGGTGAAGAATGTAAAAGCTCTGAAACCTCCTCTCCTGAAAAGAGTCGAGAAGCTACTGAAAGCGAGAGTGATAGTTGGAGTGGAAGTGCTTCTTTGGTCGAGAAGAGTGCGGTGGAAATTAATGGGGACGAATGCCAGGCACCCCCTGAAATTCCCTTAGTCAACAAGTATGAGATGAATGTTGATAGTGAACAAGAGTCTCAGAGTCTGAATACTGTATCTGTTGACGAGTTAGGTCCCGGAGTTCCGGTAAAAGATGGCAAAGGTTTATTTATGGTTCCAGCAGTTGGAATGGAGTTTGAATCAGAAGAACATGCATACAAGTGTTATAGTAGATATGCTGTAATGGAAGGGTTTAGTATTAGAAAAGATTTCGTGAACAAAAGTCGAGTAACTGGTGCTGTTGTATCCCGAAGATTCACCTGTTACAGACAAGGTTATAGACCTAGCAAGCATAGCATGAATACAAGGAAGCCCCGCAAAGAGACGAGAACTGGTTGCTTGGCTCATATGACTATTGCATGGCAACCTTATGGAAAGTTTCGTGTCACTAATTTTGAAAACAAACACAACCATGAGTTTGTGAACCCGTCAACAGCTCATCTGTTACCATCACAGAAGAGGTTAGCCTTTGCTGAAGCAGTTGAAGCTGACTTAGCGAGTAGTTCAGGAGTGGATGGGGTACCTAAGCTTGGAATGGGGTTCGAATCAGAAGATCATGCATATGAGTTTTACAATTCATATGCAGGAAAAGTTGGTTTCAGTGTTCGAAAAGATTATGTGAATAGGAGTAAGATACATGGTGCTGTGGTGTCAAGGCGGTTTACTTGCTTCAGAGAAGGGTTTCGCCAGAAAGATAAAAGGGATTTGAATATAAAGAGACCTCGAAAAGAAACAAGAATTGGTTGTCTGGCGCAACTAGTCATTTCTCGTCAGTCTGATGGTAGCTACCGTGTCACTAATTTCGAAGAAAAACACAATCACGAGCTTGTTGCAGCATGTCGGATTAGAATGTTACGATCACAAAAGCAGTTGGTTGCAGCCCAAACTGCTGAAGGCAATGCAATTGAGGGTCGTAAGATACAACTAAAATCAGCATATGAAGTATCATGTAACTCGATTGGAGATTGTGTCGACCATGAATATGATCCAGTAGATCAAAGAAGTAAATTGATTTCCAAATGTACTCGAGAAATGAGAGATGGAGAAGCTGAAAAGATACAACAATATTTTCAGAGTAAGAAAGTGAAAAATCCATCCTTTTTCTATGCCATCCAACTTGATGCTGACAATCAAATAGCTAATATTTTCTGGACTGATGCAAAGATGGTAATGGACTACAGTGACTTTGGTGATGTACTTTGCTTCGATACAACCTACAGGATAAGCGAAGATTGTCGTCTATTTTCACCGTTCGTTGGGGTGAACCATCATAAGCAAATGGTGATCTTTGGTGCTGCACTTTTATATGATGAAACTGTTGATTCTTTCAAGTGGCTGTTCCAAAAGTTTTTGGAGGCAATGTCTGGTAAGAAGCCAAAGACAATCCTCACTGATCAAGATGAAATAGTGTCTGAAGCAATTAGTTCCATATTACCGGACATAAACCAACGAGTATGCGTTTGGCATGTGTACCAAAGAGCACTCAAGCAACTGAGTCATATGTTTATAGGTTCTCCGCCTTTCGTGAATGACTTACTCAGTTGCTTTTTTGATCACGAGGAAGAAGAAGACTTCATTGCTTCATGGAACCATATGATGGATCTACATGGTCTTTGGGATAATGAATGGTTGAACAAGATTTTCGAAAACAGGGAGCAATGGGCCATTGCATACAAACGGCACATCTTTTGTGCCGACATAAAATCCGTGCAACTGCGTGGAAGTTTTATACTTAATCTAAAGAAATACTTAAAGTCTGATTCTGATGTGCTTTCATTCCTTAAGCAACTTGGGAAAATGGTGAATGATTGGCACTACAAAGAGTTGGAAGCTAATTATGATATGTCCCAAAACATGCCGAAACTAATGGGGGATGTGATTCTCTTGAAGCATGCAAGAGATGCCTACACACCAAGGATATTCGAATTATTTCAGCAAGAATATGAAACATGTCTGAATATTGTTGTTAACCAATGCATTGAGAATGGTTCGCTGCTCGAGTATAAAGTCAGCATATACGGCCAACCTAGAGAGTACACAGTAAGTTATAACTTGTCTAACAACACCGTTTGTTGTAGTTGTATGAAATTCGAGTTTATAGGAGTGTTATGCAGTCATGCATTAAAAGTGCTAGATTATAGTAATATTAGGTTGCTCCCAAGCCAATACATCTTAAAGAGGTGGACAAGAGAGGCTAGAGTTTAGAGCTTGGTTGCTGTATCTGACAAGCAATTAGTAATGTAATGAAAGAGCTGTATTTTGATATGCAAAAGTTTGTGATCTCATTTCATAAGATAAAAGAGTTACGTTTCACATTTCGAGAAACCAAAAATTTGAATAAAATAGCATGTCAAAACATGTCTTTCTTGGTTGGAGCTTCAAAACCGAAGTATATGCAACGAAAAGGACTACAATGTCAACCAATGATCCCATCTGCCAGTTAGAAAACGAGAGAAACCTAGTATTTTTCTAATCACCAACTACGTCAATGGCATTCACTTCACCATATTTGTCTTGGAACTCTTTATCATGCTCAGGCTTGCTCCACCTTTTATCAGAATATGTATTTTTTGTCTTTAGAAGCAACTTGCGATGCTACAATGATGCGTCTGACTTGCGACCTTGCCGATCACGAGCATTGGTTTTTAAAAACCCTGTATAAGATCTTCTCCTGCTTTTGTTACTTTTCCCTTTTGATGACCCCTTGCTTGTATAACCTGAACACATCGCTAACATGACTAAAATAAAACCCAATCCAGAAAACACCCATAGAAGAATGATCCAGAACCTTAAAGTACCGAATAGCCCATCTCTAACTTTAGGTTTAGATGATTCCTGAGAATGATTTCTGGGCACGGGATTGCTTTCTATATCGTCAGTCTTGGAAAACCTACCGACTTTCCTTGAATTTGCAATATCCTTAGTTGTATCCAATGCTGGATTTGATAAGGCAGTAGGGTCGGGGCAGTTTCTCCTCTTGTGATGCAAACGCAGTGCTTCATTTAGTGTTCTTGCACATTCTATGCTAAGCAGGTCTCGTTGAAGTTCGTTCTCATCGGTTTGTTCAAGGGTTGAAGGATCTGGAGGGTCCGGAAATGTAGCCCAGCATTTGTTGACCATGTCAACCTCTCTCCACTTTGCTTTATCAAAGCTCCAGTTCCCGACTTTAAATTCCAAGCCGTAGTGGAAAACTCTGTACTTGACATCAGGTTCGGGAACATATCCGGGATATATTAATATCTCATTGCTTATGAGATGCCGTAATTTCAACTGCATGATATAAGAGGAACATACAAAAAAATGAACTTCATTTAGTGAGAATACCATTAATAATAAACCCAAACAGCAAATCAATCCCTCAAAAAATGCTACTGCCTTTACCACATAATCTCACAACCAGGAATCTGTAGGACATTAAAGAGTTACAATCTAGTTTCTAAAAAGTAGATGGAAAACATTACCTCTGCTGCACCAAACGAGTAACCGTACATTTCACTGATCCAACCAGATTCATATATATCTCCAGTGATGTTTGTTGCATAATGAGCTTTGTCAGCTCGGACCTCCTCAGTTTTAAGCAACCATAGCAGTGCAAATTCCCGGAGATCATCAATATGCATGATAATGACACCACCAACTTTGTCACAAGCCTCAGGATGGCGAGTATGAAGTTTAGCAAGCTCATTGTCACAACCAATAAGGTATCTATCAAGAACGGCAATAAAATCAGGTCATTAAATAAGAGAAGAGTGAGGGAGATAAGCTGCAGCTTGAGTTATGTAAAAAGAATTTGAATGACATTAATCCTTGTTCTCCTTGACTTACTCATACGGGGTTGAAACTGGTCGGCCACGTGCTGCTTTGAACTCCCATGGTGTAATTGGGCCTCTTAAGATCATGTCGGCATCAAGGATAACTATGTACTCGGCATCAACGTTTACATGGTTGAGCCAATGAACAACAGCAGCTGGTTTATTAATTGCCGGATACCTGAAATGAATCAAGCGACGATAAGAGTTTGCGGTCTGCCTTCTAGTTCACAAAGCTTGGGCATATAAACGTTTTGTTAATCTCTTGCTTTATGTTGCCTAAGAGTTCTTTTATCTGGAGCAAAAGTAAATAACAATAACTTGAGAATTACCAGTCGCCTGTTAGCGGATGGCGGCTCATTGAAGGGACATAATGAGTGGGTGCCAGGTCATGGCCTTTGTATTGCTTTAAGTCCTCATCTGTACAGCTGAGAAGACGTGTTATATTTCCGGGCTGGCTGCTGAGGTGGAAACTGTGCATGAGCCCTACAGTTTGCCAATCAAAATAAGTAGTACATTCTGTTGAAAATAATGTATGGATTTTCGGGTACGGTTTTATAGATTCATCGATTTCCTTCACCTCCTTGGCCACCTCAGTTTGCATCCTAGGAGGAGTAAGAAGCTTCGGTTGAGTTAGTTTCGCAAAAGTTTTGCTTTTCAAAAAGCTTAGATATTTTGACCACTTTGGCTTCGGGCATCCATTTCTGGCATGTTGTAACAGAAGACCCTCATTCATGGTATTAATACACTCAATATTCAAGAACAAGGCACGCCTTTTATTCGGATCAGGTTCCATCAATTTAATCTGCGTAAGGAAAGGATATACTAAGTCAAGTCTTACACGTAATTCGTAATTACGAACAAAACAGATGATATATGCAAGCAGCATTAGTAATAATCATAATGTTCTGGAAAAAAAGGTAATAAGCATGATGTTTAGTTCATGAATGGAACCAATCTCATGTCACAGGCTTTTTTCTTTTTCCTTTCTGGTAAGAGAAAAATACATCACATGCAAATAAATGAGCATTTTACAAAGGCATTTCTTAGTGCAAGGTTTAGATCTTAACTTACTTCTCTAGGATAAGGAGGCTCGGGAAAGAGTCGCCCACACTCATAAACAATTCCATCTTCATGGTGTTCTAATTTACTGAAAGACCAGTTTCCCACACTAAATGGCAAGCCATAATGTAGAAGAATAGGCTCAACACCCGGTTGTGGAGTATAGCCCGGGTAGATCATCAAGTTGTCATTAATCTTGTGCCTAAGTCCAGCCTGAAAAGAAAAGAACATAACCAGAATTAAAAGATGGACATAAAAATATCGCACACAGAAAGGCTGAAGTAAAGTTTTCTTTTATACTCTTTGTGGCAGTAAACAAAATAACATACTTCTGCTGCCCCAAAAGAATAACCATACATCTCGCTAATCCAGCCTGTCCCATAGATGTCACCGGTTATATTAGTCCCCCAGTGAGCTCTGTCTTCTCGTACTTCTTCCGTCTTTGAAAGCCACAAAGGTGCTAGAACTCGAAGATCATCTATGTGCATGGCTAAGAGCCCACCAACCTTGTCACAAAGTTCTGGGTGCTTTGTATGCATTTTAGCCAAAATATTATCACATCCTATCAAGTACCTGGAGTACCAAAAAAATTATGAATATCTAAGTGAAAAATTCGAAAATGATCGTAGACAATATGCACAATGCAGAGAAGTATAAATTTCTTTCTCAATATCAGCCTTAGGGCATATGATAATTGTGAAACCAGAAAAAGTATCCGATGACAGAATGTTGAAGCATTATCACAACTACATGTAAAAATAATCCTAAGTTCATGTAAAAATAATCCTAAGTTTTGGCATCAAAAAAATAATGAAAGTTCCATACCCATAATATGCAGCAACAGGGTGGCCTTTCTCTGCCCCAAGTTCCCAAGGTATAATCGGACCTCGGAGGATCATGTCCGCATCCAAAATCACTACCCAGTCGGTGCTCTGCGCATCTTTACTATGTTTTAGCCAGTGGACAATTCCAGCAGGTTTGTTAATTGCAGGATACCTACATAATCAAAATAAGTGTCATCCATGAAGTTCTTCCAGACTCCTATGATCTCTGTTGTATCAGAACTCCGATAAAAGTGTTAAAAAACGATAACACGATGAAAGCTACAATGAGAGAGTTTAATCAGAAAGGACACAACAGTGGACTCTATGCCTGAAAGAATGGGAAGTAAGCATGAAACAATGCAAGATGTTCATCATTCTTGAACCATTAAACATATGAAAAAGAAGTTTAATGAACATTCTTTCATAAGGTAAAGAAATTTGGTATTTTGAATTTTAATCCTTCTACTTTATTTAGGTTGACAACAACAACAATTCACAGACTTGATCAATTCCAAGAGCAATAACTTAATCAGAACAGCATACTTATTTGAATCATGATAGTTTTAGATCAAGGAAATTGAAATTAGAAAATGAAGAACCAAAGGAACCATTAAAGAACTTCAAACCCAAAAAAGAGCTAAAAGAGAGGGAGAAACTTTACCAATCACCAGTTTTAGGATGTCTACTCATAGAGGGAACTTCTAGAGTTGGAGCCAAATCCATCCCTTTATAATTCTTCTTCTCTTCCTCCGTACAGCTCAGTAACCGGGTCACTGGTCCGGGTTGCTGGGCCTTCTTGAAGCTGTGCATGAATCCGACGGTTTGCCAATCGAAGTAGTTCTGGCATTCCACCGAGAACAAAGTGTGGATCCTATAGGGAGCTTCAAGACCCGGGTTTTGACCCGAAATGAAACTAACCCAAAAGCTAACTAGCATCAGAAAAGCTAAGAAATTGGCCATTGGAAGTTGAATTTTCAAGGCCTGATTTGAAATGGGTAGTTTCTAAAAGATCTGGATTTCATTAGGGTGAAGAGATTGTAAGAAGTCAAGACGTTGAAAAATTCTAAATTTTTATAGGTAACAGATATAAACAGGGGAGATGGTGGCAAAGAAATGCTATAAAAAAATAGTTTTTGAGATTTGTATTAATTTAATTAAAAAAATGGAACGATTCTTTTTAACTATTGAATTGATAAAAAGAAAAAAGGATAAAAATCTGAATTGAGCAACTGTGTACGTCAAACAGAGGAAGAAGGAGCCGCCTGAGTTCATGAGACAGTTAAAATCAACCTTAAACGACACCAAGTGGTTGTCGTTCTCGACAAAAATCAATGGCACACACAAACTAAACTACTCGTAAGGAAAAAGAAAAGTCAACTACCAAAAGAGTAGTTTTGATTTCTGAACATATTTTTTTTTTAAAAAATTTTTAAAAAAATATACATATTTAAAAGCAGTTGGAAAAAAGGAAACTTTAAACCAAAGTTAATTCATAAATTAAAAACTCTTATTTTCAACTTTAATTTTACAAAACATTGAAAATAAGTTATTATTATTATTTTAAAAGGTTCTACATATTTTCATTCAAACACATTTTTACAATAGATTTCATTTTCTATCACGTGGCCTAAAAATCACAAATTTAAAATAGATATATTTGTTTAAAAGTAACATACAAATAAATAACGAAACATATAGTTTGAAACTAATTAATTATAATAATACATGACATATGTATGATATTAAAATAAAAAATTAGATTAAATTGTGAGTAAAACAAAATTTAAACACATAAATACATCAGATATATAATACTAAATGCACTACAACTATTTATCATGGTTTTGTCATCAACTATGAGTTAGTATCTAGTTGATTTGTGATACCAACTCAATAAACAACATTATTAATATAAACAATTGATGGATATAATAAATTGTGTATATTAAAACAAAATTGTATAAAATGCATCAAAACGAAGCTTTGGTTGAATGTTAAATTTAAGGTTTTAATAATACAATTGATGTGGGTTTAAATATTACTATATGCATGTTTTAATTGGTTTCATTAAAATAAAAAGACTAAAATACCCTAAAATAATATAACATTTTTAATTACGAAATGACATTTTGTAATTTCCTAATCGAGTTAATAACCCAGTTGAAGGTGACACCAACTTAGTCGAGTTTAATAAATATTAGAAATTCTATCACATGTGTATATCTGTGGAAACCATAAATTTAAAACATATATTCTTGTTTAAATGTATGGTTTGAAACTAATTATACAAATGATGTAGATAATAAATTGTCTATATTAAAACAAAATTATATTAAATATATTAATATGAAGGTTCGGTTGAATGGTAAATTTAAAGTTTTATAAATCTAATTTGTGTAGTTTCAAATCCCACTATATGCATATTTTGATTGGTTTTGTGGGAATGAAAAAACTAAAATACACACCAACTCGATCGGAGGCTTAATAAATAGTAAGTATAAATATAAATTGTGTATATTAAAATGAAAATTGTATAAAATACATTAAAATGAAGTTTTAGTTGAGTGCTAAATTTAATATTTTAGTAATTCATTAACACAAGTCCAAATCTCAGCATATGCATATTTTAATTGTTTTTTGTTAAAAAAAAACTTGTTATGAATATCTTTTTAAGTGGATGTCCATCAAGATCAAGATAAGTTTTTATGTACTTTAAATTCTAATAGTGCAACACCCTAAACCCGACCTAGACGTCCAGTCCAAGTTAAGAGAGTTACATCGTTGATACTTAAATACCACACATATAACACAATAATACTAAACCATACTTCGCATAATATTCATCACAAGGATTAGTTAAGTATATAACCTTTCAAAGTCCTACTATCATAGTTTACCGAAATTCCTAAAGTAGTATTTAAAAGAAAGATAAAAGCTTGACTGCGCTTCCGCGGTGCCGACCTGTTCAAGATTGAGAACCACCTGAAATCCAACCAACAATAAAGTGAGTTGTAAACTTATTGCACAAAAAAGTTTGTTCACATAAACACATTTACCAAACAATGTCCGTATTCAAGAATTCGATTTGAAAACAGAAACATTTCTAGTTCAGATTCAAGATAGAGTGATTTCAGATGCAGAAACAAATTTCAGTTTCATATACAGAACAGATCAGAGTCAGATGCATATATTCCTAACCCCCAACCGCTACACACCATCTTCGTTCGTCCCAATACACCGTTAAGGGAGTTTAATGCCCAAGCAATCCTACACACAATAGAGTGTCTGTCTGACACGTGTACAAAAACGCAAATTAGCTGCTAGATCGTAATATGACGAAATGTCGGAATTAGAGTTATACATATGGTGACTTAGCCATTAATGTAGAACTGATCACTTCATTCTTCTTAATATCCCAACCTATGTATATGCAGAGAACCAATATCCACAAGATGTATTCAATTATTCTAATTTGTTGCACAAGTAAATAGCACAGTTCAATATCAGACTAAGCATCATAGTGCACATACATGTACAAAATTCATGTAAAGGTCACAAGGTGTTAGAGAGTTATCATTCAGTCAAATTCAAACCATTCATAATTATCATTCAGTCAAATTCAAACCATTCATATAATGCGGACATCAAAATCAGTCTTAAGTAACATTTATGGCCTCAAAAACGTTTTTGGGCCCTTTTTATATACGCCACACGGCCTAGACACACGCCCATGTCCTTGCCCGTGTGGCTTACACGGCCTGGGCACACGCCCATGTCCTTGTCCGTGTGGTTTTAAAGCATAAATTAGAGCGTTACACGGCTTGGGTACACACACATGTGCTTGTTCATTTTGTCCTAAGTCACAAACAGTGAGTTACATGGCCTAAACACATGCCCGTGTCCCTTGCCTGTATGAACCCTTACTAATATTGTCACACACGGCCTGGACACACGCCCATGTGCCTTACCCGTGTGACTCCCAATTGATGAACTGTGAGTTACAGGGCCATCCACACGACCTGCCACACGACCATGTAGCTCACATGGCCTGGACACATGGTCGTATGCCTGGCCTTGTGGCATTGACAACCACCATTTCTGGTGACCAAAACCTGTAAAAATTAAGGTTTTCGGTACGCACCTAGTTTTGTTTTGACGTAAAAACAATGCTGAGACTACCCGGAACCTAATTAACCATTCTACAATCAATCATTTGACTCAAATGACTAAATAACACAACATTAATACACAATCAATTATGTCAAATAAATCGACACTAGGAAACTTTCAACAACTAACGCTTACCGATGATTCAACCGTGCTAAGTCGACACAACACGCGAATGATCACCTCTCTTCGTACTCACGCCTAAGGGAACAAAACGACTAGTTGTCAGAGAGTTTAAGTAAAATAATTAGAGAATTTCCAATTTAACAACGCAATAAAAATCTAACAAAACTTCTCAAAAGTTGAAGGATTTTGACAGAACTTACACAAAAGTCTTTCAATAACTTAAAGATCTCACTAATTTCTGATATTCACTTGTTGAACAAAATCGACAAGGAAAAATCAAAGAAGTAAAATAAATGGAAGAAAATAAAGAAAAAGAAGCAGAAAGGACACAGAACGTTAACCAAATTTTAATGAAGTTTTTGTCTTAACCACCAACATACCTCCGACAACAAGCAAAAATTCTCCTAACGCATATTATGGGATTCGAACTCGGGACCAAACAGAATATAGACAGATGCTTATTCTTGACATAGATTCCTACAGAAATACACTTAACCATATACCGCATGGATAGGGGTTGTTTTAAAAGAATAAAACTTTTAACAATACAACTCGAACTCCAGACCTTAAACACAAAACAGAGCATAGGACCACAGATATAGAAATTTAATTACTGCAGATTCTCACAATTAAATTCTTAAAATTTTTAGGGCGTTACATCTCTCTCTCCCTAAAAGAATTTTCGGCCTCGAAATTTACCTAACTCAAACAGATACGGATACAACCGTCGGATTGATTCTTCAGGTTCCCACGTGGCCTCCTCAGTACCATAGTTCCATCATAGAACCTTTACTAAAGGAACAGTTTTCTTCATCAGTAACTTAACATCACGCTCCAAGATCTGGACAAGTTCCTCTTCGAATATTAAATCCGGTCGCAATTCGATCTCGTTGACAGGTAGAATATGTGACAGATCCGACCGATACCGTCTCAACATCAAGACATGAAACGCATCGTGAATTTGTTCTAATTCTGATGGTAGTTCTAACTGATACGCAACAGGTCCGACATGCTTCAGAATACGATAAAGTCCAATGAGCCTCAGGGCTCAGCTTGCCCTTGTGTCTAAATCGGAGAACCTTTTTCCATGATGACACCTTTAGAAACACTTGGTCACCTACAGAAAACTCAATATCCTTTCTTTTTAAATTCGTTTAAGACTTTTGTTGGTCAGAGGTAGCTTTCAGGCGATCATGAATCACTTTCACTGTACTCTCCATTTCAGAAACTAGTTTAGCACCCAATATCCTGTGTTCACTTAATTCTGTCCAACATAATAGAGTGTGGCACTTACGACCATACAAGGCCTCTTAAGGTGTCATCTGAATACTAGACTAGAAGCTGTAATTGTATGCAAACTCAGCCAACGGTAGATACTCCTTCCAACTACCCCGGAAGTCTAACACATAACTCTTAAGCATATCCTTCAGAATCTAAATGACTCGATAGGCTGTCCGTCGGTCTGAGGGTGATATGCAATACTGAAATTAAGTCAGGTGCCTAAGGCCTCATAAAGTATCTTCCAAAATCGAGATATGAATCGTGGGTCTCTATCAGAGATAATTGAGACTGTGACCCCATATAGTATCACAATTTCAGCAATATATAGTTTAACTAACTTCTGTAGGGAGTAATCTATTTGAATAGGAATGAAGTGGGCTGATTTGGCCAACCAATCAATGATAACCCAAACTGAATCTTTCTTAGTGGGGGTCAAAGGTAACCCACTAACAAAATCCATCGCTATCTGCTCCCACTTCCACTGCGAAATCTTAACTGGCTGAAGCAATTCGGAGGGCAACTGATGTTCAGCCTTAACTTTTTGACACGTCAGACAGTGGGATACAAAAAAGTGACTACCGCCCGTTTCAGTCCGGGCCACCAATAGAGCTCTCAGAGATTCCAATACATTTTGTTCCTACCAAGATGCATAGCGTAGGGACTACTATGTGCCTCTTGTAGGATTGAATGCCTCAACTCCTTATCATTAGGTACACAAATCTGACCTTTGAAGCACAACACATTATCGCTGTCAAGCTAAAATCGAAAGTCTCGTTCGAACCAACATGTTGCAATCGCTGAACTAAGGGCTTATCGCTCAACTGTTTAGCTCAAATCTGCTCTACCAGAATTGGTTTAACCTGTAATTCTGCTAACAGCCCCTTATCCTCAACCAAACTCAGATAAGCTAACATTGCTCTCAGATAAGTCATCGCTATACGGCTAAGGGCATCAGCTACCACATTAGCCTTACCCGGATGGTACTCTATTGTGCAATCATAATCTTTAAGTAATTCAACCTATCTGCACTGCTAAAGATTTAACTCTTTTTGAGTTAAAAAATATTTGAGACTATTGTGATTGGTGTAAATGATGCACCTTTCACCATACAGATAGTGTCTCCAGATTTTCATAGCAAACACTACCGCAGCCAGCTCAAGATCGTATGTAGGGTAGTTACCCTTATGTGTCTTAAGCTGCCGCGATGCGTAAGCGATCACTTTTCCATCTTGCATAAGCACACATCCTAACCTGACATGTAACAAATCACTATATACCACAAATTCCCGACCCCATTCTGGTTGAACTAAAATAGGAACTTGTGTCAAAATGGACTTAAACTTATCGAAACTAGACTGTTGTGCCTCAGACTACACAAACGGAGCACTCTTGCGTAATAGCTTCGTTAAAGGCGACGCAATCAGAGAAAATCCCTCAACGAATCGTCAATAATAACCAGCTAAACCCAAAAAATTGCGAAGCTCCGTTACATTTTTCAGTTTCTTCCACTCAACTATAGATTCTACTTTCTTAAGCTCGACTCATATTCCTTCCACAGTTAACACATAACCCAGAAAAGCGACTTCCTGTAACCAAAACTTGTACTTAGTAAACTTGGCATACAACTGTTTTTCTCGGAGTACTTGAAGTACAATATGAAGGTGATTATTATGTTCAATTTTAGTTTTGGAGTAAATTAGGATGTCATTGATGAAAACCATTACAAATTATCGAAGTACGGTTGAAACACCCGATTCATTAAGTCCATAAATGCCGCCAGAGCATTTGTCAAATTGAAAGGCATAACGAGGAACTCGTAATGTTCGTAACGAGTCCTGATGGCGGTTTTGTACATATCAGTCTCCTTGACTTTGAGCTGATGGTAATCGGAGCACAGGTCAATTTTGGAGAAGACGGATGCTCCCCAAAACTGGTTGAACAAGTCGTCAATCATCGGTAACAGGTACTTATTCTTGATTGTTAACTTGTTTAACTGTCGATAATCTATGCACATCCTCATCAACCCATCTTTCTTCTTAACAAATAACACTGGTGTCCCCCACGGAGACATGCTCGGTCAAATAAACTCTCTATCGAGAAGTTCCTAAAACTGCACTTTTAGTTCGGTCAGCTCCTTCGGTGTCATGCGATAGGGTGCAATGGACACCAGAGCTGTACCTGGTAACAAATCAATTCCAAACTCCATCTCTCTATTCAGAGGTACTCCGGGTAATTCCTCGGGAAAGATGTCTGAGAATTCCTTCACGGTGTGAATATCTCCCATAGAAAGTTTTGCGAGAATCGAATCGGATACGTAAGCAAGGTATGCCTCATTAGAGAGGTAATCTCGACGTTAACCGACCATGACCACCTCATCGTTCTCATCTGTTCTTAAAGTAACTCTCTTAGTTGCTCAATTTAGACTGACCCGATATTCTACAAGCCAATTCATTCCCAGAATCAAATCAAACTCATTAAAAGGTAATTCCATAAGGTTAGCTGGAAATACAATACCTTGGAGCTCTAGGGGTACCCGCCTATGTACTCTATCAATTCGAATTAACTGACCCAAAAGACTAATCATAGAAAACTCTCTAGCAGTATATTCAGCAGTTAAACCTAGATTTACAGAAATCACATTGGCTATGTACGAGTGAGTAGAACTAATATCAATGAGAGCATAATACGAAACATAATGAATAAAGAAGGTACCTAAAATGACATCAGCATCATTGCTTTCCTAGTGGCGTCTCACCATATAAACCAGTACTGACTGACGAGCCTTATTTTGACTTGCACCTCTACTCGGTGCCCTCTGTCCTCTCCCCGAACTATTACCACCTCTACCAGTACTGCAACCTCTAGGTGGTTGCTGAACCACTCTCGAAGGCTGAACAGAACCCGGAGTTGAAGTCTCTGTTGCAGTTGGTACCTGATCTGGTCGACGAGGGCAATCCCTAACTTGATCCTGCATCGACCCGCAACGGAGGCACGCTCCTAACTTCCTTCAGCACTCGCCCGGATGGTGCTTCCCACAATCACTGCATAGTTGAATCAGTCACTATTGTTGGTGCCTCGGCCCTTAGGGGCCGGTCAAACCTAGCCCGCTTCTTAGGGCATTGACCAGGACCAGGGGGACCCGAATCTCTCTTAACCTTTCTCTGATTCCTCTTACGATCATATCGCTTGCGCTTAGTGCGCTTCACTTCTTCCACTATCTTTGCTTTGTCAACCAGAACTACAAAAATCAGCTTCGTATTTAGCCACATATCGATCGCCCTGAACTAGGCTCATAAACTCGCGTCGGCGAGACTCAACATAACTCGCCCCCACATACTTACCCTAAAAGGTGTTCTTGAAATAATCCTTGTTAACCTATTCGGGTTGAGCACCTTGCTTAACTGTCAGCCACCACTGATAAGCTTCGTCCCGGAGTAGAGACACAACACCCCTCAATTTTTGAGTGGGAGTACAGTAAGGATCAGTCATAATATGCTCGGTAGCCTCGAGCCAATATTTAGCAATAGTAGGAGCGACTTCGATGACGCCCCTGAACAATTTAGCCCCATTCGATCGGAGTCGTTCAATAATCAACTGTCGGCCTCCCGATCTCAACTGGGTCCCTACAACTCTCTCCAGTGCTCGAATCATGGCCTGAGATAGTGCATCGTCCCCAGCAGTCAGAGTCTAGAACTCCGTCATAGCAGTAGGAGTACCAACTGTCTCGCTGGTCTCCAGATTGGGCATATTACCCATAAAGGATAACTTTGCTCGAGCTCCTCCTCAACGTCCTTGACGTCTCCTAATACCACGTCCACGACTACCGCGCGAACTTATTATGGCAATCTAGCTACAATGTCAAAATGCACAGATTAGTTCAGACATCCAATAGGATGATTTCACCAATTCACATCAAAACATTTATCTAAACAATAGTTTAGGTATTACAATCTATATAAGATAATAAAATTACTTATAGGGTCAATGTCACAGGTTCGGTCATTCACTAATGTTTCAGTTTTTCCATATTAACTCAGATACTAAGTTATCACCAACCTACTGTTCTCACACATTATGAGCCCAAACACAGTATCCCAACCCATGCATATGCAAAAAACCAATATCCACAATATGTATTTAGTTATTCTAATTTGTTCCATAAGTAAATAACACAATTCAATATCAGACCAAGCATCATAGTACACATACAGGTACAAAATTTATGCAAAGGTTACAAGGTGTTAGAGAGTTATCATTCAGTTAAATTCAGACCATTCATACCATGGGGACATCAAAATCAGTCTTAAGTAACATTTACGGCCTTAAAAACATTTTCGATACCTTTTTATATACGCCAAAGGGCCTGGACACATGCCCATGTTCTTGCCCGTGTGGTTCACACGGCCTGGGCACACGCCCATGTCCTTGCCTGTGTGGTTTCAAAGCATAAATCAGAGAGTTACACGACCTGGACACACGGTCGTGTCCTTGCCTGTGTGGTTCACATAGCCTGGGCACACACCCATGTGCTTGCTCATTTTATCCTAAGTTACAAACAATGAGGTACACGACTTAGACACATGCCCGTGTCCCTTACCCGTGTGAACCCTGTACTAATATTGTCACACATGGCTTGGACACACGCTCGTGTGCCTTACCCGTATGACTCTCAATTGATGAACACTGAGTGATACGACCACCCACACAGCCTGCCAAACAGATATGTGGCTCACACGGCCTAGACACACGCCCGTGTGCTTGGCCGTGTGGTGTCGACAACCACCATTTTTGGCGACCGAAACTTGCAAAAATTAAGGTTTTCGGTACGCATCTAGTTTCATTTTAACGGAAAAATAATACAGAGAGTACCCCATTAACCATTTGGCAATCAATCATTTTACTAAAACGACTAAATAATGCAACATTAATACACAATCAATTATATCGAATAAATCGACACGAGGAAACTTTCAACAACTAACGCTTACCGACGATTCAACCGTGCTAAGTCGGCACAATGCGCAAAGAATCACTTCCCTCTGTACTCACACTTAAGAGAACAAAACGACTAGTTATCAGAGAGTTTAAGGAAAACAATCAAAGAATTCGCAATTTAACAATGCAACAGAAATCTAACAAAACTTCACTGAAGTTGAAGGATTCTGACAGAACTTACACAGGAGTCTTTGAATAACTTAAAGGTCTTACTAATTTCTGATATTCACTTGTTGAACACAATCGAAAAGGAAAAATCAAAGAAGTAAAATAAAAGGAAGAAAAGAAAAATAAAAAGAAAGAAAAAGAAGCAGAAATGACATAGAACGTTACCCAAATTTTAATGAAGTTTTTGTCTTAACCACTAACATACCTCCAACAACAAGCAAAAATTCTCCTAACGCATACGATGGGATTCGAACTCTGGACCAAACATGATTTGGACAGATGCTTAGCCAATGAACCAGCAGGCTCATTCTTGACATAGATTTCTACAGAACCACACTTAACCATATACCGCATGGATAGGGGTTGTTCGAAAAGAATAAAACTTTTAACAATACAACTCAGACTCCAGACTTTAAACACAAAAGAAAAGCACAAGACCATAGATATAGAAATTTAATTACTGAAGATTCTCACAATTAAATTCTTAAATTTTTTAGGGCGTTACAAATAGTCATTAGAAGTAGATCTCTACTTTATTTATACTTCTTGTCATTTATAATTCTTATTATTTATACTTCTTATGCCTATAAATAGAGACTTTGGAGAAGCTTTGTAAATATCCTGATTTATCAATAAAATACGCTTTCTTTTCTCTCCTATTCTTTTTTTCTTTATTCTCTATCTTTTATTTTATAACATGTTATTAGCACAATTCTCTTGTAATTATCTTAGTTGTGGATTAAATTAGCGACAAATTTGCGAACCATTAAGCCTCATCCATAATACCAAAATTCAACCTCCAACAACTAAAAGTACTCTTATTTTTTTGTTTTGTTGGCTCACTTGCTTCTTCAAATGGCTATTTATTGCTATCGGTTGCTATTCCAATTGAGTGCTTACTTCTTTTATTCTCCATTACTTGATTGCTTTCGCCCGCTATTGTTTGCAACACTTTATAGGAAGTTTTTATCTATTTGTGTTTTATATCTAAATTAATTTTCAATTAAATTAAATTAATTTGAGATTATTTTAATTAACTTGTTTTACTTCTTATTAAAGTTGGTAAAAGAGTATTACTCCGAATGGAAGGTTTGAGTATACACTAAGAGGCTCAACATCAAGATGGACACTACAGTCCGTTACTTTTGATGATGAAAAAAAAAATGATCTCAGCATGGATTTTGGATTTATAGAGAACAATTTAAATTGTACTTGTAATAGTGCTTGTGATAATACCCAAGGTGACGATGATGGTGTTAAAGATCTTCTGGTATATTTTACTATGATTTATTTATTATATAATGTTTATTATAATTGGAGACTAATCATGACAAACATGAATAGATAGATTCTGATTTGAAATTTACTTATGTTTGCGATTGTGATTATGAAATAAAGAATCAATAGAGGTGTTTAGAGGTTTGTCCTATTAAATTTGTTGCATTCCTCGAAGTGAATGCAAATATAAAGAAAATAAAAGATATAATCATGGACCACTAAAAGTGGAAACATAGTAATAAATAAGAAAACAATGAGAGTTCTCAAGATAACTTTTCAAAGGATAAAGTGTTATCAATGTGATATGAAATATTATTGGCCACATATATATCCAAATATTTTGTTTCTATTAATATTCTTTGAGGAAAGACATGAGAACGTAGTAATGAATTCTATCATTACATATAAAAAAATATGTATTTTATTTGGTGCTGAAACAAACAAATATTATTCCAATATTTGATAGTACAAAATTAGTTGAAAGCTTGGAAGAGCTAATACATCAATATCTAAAAAGCACAAAATTTGTGATGGTTAATGGATTAGTTTTAAAAGATATTCATTATAATGGATATCATATTGAGATTGTGAATGAAGAATAAATTATATTTCATATGAATCACTATTGTTATAAATATCATTTTAAAAGGATGAAAAAAAGGGAGGATTAAGTTATTGATTACTCTTGTTATTAAATTGAATTACACGTGACTATGTTTGTGATCTTTTTTGTCATCATCCCCATTAAGGGATTGAGAACAAAATATTTGACTGTAAAAATCTACTTATGAGCAATAGAATATGATAACAAAATATTTGATTGGATTCAAAGTCAACTACTAGGGTTTAATTTTCTTACTTCTTAATAAAATCGTCAAGACTCAACGAAAAAAAGGGTACATCTTTAAATATTAAATCAACTTGATATATGATTTAAATATTTGAGATGGTTTCTTTTATGTTTTGATTACATGGGTTACATATTATTTTAAGCATCTCAATTGTTCATGAAAATGAATATTAACTGATTTATTTATGTCGCTATAGTAGGTTTTATAATTAAATAATATATTTAATTAAAACATATCTAGTATGCATATTTGTGTTAATAAACTAATAAATTTTATGGTTATTCAAATTTGATTTAGTTCAAAGAATTGTTAAAAGTAGTAGTTTGTACGGTTTATATTATTCCATTTGTTAATTATTTAGAAAAATGATATGAGAAATTGTAAATGAAAAGTTCTATGAGCATGAATGGTTGAATTTTGAATTAAATTGCAAATTTGTTAATTATTTCATGCATGTTTATGATGATGGTTATGAAAAAATTGCTAGTTTTTCATTATGTCATATTTTATTTTTGAGATGTGACTTTTATTAATATATTTAATATAGGCTTGTTTCTATACATGACCTAGGGAGTTATTCTTAATAGTTAATTGATTATGCAAAACTCTTGTTAAAAGAGTTCTAAAAGTATTTTGAATCAAACTTGAAAACTTTCGCACTTGAAGCAAGAATCATACCACTAGACCAAATGCCCTGCATTTGAAGATTTTGACATATTCCCTGAAGCAAATATTGCATATAATTATTTGGAAATTATATTTTATTAACTTAGTGGCATTATAGACTTCACATTGATTTAGGCATTTCCAGTAGTAATGTCATAATAGTACTTATATGTGGATACAAAGTAAAAGGAATGATAGTAAAAGTATCAATTTGTTAAAATTTAGTACAATTGAAACGCATATTAAAGTAAACCAGAAGTTTACAAATACAAATACATCTATTACTTGGCATGACCAGTTAGACCATCCTGAATCATATATGATGCGAAAATTAATTGAGAATTCATATGGACATTCATTAAAGAACCAAAAGATTCTTTAATTTAAAAAAATTCTCATTTGTTGCTTGTTCTCAATGAAAATTGATTGTTAGAAACTCACTAGCTAAAGTTGAGATTTAATGTCTTGTATTTCTGAAATGAATATGGACCTATTCATCCACCATGTGGATGATTTTGATATTATATGATTTTGATAGATGCACCTACAAAATAATCACATATGTGTTACCAACTTGCAACCTATCGTTTCCAAGATTGTTTGTTTAAATAATTAATTTCAGATCATGCAATCAAGACAATTCATCTTGCTAATACTGATGAGTTTATATCTCAATCTTTTATTGATTGGGTTTGAAAAACTTTTGTAAAAGTTTGTTATTTATGCGCATAATGGTTTAGAGCAATTATTGATTGAACACTTCTGGTTAATGTCTAAACCATTACTTATGATAACTAAACTTCCTATTCCAACATGAGGTTATGTTGATTTACGTATTGTACGCATCAAGCCAATAAGTTATAAATACTCCCATTACTATTGATTTTTGGTTAAGAGCTAAATATTTCTCATCTTTGAATTTTTATATGTGCGTATATGTTATAATTGCTTCACCACAACAAAGATGAGTGAATACTAAAAGAAAGTTGAGAATATATATTAATTATGAGTCTCCTTGTATTATTATATGTTTTAAATGTATTGGAGATTCAATTATGACATGATTTGTGATTACTAGTTTGATTTGATAGTTTTTTCGACATTAGGGTAAAGAATAATAACTTGTAATGAGTTAGGGGGAGAGTAATTTGAACTAGAAGTTCAACAATGATAACTCATTACAAGTTCCAAATATTAAAATTCTCATAAAAGAAAATAATAAATCTAGATGGTCATATAGTGAAGGCGAGTGCTTCAAAAGAGACCTAAGACATAACTAATAAGTAAAAATTTAGAAGAGTTTTAGGTACCCGAAATTGAAGATTAAAATGGTGAAACTAAGAGATCTCAATAAGTTATGTCAATTTGAGAAAATGTCGAACCGATAATAAAAGTGGTCGATAATGATTTTGCATGCAATATCATTGTTAAAATAATGAAATAAAAAGAGGATTTTGAATAAATCTATTGAGAAATATAGATATGGAATAAATTATTCAAAATAGAAAGACACAACTGAAGTACAATTAAATTTGTAGAGTTTTTGGAGTAGCAGTCCAAATATCTAAAGGTATAAAGCCAGAGAGGGTGCAAATGAAGTAGTTTTGCAAAATGGAATAAAATATAAAGTTTTTGTTAAGTCTTGACATTAATTATGAAAAGATATAATATTCTTTTGTGGTGGATGCAATAACCTTTAGATATATTATTAAACTAACAGTTCATTAAAGATTTAACTTACTTCTAATAGTTGTTGTTACAACTTTTATGAATCACTATATAGGAAAGTTTATATTAAATCCTTGAAGGATTTAGAAAGCCATAAGCATATTGAAATTATCGGAAATTGTTCATTTATATGAATTGAAATAATTGAACATATGTGGTAAATTTGACTTAGACAATAGTAGTTGAAAGAGGATTATAAAATGATCCAAAATACCTATTTGTATTTTTATAGAGGATCATGATTAAAATTTGTTATGATTATTGTTGAAACTCATAAAGAGATCAAAATATATTTTCCCCGCTCATGACTTTCAAAAGAATGTTGATATAAATGCTTAGCAAATACGTTTAAATGGGTATTTGAAAAGTTAGTATTCAAGATTGAATAATAGAATATGAGATATTATGTGATGTTTTCATGAGGGGGAGTAAATACGCGCTGCATTCTTTTTCCCTTAACCGAAGTTTTTTCCCATTGGGTTTTGCTGGTAAGGTTTTTAGTAAGGTAGCATATTATGCGTATTATAGATATGTATACTATTTTTCCTTCACTAGGAATTTTTTTTCCTATAAGGTTTTTATCTTCGTAAGATTTTAACGAGACACATTATCTACCAATGAATATCCAAGGGGGAGTGTTATGAATATATTATTAAGTGAATGTCCATCAGGATCAAGATAAGTTTTGACGTACTTTAAATTCTAATAGTCATTAGAAGTAGATCTCTACTTCATTTATACTTCTTATGCCTATAACTAGAGACTTTGGAGAAACTTTGTAAATATCCCAATTAATCAATAAAATACGTTCTCTCTTTGCTCTCCCATTCTTTTTGTTCTTTATTTTCTGTCTTTTATTTTATAACAAAACTAAAATACTCTCGAATAATATAACTTTTTTTAATTACAAAAGAATATTTATGTAATTTTCTGACCGAGTTGGTGATTCGGTTGAGAGTGACACCAACTCAACTAGGGCTTAATAAATAATAATATAGATTTAGGTTAATATCATATTCTATATAAAAGAAATTATTAAAATTTAACCCAAATCATCGATAATAAAAATCAACTTAGGTTCGTTTTTTTGAATGTAAAATATTTTCTGTAAAATATTTTCATTGTTTTACGGTGTTTGTTTGGTGGAAAATGAATTACTAAAAGAAATTATTCTCCAAAAAGAGGGTAAAATCAAGGCTTTTTTAAGGAAAATGTCTTACCAATTTTTTTCATAAGAAAATTTTCAAACTGATAAGGCTTTATTCACTGTCTTCATTGTCGAAGAAACAAAAAAAGGGAAGCTTTCAGAGCAACAGAGGGGAAGCTCTCTTCATTGTCAAAGAAAACAATCCATTATATTCTAATTTTATATTTTTTTACGATTTAGTTCCTAAAATCCAAATTTTTACTAGTCTACAATTTAATTCCTCAAAATATATTTTCTTATTCTACAGTTTAGTCCTAAACCTCGTTTTGTATAGTTTTGCAAAATAATCCCTTTTCCAAAATTTCTAGATTTTATAATTTAGTCCTTACAACTAAAATCGTCAAATTTCCAAAAATTAGTCCTTGAGTTTTGAACAGTTAAACTTTCATATTCTATTTTTCAAAATTGTAAATTCTCAAATAATGTAAATTAGTCATAAAACTCAAGTTTTGAAATCTTTACAATTTAACCCTTATAGTTTCAAACTTTACTATTTTATACTCAACTTTTCAGATTTTCATATTTCATAATCATATAATTTAGTTACTACACCAACATTTCAGATTTCACTACTCAAACCCTTAGAATTCAAAAATTTACAAATTTTAGAGTTTGGTCCTTACTTCAATTTTATAAAATTAAATCGTTTTCAACTTACTCATCCAAATAATATTCAAAATAAATATTTACCACTTTCAACTTAATTAAATATAAATTTATATTCGTTAATGTATGAAATTAACAATTAAGCTTAATTAAGTAAATTAAGATTAATTAAAGCTAAAACATGATTAATTAAAATATAAATAAGCTTTATGAAATAAACTCAATTAAACAATGAAAAGATAATAAAATCTCAAATGTATGTTTGTTTCATTGAAAACAACTTTTATAAAATATTTTCGGAAATCATCAAACAACGTAAAATATTTTACACAAATTCATCCAAACACCTATTAATTATTAACTTTTTCAAAAAGTAAATCATTTTACAAAATTTATTTTTCAGAAATAATTTTAATCAAACGAACGAAGGTTTAAACTTTTTCTTTTGTTTTAATAAACTTAAGCTTCAAGTTGTTAGTAGAAACTTTTTAATACAACATTTATTACATTAATCTTTTAATAAACTTAAGCTTTAAGTTCTTAGTACAAACTTTTAATACAACATTTATTACATTAATCAATGTACTGTTGAGTACAAAATTGTTTATGAGAATTAAGTAAAAAGGGTTTATCTATACGATTATTTAAGTGTTACTGAATATATTACGAGTTAATTCGATATTAAATTAGTTAAGAAAATTATTAAAATAATCATATATATCTTGAAAAAGTTATATTATTACGAGGGTACTTTTATTTTTTTTATTTAAAAAATTAATAAAAATAGTTACAAATGTTGAGATTTGAACCTATGCCACCAGGGATGATAAAAATGATGGATTCCGACCTAACCTGATCCGGTAGGGTCGAGTTTTTTTTTTGAAAAATCGAGTTCAGGATAGGTCAAGTGAAATTATAAAAAGAAAGTCAGGTTAGGTTGAGGTTGAGTTCGAGGTAAATCCTCCTCCACCCCAAGATATTTACAAAATTGTTGTTATATATATATATATATATATATATATATTAATTTTTTGCTTTCAATATATATATTATGTTTTAATTCTAAACTAAAAAATAATTTTTTTCTTCAAAATAAAAAATAAAAAATTAAAATTAAATTCAGATCGGGTTGGAGTCGGATCTCCTGTTAAATTTTGGGTTTGGGCATAATTTTATTTAAGAGTTAGGGTCAGAGAGAATACCTAAAGTTTCAGGTCGGGCTCAGGGCAGACAAAAATACGCCCCGCCTCATTGCCATCCCTATATGCCGCCAACATCTATAATTTTTTTTTACCACTTCAACCAAAGCTCTTTTAATATTTTTATACATTTCAAATTAATTACACAAATTGTTTCACGCACATTATTTCTATATATTGATGATATTGTTGATTGAGTTAGTGTTACAAGCCAACTCGATATTAACTCAAGAAAAATGACCATATCATGTTAAACAATTAGAATGCGTTTAATATTTTTAATTAGATGTACTTACATATTTAAATTTCCTTTTACTCATAATTTAAACTATTTTTTATTTAGTTCCGTACATATTGCATGTGTATTAATTATTAGTTTCAAACCTTAAGTTTCGTCATTTATTGTAAGTTATTTTTACGCTTGTATTTTAAATATGTGATTTATATACTTATGTGATATACTTTTCAATATTTTATTAAAAGAAGTTGAAGAAAACACATAAAAAAGTGGGAAACATGTGAAAAAAAAAATACTGGAAGAAAGTAAACGGAGTTGGTGGACTTAACGTAGCACTGGCACCGTTCAAATGGGTAGTAGGAATTAGTTATAAGAATGGAATAGTACGGATTTAGATGCTCATGAGTATTTGATTTGTTATTTTTTTATATTTGAATATTGTAAATTCAAATGATATTTGAATTATAGATATTTTAATAATTATTTGTAATGAATGCACTAATGCTTGCATTTTTATTTGAATTTGTTTTATTTTTGTAAATAATAAAATCAAAATTCAAATATTTATTATCCAAATCTAATTTATATTTTGTAAATAATATATTCACATCATCAGCATGGTTTATAGGTAGATGTAGACGGTATGAGCCCATTGTTTAGGTTGCTGCGATACTGGCTAATGAGACAATGGGAAGTTAGGCTATTGCATGTGTTTCATCAACGAAATCATGTTGCTGATACGATGGCCAAATGGCCGACTGGTCTCTCACTAGATATGTATCTGTTTAACGACCCTCCTACTGTCATAAACCGAGTGTTTCTAGATGATCTCCATGAGAAGAAGGCTCCCCATATAACTTCAGCGTAATTGGTTAGCTTTGTTTTCTCTTTTAAGTATATATATTCACATCTAGATACCAAAATTCATTATCTATTTTATTTTTTAATTTTTTTTTGGAAAATTATTCGATACACCATGTAATAGCCGCCCGGCGAAGTCCTAATATCCGGTTACTGTTTTCTGAGATATGATATTGAAAGTAAATTTTGAATGAGTAAGGTCTTAGTTTTGACTAAGTATAAGATTCTCTGAATGCACCAATTGGCGAATCTTATGTTTGGCAAGCTCGGTGGTTTGGCGAACACTCCTGTGGAGTATCCGCCACACCTGTTGTTTAGGCGTTTAAGTTAAGTTCTTAATTGATAGAATTATTTATTATTTTTGGTGGGACGATTTAGTTAGTCGAATTGTAACGACCCCAAATCCGTGGGCACCGAAAAAGTGTGTTATCGGGCCTCCGTATTAGTAAATCGAGTTAGTAAAAATTATTAGGACTAATTAAAATTATGAGTCTGATAGTGCGTTTAATTAGATTTTTTTATTTAGTGAGTTTAGTCTAAGTAAGAATAATTAGGAAAAAGGATTAAATAGAGTAAAGGGTAAAAGTTGAGTTATAGATTAAAAGAAAAGTAAAATGACTAAATTGGCAATTATGCTAATTGGATAAATGAGGCGGCAATTAATGATAAAAATTTAAGATTTTTATTGTTTTATTATATTAAATTATAATAAATACCATTATTTTATGGTTTCATATTAGATATTTATTATTATTAATGGATATAATATTAAATAAACTAAATAGATGACAAATGTATGGTAAAGATTAAAGACAAGTGTAATAGTAATAATTATATTAGTACATTTGTAATAAAAATAAACACATGCTTAAATAATAAGTAAAAGATTTTTTATATAATATATTACTATTATTATTAGTTAAAATAAAATAAAAAATAAAGTAAAGTAAGTAAATAAATAAAGAAAAAGAAACAAAAGAAGAACAAAAAGAAGTAGAGAATGAAACGAAAACAGGGAAGAAAAGGAAAGAAAAAGAAAGGGGAATTAGGGTTTTAAAGCTTGAAATTTAATTAGTAAGTTTAATCAAGTCCTTTTCTTATAAATTTGATGTTTTGGAATCCTAGAGTGAAATACTCTTTGATTTAAGTTGAAAATTTGAAATTTAATAGATTTTTGAGTAGTATTTATGTTGAAAAAAATGATGGAATTGAGGGTTTATTTGATAGAAATTTTGATTGGAATTGAATAAAAGGTTGAATTGTAAACTAAGTTATAAGTTTTGAGTTTTAGGATTAAATTGAAATAAATTCGAAATTATGAAAATATGATAAAATTAGATAGTTAAATGTGAGTTTGGCAAGAAATTGAGTAGCAAAAGGGTATGAATTGAGAAAGAAAAATATATAGGTTTAGTTAGGATTCAAATTGGAATTAAAGTAAAAGTTAGATAAAAATTTCAGCAATTAAATTATGTTGTGCTAATGATTCTGAAATTATTTTAATTTTTCGTAGCTAATATTGAGCCTGAAGCATCGGCCCAAAAAGGAAAAGAAAAGATCGTTGATGATTAAATCCGAAGAGAATTCTAGTTTGTATCACTACAATTCAAACTTTATCATTATTATGTGTTTAATTTACTAATTATGTATGGTAAGTATTTTAAGGTAAGTGTTTAGTAAAATGAAAATTTATGATTGGGTATTGAAATTGAGACTGATACTGAACTGAATTATGGAATACTGAATATTGTTTTTGAGTACTGAATTGAATTGTGAAGTTACTGAATATTGTTTTGTGTACTGCATTGAACTTTGAAATTACTGAAGTAATGAATTACTGCAATACTGTGAAACTGATTGAAATAAGGAATTATAATTGATACTAAACTAAGATGGAAATTGTATTGAAAAGTGAATTAAATACCCTATTAACTAGTCGGGCTAGTCGGATATAGTTGGCATGCCATAGGATATGGAAGAGTATGGGTTTTTGTCAGCTTACTGATCAAACATTTATATGCCGACTACTGTTACTGTTACCAATTTGACACTTTGTGTGTTGAATACTATTACAGTTACTGCTATAGATTGAGCACTTTGCGTGTTGAATACTGTTACTGTTACTGCTACCGTTACTAATTACTGTTTAGGTGCTATGTACTGTTAAGGTACAATGTGTAGTACTGGTGTGTTGGTTGGAATCCGTGTATCTGCTAAGTCCGAGTCAAGTTAATAGGGGCAAATGAAATAAATTTACTAATAAAACTAAATTTGAATGATATGACATATGTGAAAGGTGAGAACTGAAATAAAGAAATAAGAATGGTATATATATAATTAAATGATAATATAAAAGATTGAATTGTTCATTAGGTGATGATAATTGTAATGTAAAAGTATGTGTGTGTGTGTGATTTAATGTATTTAAATATAAATTGAATTATAGTGATACCGCTGAGTATATGCATATCCAGCGTGCGGTTGTTTCCGTGCGCGGGTTGTAGAAATCAAGTACTGAACCAGCATCCAAAGCTAGACCCGGCTTCAGCAAACTTTTGGTGATGTATATTTTCTTTTGGTAATGTGGCATGTACATAGGATGTATATAAAGGTATGTTTTGAATATAAATGGTTAAAAATGTTAGTAGTACAAGTCTAAGAATTATAATGAAAGAAGTTTATCCGTTTCAATTTAATTAGTACGTTGATAAATTTAAATTGATATTATATTGAATTGGTTGAATTGGTTATGTTTGGAAATGGATACGATTTTGTTTGCAAGGGGTTTTATGTAAAAATAAGCAGAAATACTGTCGAAATTAAAAAAAATTACGAAAATTTTTTCGGAATACTCGAACAAGTTTCGTTATACTTTTAATACATGTTTTGGGCTTTGAGAGTCCATTATAGGGATTTAATTATTAAATTATACTATAAATGTTATTTTAATTATGAATTATTCGTAAGTTGTCTGATAGGTCCGGTAATGCCTCTTAACCCTGTTCTGGCGACAGTTTGGGGTGAGAGCGTGTTACACTAATGAGGACTGGTTAGAATGAGACTAAGTTACTATAGTTGATAAGACTAAAGTTATTATGAGAGTACTTAGTCACGGGTATTGAGGGAGGGTTAGTGGGATAATTTGACTTTTCCACTAAACCTTGCTTTTGTGCTTAGTTGTATAAAGTTAGTAGTGACCTCTTGGACAAGCTTTACGTCTTCTTTGCATCCATTTTTCCTTCCAAATTTTCTCTACTCTCACTTTCTCTGAAAACTTAAGACCAGAAACTTGTTTGAAGTTGGTTTTGCTGTATTCAACCAACTCCTTTGTTCGTTTTAGCACCCTGGTAACTATCGATGAACTATAGGTTATTTTCTTGGTTATTTACGTGATTTTTAGCACTGCATCCATTGGTTTCAGAGTAGTATGCAAGGAAGGAAACTTCCTGGTTCTGGGTTTTATGATAATGCTTCTTGCAAGCATGTTTAGTTTATGGTATAGCGATATGATAAGTTGAGCTATCTATATTATAACACAAGACACTCTTGAAGGATCTCGTGATAAGGGCAAAGGTCTTGCTGTTTAGACTTGCTGCACTTTTTGGTGAGTTCCTTCTTACTTCTATGTGTGTACTGTCTTTGTTTATATTTTGCTTAAGATAAATATTCATACTCTGTAAAGATGAAATGTCTGTATATGAAGGATGGTTATTAGGAGTTGTTAGTCTAGTTTTGGTCTGGCTGTGTTAAGGCGTAGGAGCTATTCTTCATGTTTAAGCCACTACCCTCTATTTTTCGGAAGGATAATATGGATTGAAAAATGGAAAAAAATTCATGGTGTTGCCTTCGATGGAATAAACATTGAACTGGCAGATCGCGATACATGAAAATGGTCGTGTAGCCTTTGGTAGGGCAATGGTATGCTGCAAACTAGATTGGCATATCATGACAAAGGAACATAAATGAAGTGCACAATATAACTCTGACTATGGACCTGAGTACGCGGCTAACATGAAGAAGGTTGTCTGTATGGTTGTATGGATGAAATGTATATGCCAAAGGAATAGTAGACTGGCATATAGTCTGTCTGTGATCAGTACTCGCCAACTAGTGAACTATGAAACTGTGTTAGAGTTTGAAAAAAATTGTTTGAAAATTTGATAACTATTGTAATGCCTTCTTTTGGAACTAATTAAGTTCTTTGAACTTACTTAGTTACATTTCCTTCTCAAGCTTGCTGTTGAAGTAAAGGAATTTCAAAAGACTACCCAGAGGACAATTGCTGTTGTGAGATTTCTAGTGTTCTGTATTATGCATGACATGAGGGTGATGTCAAGATGTTTAATTTTGAGGAATGAATATTGTATTTAAACTTATGTTCATGAAAGTATGATTCTATTGAAATTACAGTGAAGTATTTATGTTTTCTTTTTAAAATGTACTATTTTATGTAGTCCTGTACAATAGTTGGTTTATATTTCATAACAACTTACACTATAGTTTAATTCGTTTACGCTAGAAATAACTTTAAAGATAATGGTTTTTAAAGTAGTGACACGACATTCTTGGATCCTCCTTAAGGATTGATTTTGGAATGTTACAAGTTTTAGTATTAGAGCAAAGGTTTAACTGAATCTCGAAAAAATTGAAGGCATTGTCATACCCCTATCATGCATAGTACACCTCTGGCTTAGTCCTTAATGCTTTGTACTAAGTAAATCTTCTTTTGCAGTGAGATGAGAAAATGTCTGATAGTTCTAGAGAAGCTGCCGATGAGGAAACAAAAATTCATGTGCCTACCCAAGAACAAGCTACTGTTGCCAAAAACATGGGTAATACAGAGAATGCATTTAAAAATGTGTTTTTCGTGATGATAACTCAACTGTTTGATCAGTTTATGGGAAACAACCAAGAACTTCAACCACAGTAACCACAGTAACCTCATCAGCCACAGCCTGTAATGGTTTGTCCGGTTCAACCTGTTCCGCCTATACCTACTACGACTCAACCTAAGGCTGATCTTGTCAGAGAGATTCAGAAAAGAGGAGCCAAGGATTTCCTTGGTGATAAAGGAAATGGCCCCACTGTGGTTGAGCAGTGGTTATCTCGCTTGTGCAGGGTTATTAAAGAGCAAAAATTTACCCCTAAAGATAGTCTAAAGAGTATTTTAGTCTTTGAACACGCCGCCAACCTTGCTTTGTATGTATAATAGCCCAGTACGCTACTCTTTAGGCGTAATCCTGACATCCCTCTTGGCGCAGACTCATATCGATTCACCTGTAACAAAACACACACCCAGATAAGTTCATAGGAACTTAGTGAGAAAAACATCATTTACCTGTGTCATTTTTGCAGTTATCAACTAGTTACTTATTTAGATGATTTTATCGTTCTGAACCTTTAACTTAGTGATTGGTGAATACTCCCTCAATTTCTATCTTCATTTACACGTCAGATACTGTACCTTGCTCAGAACTCATTTCTTACCCTTCAACATCTTCGATACGCCGCTTACCTCTTGCAATCTAATCCTTTATAAGTAGACCTGTTCATGGGTTGGGCCACCTGGCCCTACCCGAAGTCCCGCTCAAAATGTGGGAGGGTTTGGGCAAAAATATAGGCATTAAAAACAGGTTTGGACAAAAAATAAGGCCCGTTTAAAAAATGGGTCGAGCCTCAAGCAAGGCATTTTTGGCCCCGAGCCCGACCCGAATCCACTAAAGGACAAAAAATATCTATTTTTTTATTTTTTAATGTTATTTTCTTGTTGTTTTCTCCCTATTTTGCTACTATTTTACTATTATGTTGCTACTATTTTGTTGTTATTGTTTGGATATAGTATAAAACTTATTTTATTGTTAATATTGTTATTATTTTAGAGCCATTTGTTAATTTTGTTATTATTTTAGAAGCATTTTCTTGTTAAGTGGCATCTATCTTAGTGTTATTTAAGTATACATATTTTTTTAAAATTTATTTTCAATTTGTTGGGAAATATTTATTTTGATGTATTTAGTATTTTGATATATTATATATATATTTAAAAATCATGTAAAAATAATATACAAAATTAATATAGGCGGGTTGAGTCAGGCCTGGGTTTTATCATTTTTATTTGGGTCGAACTTGGGCAAAATTTTAGGCCTATTTTTTGGGCTCGAGCCTAGAAAATGGGCCTAAACTTTTTGTTGGGCTCGGCTCGAACTCGGGCCAACCCAGCTTATGAACACCTCTATTCAGAAGTCTTTATCAGTTTCCTTTAGAAAGGTCCATATGACCAAAAGACTGTTACTTTTGCATACGTAACTTTAACCTATCGTTCCACAATCCATGTTTGATAACATATATAGACAACATGTACATTCCTTTTGATGTTCAAATAGAAAAATCCTTATTCAAAATACATTTCTTTTATGTTTACCCAACAACTCTTCTATATCTCACGCTTTATTATTCACAGTTGAATCATGGTATTGTAGAACATTTTATCATAGCCCATAGAGACACTATGCCTTTTTGATCTTCTAAGCACATCTACAAGCCATACTGAACACGACAAAGCAACTTAATACAAAATCTGCAACAAAAAGCATTCCTTTAAGTTACGTCATTATGAGCCTTACTAAGATACGCCACAAAGGAACTACTTTCAGATTTTTCCAAGTACGTCGTTCTTCCAGGTTTTCACCACAAGGGCAATTCTTAAGAGTGCGTCAAGAAGGCATTCCTTATGAAGTTTTCCACAAAGGCATTCCTTTCATACTTCACCACAAAGGCTTCTTTCATATTATGCCATAAAGGCTTTTCTTTCCAAACGTGTTTACGATATGGATTTGCCTAAACTCACATTATGTAAGGTTTTTCCATCATCGTTCTAGGACACGCAGGGAACCCTATTGGGTAATAACCTTTCTTTAGTTCCTCTTTAAGGGTGACATGGCCATGGACTTTTCCTTTTAGAATTTGTGTTTAAAGTCTCAACAGACCCTTTTAGACAATACTACAGAGACATACACAAACCTACTTCACAGACAATTCATACACTGACACAATTCACCTTCATTTTTAACTCCACAACTTACTCTTAACTTAGCATACCCATAGCATATATCTAGGACACACATATATGACCAAACCTACTTCTCAGATTCCATACCATAACATGCATTCAATCATATAGTTGCGTGACCATCGTACTATACTTTTCTAACTTTGGTTTCATCGTTCAATTGGTTTCTATAGGGATATCTCATGTAAATAGTATACATGCAAGAGTCGGTACAAAGACTCACTTGACAACCATGAACTAATTGATTTTAAGTTACTGATTTTCAGTAATCATTTAAATGTTAGGTGCTGATTTGAACGTCTCAGACCAGCAATGAAGTTGGATTCCATTCGTGCCCTTGTTTCGCTTCAAATCAGTATAAGTAACCTAACCATGTTGGATATAAAATTTATTCATTGTAACACTAATTTGGCCGAAACCTTAGTAGTGTTTTAAGGTTGGTTTAAAAGTATTTTAATCTATTAAATTTTGTATTTTGGCTTAGGAACATTTAAATTTTAAGGGAGGAAGTGCAAACTTCACGGATTAGTGCTGCGAAATTGCAATTTTAAGGTATGGGTCCTAATATTGTATAAGTAGATGTTAAATCATATTTTAGTTTTAAAATTGATGTTAACGCTTGCTGGTCAGGCATGGTTTAATGGCTAAATAAATGAATCAAGGGTGGCCGAATAAGGTTCGTAACTTACAAACTATTGGCTGAATGATTAAGCCCTTATCGGGATTATCTGTTTGCGTAATTGCTACGTTTGACTGTCTGATTGAGTGCCAGTAGCATGTGAATGTTTTATGATGGTTGCGATATGTTATGTTATATCATTTTGTTTGATAATAAGGTGCATGTATAATGCTTTACCTATGATAGCACTGTTCATGTTGCATACTAGGTATGACAAAAATTGTATTGCCTATTACATGCTAGTAAAACTGATGGATTGAATGATTGATTATTGCAAACCTAAAACCGAACATGTACTGAAAGCATAATTGAATTCCAACATCATTGACAAATGAAAAGTATGCATTGAATTCCAACATCATTGACAAATGAAAAGTATGCATGAAATACACCAACTTTGATGAAAGATAAGCATGTTAAGGATGACGTGGATTTGATTATGTTATCGTAAGCATGTAAAACATGCCATTGTACTGAAACCGATCTGAAAGCATCAATTTTCTCAATGATTGTATGTCATAAAGCATATGCATAGGGTGGGATATTGTGGTTGATGGAGAAGTTCTGTGGAGTACCGACAACATATTAAGCCCGTATTATTGTTGTCAGTGCACTGCACCGGGAGTAGTGAGGAGATTGACGATTGAATCACATTATTGACAATCTAAACTTTATTTAACGTAATTGGTGACTTTACCATGATATTGGTAGCTTATCTGCACACTGATTGGTAGTATACCTAGAATGTTGTACTAGTGGTTTATCCACATCAAGCTTAGCTCACATTGTTTGGTGTTTGGTAGACGAGTTTTAGGGAACTTGTGGTGTGTAACAGATGGATGGCCAAGAACCTTTTTGCATTTCATCATGCTCATGACATGTTTAATTTTTGGATGAAATATGCCATGTACTGTATGGTTGTGAAAATGATGTTTGTTAATTATGTGACTAATCATATGATTATGATTGTTGTGATTCACACTGAGCTATTTTAAGCTCACCCCTTAGTCTTAACTTCTTGGGTAATGATCGAGACTAGGATCAAACTTGGGATATGGATGTACGACAGACTTCAAACCATTCTTTTCATTAAAATAACTTTTAATAACTTTTATTTGATTTTTGGACTGTAAATTTATTTGGACCGTGGTTTGGGTTTTTCCTTGGATTTAGGTGTTTCTTCATGCATGCATCATTCAAACATGATTATAAACTTGTGAAAACCGAAAAATACATGTTACCTGACTGGAAACACAAAAATATATAGAATTTTTCATACATTTTTTAACTCAAATTCATGTAGTTTCGGTGTAATTCTTGTTGAAAAATATAATATAATTATAAAATAATTAAATTGTAATTAAATTATTAACATATTGAATTTTAATTAATTTTATAATAAGTTTTCAAGATTTTTGATTTATTTTCGATAGATTTACACAAAGGGTGAAAATTGGCTTGTCAAACACTATTAGAAGCTCAAAGCCGTGAAGCGATTTTTGAAGCATCGAGGTGAATTAATTTTTCAGCCTAAGACGGTCCAAATGATGAATATTAATACATAGTATAATTAATTTTAATTATATCCAATTTATTTTGGGTTAAAAAATTATTATTAATTATATTATGAAAGGAGACCCAGTTGTGCTAAACCGAAAGACTGATCAAACCGAGCAAATGGGCTACCCAAAATTGTCCAACATGTTGACCCAATTAGCTCAAATTAGTTGATTTTTTGACTTGCAAACCAGCCCTTGAAGTCTCCTTGAAATCGCATCAAACCCTTCCACTTATCATGCTTTTGTAGATTTGCCCCTAGCTAAATTTAGCAAGTTGAAATCTTCAACTTGTGCATGTGTCTCTCCCTTTCACTTACTTTCTCTATTCCAAACCTCCCTTTGTTTCCCATTTTTCTCTTCTTTTTCCATTGCCGATTTCTCTCTTGGAAAAAAAGCCCTTCAACCACATTGGGTAGCAGTATTCAAGTGCTTGTAGAAGTCTCAGTTCAACAGAACAAGCGGAGAAGGAGGAGCGGAGCAAACTAGTCAAGCTTAGGGGAAACACCGGATTTGATTCTAGTTTCCTATCTTGTAACTTTTATTGTTGTTGTTATGAACATGTCTATGAATATTTGTTATGTTTTTATTCTAAATTTAATTAACTTGGCTTAAATTTAATTCGTGTTAGGTTGATTGCATTTCATCTACTTAAGTTATTAAAATCATGTTTGTGTTGTTATAGGTCTTGGTAAATTGTTTGATTAAGTAAAATCATGATTATGTTATACTTGCATTATAATTGTAAGGTAACTAATGAATTAATTATTAATCGTGTTGAAATTATAATTAATTGACACAATACTTAATCAGTGCATGTTTAAACTTTCATAAATAATTTTCTTAAATAGTCCCTGTGCGTACGATAACTCGACATTTACTTTTCACTTTATTACTTGCTGGGATTGTGTAAACTTGCACATTTCTGTCGTTCCACCGACCTAACTAAGATCAAACATTAACAGTGCTTTTTTCGCTGCATTGAAAGATAACGAAATTTTCAAAAAAAAAGTGACAAATACTAGTTTTTCTAAAAACTTCACTAACAGTAATAAAAATCTGACTTAATAATAGATGGCTTAATAAATGAATGTTTTAAAAATTAATTCAAGTGCAAATCGCAGTTTTTCTAAAGAGAGATAAATTAGGATTTTATGGTCCGTATGGTTACTTGGTCACTTCAGTTACTAATATGGTCTTCACGATTCGACCATAACGTCTAGGTCAGGTTGGGGAGGTTACATTGACTATGTCAAAGCATACAACTCACGATGTTGGAATAATGATGATCTCAAGTCTAAAGGTCATGCATATAATTATCACTGTGAGAAATGTTGTGACTATTGCATAATAACCCAAGAAACATTCTCATGGCGAGTCAGCCCAATACATTGTTCTCTATCATGTAATTTGTGCATTACTTTGACATCCCTATGCCAATGACAACACTTTGACATCAATCAACTAAATATTAGTCTCAATGCATTATTGATGTCCAAGCCCACAATAATACTTGATTAAGGATTTTTAAGAACAATAATATTATTCTTAGGACTTTATTATTGAATAATTTATTTAATACACATAAACAAAAATTGAAATAATAATGACAATGCCTTTTATTTTTTCTTTTGAGTTAATAAAACATTCTTTGAGTTTTCTCTTGAAGAATTTCTCTTGAGTTATTTTCAGAAAAAGTTTTAAAAATATTTTAGATTGTGAGAAACATCTTCAAGCATCTTTTTGCCAAGAATTCTATCTTGGAGGAGAGATTAGATCTGCTAGCTAACAGTCTCTTTGAATTTAACCACTAAAGGCTCCTAATTTTCGGGTTTAAAGGAAACAAGGTGTGACAACTCTCCCACCTTAAAATAATTTCATCCTCAAAATTTCCTTTTCCACTAAACCGCCAAGGCAGACTTAAAGATACCCCCTTTATTCTTGTCCCCATGGGGTCTGCATACTTAGTCACCTTTCCTCCTTACCAAAACCCTCATCTTGGTTTCCTTTTGGTACCTTCACATTATTCTTACTCTACCCAATTTGCGGGTAGTTCTATACACTATGTAATATAGGTACCTACTCATTGGTGGGTACCTAGCCATTCCATCGTTAGGCTTATTTTGGTCCATAACTTCTTTTAACTCCAAATTTTGGCGGATGCACTGTAGTAAACATCACCTATCTAACTCTCTTTATCCTTACTTTTGGTTAATAGTCTCGAAATTCCTAGGCTCATTAGGACGCTGATCCTGCCCATCCAATGGGTCAATTTTTTCCTATCATAGGTAGCTAATCTTGCCCACTAAATGTTTTCACCTTCACCTTGGCGAGGTATCGAGGTTAGCGCTCGAATTTTGGAGTTCTACTCAAATAGTGATGAAAGCTTATCAACATTTCTTAAAAAGACATGTCGCTGAACAATTTTATGGTTTGTTCCTTTGCGCAATGACTGGTTGATATTCCGACCTTGGGAATTCTAAAAGGTTTCTCTTCTTCCTATGCAAATAGGTATTCTTTACACATTTGTAGTTCCGAACAATTACTTACTATCCATTAAATCTCCGTAACTTCCCTTACACGCTTTTAGGCTATAAATAGAACAAAATATCAAGAGGGGCATTCATAAGACTACCCTTTCTTAACTTGTTCAGATCTTCTTATTACCTTTTACCTCTTTCCCTCATATATTCCTTTTCCTTGTCCATATACATTCTTGAGGTATAGTTCCCTCATCATTCTAGCGTTAAGTTCTTGAAAGCAACCCTTCCATCTTCCTACCTTCTATGTTGGTCGACTAACTAAATCCTTAATAGAAGGCACATGCGAGGCAATAATTTCTGACTTACAGGGGTATGCCCACCAGTCACATCATGGTGGTTTACTTGCTATCCCCAGAGGTCTGTTTTCCCTACTTTACTTTTTTTCTCGGTATTGGTCAAAAGAAAGTATAGGAAATGTTAATAACTACTTCATTTGCCATTGGATGAAATGTTTTATTACAGGAGATTGTACGTCTCCGTCTTTGATTATCCTAGAACAAGATAGGTTATTGCCTCAAGAACTGGAGAAGTTCCTTTTCTCAAATTCCTAGTTTCTCCTAGGGCCTGACTTATCATGACTCCTATTGTAACATCGTGGGGAAGCCACGTCAGTATCGCTCACCTTTTGATGAAGGTTTGCGAATAAGGGGCTGGTGGATGCAATATCCTGATAAAGAGACATGGTGGTAGGATGGTAAGTTACCCAATCCTCTACGGTTACCAATTCTGGCATCCATGCATCCCTTCCTTCACAACTCTTTCGTGTGTTCCTGGACCAATCTATCACAAGGGTCTTCCTTGTCTGGTTTCAAATTCACAGTCATTTTTACATTCTCTCAGAAGGCATATACACTCATTCATTGGATTACAATATATTACCTTTGTTCTATCTCTATAGTAATATATTTACTTTTCCTATACTTGTACCTTCCAATTAAAGTATCTACTACTTCTTACTTTTCTTGTATTCTTTTCCAGAATCATAGATTTCTACTGTCATCACCATTCACCAATTAAGGTGAATGCATCGACTCATATCACATGTCAACTTAACTAAATAAGGACTAGTGGGAATCAACCAGATCAATCGTCATGCACAGAAGGGGTACTTCTCCTAATTCCTTGGTCCAAAAGATCGATTAAACCATACTTTGATACCACTAAATTGTAACACCCTAACTTGACTCATTCACCAGATCTGAGTACAGGGGTCACCAGTGAATCGGGTTAATATACATACTAGTACACTACTCCACTTGGGATAAACTTACAACAGAGACAAAATTTCGAAATAAAGTTCGCTATCACTACTCCACTCCAAGGGAACTACATAACTACAATATATTCACCCTCAAGGCGAAGTTCCTAAGGGTGCCCCCTTCCTATATGCATGACTCTACTAAAATGAATCCTTGATTCCACCCGATCTGGCTCGGCCCTTCATCGAGTTCCTTATCTCGTATATCCTGCAATCACAAAACAATACTTGTAAGTTCAAATGAACTTAGTGAGTTTATTCATTACACAAAACGTACCCTACCTTAATGGGGTTCAATTAAATAATAAAAATAATAATACAACAATTCCTTGCTCGTTTGGGACATTTCTCTGAAACTATTGTAGTGGAATTTTTCTATTCCCGATCCTATCCACTAGCAGATAGACCACTGAACGATTTCATTCCGACCATTCTCTCAGCATTCATTCAGCCTTGATAGATTCTTTGTATGTCTCGACGTCTTTGTAGACTCTATCCTTTCTTTTGCTTAAATTCTTTCTTCTAATTATCCTCAAAGTGAATTTCTTTTTCCCACCATCATGCCCTATTAGTGTGGCTCTCCAACTTACTTCTTAAAGACCATTGAGTATATTTCCTTTAGCGATCTTTCCTAATTTAACTAGTCCATTGGGGAACCTTACTATTACCCTAGTCCCGATGGGTTCGTTGTCATCCCATCCTTTGGAATTACCTAGAATATTTCCCGCCACTCTGGCAGATTAAGTCCCACTTCCAACAAATAGTGGTTGGATTTCTTCTTTGTAATCCACATTGTTCGAGGTACCATGTTCATAATTGTTATATACCCATCTACTGTGGACTATTTTGGCCTTCAGAATCAGTCAACTACCACTAAAGGCCCTCTCCATTCATAGTTCTTTCTCATCCGGCATCCTCGCCTAACTAGCCATTTGGATGATTCTTCTTCGATAGTTTTCTCTTAAAGAGGAATAGTCTTGATAGTCATTCCTTTCATTCAGCATATCCTTTTTTATTGATGGGTTCTAGCTCACCGCTCTTTTGTTTATGAAATAACTGGCATATGTATGACAAGCCACTAACCTTTAGGGTTTCTCAAAATGCCCACGACGTTTTTTAATAGAAGATTTTTTATCTATGATCCTTGGTTATACCAACTTTCGTTCACCTTTATACCAAGCATCACTAATGCTTAAACTCCCATGACTATTCTTGTTGGGTTACCACCCCTATTTTCTACTAGCTTTTACAACTGCTCTTCTAATAGTCTTTTCCCTCTTTATACTTCCATTTTCCTTATAGCTTATTTCCCTTAATAGTGGGATTTCTTACAATTACAGTCTTGATTTTCCACCCATGATTTTTTTCTCGACAGGCTCTCTTTATGCTTCCATAGCCAAGCTACGATCTTACCCCTATAATCCTCGCGTTTGCTATCCCGGTGGGTTACCCCGTGTTTAGTGTCTCGATAGATTATCTTGTGTTTAATGTCATTTGACATCTCGTTGGACTATCCTATGTTTAATGTCCCGTCAGAATGTCCTGTGTTTAGCGTCCCTTCAGACTAACTATGATGCCATAACATCCTTCAACTATGGTCTTACACAATATAACCCTGTGTTTACTGTCCTCGTAGACTACTAGGATGACATAGCGTCTTTCAGCTATGGTCTTACTCTTGTTTACCATGATGCCATAATGTGTTTTAGCCATGGTCTTACTCATTTATGTCATGATGCCATAGTATCTTTCAGCTATGGTTTTACTCATTCTAGGTGTATAACCTTCAATTGGTTCCATGGCTTAGCAATGACATTTTGTTCCCTTTTTCCCATTGTATCCCATCCATTCCTCCATTCTCCATCCTATACCTTGATGCTCGAACATCGTAGTGCCCCCTCCGCAAGGTCTGGGGCTTCGCTCATCACAGATGCACACAACAACACCGTATGGCAGTACCTAACAAAATTAACCCTTTCTCACATTCCTAACTTTGTCTAACTGATTGTACTAGAAAGAACATATGTTTTCTCCCTACTTATTGGTTAATTTGTTCCCATTTAGTTATCTTTAGCATACATTTTAGCATTTTCAATTTAGTAAATTGCATTTTATAACCCAATGAATCCTAGCCTATTTTATCCTTAATTTTTCTATCTTTTTGCACTAATGTCGTTGCATTAGTTAATTCCAGATTGCGTCTAGAATTGTCACCACAGTTGACAGATGTTTGGATAAAAAACCAAAAATACGTGAGTTTTCCAGTCTGGTGTAACTACCCTATACGAACAAGGACAGATGAATCTTGAGGGAAGGACACCTGTACTATTGAGGAAAACATAAAACGTTAACGTGAGAAGAATAGAGGGACAAATTCTTTTGACCACTATTTTTCCTTACCTTATTTTTGAAGCTTGCGACTATAGTAGGTTAAACCTTCCTTGGGTGAGCCAACATAAAAATTGATGCAGATCCATTCCTGACAAGGAGTTCTAAGTGTGAGACAAGCGAAAATCAAGAGATTTAGTCGAGTTAACTAGGAATAGTCTTCTCCACTCGATTCTTTCTTAATTCTTTGGAAATGCTAGTGATTAATCTATATTTTCTATTGTATAGAAGTACAATGAATTCTTGGTTAAATGTTATCTTATTAAATTTATTTTATTGTTTAATCTTGAGGGTTTAAATGTTTTAAAAATGTAAGTGTTATTGTAGTCACTAACACTGGAAGGTGCAGTGACAGTTTGAGCTAATAAGCATTACAGCTGAAGTTGAGTAAGGGCTAAAGGAATTTAGTCCACTTATTCTTAATAGTTCTATATTTCCCTCATAGGGACGTGGGGTTAATTTGCATGGTTAAATCCCAGATTAAATAGAGGAGTGGCGTTTGGTAAGACATACATTGAATTTTATCACGTCGACAATCACCCATCTTTTATACCTTGCGAGTACTTAGTATTCTACTAAAGATTCATGTTGGGGATCCCAGTTTATCCATAGCATAGTTTATCTTATTATTTTCGAGTTATTGCTTCGACAACTATCCTTACAATTTATCTCGTTTCTATCTAGTTATTGCACTGACATTAATAGAAAAAAAGACAACCATCCCTGTGGGATCGATATCTGACAGACTCACATCTGTCTACTATACTTGCATCGACAATGTACGCTTGCAAATTATTGCTATGACGTCAATAGCCGATCACTAGCCCATCATTTATCCCCTATTGCTTAATTCCTTATGGAATACACATATTTTATACATAAAGCATCATGGGATCATGCATGTTGAATTAAAATGACGTATACTTATAGACCCATGTAAAATTTTAACATATTTAAAAATTTAGTATAGAGTGCAAAAACTCACCTGACACTTTTTCGTCTTATCAACTTAGCCTTTCGAAACACCAGAGTTTCCATTCTTCTGGCAGTTCAACAAGACAACCAGTTCATGGGTTAAGTTTAGTAACCCTAGTTTAAAACACAATTTTGAAGAAATATGCAGAATCCTCAAAATGGTTTCTGGAAGCTCTTAACTTCAGTTCCTAAATCCTGCGTATACTAAAGCATTCAGAATCTTACCAGCTTACTGGATTCTCCATTTTTCTAGCTTAAACCTCACGATCATTGCTCAATGCAGAGCTTTCTTTAATCACCATTTCCTCGAAGTGACCAAGGAAGAAGATGAAGAAGGAAATAAATGAAATAGATTGAAGAATAAGTCTTGTAACACCCTCAACCTGACCCAATTCGTTGGGTCCGAATCTCGGGTGTTACTACACAAAATACTTAACAGAATTACCAAAACAGTTGACAAATACTCCTTACTAATACTTTTTTCTCATTAATGTAACTAATAAATTGAATATCTAAAAGCAAAGGATATTATTTAAAATAAAATAAAATAAAATAAAATAAAATATTACAACAGGTTTTTTACAAATCATTACAGTATAAAATTTTGTTAAAGATAGAATCCGAAGATGTAACCCTAAACTACGCCATTATCCCACTGGTGCATAATAATCCACTTCACCGCTATCCTAGTGTACACCTGGTGTTGTCCCTCCTGGCACATTCTCTTACCATACACCTAAAACAACAATAAAAATTGTAAGCGCAAAAGAACTTGGCGAGCTTTATCATAAAAATACATTGGCGGATAGTTTATAAGATTGGAAGAACATCAGTGCGCTAACTACCCTTCTGAAGCACTTATTTCCATTTTGGGTGCATACTATCACAATTTCGGCATACATTTCCATACTAAAAATCGTACTCTTAACATACCAATTATTTCTTAACTGTTTAACTTAAGATCTTTCTAGACATTTTATAAATCATAGGTACTTCCCAGAAGAATATACTTTCAGAGCCTAATTCCAAATCATCTCTTAACACACAAACTTACTCAAGAATAGTTGTTTAGAGATATTAATTACTAACGGATACATACACAGTTGGTGAATGCTTACATCTGAATACCATCAAACTGCTAATCAAATCATACCTTGGCTCGATACCATACAAAATCTCAGTGATAGTGTACTACACAAATTATTTAGATGAATTCCACATCACTTTATTTTAGAACCCCAGATACTCAGGATAACGATAACTCAGATTCCATATGATTTCAGAAGAAGACATTATACAAATCAAATATAAAAAATTCCAAATAACTCAGATTCAACCATTATGTAACTCGGACAAAATTAAATTGACAATTTCTTATGTCTTTTTGATCTTCTGTAATTCGGTGTACCAGATTAAACTAGTTTTCACATTTAAGGAGCTTGAATACAAGCATTTTCATTATGTTATAGTTAAGTTTTCAAAGTTTTATTTACATTCAATAAAATGTGCAAATTGAGTCCTTTATTGACCTTAGGGGCCGAATAAGGCTTAAGGGTGAGCTAACACACTTTGTGAGTGTGTAGAAGACCATTAGAAGGTGCACTAAATGGATGTTGGTCATTATGTCACAACATGGATGACTCGATGTTGCAACATAGGGAGTAGAATGGAGAAAACTTAATACTGCCATTGATGTCGCGACATAGATTGAGGGTGTCACGACATACCCCTAAAGATAGCTGCAGAGGAGTATACTGATTGCCATGTCATGATACAAGTGTTGGTGTGTCGTAACATCGACTCTGTGACGAAAACAAAGCACGAAGTAGGGATGTTTTGGTCTGTTCAATCAAAACTTTAAGCTCGGGAACGCCAACTAATCTAGGTTAATGACGACAACCACCTGAAGGCTGTAAATAGGCTCATCTGTCACCTGTTTTGGACATCATTCCTTTATCCTAGATTCTCTCTAGTAAATTTAGTTTAACTTTATTTATTTCTTAGGGTTTTTAAATTTATTTCAATTGTTTTTATTGATTTGAAGAGATCTGAATTGTGGAGCATTCAAACCCTGTGGATTCATGTTTAATTTCAATACAATTAGCCTCTTTCATTTACTCTATCTTGTCATTTTAATTAGCATGCTTTCTCTTTATATCGATTATATATTGTCTATAGAAGCCATGGGGAACTAATCCCTCTATAGGGGATTAACGAGTGGAGCTATGATCTATTAATTGTTTTGTAGGGCTACTCAACGAATCAGCTATTTAGGAAGGGAATAACATGAAACAAACCCTAGGCTTGACAACCCCGAGAAGTAATCAATGTGGGAATTAACCCAAAATTGGTATTGCCCAATCGTGAACACCTTAACCCTAAACCAATCTAAACTATGAGGTCAAAAGATAAGTAGTTCTTGCTGACTCGTTATGTTAGTGAAAGATTAGAAGATCTTGATAGGGTAGTGACTAGTTGATTGACGAGGAACCCAAAAAAATTGTAGAGCCCAATTTTAGCCTGAGCCCAAAACCAAATAAATAAAACCCAAAGTAAAAAATAATAAACAGTCCACAGCCCAAAAATTACAAGCCCAAATGCCCAATAAACAAAAAAAACCTAATAGCCCAAAACAACAAACCCAAATTACCAAACCCTAGCCCAAATAACAAACCCAAATGGCCCAAATCAGTAACCTAGCCTAGCAAAAAATACACAGCAGCAAAAAAACCTAGGCAGAAATAACAACCAGCCACTGTCGCCTCCAGCCGTCAACCATGTGTGCCACCACGTCACCACCGTACGACTTTGTACCTATAAAACAAACTAGAAGAATCTAGTAGCAAAAATCATTATATTTTTGGCTATACAAAGCCACCAAAAATGGATTGTAGATTTTTACAAAGATAATACGAATACAAATTTTTTTTTGAAAGAATCAACAAACATTTTTCTTTTAGAGAAAAAGAAGAAAAAAAGTAAAAAAGAAAATCAAATCTTACCTTTTATTCGCGTTTTGCACCGTCAAGGGGTCGCGGTTCGTCGTTTTCGATGAAAAATGATGTTTTTAGGGTCGTGGAGTCAAAAAACCCAAAAATATGTGCCTTTTTCGTTTTCCAGCCACCGCAGACGTTGGTGCCGTCGCCGGTGACCGGCGGCCACCACGGTGGTCCAGCGACCCCAATGGCCGGATTCTGGGGCTTGATTCAATAAGTGGATAGAAAAAGGGGGGAGAAGTTTTAAAAAAATAAATTGACAAATTTTTTTTTAAAATTTCTTACTTTTATAGATTAAAAAACGACGCCATTTAGGGCCTATTTCAGTGGCCTTAAAACAGCGCCGTATAAGGCCTGTGACCCGCGCGTTAACCCGACCCAGGGGAAGGATTCGCGTGTTTTGCTTCGATGGGTTATTTGCACTTTAGGCCCTTTCGTATTTTCGGTCTGTTTCAATTTAGTCCTTTTTGCGCTTTTTCCTTTATTTTTTAAATTGGACCTCAAATTTTTTTTCGCTTGGCAATTTGGTCCCTGGCACGCTAATCCCCTGGGGAAGGGATGCATGTCCAGGAAATGGGTTTATTGCCCATTTGACTTTCCCTTCTTTCTGGCGCATTACAATTTGGTCTCTCAGCCTATTTTCATGTGCAATTTCGCCCTAGTTTCTAGATTTAACTTCGATTTAGTCCCTGATTTAATTTAATTTATTTATTTATTCTTTTAACTTAATGCAACTTAATTTATTCATTTATTTAAGAATTAATTTCTTTATTCTTATCGTATTCATTACATTTTCATATTATTATGTGTTGTATTTATATATTATTATGTATTATTATACTAATGTATTAATTTATTTATTGTATTCCATATTTCATTTTTATTTTAATATTTGATTCTTTATTTTAATATTTTATAAATTATTTTTCTAAATATTATTTTATGTATTTATTCATGCCTTTCTTTGTTTTTAAATTGATATTTTTGTGTAATTAAAAAAAGAAAATTGCAATACATCATCTTTGGGACTTCGAGAAACTGTGCCCTAACTTATGAGATTTCGATCTTCTCGTTGAATCAAAATGACCAAATATTTTTAGATTTAAAAATAATGGATTTTTAATAAAATTAAAGGCGAGCTTATCTTGAGGGTTAAAATGTTGTCTCCTAACTTACGGGATACGACATTTTTATTACCACGAAACGAGCGGGCCTTTAATGATTGTTTCAAATATTTTTCTTAAAATACATAGCATTAATAAAAAGGGGATCTTATTTTTAATCTTTTCGAGTTTTCGACATTCGACATTAAGACATTAATTAATCAATTTGGTACCAATTTTAGGCGTGACGGGGTGTTAATCGTTCCTCGCACGTAACCGACCCCCGAATCCATTTTTCTCGAATTTCGTAGACCAAAATCACTGTTTTAGTAAAATCAAAATGTTTTATTAAAAGGATTAAATTGCAAGGTGATCCGATCACACCTCGAAAAAATGTCGGTGGCAACTCCCATTTTCATTTTCGTTTTCAAAATAAAAGTCGACTCCCTTTTATTTAAAAAAATGATTTCGACAACAACATTTGATGGAGATTACCGAAGCAAGCTAATCACCCATAATCAGATTTGATTTATTCTCCCTTTTAATCTCTTGAATTTTATCTTGTTATGTTATTTTGTTTTTATTACTATTATTATAAAACCCGAAAAATGCTTTATTTCATATTGTTCGTACTATAACTGATTTAAAATTATTAATTAGATCTTTTAGTGTTTAGGTTAGAATTGGTTTGGCACTCGCCTCCCTTGGGTACGATCCTCAGAGTACTCACCTACTTCATTGTAAAACTATATTACAACTTGACCCGTATAGTTACGAATATCGTCTTGTCTTTCTATATTTTATTGCATTATTCACATTCTAGATGCTAGTACGTCCGGCGGTGGTCAAGTTGTCGACGCTGTTGCCGAGAAGACAGCATCAGTAGATTGATTTTAATTTTTGCAGTTTAAAAGAATAATTAGGAAATTTGTAGGTTATAGTTACAAATTTCAATTTATTTTATTAATTAACATTTCTAACATTTGTTTATATTTTTTGTGGAATCTTAGGCACCATCAACCAAATAATCAGTCAGCAAAAAGTCATGGATAACTTTTATCACATCTGGTCCAATGAAGACTTCGATTATGACAAAGATATTTACGAAGAAGCCTATGAAGATTGGGAGATCCGGGAGAACCAATGATTACTAATGCTTGAGTTAAGTCAACTTTGAGTATAAGTCCTAGTTCTACCCTAAGATGATAGTGACCATGATGATATGCCATCAGAAAGGTACCAAGAGGCGCTAAGTCCTCAAGTGAGCAGAGACGATAATGTTATCATAGATGTTTGTGGAGAAGGAGGACTCTTAAACTATTATCTATCTTAGCAAACCAAAGAAATTTAGATGAATCAGACACATTTTCAGAAAAAGAAGATATATAGGTAGTGGAGGAATGAAAAAAAGAATCACATAGACATGGAACTCATCGTCTGAGAAATCTCAGGTAATGTTGACAAAGCTGAACTACAAGAACAATATAATATAAACCCACCAATAAAGACAATGATAGCTAGGACTGAGTTAATAAAGGAATGTCAGTCAATTCAAAAGTTCACAGAACAGAAAGAAGAAAAACCAATAGTCCCGAAGGATAAGCCTGAATTGACCATCCTTTTCACATCCTTAGTTTTAAACCAAGCACCCCAGAAGTTTATAGATACGGGAATTTGTTTGATATTTAAAAGGGTGGGAAAAATATATATTGACAGAACTTATGATCACATAGCAGATTTCAGTCAAATTGAACAATTAGTGTGTATAAGCATCGAGTTACGGCCGTTATGGAGTGTTCGATTCTTCTGAGAACTAGCTAAGGTTATTATTTGCAGGACGATGAATGATATCAAAAGCCTGTAGAGCCAGAACTTCGGTAGCGCAATACAATATTTTTTCTCAATCTCTCTGCCAGTTGCATTACAAAGTACTCTTGGAAAGTCATACCCGATCAATGAAAATGACAGAAACATCATAGGCAACAATTGTGAAACGCAGTCCTTAAATTTCTTCCAAAGCACGAATGTTGAATACCAAGTAAAATAACTGTGTGGGCATATGGCTTTGCAGATCACCAGTAGTTATGACCTGCAAAAAGAGTTGCCGGTCGTTAAAGTAGGTCGGAAAGGTAAATTTAGAGAAAGAAACAATTGCGAACGAATAGAATGGCATGATTGCGTAGGACTAATACAGATAAAAACAAATTACAAAGAGCACCCCGGTGCATATTAACTGAGCTAATGGATGAGTTCGGTAGCAAGACCTATCATCTTCTATTAGTTCATTTTTATTAACTGTACTAACTGCATTTTCTACTAACCAAGTTTTTAACGTATTATCACATAGTTATTCTCGTAATTTCCATTGCACTTTTACTCTTGCTTTGCCTTGGCATTTACCAGTATTAGTTAGTATACATTTTGTACACATCCTTACTATTTTAATTTAGCACAGCATACTTAACTTGGTTTTGCCATAACATTAATCATAATTGATAATAATAACTTGATCACTTTTATACCTAATCTAATGCCTATGGAGATGATCTTACTTATCACTTTATTACTTGATTCAACGTGTACACTTGCACAACTCGCATATCATTTCACACGCGACAGATGGTTCCTAACTAGGTTAGTTTACAACCTAACTAGCACAGTATTTCAGACAAACAAGGCGCACTATACATTTGGTAGTAACTCATACCATAATTTCTTTTTCACTTAACACAATCTTTTTCTTTAAATAGTAGAATAACCTGAAATAAAATCTTCACTTACTTACACGGAGGTTACTAGACGCCCATACTTAGTCGCCAAAAGACAACAAATGACTTCACAACTTCACACATTATTCTCGGATAAGCCAGACTTGGTGTGTGACAACTCTCCCCTTTACAACATTTCATCCTCAAAATTTTTCTAACTTGGAGAATTCCACTACAACTATATAACTAACTGTTTGTGCCAAACACATAACATTAATTGGCAGACTGATCCTTAAACTCCCAGTGACTTCTTTTTAGAGTCGTACACTTTAGAGATCCCCTGCTGGTAAAGATGTCGTCAGACTACTTCAATTGGCGAATTTAGAACTTGGCAATCACTCTCGCAATTTTGAATGTTACATAAATTACTCTTTACCCATAACGATTATTCACATAAATTCTAATGTTACACACTTACCGTTTTTGGCAGATGTTAAATTTGTATTAGAGAACCTGAACAATTTTCACAAAATAAACTTCTTACACAAGTTTGTCTCTATAAAACATATACTCAAGCACCTCCTTAAACACCTACTGAATCAATCAGAACCCTAATTTATTTTTTGTTTAAACTTTTTACTCTTTTCATCTTCAGTTCCCATATTTCTCAGAGGCAACACTATCTTATCCTTTTTCCTTTCTTTTTCTTTCACAAAAAATGGTTAGAACTACTACCAGAGGGGAGGGGCCGGGGCCAGATCAACCTAAACAATACTCTCTAAAATTGAACTATCTTCGAGTCCAAAGGTCCTGATGAGACACCCCCACACGCAGAAGATCTAATATAAGATTGTAACTCCACCTAAAATGAGTTATGTATAAAGCATTTATATGGTTGCCTTAAAACTTCTTTTAAACACTAACTTCCTCATATATACTTGGTGTTTAACTATTCTCAAACAAAACATGTATATCTACTTGTATGTATATACCACATACTAAGTACTCAAAGTCACTAAACCAAAACTATTCATCTAAGCATAGTAAGTGCCCAAATCCTATAACAATTCATTTTACTTTCCTAATAACAATTTTAGTCATTCTTTATCCCCAATAGTATTCCACACTTCAAACACATCATAACACATTTACATACAAATGATTCGTGATTTAAATACATAACAATTTATATATAAATGTCACATACGAATTTACTTTGTCACATTTTATTTGACTTAACTTAGACAAGGTAAACTACGACATCATAGGCATTAGGTAGTAGCATAAGTCAATATGTCCCACATCAGATCATAGAAACACTCATAATGTAAACCACACTTAAACACATCTATAGCTTAGTTAAGGCACATTAATGTTAAAATTTTTACTGTAAATCCATCGTACGAACAACATCAAGTTTAACATTTAATCACGAAACTAACAACCTTTCAACACCATAAATTAGAACCTTAAGCACTCCAAGACTCAACTCTCAATCATAATAATCTGCAACATATACATATCATTATTTTACCATTCGAACATTATTATTTACAACATACTACACTTCAAACATAATATATTTTAGCATTTGAACATCCTTTCTGCCTACCGAACATCACGATCTATAGCATATAATGATTAACTTCTCACTAATTAATCCATTTTTAAAATGCATAAGCATTCAACAACCTTTCTGAGCAACAAGAAAAGTCATCATACAACTCATATTAATGGACAAAAATATCGACAATATGCACACATGCTGCTTGCATTAGTATTTCCCTTGATAACCAAGGATTTTACCCACATTCACCTTATACCACCACTCATACCAGCTTAAAGGTACAATAAAACAACCAAGGAGGGTATTAAATAACTTACCAACATTTATTATATCCATTTGAGGACATTTAGTTAACAACCTTATTCCGTTTTTGGTTAGCACTTGAAACTTAATTTAGGATGACATCAAAATACCGAATGAACAATATCTAAATGTCATTTTAGAATAGTATAGTTAACAAAAACTGGTTGGCATGTTAATGACATTATGGAAAGTATAAACATAACTCCTTTAAACACATTTATGCAACATATTTACTCATTTTAACATCATATTTGGATAGCGCAACTAACACCTTAAACACTTTTAAGAAACATAGTTTAACAACATGGTCTGAATGCATTACTGTATAATTGAACAAACAATATGGACATTATTAAGTCAAATAAAAATAGGTAGCCTTTTATAAAAGTTTCAATATACCTGAGAGACTAAGTTAGTGTCAGCTAAACCGAGTATTCCACAAGGGCCAAACAGAACATGCAATAATGACATCATACAGATTCACATGTTTACTATCCCAACGGACTTTCAAAAAAGGTGCCATGGGTTTCTCCATCATGGAATTATACCTAATTTCCTGTATCATGACCTACCAATTTGATTTACATATTATCGAAGGCTACACCATGAACATTCATACAAACATATCTTGCCATGGGTCTTCCACATGGTCTTAAACACATTCATGTATCGTGATCTGCCTGTCCAGTCTTATCTTAATGGAGCCTACACCATGAGTGTTTTCAAATCATATCAAGATGCCATGGGTCTCAACCTCATGGTCTTACACTTGTTTTCATATTGAGGTCTATCAATCTAGTTAACAATATAACTGCCCTACCAGAGGCTTCACAAAGGGACATTTCTCATCATTTATTTATCCAGATTTATTTGCATTCTAGACTGACTCATACTTTTCATATATCAAACTTTACCTACATATTTATCAATCAACATTCATCTCAACAGAACTTATCACATATCATCATAACACTTATCTAATTTTTACTATACTCGTACACTTATTGATTATTATAGTTATCATCATCCTTTGTATAAATACATTTTCTTCTTCTTGAAAAGTTTACATAAGAGAGAGAGAGTCAGGGTAGATACTCACCTTAAACTCACCTACTGTAGTTTTAAACTCCTAACTCAGACATCCTTCTCGAACCAACAACAACTACTACTTACAGAACATAGGATCACCATTAAAATTCATCTACATGCAATTTACTATCATCTCAAACTCTAATAACCCTCATGCAAAGCCTTATACTTACAACTTACTATTTATATACCACATACAAACTTACTCTTTCAAAACATCTAAAATGCAGAGTTTTAATACTTACCTAGAGATGGAATGATCATTGATTAAACCAAGAATCCTTAACTTATTGAAAGAAGAAGAAGAACCCTTTTTAGAACCCTTCTCATACATATATATGACCCATCCTACTTAGTGGAACTTAACAAGTGTTACAACTTCACACATGTCCTTCTTAATGGCCTACAGTTTTTGAATGAAACATAAATGAAAATTTTGCATTTTAAAAATTAGATTAGTCTATCCAGTTGGTTCCTAACCAAGTTACTTTGCAACCTAACTAGCACAGTACTTTAGATAAACAAGGCATACTATACATTGGGCGATAATTTATACCTTAATTAATTTTTCACTTAACACAATCATTTTATTTAAATAACAAAATAACCTGAAATAGGATATTCACTTACACGGCGGTTACTAGACACCCACAGTTATTCATCAAAAGTCAGCAAATGAGTGGATTACACTAAGCCAACAAATGACTTCACAACTTCATGCCTTATTCACAGTACGCCAGACTTGGGGTGTGACAAGTCTCATTGGAAGTCATTTCCCTACTATATATAACTCTTACTGTACCTTCTTCCACCGTTTAAAAACCATTCATTGACAATTATTTTCTCACCCACTAAAGAACCGGCTGGTTCTAATCCAACTGAACCAGACTTGGTTCTCAACCCTGAGTACTTTCAGTTACTATCTTTTCCTGATTTTTTAGTAGAGACGCCAAATTACGATCTCTTACAATTTAAATCCTAAAGTTTCCTAATTTTTGGGTTTAAAGGAAACTAGGTATGACACTTAAACAACAAAGAAAAAAGTTCTCACATCATTATACATTAAGAAACATTAAAAAAATAGTTTTTTTCTTTACTTATTGATCCAAATTCTTTTATTACAAAACAATTTTTCTTTTGCTTAATTCTTTATTTGAACACATTATTTTGTTGATTTTGCTTTAGATCTGACTTGGGAAATTCTTTGGAGTCAAAATTTGTTTCTTTTCAATCAAGAAATCGTATCTTACTTCATTTTGGACTCTCTTTACCACCTTGTCTTACCCTTGATTTGGATTTTTTCATTCTTTTTCTCTTAAAATTAATCTATATTTTTCATTGGTTCAGATCTTTTTAGACACCTCTCTTGGACATTAAGAAACATCCTATAGTTCCTTCAAACCCTAGTTATCGTGTTCTTCTTTGCTGGTCGAATATCTTAATTCTTCTTTTTTTTTATTTTCTTTGTTTTCAATCTCTAGTATTTATCATTTGTTTCTATTTCTAATCATTAGATCTCTTCTTGGTTGCCTTAATTCAATTGGAATTCATCAAGAACAAGTTCTTTCCATAATCGACTTTAACTCTTTCAAGAAATTTTTTATTCGTTTTTCTTATTCTTTTTCTATCTTGATCACATGATTTTATTTGTTGCCCTTTCAGCACTTTGATCTAACATGGATTATTTGTGTTTTAGCTTGAGTCAAACTCAAGTTCTCTTCCACTCATCTAGAGCCCTAAGTCAAATTTGTGATTTGGACAAACTTTCTATCCTATTTTGTGAGCATCCCTATTATATTCACTTACTCCCCTAGTCTTAACAATTATAAGTAGACCTAGTAGCCATCTAGAGTTGTAACAAATCGAGTAACCAAGGTGGGGTGCTTGGGTTATCATCATTATTTGCATAAAAATATTTAGTGACACTCTAGATAAACTTTTTAGTTTTTAGAAAAAAAACCACAAGAAATGAGACAATTGGTTGCTTATGGTTACAATTTTTTTTTAAGTTTGATGTCTTGGTAATTTATTATGAATCGATATTGTGGAGCCTAATTATGAGAATACCATGGTATTCTTCATGTCTGTTTTATGATTCATGTTCGGGGTTTGTGGCTACCCCTCCCAATAATGTTGTCTTCGAGGTTTGAACCTGTGTCCCCATTTGAAAAAACAATGTACCTTACCATTGCACCCAACACATGTTGGTAGGTTTTTACATTTTTAATATATATTTATATGTGCGTAAATGTAAACAATCAGCCGTTGGCTTTGTGAAATTAAATTGGAATTCCATTTTCATTCAGTTTCTTTCTCTTTTATTTGTGCAATGTTGTGCAACTTCTTTTTTTTATTTTTCTTTCTTTTATATTTTGTTTTTAAATTGAGCCTAAACCTCCATTAAATAGGTCTAATTTTATGAGTAGCTAAATTTCTCATTTAGCTTTAGGCCAATAGACAATTTGGGAGAGACTTGTGAGGTTCGAAAACACTTAAAAGCTTTTATTCCAATATTGGTTATTTTTTTTTGGTTTAGGAGATGGACACCATCGTCCCACAAAGTTGTATTGACATCAAGTTAAAAAGAGCTTATTGATTTGGTGTTGATAGGTGTACGGTTGGAAGAGTCAATACGATCATCTATCTTATTCGATCTATCGAATAACAAATTGGCTTGTCCAATTAAGTGTTTAGTTGGATCTGTCAAGGGAAATAGCAATCGAATTTAACAATCTGCGCGGTTGAGACCATTAGTTTGAGTTGGGCCCTTCTAGTTCACAAGACTATCGGAGAACTAAATCGTGGATGCATGTTTCGTGGCTGTTCGTTCGATAAAGGATAGTTATTGGGCTTTACCACAACTAATTTACATATAGAAGGGTTGGTAGTCTGAGGTGTCCTCAATCACTATAACTGACTTATTGATTGAAGGAGAAGATTTGTTATCAAGGAGCAGTTTGAAACTGGACAAAAAAATCGGGCCTAAACTTAGGAATTCATCACATCAGTTTATTCAATTTAATCTAGTTTCTATTTATTTTTATTGTTATTTCAATTTCAATTATCTCTAGAGCTGGAAAAGCAGGCTAGAGCTTGAAAGCCTGCCCATGTTGATCCAAGTCCAGGAAATCCCGAGCCTGAGAAAATCCAAGTCTAAGAAAATCTGAACCCAATAGAACCTGAGCCCGAGAAAGCCCAAGACCGATCTAGCCCGAGCCTAAGATAAATCTGACCCAAACCTCGAATTTATAACTGAATATTCATGATAGACATTATTAATTACTTAAAATAAAAATAAAAATATAAATAAATGATAATTTTTTTAAATGTATTCATAAGCATTGCGTATTTGTATTAAAATTTAATTAATGAAAAAGTAATTAATAATAATCTTTTATGTTGAAATAAATTTTTAAAACATTAATTTAATATAAAAAATTTAATACTATATTTATATATGTATAATAAGTATATAAAATTAAAAATGTATAAAATGTATAAAATTAAAATTTAATGATAATATAATAATGTATTATAACCATTACCAAATTGAAATTTATTACCTAACTTGACCTTAAACTAATATACTAATTTAGTATATTACTAATATATAAAATAATATTATTAATATATAAATAACTAAAACTATTAATACATATATAAGTATTATTATAATATAGATTATAATAAAAGTTATAGTATTACATGATATTATAATGTTTAATCATCGGTGTATGTATAAAAAATGTAACGCCCCAAAATTTGGGCCTAGAAGTAGTGGGCCTTGAGCATGGGAACTCATAAAAGTTTATATGTGCGAGATAATATCATAAATTAAGTGTAGCTTTGGTGGCTAAGTATTTGAGCATATTTGAGAGTGCTTCAGAAGCTTGGGTTCGAGTTTGGGTGTTTGCAAAATTTTAATTTGGGCTCTTAAGTGAACCTGGATGTTAGCTTATAAGACTTATAATAATTAGTGGACTCTACAAGGTGAAGTTTGAATTGGTCTTGGGGAAGAGATTCAAGGGATATGGATGAAGGTTGGTGTTGGAGGAGTTTGAAAGTGATGCAAATTGGTAGGTTGAGAGATTGTAGGAGTGGATTATGGGAGGTTGAGGGGAGTGATAATAGTTGGCTAAAAAAGGGGATTCCCAATTATGAAAATTCAGTCATAGGTTTTAGGTGCCGAATTTCCTCTCTAACATTTGGGGTTTTGGACTTCTCTTTCTTTTTTGCTAGTGCCGAAACTAAAACTGACCACTCGTGCATCTTTGTGTCGGGTTCCCTCTAGTTCTTTTTGTGCTACGAAACTGACCATTCGTGTTATTCCTTCTCTGCATTTTTACTATGCTCTTTTTCTCTTCTTGGCCGAACCTAACATATAGTTTTCCTTACCTCTTTTCTTCTGCAATCGGATTCTTTCATAGCCTAGACGAACCATCCTTTTCTGTTCTTTTAACTTCTGCTCACCTTCTATTCTGGGCTAGCCGAATATCACTGTTGTTAATCTTTCTCTGCGTTGATCTACTACAAAGGTTCTGACTATCGGTAAGTGATGAAAAGCTATTCTCTGCTTTTCTTTCTCAAAACTGAATAACCTTACTGACAGATTGTTATTTCTTTTCTCACGTACTGCGCTCATTGCAATTTAAGAGGGTTCCTCGGGAGTGCTGAGGCATTCAAGATTCTTCTTTTGTTTTTCAATTGTATATTTGAAGGGGGTTAGTTGCCTTGTTCATCGATGGTGCTGCGTTTTAATATTGGGGCCTTAAGTCTTATTTTTTGTAAACAACCCAGTCTTATAGGTTTCATTGTTCAGGAAAATAATTGGCGAGGTCGTGCGATCGATTCTTATTTGGTGATCCAAGGGCATTAAGAAATTCTCATTCGTTCAATGTGAGTAGTGAGTGACGATTTGGGTTTAAGTATTGTGAACGTTAATGATGGGAAAACTGACGGTATACCTTGAATGAATGTAGGCCTTGGCGGTGAACTGTTCACTCGATTTCGCAGTCAGGTGTGTATTTGTGCACCATAAATCATTACTGTCACAAAGCCGAAAGAGTGTTTGTAATCACATTGTCTTTTCTGTGAATCGGCAAAAGCCGAAAAGCTAAAAATACGGCGATTGATGCCACATAGGCATGCGAACACTCGTGTGTTGAACTAAGCTCACGAAACATGGGGTTAGACTGTAGAGGCCACTACGAGCAATCTCGTGCTCTTGGGTCGTTATGGGCCTCGTTGGGCTCAAATGGTTCGTGTGGGCCTAATGGGCTCGTTGGCCCGACACAAGTAAAATCCACGTTAAGTGGCAAATACTGGACTGGGCTATGTAGTTCGCATAGTTATGACTAAATTTTGGCTAAATGGGCTACACGAGCGTGTGGGCCCACTTGGGTCGAATATGGGCCTTGGGCTCATTTACACCGTTATGACCATTTAGGTTATCTGTGTCGCTCAGGGTGACTATAGACCTTCAGAAAGGTTGTAAGATTACCGAAATACCCTCGACGGGTAAAATTACCAAAATACCCTCGATGGGTAAAATTACCGAAATACCTCCGAAGGGTAAAATTATCGAAATACCCTCAATGGGTAAAATTACCAAAATAACCTCGATGGGTAAAATTATTGAAATACCTCCTGAAGGGTAAAATTGTCGAAATACCCTCGATGGGTTAAATTATTAAAATACCCCCCGAAGGGTAAACCAAAATGCCCCCATAGGGTAAAATGACTGTTATACCCCTAGAAATTGAAATGTGTGTATGACCGACTTGTTTTATGATCTATATATGACTGATTTTGAGCATGGCATATTGCATACACGACATACTGCGTGGGGTTAGGATCTTGTTTTGGAGGAAGTGATTGATATGTGAAGGTCGTACAGGTCGAATGAGACGACTGTGGACCCACCGATGGCTTTTAGCCGATTATGTGATTGGTAGCTCTGCTGCAATATTGGTTAGTGCTGCAACTGGTACTACATCAGGAGTGTAGGGATGGGTGGGTCGATTAAATCCCCACAGGAGTATAGGGTTGGACAGGAGACGGAGTGCAGGGTTGGTATGGGCATTTATGCATTGCATATACTGATTCTGATATTGAGATGGGCTCAGGCCCAGATATATGTGATATGTGCCATTTGATTTGGGCTCAGGCCCAACCGAGGCTGATGGGGGCTAAGACCATTTGCCACTGTTACCGTAATGGGCTATGACCCACATTGTGCTGTTACTGTTAAAGGGCTCGGGCCTAGACTGATTATGTTTCTGTATACTGGCTGTTTCTTTAATAAGGGGATTACACACCGAGTTTTCGTAAACTCACCCCATTTTTAACCTTTCAGGTAATCCCAACGTTAGACGGTTCAAAGCTACGAGGGACTCGGAGAGGGCCAGGCAACTGCACATGTTTTATTCTATTTTGCTCATTTACTAAAGCACTTTGATTTTGATTAAGGTTGTAATAAGGCCTCTATAATTGCTTGATTTTAAATTTGGGATTTGATGTGATTGTGATTTATATCTGCTAGAAGTAGAACACGGTTTTCCAAAACAATAACTGTTTTCTAACACTACGTTTCCGCAACTCAAATTTTAAAATATCACGTTTTCGTAAATCATTTGTTTTAAATTAAGCTTCTGCAACAATAAGGTTTTAAAGGTAGCAAATTTTCTTTAATAAACCTTGATTGAAAATAAACAAACGCGAACTGAGGTTTTGTACAAGTTTTAAATGGCAAGAAGTTTGAAATTTCAAGAAGGGTTTCCAATGAAAACATGGTTTTCGAAAAACACTTCAATGTGACACGCCAGATTCAGGCCTAACTTCTAGGCCGGGTTTGGGGTGTTGCAAAAAATATTAATATACTACATACTATATGATATGATATACAATTATATAATATAGTAGGAGGGCTAATGTTCAAATATACAAAAAGCATAGGGAATTAGAGCATATTTCAACTAGTATAATAATAAACAATAATATATGATAATATGTGAGAAATAATGTCCTACTATTAATATACAAACGATTAACATATTATATAATAAATGATATAATATAACATTATATACTATAAGTGGAGAGCTAACTTTCAAGTGTATGAAAAGTATAAGGACTTAGAGAATATTTCAACCAAGTATAGTAATAAAAATAATATATGACAATAAGTAATAGATAATGTAATACTATTATATTATAGAATATAATAAAAGATATAATATTACATGATATTATAATGTTTAATCATTGGTAAATGTATATAAACTATTAATATATTACATACTATATGATATGATATGATATGTAACATCCCAAAATTGGGGTTAGAAGAATTAAAGTTTGTTGGTTAGGGTCAGTGGTTCGGATGGGCTTTTAAGTGAGTTTTTGCATTTTTAAGACAACGATGAACCTAGTTGTTAAGAGGTTAAGCATCAGGTTTCCCCCTTGGGTCTTAGGTTTGAATCATCATGTACAATGATTATGATTGATTTTTTTTTTGGTTTCAACTATTAAAAAAGAAAATTTGATTGGTTTCTATTCAATATTATTTTAATTATTTATTTTTCCTTATTTTAAATATTGAGAAAATAAATAAATAATAAAAATCCCAAACTCCTATCACGTTTCCTCAATATTTTTTTCTCTCACGTCAGTTTCACTTTCCCTATCAATTTTCTAATTTTGACATTCTTTTCCATTGAACTTTCTTTTTCCACCATCCTTTCTTTTCATTGATTTTGTTCTTATTGTTCCACTGTTGCCATAATCAAAACATTAGTAGTTGGTATTGACTCTTTAGTTTTATTTGTTTGTGTTCAGTTTCATCCATTAAGGTTTTGAAATGGGTAAGTGGTGTTTTTGGGTCTTTAGATTTGTCTTCACATAGTTTAAATCATAATTCATATAGGTTAAGTATATTTGTAAAATTGAGTTTTTAGATCAATTTAATTAGGAAGCATCGATGGATTCTTAGTGCTTTGGAAGTCTATTTAAGGTGTGTTTCTTAATCATTTGTAATTAGGGGACGTTTTGATGGTGAATTTGGTAAAAACCCATTTTTCAGTGGTTTTGGGACCACAAATCTGACTTTTCAGTCCATAAATATTATTTATTTAATATTTACGAGGTCATTACGGTCGTATTAAAATTTGGTTATAAAATTTTATCTTTTAGCTAGTTAATTTGGTAAAAAAAGACTAAATCGTAAAAGCTGCAAAAGTAGAATTCCTTTAATTAAAGTTGTTAAATGCCAATTAAAGGGTAAGGTAAGGTATCTAAATGGTAATTATACCAGTTAAGAGTTGATGGACAATTTTGAGTCTTTGATGGTTAAAATTAAGGGGAATTCATTGAGGACAAAATGGTAAATTGAAAAATAAAATGGAAATTAAAGGAATTAAAAGAGAATAAAATGAAGGTTCATCTTCTTCATTGAATTAAAAATAAGAAAACCCTAGGGGAGATCTAGGACATTCGGCTACCTTAAATCTCTTGATAGGTATGTGAAATTTTGTCCGTTTTTAGTAATTTTTATGTTTTTGAGCTCGTATTAGCTTAATCTAGCTAGCCCGAGGACTAATTTGTAAAACTGTCAAATTTTTTGGATTGTTCTATTAATGAATTGAGTTGTTTCCTTGAACTTTTTGAAAGATTTCTATGCTTGGTTGTTAGATAGGACTATTTTGTAAAGTGATTTTTAATGATTTTAGCGTTTAAGGACTAAATTACTAAAATGGTAAAATAACATGGACTTGAGTTGAAATAATTAAAAATATGGATTTTTGGGAACTCATAGATGATTCGGCTAAATTAGATTTTAAGAAAAAATGGTTAAATTGCATGTTTGGGGCTTAAGGACTAAATTGAATAAAAGTGAAATATTGAGGGAATTTTTGTAAAGTAGTAAAAAGGACTTAATTGCATGAACTGCGTTAATTTTACTGTTGGTTTTAGTTGATTAAATGAAACTATTGTTATAGATCATGAATGTGTGGAGGATCAAGGAAAAGACAAGGCAGTGGAGTAGTCCTTATACCTTGGCTATTACTACGAATCAGCCCCGTAAGTTTGTATTTTCTAATTCTTATACATAGTGCTTCTTTCCAAAAAAGAATAAATGATTACATTGTATAATTTTGAAGTTTATTGGAATCAATTTGAGAGTTGATAAAACAAATAGTTAAGGTGATTAGGCCTTGGGCTGGGATGTGAAGTAATGTAATAGTCACATTTCTATTATGATATTTTGGACTAATTCGATGGCTGAGAATCCTATGTAAGTTATGGATTCTCAACAGCTTGTATGAGCAGCATCGAGATTTAGTCAATCAATTAAATGCTCTATTTTTATGAATGAACCGTGGAAATGGCTAAGGTCCTACTTACGTTGCAGATACTCGTCAGCTTGTGTGAGAAACATTGCAGAACGATAAATATATATATCTGGAACCTGGCCGAATGAGTAATATTCGCCATTTCTGAAAATGACAAGCTATAGTATTCTGATCAAGCTTATTTAATGAAATGTGTAAATCTTATCTGTGGTGGATTGTGATCAACAAGAAATTATTCTTAGTTGTTATTCAATTGTACTGTTAAGATGACTTGGGAAACCTAAACACACTAGGATGAGTATTCAACTAGTGGATAGAACTATCATATATCCTAGGGTTATTATTGAGGATGTGCTTGTGAAAATCGATACATTCATTTTCCTCGTTGACTTTGTTGGGTTAGACATAGATGAGGATAGTGAGGTACCTTTGATCTTAGGTTGACCCTTTTTAGCCACTTCTAGGACTATTATTGATGTTGGTATGGGTGAACTTGTGGTTCGTGTAGGTGACGAAAAGATTACTCTCCAAGCACGTGATTTTGTAAGAGTCTTTTGTGAGCAAGATGATATGAAACGTTCTGTTAATGTTAGTATCCATGTGGCTCAACCCTCTTTCCAAGAAATCCCTCATGAAGACATGATGGAGCCATGTTTTAGTCAAGGTGACAAAAACCGAGCAATATATGAAGAGTGAATGATACAACTCGATGAACTAGATGAATGGTGAGTGTAAACTGAGAAGAAACCAAAAAACAAGATCAAAAGACAAAACGACAGCATGATGAGCATGTGCTGAGAACAAACCAATTTAAGGTTAGGGAAAAAGTACTACTAGATAGATCGGATCCACGAATTTTCCCTTCAGAGCTTGAGTCAAGCGGATCGAACCCATTTACGGTACTGAACGTCTTCCCATATGGTACAGTCGAGGTCACACCTTATGAGTTTGACACATTTAAGGTAAATAGTACTTGACTCACACCTCATCTTGGTATTACAATTGGTAACGGGAAAGAGGAGTATCGGCTCCAGGAACCACCCTAACCATGGGCATACAAGGTAAGTCAAGCTTAGACTCTAAATAAACGCTTCTCGGGAGGCAACCTGAGTGTTTAAATTTTGTCAATTTTTTAAATTTTATTACATGTTAATTTAAAATTAATTAAATTAAAAATTTGTTTTTGAACCACACAGTCGGGACACAAGGGCGTGTCCCAAGTCGTGTGCACATTGGGGGTATTCTACAGTGAGTTACACGGCTTCGCAACACGATCATGTATGTCACATGGCTTGAACACACAAGCGTGTCCCAAGTCATGTGCACAAAAGGGTACTCTACATAGAGTTACACGATGTGAAGATATGGTCGTGTAGGCCACACGGATTGGACACACGGGCATGTCTTAGGACTTCATTTTGCCAAATTCAATTTTTACACGGCCTGAGGTGGTCCACACAGCCTGGCGACATAGCCATGTGGCGCATACGTCCTGGACACATAGGCATGTCCAAGGCCATGTTAATACTTGAGTTAATTTTTCAAATTTAATTACAAGTCAGATAGTACAAGGGCCATAGACACAACACGGGCCTAAACACGACCGTGTCCCCCTTTAAAACCCTAATCCCCATTTTATTTTTATTTTTTTCCTTATCCCAAAGCCCCCACATCGCCGCTCTGCCTCTACCTATGTTAACCCCCATTTCGACCACCGTCTTCTTCGCCCCCTTCTTCTCTCATTTCCATACACGTCAGCCACCGTCGCCGCCCCACCCACGATTCCCTTCCTTCCCCTTTCCCCTTTCTTCCTCCCCTAAACTCTTCGCACCCCTACATCCTACACCACCGCGCATAGCCCACCTCGGCCCCCATCCTCGAGACCCTACCTCCCTTCCTCCTTCGACAAAATGCGTCCAAGCCATTCGTGCACGAACAACTTTTCCCCTCTCCCCTCTCCCCGTGCCCTTTTCCCTTTCCCCTCATTTTCTTCCTTCATTATCGACCCAACCACCCTCACCCTCACCCCGACCCTGATTTCCCCCTTCCTTTTCATCACACTGGTCGTTTGCCCCCTCTCCTACTCATTTTCCCTGCATCTTTCGAAGACCAACCACTATGCGCACCCCTCCAACCACTGTCAATCGGTGTCGTGCTCCACCGCTTACCCTTTTCTTTTTCTTATTATTGTTTATTTCTATTATTTTTATTGTTTATTTCTATTATTATTTTTACTATTATTTTTATTATTCTTAGTATTTTTTCTTTCTTTTTTATTATTGTTTATTATTTTATTATTCTTATTATTATGATTAGTATCAATTTCATCCAGTACTTTTTTTTGGTTCGGTTTTCTATTCGTTTATTAGGATTAGTTGTTACGATTATTTGTTTGTCTTTTTCGTATTATTTTGCATATTAAATTTCGTTTTTATTTGTATTACTTTGTTTTCATTTTATTCTCATTCACATTGTCTTATTTTTTTATTTATTATGTGTTTCGTATTTCATTGAGATTCGTTGTTCGTTTAGGTTCATTAGTCGTGTTTTTTATTGGACTACATTATTGTGTTTATTATGATTGTTGTGTTTCGTCCATCTTATTTCCTGTTGATTTAGGAGATTACCTTTTATTTTAGGTACGTCATGACGAACACGAGAGGAAAATCTAAGGTCACAGTCCCCGCTTTGAAAAAGTGGAAGACTCCAAACGTGACCTCTTCTTCGGGCCCTTCTGCCGGGGCACACCATCCGTGTCTACGATTTTCACAGGGCCTTTAAGAGGACCTTTATTAGCATCTCCGACAGTGGCCACTAGGATTAGGTCGTTGTATTGATTGGGCAGCCTTGGAGCATATTCATCTAGTTGATCGAGTCCGTGCACTGATTGCGACAGGTCATTGAGGTTCTTTCTTTTCCATCGTCGAGCCCACCAATTCGGAGCTGACCTTATATTGTTTTTCAACATTTGTTCTTCAGCACATGATGTCGAGCCATGATGAGATGGGCACTATTACTTTTCGACTTGGCGATACGATGCGCTATCTGAGCGTCCCAGAATTCAGAGCTACTTTAAGACTCTATACTGAGGGGTTCATGAATGTCGAGGGGTTTCTCACTTTATACCGGCACATCCATTATTCGTCGTCTCTATGCTGGACACAACTTATGGCTAGTACAACGTCTTACGACTCGAGTTAGTTGAAGGTGACTTCCCTTTCTCCGGCTTTGTGCTATATTCATGCCATATTGGTCCACACATTGACCAATCGAAGGGAGAGTACCGGGGTTGTCGGTACATTCGACGCATATTTCTTTTGGAGCATGGTGATGGGACACACCTTGATCTTGCCAACTTCATCACCCTAGCTTGTCGCCATCAGACAGAACGCAATAAGAAGGGTCCTATCTACTTAGGCCATTACGTGACTCACCTCGCATGACATTCTGGCCTCCTCGACACTCCAAAACAGTCCTCCTCCTTCATACTAGTTGGATAGATGTCCTCGTAGGGATTATCGAGTATAAGTCAGATGAGGATGATCGAGCGACTACGTGGACTAGATCCTCCTCTATACCGATTATCTTATTCTGACCCTCAGATGAGCATGCGGACTTTATTGATGATGTCTCTTTCTATCATGAGGATCCACCTCATCATTCACCTCAGAGTCACCCTACTACTACTCCTGTTGCCGCCCTAGTGGACCTCTCCAAGCGGTTCACTCATTTCGAGCAACACTGTTTTAAGCGGTTCAACAGTATTGATGTGACCTTGTAGTAGATCTTTCAGCATCTCCACATTTCTTCTACAGCGCCGGCGTCTCACGATCCCGATGACTCTCACGATGAATATCATTAATCTTATTTATTTATTTTCTTTTCATTTTCATTTTCTTTTTGTTTTTAGTTTTTTTATTTCTTTGACTTCTTTAGTTTATTTTTCAATCGAACTCTATTTTTATTTTTATGGTTGTTTCTAGTTGAGTTTGTAACCTCTTAATCTTCTTCCTTATTTGCGTTTATTTTCTTATTAGTTTGCTCGGAACCATGCACTACATTTAGATTTGCCTACAATTTCGGTTTTCACTATTTTGGCGATTTCATCTATATTTAGGGCAGTTTCAGTTTTCTCCCTCTCTTATGAGATTCTGCTTATTCTATGCTTATATTTGTTTGTACATTGAGGACAATATATGTCTTAAGTGTGGGGAGGATATTTATATTACTATTAGAAAATCCCTGAATTATTTCTTGTGTTTAAGTAATTTTCTCATACTTCCATTAGAGTGAATTGTTTTCAATTTCAGATTTTTAATGATGCTGTTTTGGAATAATTTGTAGATATTTGTGCATTGGTTGATTTAAACTTTAAGACATAGAGAGTCAATCATGATGAGTATTTTTCAGAAATTAAAAATTTTAGGTTGTTTCCCTGAATTGTGGTATTATCTTGAAGTTTTAAATTTGCAAGTGTGACATCAAAACCATGATTTTTTGTGAGATTTTGAGCCTATAGAGCATACATTTTTCATGCTCATTTTATTATTGGTTATGAGTGTGTCAACTTGATTTGTTATTCTAGAACGTGCTTCGATTATGCTTATCGAGACCACACCTTTGATTTGATATACTGAGATGATAAAGACACTTAGGTTTTAACCCACTTAACCTATAAAAAACCTGCCTATTGAATTAACCCTTAGTGAACCCTGTTGAGCCTAATACACATTTTCTTGATTAACCCGTGAATGTTAACTCATAACCCATTTTTTTTCGTTGTGACTCTTTCCAGTTTTATTGACCCCCTTTTTGTTGAGATTTGATTTGGTTAGTTGCCTAACTATGCTATTTTGTTTGAATTGCTGAATTAATTCTTATTGTTCTACTTAAAAAAATCGGAAAAAAATATTGATTAATTCTTTGTTAATTGAGCTTGAATAGTTAATTTCATATTTTATTGAGAAACTCCTTTTTATTCTTGAATAGTATTGATTGATGCACTTTCTTTTAATTCAACATTTATTTATTTTTTTAGTTTTGTAATTTATCAACTCGATCTCGATTATAACCAACTTTTCTAGTTTTTTTTCACACCCTTAACCTAAGCCCCATTATAACCTCTTAAAGACCTTTTGATTAATGTGGCATATCATTTTATAGTGGTGGAAATTTGATTTTCAAGCAAGCTTATGGAAATTTAATTTTGAGTGAATATTTATTGAACCTTAAACACTTTGAGTGCTTTAAGTGCTTTGAGTGAATCTTTAGTGAGGATGTCAATTCTTGTTGATTGTGAATTAAAAGTAATTACTTAAATAAGGGAAGACACCTATGTTTTCATACTTTAAATAAATTAACTTTATTAAATATATATAATTTATGTTTTTATGAGGCAAAATTAAATTAATTTTATAATAAAACTATTAAATGAATCATAGATACTTAGAAGTTTATTATTTAAAGGATAAATATTTGGTACATCGACAATATATTTTTATAGGACACATGTCAATCCCTAACCCCGCTTATGTATCAATTTACCAAATAATATTCCTTATTTAATTTTTTTGAAATTTCTAAATCGCACTTATCAAAGAAAGTTTAGAGTTAACAAAAAGGAGGCATGTATATATTAAAAAAAATGCATGTAACTTTTTAGTTTAAAGCTTTCTAAGATTTTGAACAAATCTTATGTAATTAAATTTTAAATATAATTACTTAATATTTTTATATTAAAATTATCAAAATTAACAATGTGTTTTAAAATTTTAAATATTACTCACTTAATTATTTCTTTATTTTTACTGGTAACAAAACTTTTTTCTTTTTCTTTTGTTAACATAATTATTTCTTTATTTGAAAACTCTAAATTGCTTTTATTTATTTAGATTAGAATAAATGTTATAACAGTAAAATCAAAATATTTCATCAACGAAAAGTTAAAAACTGTTAACCAGTAAAATTTAGACAGTAATAACAATCATTTTTAAAATATAGATAACCTATTAATTTTTGATATTTTATAGGGACAAATATAGTGCATAACCGATTGAATAAAGTCCTATGTAGTGGGAATATTATAAACAAAAATTTAATTGAATTAACGCTTTTCAAAACATCTAAATTATCATAAAAATTTTAGTCCTTAGAGTTGATTTCATAAAGAAAGTAAATTTGGCGATGACTTCTTGGTTTGGGTAATCTTAAATTTGTTTCTTTACTTTTAGTTTTCAATGAAAAGATTGCATTAATCCGAGGGGTGAAACTGAACTCGTTTTTGATTCTTTGGTCTTAACTGGGCCAATCATGGCACACATATATAGGCCACTTCATCCCAATGAATCGGGCCTAATTTAAATAATTGGACCCTCCCCACTCTCATTGTAATGTAAGAAGTACACATAATATATACACCTACGTGTATGTATAGATATACAAACATGAAAAATTACAAAATAATTATTTAATTATTTAATTTTATTAATTTTTATTAACTACGTTGATTGGGTGACAGAAAGATAATATATGACACTCTTAAACTTGACATGATAATAAATTTAATTCTTAGCGTTTGCATATTGTAAATGTATCCAGTTAACGACAATAAATGAAACTTGATAACTTTCTCAAATTGGCTTCTAGATTTTTTTATCACATTGGTCCTTATGGTCAACACCGTTAGTTTCTAAATATTTGGGTGATGTGGCGAAATTAGGATGTGACACACGGACAAACAAGAAAACAACAAGTGTCTTCCTCTATAATTATTCTAAAATTGTAAAAAAAAACTTCAAAATTTTTAAAAAAAACTTGTTTTAGAAAAATATAAGAAATATATATTATAAAAATTCAAAAATTAATATATAATTCAAAACATAAAACAAAACAATTAGTTAAAAATTCAAAAATATTTTAAAAACTCAATAAAAGAGAACATATTGTTAAAATTTTATAAAATTTAAAAATAAATTACAAAAATATTGATCAGTCAATTCTTTGAATCGTTAAATATTTTTCATTTTTTTGTAATTTTCTAAAATTTTAACTATATTTTAATATTATTTTGTAAATTTGAACTGTTTTTTCAATTATATATATATATATATATATTCAATTTTCTTAACTTTTATAACTTGCATATATTACTTATATTTTAAAACTTATTTACATTTATTGAATATATATATTAGAATAATTAAATAGGAAGAAACATGTTGTCCCCTGTTTGTTCATGTGTCATCATTGTGTTTAGTCATGTCACTCAACTGTTATAAAATTAATGGTGTTAATCATAAGAATCAATAATGTATAATAAATGCTATCTTTAGAGGTTAATGTGATTCAAGAAGAATTAAGGACTAATTTGAAAAAAAATTACGAAGATCATGAGCCAAATTATATATTAAACTAGTTATTTTTTCATATATACTACCTTTTAGAGTGCAAAAGTAAATGATAAGGGAAAGATTTGGTTACTACATGGTTAAAATTCATGCGTTTACATGTGCGGAATCCTTGCTATTAAGTCTACTCTAGATGTGAATTAAAGTACTTTAGTTGTCCAATAGACCTGACAGTTCGACTTAATCTCAATAACTATTTTTTAATTAAAAATTCTTTACATTTATATTAATTCTAAAATACATATTAATAAAATATTTTAAAATTTTAATATCAAATGAATGATGAATTTGGATAAATGAATTAAGACAAGTTTAAAAGGAAACCATTTTGATATTGTAATATAATAATAATAATAAAAAACTCTTCTAATATCTAAGTTTTACCCTCGAAAAATGTCTAACTTCTAAAATTGAAAAGTAGCTATGGAAAAAGAAGCCAATATTATCATTAAAATTATTGGGAGTTAAGTCAATAGCTAACTATTGCTTAGCTTAGTGTATGTTGTCTTAGAATCCCTAAGATTTTATGTTTGTTTGAGAGAGATGAACCACTCTATGGCCTTAATGTACAAGACAAAAGAAGAAGGTCCTTTTTTTCTTACCAAAATGAAGAAAAGTCAAGTTTTGTAAATGATAGGAACACTTCAAAATCTTATCCCATAAATAATTTAGTAATAAGTAAACAAATAAAAAACCCATGAAAAGGTTTTTATATAAAATAGTACTACTACTCCTATCTTGTGGGGCTTATGAAATTTGAAAACTCCTAATGAAATGTCCCACATAGATATGGCCATAGCTGTGCCATTCAGTCATATGGTTTTGGTTGTTTCCTCCCATACCTATAGTCATTTTTTCTTTCCTTTCTTAAATCAAAACCATACCTTTTTTTATAAGGGAATATCAAAGAGAAAATAAAAAGGAAAGTACTTAGATCAAGTCATTAAGTTTACCGGATACACTCAAATCTAGATTCCCTTGTTCTCACATAAAACATAAGAACAATCATCATCTAAGATATCATGGATAGAAAAGAGATAAGTAACAAATTCAAAGTAGTTCGACTATAATAAAATCGCCCACGCTAAAATGAGAATTACTTTATATAAATCCAACAAAAAAAATAATTGAAAGCTAAAACTAATGTACAGACACACTTGTCAACAATCTAAATCCGATATATCAAAATAAGTATTTGAAAAAGCATACCATAATTGTCTACAATCAATTACCAAAACAATATCATCCACATGCAACAACTTAAGCTAAGAAAGAGTCTCACCAACCTATAATATGCATATATATTTTAAATCTTTATGTTTACTTCCATTTACATTTGAAAAAAAAAAGAGACTAAGGCCTGCCCTGGCAGCTTCTGATTTGCTCCATAGATATATTCTTCAATAAAGAAAACGAAAACATATAATATTATATTATGTTGGAGACATAAAAGTTAACCCATCAAGAAATTACTTCTCTCCGTGACCTAAAATTTCCAACCCTTTCTCATAGGTGTCATTAGAGTGCTTCGAATAAGTTAAAATATTTTCGAATTATTTGAATTTAATTTAATAAGTAATACCAACTCAAGTATTTTATTAACAATTTTGTACTTAAATATTTGTCATGTCCTGGGTTTAAATTTTGTTTTTAATCTGATATTTTTTAATCCTCAAAGAATAATGGACAAGGCAATGCAAAGAACACATAAAATGTATAGAGAAGAAAACAATATGGTAATGCTTGGCAACGGAAATTTCATTTATTTCTATTTTTGAATTTTCTAAAGGAAAAGACAAATTATTATAGCTGTCAAGAGTGGTATTTTATTTGCAACAGCGAAGCAATTTGTAGTTATTAGATATTATCATATTAAAAACAAAGAGTGTTGCGTATACTTTAAAACACATGTATATATATTTTTCTGTTAAAAGTTGGAAAAAAAAAAGAGTTAATTTCATTAAATGTCCTCCAAATATGATTCGAATTTTAAATTGGTCCCTATTGAAAAATATGGGAAGACTAAAGAAGTGTCTGAAGGAGTTATTGGAAATTTATTGAACCAAATTGCCTACTCCTTGAACCCTTGCGACAGAATGACTTGTTTTCATATTTGTGCTATTGGAAATTTATTGAACCAAATATTTGGGATGTGTTGACACTACACCAAAACAGGCTTTTAGCGGCGTTTGGACAAAAAACGCCACTAAAAATCAAGCATTAGCGGCGCTTTTTAAAAAACGCCGCTAAAGGTCTAGCATTAGCGGCGCTTTTTGGAAAACGCTGCTAAAAATAAGCATTAGCGGCGTTTTTCAAAAAGCGCCACAAAAAACCTAAGCCCAACGACGCCGTTTTTTGAGTTTTGGGGGGCATTTAACAGCGTTTTTGAAAAAGCGCCTCTAATGCTCGGGCCTTTAGCGGCATTTTTAAAAAAGCGCCGCCAATGCTCGGGCCTTTAGCGGAGTTTTTAAAGAAGCGCCGCTAATGCTCGGGCCTTTAGCGGCATTTTTGAAAAGTGCCGCTAATGCTCGTGCCTTTAGCGGCATTTTTTAAAAAGCGCCGCTAATAATAATAAAATCTAAAATTTCTCAAAATGACGCCGTTTTAATAGAAGAAGTTAAATTTATTAGTGGCGTTTTCGAAAAAAATGCCACAAAATAGACATTACCTGAGTTTTTTTTATAAAAATGCCAAAAAAAATTTTTTGCCCGCGGATTCATCCCAAAATTTCCCCCTTGAAACCCCCAATTTCACTTTTAAAAATTCTCCGCCTAGTTGTGTTGCTCCTTCTCTCGTACAAACTTCACTCTTCCTTGTTTAATTTATTTCAATTTTGTTTTGAATAAATTTCAATTTCATTTTTACATCCGCAGCTGCAAGTGCAAATCCAAGGGCTGCCATCTTTCGATTCCAAAAATTTTCCTTTTTCTCCTCGTAGATCCTTCTCCGGTTCATTGTTCTTTTTTCATTTTTCATTTCATTTCAGATTTTTTTAAAAAAAAATTGTTTTTGAATACTGTTTTGGTTCAGTGAGGAAAGCGCCGAGCTTTGTGGTAGTCAGATCTGATGGAACCATGAACTTGGATTTTCATTCTTGGGGTTTTCATTCTTGGAATTTTTGTGAGTGTTTCTGTATTAGGTTTTAAGAAGCCGAACTAATAGCCTTGCTTAGCAGCAAGTACCACATACCAACGCCAGCTGAAGATGGAGACAGAGAACTAGAACCCTTTTCAACTTTATGTGAGAAATCTCCTCGCTTTTAACCCTTTTCACAACTTTCCTTCCCTCCCCACTTCCAGGTTTGCCCCTTTTGTTTCACAACGACTCTTTGATTCGTCATTGCTGTCAATAAGTAGCACAAAGAATTTAAATTTTCCTTCATTTGTTCTCTGCGAATTCATTTAATGCTTGAAGATTGAATTAAAATTTGAGGGAGAAGTTAGCCTGTTACCTCTAACGTTTTAAGATGGATCCTTTAGCTGCGGTCAGCGAAGAGCTAGCGGAGATCGACGGACAAGTTGCCGACATTTTTCAAGCTTTGTCATAAGAATTTAATTTCTTTTTCTTCTTTGTTTATGCAATGTAAGAATTTAATTTCTTTTTCGAGCTTTATCGACATTTTTCTTCATTTTTAGCTCTCTGGGTTTTTGTTCTTTTGATTGTTTTATAACAGTTTCTTCTTAAAGGATATGTGATATATGAAATCCAAGAGTTGAATCCAGGTGTTCATTTATTCGTACACTATTCTACTTTATCTTGTTTTTATAACAATGTTTCATATTTGGTCTATAAATTTCAAGAAACTTGGTTTGGCAGATAACAGTTTACTTCATGGAGCTTGCTACCCCACATACAGAAGAAGTAATAAAACTTGTTGATAAAGTTGGCGATTTTGAGTGGTTAATTCAGAAATCTCCATTATCTTAGACTTGCAAAGTAGAACAGAACACATACTATTTTGGTCCCTTTTAATAGAAACTGAACTCTCTAGGATTTTTGCATTATTATTTAGTGTGAACATTACTAATGTATTTCCATATGACAGGTTCGTTCAACTTAATGTGGGCCTTGTAAAGGTCAGAAATAAAATAAGTTGAGCATATTAGGTTTGTCACCTAAAGGGCTCTATTGATTGTTTTAGATTGGCTTGATTTTTTATTCAATCAATATTTCTCTTTATCTCTCCATTTGATCCTGTTCTAGCATCATTTAATACTTGCTCTCATATGTTCATTGATATTTAAGTTATGTTCTTTTGTGTTCAATTATTTTAGGTGCTGCTGAAGAAGCAACCGCAGTTTTTGGTCAAGGAGCTGCTCTTTGTGTTCAAAAGCAGTACGTGGATCATGGGGCAGCTAGCCCAAATTTGTATATTTTCAGTGAGGATTATAATTTATTTTTGTCACGGAATACATTGAATCTGAGAACATGAGTGATCTAGAAGATGTTGATACATGTCTTAAGGTATAATTTACTTTCAGTTTACATTTGTCATCTCTAACAAATGACTCAAACTTGAAAGTTACTGCAGCTTATGTTCTGAACATTAGTTGTCTTAAAAGTTGCATTTGAATGAATCTGAAAATTATATAATCCTAAACTTAGTGTTTCTGAACACAATTATAACATCTTTTCTTAGCATATAAACTTAGAATGAATCAAGTCAATGATCAGTTTAATCTTTTCAGGTTTGGAGCCATCAAACACTGGTGGTGTTGTCTTCTTTATGGTTTAGACTGCGAGAGTGGAGAGGAGGATAAATGAGACAGATAACTATAGCAAATTGGTGTATGTATAGGAAGCTTAAATTTTTATTTTGTAGCATTAAGTTTTCTGTAGCATTAAGTTTTTATTTTGTATGCATTGGTGTATGTGATTTTATCATGAGGATAAATGTTTTCTGTAGCTATCTTTCCATTGTTTATTTTAGTTTTGATTCTAAATTTTATTTTTACTTTAATATTTACGACAACTTGAGTTCTAACTTTTGGATTTTAATTGTGTTATTAATTTATTATTTTAAATTCTAAAACTAAATTCATTAATTTTTATATTTAGTTTTAAAGTTAAAATTTTCATAGAAAATTTAATTTAAATAATATTTTTATTTATCCTTAAAAGTATATTTAAAGTTCAAATTTAAAAATAAAACATAATATAATATTTATCATAAAATAAATATTATTTGATTAAAATATTTTTTTTAAAGTTTATGTTTTTAGAAGCGTTTTTGCTAGAAGCGTCGCTAAAGGTCATGGTCTATAGCGACGTTTGTGATAAAAGCGCCGCTAAAGGTCTTGGTCTTTAGCGGCGTTTGTGGGAAAAGCGCCGATAAAAGTCGTGGTCTTTAGCGGCGTTTGTGGGAAAAGCGCCGCTAAAGGTCTTGGTCTTTAGCAGCATTTGTGAGAAAAGCGCCGCTAAAGGTCTTGGTCTTTAGCTGCGTTTGTGGGGAAAGCGCCGCTAAAGGTCGTGGTTTTTAGCGGCGTTTGTGGGAAAAGTGCCGCTAAAGTTAGCGACGCGTTATTTAGCGGCATTTTTTTCGGCGCTGTGCAAAGCGCCGCAAATACTTTTAGCGACGCTAAAAAGCGCCGCTAAAAGCCTGTTTTGGTGTAGTGTGAGATTGTAGATCATATCTAAATTATCAATGGATATCCACTTAAGGGAACTTATATAGAGGATCGGATCTCACTTATCAAACCCCTTAGATCAATGAAGTAGAATTGGAATGGATCATTGAAGACTTAGCTACAACAACCCTTGTTTAAATTGATTGTTATTTTTATATTGTATTCAACTCATTTAGTTGCTTTTTAATAGGGATTGTGATAGATCTTCTTTACGTTAGCAAGTCTCGAAATATTCTATATAATTGAGAGACTTATATAGGTTATTTTACTGAGAGAGATAACACTTAATCTGTAGTGAGGAACTTTATTTTATAAGTGCATTGTGACAGTAAAACCGATTGAGTTGTGGTTTTACTTTCTAAGCTCACAGGGGTGAATTTAGTGGGAAGAGTATCAATCTTCAAGGTACAAATGTGAGAAAATTGTCACAGGTGTGTGATAGATTTAGGTTCACTTATTGTTAGTGTTGAAGATGGTGGATATTTTTCACTAAGCTAGACTCCACAAATGTAGGGAAATCGAACTCCGTAAACAATTTTTGAGTCCCTTGTTTTATTCTTGTTACCAAACGTGAAGAGGTTTCCACTACCTTAGCCATACCTTCCAAGCGCTTAGCTTATTCTTCAACAAACATTCAGGTTAACAATTTGTATCAGAGCCTACAACTTAACGCAACTAGTGGAGATTCTTGGTGTTGCTAGATTCAAGCTATGGAAGGTTCGTCTACTTCTCAACCCCTTATGCTTGAGGTTGGTAATTATGCATACTGGAAAGCACGTATAAAGGTGTACATAAAGTCCATTGATGAGAAGGCCTAGAGTGCAGTGCTTATCGGATGGGAACCACCCAAGATGGATATCGGTGATGAAAGAATGATTAAGCTAGAGGTTTAATGGAAAACCAAAGAAGAAAAGCTTGCTAATGCCAACTTTAAAGCTTTATACGCTATCTTCTCTAGAGTAGACTTGTAGGAATTCAAAAGGATCGCAAAATGTACTGTGGCTAAATTGGCATGGGATATTTTGGAGACAGTTGATGAATGTACCTCCAACGTTACACAATCTAAGATACAGATTCTGACATCCAAATGTGATAGCCTAAGAAAGCAAAAATCAAAGACTATTGGAGAGTTCTATATAGAGTTGTATGATTTTTCAGATTAGACATTTGCATTTGGAGAGTAATACTTTCCAATCTCGAACTGGTCAAGAAGGTGTTGAAATCTCTTCCTAAGAGATTTTCATCAAGGTTACTGCTATTGAGGAGGCCAAGGATCTTGAAAGGTCGGCTGTTGATGAACTTATTGGCTCCTTACAGACATTTGATGTTAACTTTGATGAGGCTAAACACAATAGAGCAAAATGATATAGAAACATTGTTGTTCAAGTGGGTAAGGAAGTACTAACTTCCCAGAATGTTGCTATTGAATATCTCTAGGAGTAGATTGCCTTACTCATACAAAACTTTAATAGGGCTCTCAAGAAGTAGAAAATGAGGTTCAAGAAGTTTAAAGCAGTGCCATTGTCCCTAGAAGCAAACCAAAGGGAATAGTCATAAAGGTGGAACTTGAGAATGATAAGAAGAAAGGTGTCCACTACTATGATTGTCAAGGATATGGTCATATCTAATCTGAATGTGCTAACACTTTAAAAGAAAAAAAGAAGTCACTCTTTTTAACTTTAAGTGATGAGGATTCATATAGTGGATCTGATTAAGAACATATTCATCATAATTTTATTATTTTTGCTACAAATACTGACAAAGGAGATGATAAAGATTTTAATGGAGATTCTAATATTGATTCGGATGAAGAATTTTTGAAAACTTCAAGGAAATGTTAGGAAATTAAGGGCAACTCTTTGAAATCAACTCTCAATTGTCATAGGAGAATAAATAATTGAATGATGAAAATACAATCTTGGATAAACAAGTAGATGCAAAAGAGTCTCTTCTAGCAGAGGAGCTTGATAATCTTGTGAACTTCAAGAAGAAAATTGTTGAAACTAAAGTCATGCTTGAGAAATTCATCTCCAGTAGCAAAAAACTTGATGAAATCTTAGAAGTTGGAAGGTGAGATTTAGGAAATGGAGGCTTAGGGTATCTTGACAAAGGGAAGGCTATCATCTAGAGTCCTACAATCTTTGTGAAGGCCTCAAGTTCTAGTGTTACTAATGAAAGCTCAAAGCTCGTGTTGATCAAGAGTGCCAAGAAGGAACTCACTTCACATGAAGTGATTTCTCATTATTGTGGATCCCCTAGACATATAAGGTTTATATGTTTCAAGATGCCACATGATCTAAGGTGGAGATGTGTAGTGCATAAAGAAGTGTCTATTCCTTGTGGGGCATTAAGAGTCAAAAAATAGAAAAAAATGTGAGTGAAGATGGAAACAAGGTGTATGCTAGTTGCAAATTAATCACATGGAGTATGGTATTTTGATAGTGATTGCTCTTAGCACATGAAAGGTAATCGGTCTTATCTAACTTATTTTGAGGAGTCTCCTATTAGAAGGGTGACTTTCGGTGATGGAAAGAAAGGACAGATATTCGATAAATGGATTGTGAATGTTCTTGACATGCCTTAATTGAAGAACTTATTCTTGGTGAATGATCTTAAAGCCAATCTGCAAATTTATTTCTATCGTGCCTAATACATTTTACTTCAACATCGATGAATGACTCAATCATGCCTCTCACCTCATAGATCCGATGATCGAGGATTATAATGTCGTCTTGGTGCTTGTTGCGTGTAAATAATGCAATTGTGCAAGTGCACACATCAATTCAAGTAATATAATGATGAGTGAGTATCATCACCACAGGGATCGAAAGTTGATTTGAATTGGTAAGCATCACTGAAGATTTACAGAATGAAATTGTGAAAAAGGAAAAAATTATAAATTGGTGAAGGGAATGAATGAATGAACTAATAACATCAATTATAACTAAAACATGACTAACTAATCTAAATGTCGTGGCAATTCACAAGGAACAAGTAGAGAGTATTTCTGCTGTAGAATGATAAAGGTTGGAATTACTCAGGGAATATTTTCATAACATAGTAATGCCATGGCAAAGTTATGACTAAAATACTGTCCAAATATTTACTACTGCAATTTACTTCTTTTGAGAGTTAAACTTTGATTATTATTTAAAGTCTGTATATGTCTACAAGACTCACAAATGACTAACGCTTTATACCTGTACAGATCGCATCTTTTATGTCTAGAGTGTTGCGAATATTCTTTTGAGTACTCACCTGTACCAATCAGTTAATAATCCAATGTATTTAATCCTTTTAGATTCAAATCCACCTAAGTTCATAACATGCAATCAACTATGGCTAGAGCTTGCATGTATTCCAAATAAACTAGAATAGAATGAAACAATAAATTTAATCACAAGCATGTCATGGGCATTACAATGAATTCAATATTCACCCATATAATTCCAACCCGAAGATAATTAACTCACGGGTTAGGTAATGATATCCAAAATTAAATAATTCATCAACATGCTTCAAGTTTCACAAATCACAAAATTCAAAACCAAGAAAATAGAACAAAGGCAGCACTGAAGAAAGTTCTTGTTGCGCTCTAACTTCTTATCCAGATTCTACGCAAAACCCAAGGCCAATTTCTTTTCCCCTTCTTCGCATCTGTGATCTTCCTTCTTTAGCTGCTTCCTTCTTCTTCTCTTCTGAATTACTCCACTAGATTGTGTTGCAGAGAGTAACTGCTCTCTTTCTTTTCTTTTTCTCCTCACAATCCGTGTGTGTCCTTTCTTCTCTTCTCTCTCCTCCTTTTCTAGGGTAGATCCGTCCATCTCAGCATAGATCTTTTACTCTTCTTTTTCAGGGTGATTTATCTAGTACACGTAAAGCTGGCTGAGAGTGACGTGGATTGAATGCTGCGTTATCTTCCTGGAATTGCCATGGCATTTCTGTTGGTAATCTATCCCAACATTTGCCATGGTAATGTTTCACCTCATTTGTTCTCTTTTCCTCTTCTTCTTTTCCTTATTCTTTCTTCTTTCATCATACTTGTACCTACTACCAAAGACTACCAAAATTCTTTCCAACAATTAAAAGTAACATAAATATATAGTTGAAACACAATAAAAGCTTTAGTATGCAATACTCTAATAATATGTCTAAAATGAAAATATATTTTCTTAATTACAAGCAAATACTTTAGTTTAGAGGCTTGAAATATAACTCTTTTCAAGAGTTATCACACCCTCAAACCTGAATTATTGCTTGTCCTTAAGCAAATATGTATGAGTATGCATGAATTTGCCTAAACATTACAATTTCCAAATATATCACTAGACTATCTGAAATATATTTTTCACCTCTATTCTCAGCAGTCTTCTAAATAAAGAAAAAATGGTTCGAGTTTTATAGACTTGTTTAGCAAATGAAGTGCAGAAAATGTTTCCTAAAAATAAAAGTTCCTAAATAATTATGCAATTATGGCTATAACAGACCTCTTCAAATATATTTAAAATATCTTTCCTCTAAATTCAATTTCATTATTCTTACTTATTAAAAATTTAAATTATAATTATTACTTTCTTTAGGAAATTCATCTTGTCACATGATTTCTTTACTTGACAACCTCAATGAAGCAAACACTAGACGACCAGATATTACATCATGCCATAATTTGAATGGAATTCACTTATAAAGTTAAGGCTTTTAACTAAACAGATGCATGGAGCAAAAAACTACCTCTTTAGCTACTCAGTCCAACACTTAAGAAGAGTGTCCCTAAATTATTATTTAACATATTTTTTTTCTTTTTTTGAAACGCTCTTATTTGAACTCATTTTTCTGATCAATAATGCGATGGAGCAAACAAAGCATTATTGACTTACTCAATAAATTAAAACATTAGAGTGCAAAACTATTGCTAAGATATTCCTTATCATTTAGAAATAGATTATTGAATTTAGGATTAAGAAATTCTAGATGCATTAAAAGAATCCTACTACAGACTTCATTGCATTGGTACTTAGGTTGTTCTACTTTGAAGAATCAATTTTCAAATAGCTATCCTAAGCTAAATAGACCTAACTACTTGAAAAGTTTTCTAAATTTATTAAAGAATTGTTATCCTCATCGAATATCATAGACAAAAAATATACTTAACAAAGTTTAGCAATTGTTTGGAAATTGTATGTCATGGCAAAGTAAATGACAAGACAAAAAATATTAACATACATATCTAATGCAACATATATGCACAACACACCCCTAAACCTAAGGGATGAATTGTCCTCAATGTAGAAAAATGGAAAATGTTAGAGAATATATATTTACAAGTATAGAAATGCAATGATAAAGAAAAATGAATGCATAGATTAGAAATGAAAGCTTGAACAAAATGTTTTTTACTCTTAAGTTGGTTTGGTAGACTTCTTGGCAGCACATTTGTAACGCTTCTGTGGCCCGAAGTTTCCACTCTTAGCTGGGATTGCTTTTCCAGCAGTTGTCTTGAAACACTTCCTTTTACGTTGACTAATAGGTAGCTCATCTTTAGAATCAGAGTTTGATTTCATGAGTTCATCGATTAGTTGATGAACTACACATTCTCGTGCGATTATAGGTGCTTTTGCTCTTAGTGTGGTGGTAGTGGTAGTGTTGGCAGGTGTAGGGGCTTGAGTCTCATCAGCATCTTCCTTCTCAGAGTCAACTTAGATAGATTTAGTTTTCTCTGCTTCTCTTTATTTTTCGGTGGTCTACTTCTTTGCAGTAGGTTCTCACCCTCATCCTCCTCCTCCTCGGATTCCAACAACAACTTCTTAGAAATGACACCTTTGTTAGGGGTTCGTTCTTCATTGACTTGAAGAGGAACCTTAACCTTTTAACAAAGTGCGGTTATAAGCGATGGAAAGTTCAAAGCACCAATGTTTTCAAGGCATAGTGATGGACCTCTCGAAAGATAATGTTCCCAACATTTATCTTTTGTCCCATGATAATCAAGTGAAGAAGTATTAGATGTTCCTTTGAGATTGTAGATTTGTGGGTAGATGGGATGAAACAATTTTTGAGGAAATTATATCTTACCCTACAATGGGGCTTTAAAGTGACCCTATCAACGGTGTAACAATCATTCCTATATATCGTCCACTTGGTGCCTTCCACACAGACATCAGTGAGCATGTGATTTATTTTTTCTACTCTCTTTGTCTTAAGGAAATCCACGTGTTCATTTGAACCATTAGAAAACCCGTATTGTGCATTTATAGACTTGGCACCAAATAGTACTGAGGCACCTCGCACATAGATAACTCATTTTTAGGAGAACTAAGATGAGCATAAATTTCCTTTAGCACTTGAGGGAAAACATCGTCAAGAAGGAGACAGAAAGCTTGCCATCCATGTTTCTCCACCACAGATGAAATGGCTTTAGTATACTCCGTCCCTATCTTGAAAAAGAAATCCCTTTTCCAAGCACAGAGGTTGTTTGGAAATGTTTTGGTGGTAATTAGTTTCTGCTGCCTTGCTGAAGAATGTATGAGGGTGTGAAATAGTGGAAGTGGATGGTGCTTGTCGAGCAATGGAAAAGAAGATGATAACTGTAAGAGTGAAAAAGGTGAGACCTTTAAAAGTTTGGGAGAAAAACAGAGAGCAAAATAGTAGTGAAATAAAATGAGCAAAATAGCAAAACAGCTCCGTAATCCGATCGGGGGCTTCTCCCATTTTTGGGGCCTTGGTGACATGGGAAAAATTTCCTTGCTTGTCAGGTTGTGTACCCGAAAGTCATCGCCAAGCACATTTGCCCATTTCCAAATGGCCCTAGCATCCTCATTTTTACCCCGGAAGATAGCATTGTTACGACTATTCCACAAATTCCAAAGAATCGTAATCAAATCTTCGAATACATTTTTGTCCAATAAATGCATAGTCTCCTCCAACCAATCAATGCATTTTTCATGAATCTTTTGAGAAGACTACCATTAAGCCCTCTGAGAGCAAGGATCGCGCAGGCCTTCGTGCACTCCTTAAGAACGTGAAAGGTTGTCTCATCTCCATCATCACTGCACTTCAAGCATCCCTTACAAAAGCTTTGCTTAATTGAAGAGATTTGAACATTCTTCAAGAGAAAATCATGGCTCAATCTCCACACGAAGAGAATTTTAGGAAGTATCTGAAGCTTCCAAATGATCTTCCAAAAGAGTCGATGTGGACCAAAGCCAACCTTCTTGAAGATAAGCCGCGAATAGGCCGATTTCATTGTGTAACTTCTATTTTTATTATGGAACCAAATAACTTTATCTATCGGCCTATTGGGGTTGATGGGAAGCTCGCAAATCTACTCCCCCACCATTTCACCAAAAAGCTTGCAGACCCAGATACCATCCCAAACAAGGTGATTAGGTTTCCATAAGTCTTACACCACCCTTTCCTGAATGTCAACACTAGGATCACTTAAAGTATTACCATCAAGACCTTCAAAACCCCAGATTTTCAACCAAACTGTCATTCTCCTACCGTCCCTAATTTGCCAATCGAATCCTGCTTTGAGGGCTTTAGCTGCAGTCGAGATACTCGTCCAAGCGAAGGAAGGCTTATCGACCGTTTTAGGATGAAACACATCTCCATCCTAAAAATATTTAGAGTTGAGGACATAGAAGCACAAGGTATATTTGTGGTTAATAAGGCACCAAACTTGTCTCCCTAGAAGCATAATACTGAAAAGCCTAAGGTCTCTGAATCTGAGGCCGCCCACTCCCTTTGGCTTGCACAATGTGTCCCAAGCCATCATCACCCATTTGCGTCCTTTGGCTTTGCTAGCCCACTAATAACTTCGCATCCTTGAAAGCATCTCATCAGTCATACCTCTAGGATAAAGAAAAACTGAAAGAGCATAAGTAGACATGGATTGTAATATATCTTTAATAAAAACATCCTTGCCACCATAGGATAAAAACCTTTTTGACCAACCATTTATCCTATTAGAGAACCGATCGAGAATGTGTTGAAAAGCCCCTGTCTTTTTTTTCCAATGATAAGCGGAAGACCAAGATAATTTCCCATCGTCTCAACCACCAATATCCCCAACGCATCACTAAGGTGCCGCCTCTGATTTCTTGGGGTGTTGGGGCTAAAACACACCATAGACTTAGAAGGATTAAAGTTTTGAGAATTTCCAAATCCATCAAAAAGGAAAAGTGAAGTAGATATCCTAGAGGATTCAATTATCATTATGAAAGTGAGAAATTGGAGTTTGAAGTGAAGAAATTTGAGAAGATAGAGAAGAAATTAAAGAGACAATGTAAGATATCAAATATTTTCTTATGAAATTTATGTTTAGTTAAAGTAGAGATATGATAAAGTGATTTCTAGTAAAGAAATTGCTTATGTTCTAACATGTCAATGAAGTGAGAAAGAAAAGAAGTGATGAAAATATTATAGATAAATGAGAGCAAGTGACAAAAGTGTGAAAGGATTAGAAAAGAAGTAAGGAAATGAAATCTAGCAAAAGAAAGGTAAGCACTCATATTCACTCTATTTATTTTTCAAAGAATTAAATTGAAAATGTTGCAAATTAAGTGTAGAGAATGAAAATAAATTAAAAACACTAAATAGTGTGAAATTGATGGAGAGGAATAATATTTAGAAATATTTTAAGTTTAAAATGAGTAAATTGACATATATGTGACATGATAAGTGAAAGTGGAAATAATTATGATATGTATAAGACATGTTAGAAAGTGACACTAAATTGAATAATATTTGAAAGTTTAGAGAAAGATGTAAATAAGTATTCTTGAGTTGGAAATTATGAAGTGAGAAGTGATTTAACTAGTAATGAAATGAATTTAGTAAAGTGGGTATAGTAAGTGATATTGAATCATGATTAAAAGATGTAGATTAAATAAGTGACAAAGTATTGTAAAGTGATATTAAGTGACCATAAGTGTAAATTTCATGAATAAATATTAAAGTGTATAAGATTTGAAAATTGATATTCAAATGAATAAAATAATGAAAGAGCTAAGTAATATGTGTCAAGTGCATTAATTAAAAAAGATGAAATTAGTGCAATGAGGTATAGTAGGTGACTTTAAAGTATGAAGAAGTGTAAACATAGGTGGTAATATGTGAATGTCATAAGTAATCATACTTATATGAGAAGTGAAAATTTAGTGACTAAGTGATTGAAAATGAAAATGAAAGTGATAATCTGTTAAGTGAAGCTAAAAGAAGGTTATGAAATAATTTTAGTGGACCTAAATGAAGTTTTATATGGTAGTAAGTTAAATTGAAAGTGACATTGAAGTGAATTTATAAGGGTTATTGAATTATATGTTAGCAAGGACTAATTTGGACAGATTGTAAGGTTTAGTATAGTGAAATTGATGCAATGAGGACAAAATTTCAAAGAGTGTAAAAATTAGAAGTGTGAAACTAAAATGCTTGAATCTAATTCAAGTGATATTAAAGTGATAATTTAGTGAATATTGATTTTCATGAAAATAAAGATTAAATTATAAAGAGTATAAAGTTTATGTCATTAATTGATAAGTGATGGCGATGAAAATGACAATATAAATGCCCAAGTAGACAATATATGGAAATGTTGGATATAGATGGTATGTTATTAAGAAACTTTCAGTGCTCATAGTGATACTGGCACTTTAGTGCAACTCAGTGATAGTGGCACTTCTGTGCAACATAGTGATAATGACACTAAGGTGCAACTAAGTTATAGTGGCACTTCGGTGCAATTCAGTGATAGTGGCTCTTTGGAGCATTTCAGTGGTTCTGCACTTCAGTGCATTTCAGTTTTATTTCCACATATCCTACTTGTTCAGGTGAGTTAACTATGGACTATTGACTTAAGAGAAAAATAAGTGGTAAGAGGTATAATTTGTGAGCATTATTATATCTAAACGCATTATACCAAATATAAATTGACATATTATAGTGCATTAATAAAGTGAAGGCAACTGAAATTAAGAGCTAGCGATATTAATTAAATTAATAATGCTTGATTAAAATTATGATTCAGATGGGTACCTACTAAGCTTCTATGAAGCTTAATGTGTTTTTTTAGCACGTAGCGTGCAGATAATACTTAGGAGCTCGAATAAGCTAGATGGATCACATTTCATCTTCAATAAGGTATGATTTATGAATTGTGAAGTTAAATCATGTTATTAGAATGGCATGTGCATAATTAAGTTGTTAGTATTTTAAGTGATAGAAATGTTGTGATGAAAGTGAAATTCAAATGGAAATTGTTTTAGAATTAAGTGGGTAATTGTTATAGGGTCAACTTATGATGTTTGGGATAATAATAGAAGTATTTTAAGCTTTGGAAATGTTCATCAATGAATGGAAATAAATAAGGAATATTTTGACATGTTTGTGAGGTGTTTCAAGCTTGATTTTGGGTCCCTTGCACCCTTTTATCGGTAGAAGTACTTAAGGGCAAAATGGTCAATGTTAGGCTAAATGTTATTAGGCTATAAATACAACTTTATAAGCCTTTCATTTTAGTTTTTTTTTTGTGTGGCTAAATAGTTTCTTTAGGGTTTATAGTTTTTAGGTTAGGCTTTCTTTCTCTTTTCCTTTCCTTTCCTTTTCTTTTTCTTTCCATTTTTAGTTTAGGTTTTCTCTTTTCTTTTTAGAGTAGATTATATTCTTGTAGTTTTCTTTCTTCTTTCTTGTAAAAGACTTTGTAAATGAAGATTAATGAAGCTTTTGGGTGCCATTGATTTCACATCTAAATGAGTATTTCTTATACTTATCTCTGTATTACGCTTTTTAATTGTTTGATGGAATATCTGTTTGGATTTTAAGCTTTATAATGTGCTAAATTGTTAGATGGTTGGTTGATTGGTTGTTTGTTAGCTTAATTTAATATCTATTCTTGATTAATTGGTTGTTTGATTATATCAAAATACTTAATACGCTAGAATTGACGCCTTTAGCGAAAAACCTAGATAAATGAGACCGAGAGGAGAGTTTATCCTTAGATAGTTCAATATAATCGTGCTGAGTAGTGAGAACGAAAGGTAAACTTAGGTGGTATCTTTTAGTATAGGCTGAGAACGAGAGGAGATTCCTAACTAAGAGTGGCAACCAATATAATCGGCATAGGTTCATTAATTTAATTAGCACTTAACTAATCAATTGACCATCATTTAATCATTTACATTATCTAAAACATTAGGAAGAAAGTTTAGCTTAGTTAGTTTAGTTAATAGTTTAATTTTAGTTTATAAATAATTTTATTTAGACTTGCACAAATAATTTATAACTCAAGTAGATAAGTAATTGATTAACTTGTAATTAACTTGATAAAAACATTTATCCATGTGGAAATCCTTTGGATTCGACCCCTTGGAATACTCTGATGTTCCATCAGACACTATAAATATTACAACTGGAACTGTATGCTTGCAGTTAAAACTACACTTTAAATTTGTTTTTTAAAATTGTTTGTTTTATGCGCACGCACACACACAATTAGTGTTACATAAACAACATCAAGAGAATCACCAAAAGATGAATCATATCAAGACCAAAGCACTACTCGAGCTTTTGCACATTGATCTATTTGGTCCTATGCCGAAAGAATGACTAGGAAGGAAAAGATGTGTACTCATTTATGTGGATGACTTCTCAAGGTAGACCTAGGTTAAATTTCTTAGAAACAAATCAGATGATTTAGGTGAGTTCAAGAGGTTGTGTAGGGGGTTGATGAATGAAAAAGGTAGATTTACTTGCATGATAAGAAAGATTTGTAGCGACCATGGGCATGAGTTTGAGAATAACAGTTTTTTTGAGTTCTATAATAAGGAGGGGATCAAACATGATTTCTTAGCACGAAAGACACATCAATAAATTGGTGTGGTGGAAAAGAAGAAGAAGAGAGTGCAAGAAATGGCCAAGGTGATGCTTAATACCAAGGGCATTTGATCTGCCATAATTTTTGTTGGCAAATTAGGGTATTTTTGACACTTAATGAGCTTGTTTTCTAGCCGTTTTATACTATTTTGTTATGCTTTTCATTTCTATTAGCTTATGTTTAATTTTAGTAAAATAATTTTTTTTACACATATTTTGGCAATGTAATGACCTAATGGGCCAATAGGGGCTTAGGGAAGGATTAACAAGTAGATTAAGTGTGCAGAACACCGTTTTTCAGGCCAAGAACATCAAGGACAATGATAGCATCGCGGCATCGGTCTTGTGTTGTTACAGCACTGTAGCGGCGAAAGGAAATTTTAAGTCAAGGGTGTGTTCACTTGCACAACAATTTTTTTTAGTCTTATGGCTTGTATTTGATCTAATAAGGGCAGGAAACATTGCTATATATATATATATATATATATATATATATTCATATTTAGATTAACTTTAGGAGGTCGTTGGTGAATGAGCCGTTTAGATTAGATTTTTAGGATTTAATTTTAGTTTTAGTTTGGTTTTAATTTAGTCTTTTATTTTCAAAAAAAAAACTATTCTTCTTGTTCTTTCTTGGATTTGATTTGGATCCAAGCTTTCGTTTATTTAGTTTTTATAAATTTCGTTTTGGTTTTCAATTACAATCGATGTTACCTTTGCAACTGTCAAATGAATTTCGACTTTCACGCACAACTCGATATCGAAATATATATATTTCTCTATTCCCTTTTATTTATATAAATATTTCTTCGCATGTTTAATTTGAGTTTTGGGAAAATTGCATCTAGATCCATGAGTGGCTAATTTCCTTTGCGAGATTAACAAGCAGATGTAAGAATAATTCACAGAAGAATTGGGCTTTACTTCTGAATTAGTTGGCTTAAATTATGTGTGCTTAAACCCTAGTATTGACAACCCTAGGAAGTAGTTTAGGTAAATGAGGTCAAGAGAATAGTTTATCGAGTACCTCAAAATTTATCCCAGTTTAAAAGGCGAGGTTAAGAGACAAGTTTTTTTTTCAATAATTAATTAGTTAGATGTCGAAAGGTAATAACTAGTTAGTTAATAGCTAATTCAATAAAACTCGAGTTCTGAATCTAGTTAGGAACATTGATGTGAGTTAATATTTTTCCTGTTTATTGGAGTTTATTTCGATTGTTAGATTGTTTTCCTTAGATTTAGTTAATTTATGCTATTTCCGTTATTTAATTTTAATTTGGTTTTTCGTGCTATAATTTTAAATTATTACTATTTAGTGTTATTAGTGTAGAGAAACGGATATTAGTTTAATTTAATATCCCTTATGTACGATCTTCAGAATAATTCCCGGAGTGTCTCTTTGTAACTCTTTACTATATCACAATTTGAATCGTATACTTGCAGAAACCTATGCTTTATTTGATATATTTTTGCTACAGTATTTTGAGTCCAAACATTTGCACGTCTGGCGGCAGTGAAGTTGTTGCCACTATTACCGGGGAGGTTTTGGCATTAAATTAAAATTTTATTTTCTACAATTAATAAGATAAACAGGAAAATTTAAAATTATAGATAAAAATTTTATTTTTATTTATTTGTATCTGATTTGATTTTAAGTTATTAATTTTAATTTGAATTCTTTGACTTAGGAATTTGACTCTTTCTAGATCAAAATGACAACTCTCTTGGGACGAATAATATTCGACACAAACTAGATTTACCCAAGCATAACAAAACCTATCATTTGTGAAACTCAATTTAAGATTAATCCAGCATTGTTAACTTGGGTGTCGATGAATCTTTAGTATGGTGACAATATCAATATGGATCCAATATTATTTCTTCGACGATTTGAACATATCTGCAATACAGTTGGTTATGTGGGAGTTTCCAATAAAGCGATTAAGTTATTGTTAATCCCTTTTGCACATGGAGGTCAAGTAAGAGAGTGGTTGGAAGCACTACCACCTGGTACTATTACTTCATGGGAGGAGTTCGTGCAATTGCTTTTACGTAGAATTATACTAATGCCTACCATTCTGAAGACGTACGACGAGCTATTAAAATTCAAGAAAAATTCAAAAAAAATATTGGGACAAGCATGCGACTGATTCAAAAAAAAGTACTAGGAGGCGGTATTAATCTAGTTATCTAAATACAACATTTTTATGTGAGTTTAGATCAAGACAATAGAAATCAATTAGACAATATTGTAGGAGGAAGTGTTTGGACTAAAACAACCCATGAGATAATCGTGTTACTAGAGAAAGTAAGTGGCAATTATCAGACTTGGAGAAAAATCAGGGGCCTAGAACCTGTAGATAAATTAATAAAGGTTATTTAACCAGTTGATTCAAAAACATATAAGGATAATTCAGATGACAATGATTTAGAAAAAGATGATGAAAATTCAATGGGCAGTAAATCTGATATAGAAGAAATAATGGAGGAGGAGGTTGCCGAAAAAGCGATGAGGAAACATCTAGAACAAATTTATCAAATAGATTGGTGGAAGCATTGTAAGGAACCGTTGGGTTTGGAGGGACACTCTCCAGATATGATGGTCCCGTTAATTATTAAGCCACTAACACTGGAACTGGAACCACTCCCAGCACATTTGAAGTACGGGTATCTCGGTGAAAACAACACTACCTATTATTGTTGCAGCCCATTTACCTACCGAGCAGGAAAAGACACTATTAAACCTACTAAAAAGACACAAAATGGTAATTAGGAAGACCATTTCTAATATCAAAGGGATCAACCCTATATTATGCCAACATAAAATACGAATAGAAGAAGGAAATAAGTCGGTAATGGATGCACAAAGGTGTTTTACTCCAACAATGAAAGAAGTGCTGAAAAAGGGGGTACAGAAATGGTTGGATGTAGGCATTGTGTATGCCGTATTTGACAATGAATGGGTGAGCCGAACACAATGTGTTCCTAAGAAGGGTGGTTTAATAGTGGTAGTAAATGAGAAAAATAAGTTAATCCCAACACAGATAGTAATAGAGTAGAGATTTTGCATTGATTATGGGAAACTGAGTGATGCAACCAAGAAGGATAATTTTATGCTCACATTTATTGATCAAATGTTAGATAGATTGGTAAGAATATGGTCGAATTTGGCGATGTCACATTGTAACACCCCAAACCCGACCTAAACGTTATGGCCGAATCTGGCGATGTCACATTGTAACACCCCTTATCTGTATTCTACGCCGGAATAGGGTACGGGGCATTACCAAAACACATACATTTATAAACGTATTAAACTGAGTTATAAAATTTCATACATATTAAAACTTTCAAATTATTATCTTCGAATCGCTAATTAGGGCTTACAAGGCCCAATATATATATACTCATTCAATCCAAGCCTTATAGCTATCACCATTTGTTCATTTCATAGCCATATATGAACTTATAATCCTTCACTTTCTCGTCATATGAATTAATCAATTATTACTTACTTTGGTGCAACAATATAAAAATTTAGCAATTTAGTCTTTAATACTTTCTTTTCTCTCGATAAAGGTCGATTCCACTTCTTTCTTGATATACAATAACACATTTTACTTATTTAATACTCACATTTATCAAAATAGTCCTTGACTCAAACTTTGGAAAAATTACAATTTTGCCCCTAAACTTTTGCATATTTACACTTTTACCCCAAAGCTCATAAATTAAACTTCATCCCTTATTATTATGTATTATGACATGCTGAACATTTTTCCCTTCTATGGCAACATCGAATTCCCACTCTAACACTTATGAGCATTAGGTATTTTTACCGATTATGTTGTTTTACTCATTTTCACTTAAAATCGCTTAGTAAAAGTTGTTTAACATAATTTCAAGCTTCATATTCTACCATAAAACATCAAAATAAACACATTTCACCTATGGGTATTTTTCCAAATATAAACCCTTGGTTAAATTATCGCTAGAATAAGATAAATCAAGTTACCGGGGCTCCAAAAACGTAAAGAACATTAAAAACGAGGAGTGGAATCACTTACTATGGTGATTGGAAGCTTGAAAAACCTAACTATGGCTCTCCCCCTTTTGAAATTCGGCCAAGGCTTGAAGATGGACAAATTTTTGGCTATTTTGGCCTTTTTAATTCTTTTAATTACTAAATGACCAAAATGCCCCCAACTTAAAAAGATCCTATTCCACTTATCTCATGTCCATTTTGTCCAACAAGTTAACCAATGGTCTAATTTCCATTTAAGGACCTCTAATTTAAAATTTCATAACAATTGGACACTTTTAACATGTAGAACTCAACTTTTGCACTTTTTACAATTTAGTCATTTTTACTAAATTGAGTGCCCAAACGTCAAAATTTTCGAATGAAATTTTTACAAAATCATTCCATGAAATCGTAGACCATAAAATATAATAAAAATAATTTTTTTCCTCGTCGAATTTGTGGTCCCGAAACCACTGTTCCAACTAGGCCCAAAATCGGGTTGTTACAGTAATACTTCTTTCTCAATGGGTTGTTAGGGTATCACTATATTCTAATACATCTTGACCATCAGAAAAAAATTTAATTCACTTGTCCTTTTAGAACATACACCTTTCACAAAATGCCTTTTGGACTATGTAATGCCCTAGCCACTTTTACGAGATGTATGGTATCAACCCTTGTTGACATGCTGGAGGATGGCTTAGATATTTTTATGGATGACTTTTAAGTGTATGGAGATTCATTTACAAAATTCTTGGGCAACTTAGAGCGGGTTCTAGAAAGTTGTGAGGAAACAAATTTAGTCCTAAATTGGGAAAATGTCATTTTATGGTAAATAAGTGAATTTTCTTAGGGCATCAAATCTCCAAGAAGGGTTACAAGTAGAAAAATTGAATATTGAAGTCAGACAAACTACTACATCCAACAATTATTTGAGGTGTTCGAAACTTCTTAGGCCATGCTAACTTTTACAGAAGATTCATGAAAGATTTTGTTCAGGTTTTCCAACCTTTGAGTTAATTAATGCAAAAGGACACACACTTTATATTTAATGAATAGTGTGTCTAGGCTTTTGAACTACTTAAACAGAATAATTTCAGCTCCTATTAAAGTCAACCCAGATTGGATGAAACCCTTTATCATTATGTGCGTCGCGAGTGATTATGCTATAAGAGAAGTACCGAGGGAACATAAAGACAAGACCTTTTATACAATTCATTATGTGAGTAAGAATCTGAATCTTGCTTGGTGTAATTATACCACTACGGAAAAAAGATATTTTGGCCATAGTATTCGCATGCGAGAAGTTTCACCCATACTTAATGGAAAATCGACTTTATGTTTACATAAACCACTCTTCTTTGAAATATGTCATGAAAAAGAAGAAAACAATAACTAGATTAATGTGGTGGGTATTACTACTTCAAGAATTTGATCTCAGTATCATCTCTGGATCCTCGATAGGAAAGGCACAAAAAATCAAGTCTCCGATCATCTATTAAGGTTAGAAATGGACATAGAGAAAAAGGTTGACACATAAATAAATGAGAGATTTGTTGATGAGCAGTTGTTTCAAGTAATCCATCATCAAGTAATATGGTTGAATCATAAAATAACTTAGTACATTAATATTGTCAATTATTTGGTGCGAGGAGTTTTTTCCTACATATGCATTTTGGTAGAAAAAGAAGAAGATTATGTACGATACCCAGAAGTACATATGGGAAGAACCTTACGTGTTTCAACTATTTGTAGATCAACTAATTTGACGGTGTGTGGAAGAGGATGTAATGGAATATATATTGTTAGGATGCCATATGTCCCCAGAGCACTTGTTAGTAAAGAAGGGTCTCATTTCTGTAGCAAGCAGCTAGAAACGACCTTAGCAAAATCTAATGTCAAACATCGAATCACCACAACATACCATCCCCAAGCCAATAGGTGTACAGAAGCATCAAGCTGAGAAGAGAAATTGATATTGGAAAAGACAGTGAACCCAAATCAGAAAGGCTGGAGCACATGGCTGTATGACACATTATAGTCATATTGAACAACATACAAAACTCCATTAGGTATGTTTCCTTACAGACTAGTTTATGGAAAAAAAATTCATTTTCCAATTGAGATAGAGATAAAAGCATATTGGCTCATCAAGGATTTTAGACCTTGGGTTAGATAGAGAACCATGTCTATTTTAGCTGTATGAGTAGGAAAAATTCAGGTTTATAGCCTTCGAAAATGCAAAACTATACAAAGAAAAGAGTAAGTTGTGACATGATGCCATGATCAATAAACGAGCATTTCTACCAATGCAACATGTATTATTGTTTAACTCTAGACTCAAACTATTTCCAGGAAAGTTGCGCTCAAGATGGACAGGATCATACATAGTAAAACAAGTGTCACCTCATGGAGCAATATAACTAACAACCAAAGAAGGTGAAACATTCATTGTCAATAGGTATTGGTTAATACACTACTTCTGTGGTACCATCGAGAAGACATGTGAGAAGCAAAAACTAGAATGTAGAGCGCTAATGGAAGTGAAGGATGAACCAGAGGACCTGGATAGCAAGTGGGGTTGCGATCCAGATGAATTTGGGAGTCATACTTAATGTCTAGCAGAGAATATTATGGTTGGTGTTGTAAAATTTGTACAATTGTATTATAAACCAGTTTCCTGTTAATTTTGTATAGTTAGTAGATTAGGAGTAGATTGTAGGAAGCTAAAGTGTTGCTATTTGGGAGGATATTCAACCTTAGGCGCAAACGGAAGGGTAAGCCATGCCCGAATAGATGAGTTTTGGGAAAATTTAGTGTCGTGTCGGGCACAAAAATTTGAAGCACCCAGTTTTAAAATTATAGGTTTGTGTTACAATACTAAACCCCGATGTTACAACATTGCATTTCGAACCAATATAATTTTGAAAAATAGGGTCAATGTCGCGACATCGCAAACTAGTGTCATGGCATGGAACAAATAAATAAAAATTTGGAGCATTCAAAGTTCAGTGCCATAACACCCATCCTCAGTGCCATGACACCGATACTCAGTATCACGACACCGAGTCGAATCTGCATAATTTTTACCTAGATTTCCATGAAACTAGCCAATCTTCCTTTTAAAAACCACATTCTTTTAACCCTAAAACCCCATCACTAAAAAATACTAAACACCCTCTTAAAACCCCACAACATACTTAACACCCCAAACACTCGCAATCCTCTCATTCCCATTATTTTCTTTTCTCTAAAATTTGAGTGTTCTTCTCTAGTGTACTAATGCATCTTAGTCATCGTCTCATTCTTTTCTCTTGATTGCATGTGCGAGGGGTCGTGTCAACAACAAACAAATTGTCGACAAATTCAAAAAGGCAAAAAAAGAGTTTACGTTTTCTAACTCTTAACCAATTAGCTTTTAACGTTTTGTTTATATTATTGGTCATTGGTTTTGGAAATATTAAGAGTAATTATGATGGATCCCGAGCAAATTTTAGGAGTACTGAATGACGAGTCATCAGTAGCTGATAATTTTATTATACTGAGAGAGAATGAACTTGAAAACTACCTCATAGGTATTCAAAAGAAAACATTCTTAAAAGAAAGGGGACCTCGTGCACTCTCATAAGTGGGGCAATTTTTGCAAACACCCAACCAATCCGACTTGCATTTCGGTGGTTCAGGAATTCTATGCTTCGTTCAAAGAGCATGAAGTAAGAAGACCATTTAGCGAACTATGGTCACATGTAATCGTGAGAGGAAAAGAGATATTAGTCTTCGCAATGGGAATTTTTGGTATTATTGTGTGCCATTCTATATGTATGATTTCATACAAAGAATCAGTTTAAAGTTTTATCCAAAAATAGATATGGATGAAGTCATAAATTACTTAACCGAAGGGCAAGGGGAATGACAAAGAGACCTAGGTACTAATGCTCCCATATCATTTCAACCATAGAGTTTGACCCGTATAGCTAATTTGTGGGTACAATTTATTTGGACTCGAATATACCTTGTTGTGAATGGTTCTAACATCAACACTTTCCTAGCTACTATGCTATATGCTATTTTATAGAAAGAAAATCTCTTCATTGGAACGTGGATATATAGGAGCATGATTCGTTGTGTGCGAGAAGAGAAAGTCAGACTACACTTTCTGTATATCGTAACAACCTCATGTAAAAAGGCAAAAGTACCCATGGACAGGTCAGAACTATTGTTGCGCCCAACAATGAATCCTATTGGAGACTCCTTTTATACACAACTATTTGCATCACAATTAAACAAGTCACCGAATGAAATCATAAATAAGAAAAAAGCGAAGAAAGTCCACAATCTCAAAAAAAAGATAAAGGGTAACAAAAATTTGAAAATGTTAGGAAGGAATTCATATTTTAGACTCTGAATGGATAATACGTTAGGCACAGGAGACATGAACATTGTATGAAGACTATGCACGGAGGCATGGCCTAAAGAAACCACAGTTCCCACCAATAAAGTATGGGTTGATGCAAGAATATAGTGACGACGACGAGGAGGACTTGAAAGAGAACAATGATGAAGATTGTACGAACCAAGGAGACTCGAAAGAGTGGAAACTCGATAACAACTTAATTCGTGCTTTAATTTTTTTATTATTTTATTTTAAGACTATAGTTAATTTTGAATTTGGATGATTTTATTTTATTTTACATTTTAATTTCTTAAAAAAAACTATGTGTTAATTTTATGTAGGAACAACACATATTAGATGGCACTACAAATTGGAGCGAAACCGATGCAAGGAGGACCACCCAACTACTTTTGAGGCACTACCGAGTGGTCTCTTCTCTTATCTTTTGGTTGCACATTATGGAGTTTGTGCCAAATAAAGTGCGAGGGTAACATAGAAATTTTTCATTTTTTTTCAAAAATGTTAAATTTTTGTTACTTTTTATTTTTATTTTTTAGTAGTTAAATTTTAATTTTTGTGTGATTGTTTGTACTCGAGCTTTTAAAAATACAAGTGATTGGTTAGGAGCATGTAAATAAGATTTTGTGTATAAACCGTAATTTTAGCTCAATAGTAAATGATTTTAGGTTATTTAATATTAAATTAGTTAGCTCACTTTGTTACTTTGTAAATAGGTGAAAGTGTGTTAAGTATACCCAATGACAAATACGTACATTAAAAGGATATATGTTTGTGTGAATTATAGGTTGTTAGAATGTCAAAATTTAGTTAATTGAATACATGTAATGAATTACCTAGGGATGACCTAAGGCATTGTTATACCTGGATTTGTAAGGTCTTAAGTGGCAAAAGAGTTTGGTGTTCTAAATTGAAAAGTTCACTAATCTGGTGGGTTCTTTTTGAAAATAAGAACAAGTAGCGAGTTGGTTGAGGAAAAATTGGGTTTCGACCATAGTCCTGTTAGTATGGAACTAAGACAAACGTTAGTGGGAGACATGATGATTAAGCTATTTCCATGTGGATGTGAATTCGTTTTGGTATTAATGGTTTGAAGGGAAATACATATATAAGAGAAGCATTCTTCTCCGGAGATGATTCTTTGGTTCTTATGTTCTTTTCTTTGGTCTGCCATGGAAGAGAGAAAGATTAAGGAATGCTCGTTCATGAAGGGGAGAGACTAAGGGTTTAGTATTAGAAATTGGAAGTCTTACATGCTAGTATGTTTTCTAATCTCTTTGCCTTAACAAATTCAAGAAAAAGAAGGTTGTTAAGGATTTCAATAAAATTATTAATTTTGTCATGTTGTGGGGTAATCTGATGGATAATCATTCAAATGGCCTTTGCATGCAAGAAATTATGTTTATTATGATTTTTATGGTCTCAGTCGGATTTTAATATAGTTGTTAAGTTGCATTTTATTAAAGAGGCTCGTGTAGCAAAGGATAAAGGATTGGTAGATGGATTTGGCAATGACTCCCAAGTGAGTTCTCAAACTCAGATCTTAATGGATGTTCTATGTCATAAATATATTGAATGTGATGTAGTGTTACCAATGGTGAAACAAATTGTGGTGAATTGTTGATGCCTTGTGTGTGCATTGGGTATTGAGTGCAAATACTATTTGGACGAATTTGATCATGATTGATTTGATGAGTGAAACGGTGTGATGTATGTTGTTTAATGAGATGTAATTGTATGTGTAAACTAATTATGTTGAGTAAATGATTTGCTTGGCTTGTTGCGTTCTTTCGTACTAAAGTATATGATTGACTGATAGTAAGTATGCTCATGATAAGTAAATGGAATTAGCAAGTTATATGTTGTATGATTCATAGCCTTTATTGGTGGAATGTGTGTATGATGTGCATTATATTTATGTGGCTTTGAGGGAGGTTCGTGTTAGAGTTGTGTGACCCAAATTCTAAGAGATTGCTTGCAAGTCAAGTTAAACAAAAATATATTTTCTTTCTAGAAGATTTAGTATTTATTAGTATAATATATTTAGCATTTATTAGTATAGTTTATTTGACTTACTAATTTAGCCTATAAATAGGCTCTTTTACAATCTTCGAAATAAGACACACCCACTAGATTAGAACTCATAACACATTCAGAGAATTTTGTGTTTACGTTTTTGGGTTCTTTGTTTTTCGGGTTTTCGGGTTTTAGTTTTTATCTCCATCTTTTGTACTCTTCATTCTTTTGCCATTATAGTAAAATTATCTTTGCCCGTGGTTTTTTATCCTCTTTATAGGGGTTTTTCCACGTTAAATTTGTGTGTTCATCTTCTCAATTTCTTCTGCTATTTTTACTTGTTTGTTGCTTAATCGGACGATCCTAACCAAATGGTATCGAGCTAGTTTAACTTTCATAGATTAGCCTGTTCGGAGATGGCAGCAACAAGGTTTGAAATTGAGAAGTTCGATGGTGAGACAAATTTCAATGTGGCAAGTTCGGATGATGGCAATTCTAGTTCAAAAATGGCTTGAAAAAGGTTGTTACAGGGAAAAAGCCTGAGAATCTAAATCAAACAGAATGGGAAGAGCTTGATGAAAAGGCCTTGTCTGCAATCTAGTTGTGCCTCACGAATACAGTATTGCAGGAGGTATTGATGGAGAAGACCTCATTCGCCTTGTGGAAAAGGTTAGAATCTCTTTATGCGACTAAGTCTCTGGCTAACCATTTAGTGTTGAAACAACGTCTATTTACGTTTCGCATGAACGAAGGTGAGCTTCTTAAAGATCACATCAGTCAATTCATTACTCTTTTAAATGATTTAAAGAACGTTGAGGTTCATATTGACGATGAAGATCAAGCTATGCTATTATTGTGCTCTTTACCCTCTTCATACAAGTCTTTCAGGGAGACCCTGATTTATGGCAGAGACAAACTCTCGTTCGAAGATGTGAAGAGTTATTTGTTGAGTAGAGACAAACTCGACAATGAGTTTGGTTTGAATAGCAAAGCAAATAGGCAAGCTTCTGTTTTGGTAGCATCAAATAAACGAGACAAAAGGTGTCAGTATTGTAAAAAGTTAGGTCACGTCAAAGCAGATTGTTATAAACTGCGAAATAAAAGAGCAGCTGAGAGTAACGAGGAAGATGTAGCTGGTGCTAATTTGGTTGATGAAGGCAATGATGATTTCTTGTTAGTTTCAACGAGCAATAATTCCAAGCTTACATCTGAGTGGATCCTAGATTCAGGATGTTCTTTCCACATGTGTCCCAATAGAGAATGGTTATCCACATACAGTTCAGTTGAAGGTGGAGTTGTGCAAATGGGAAACGATTCATCTAGTAAAATAATCGGTATTGGTAATGTTAAAATTAGGATACACGATGGGACGATTAGGACACTCTCAGATGTCAGGTATGTACCTGATTTACGAAAGAATCTCATCTCCTTGAGTATTTTAGACTTGAAAGGATGCAGAATCAACATCAAGTCGAGCGACATTAAAGTATCTCGTGGAGCTCTCGTTTTGTTAAAAGGTAAAAGAACCGGCAGTCTTTACATTCTGGAAGGTTCTACAGTGACCAGTGAAATCAGACGTCCCTCGTCCGTTACGGAGTCAAAGTCAACTCATTTGAAGCGGAGGCAACTTGGTCATAGGAGGGAAAAAGGTATGACTGTTTCGTTGAAGAGAGGTTCTCTTTTCGATGCAGGTTTTGAAAAGTTAGGGCACTGTATTCGTGAAAATCAGTCTCGGGTTAGTTTTGATTTGGCAGTGCACAAGTCGAAGGCTAGAAGTCTTCCAGCTTCTAAGCATAGATTCGACTCAGTTAATTCCCTGCATAGTTCAAGATAGGCCCGTGGCGGGTTTTGGCAAAGATGGCATTGAAAGAATTCGTGTCAAGGTGGAGATTGTTAGAATTGTGTGACCCAAATTCTAAGAGATTGCTTGCAAGTCAAGTTAAACAAAAATATATTTTCTTTCTAGAAGATTTAGTATTTATTAGTATAATATATTTAGCATTTATTAGTATAGTTTATTTGACCTACTAATTTAGCCTATAAATAGACTCTTTTACAATCTTAGAAATAAGACACACCCATTAGATTAGAACTCATAACACATTTAGAGAATTTTGTGTTTACGTTTTCGGGTTCTTTGTTTTTCGGGTTTTCGGGTTTTAGTTCTTATCTCCATCTTTTGTACTCTTCATTCTTTTGCCATTATAGTAAAATTATCTTTGCCCGTGGTTTTTTATCCTCTTTAGAGGGGTTTTTCCACGTTAAATTTGTGTGTTCATCTTTTCAATTTCTTCTGCTATTTTTACTTGTTTGTTGCTTAATCGGGACGATCCTAACAGTTCGGTTGGACTAAGTGTAACATCCCTAACCCGTATCCGTCGCCAAATTAAGGTTACGAAGCATTACCGAAAAAATAGAACATTTAAGCGTACATCTCATACATAATCATAAACATATCATATAAAAATCATCCACATATGTATCGTCCCTAAATTGAGCCCTCGAGGCCCTAGAAAGATATTAGAAACAATTCGGGACTAAATTGGAAATGTTTGGAAAGTTCAAGAAAAAGTTAGAAAAATTTAACTACAGGGGCCACACGGTTGTGTGGTCAGGCCATGTGCCTCATACGGCTGAGACACACGGTCATATCCCAGCCCGTGTCCTCACCTGTGTAACTCACTAAGAAGGGTCACACAGGCGTGTCACACGCCCGTGTGGCAGGTCGTGAGCTAGGCCGTGTAGCTATCTGACTTGCATGCAATAAAACCTATAGGGGACACACGGTCGTGTCGCTGACGTATGCCATGTCTCTGGCCGCGTGGACATGAATTTGCCCAAAATCAAGCCAATTCCATCACCAAATCATGCATATACCTAGTATCTTTTTGTACACATAATCAAAGCATTAAAACATGACCAAAACTTACATGTAAGGACCAAATCAATAGTCCAAAATCAATCAACTAATATGCCATACAAGGCACCTCAAATGCATTCATCTACAACTTACTTAAACGTGCATATAATTGGTAACATTTCAATCATTAAACATAATTCAACTTCTAACAAATCATGCCACAAAAATGACCATAAACACTTCATCACAAACTTACCATTTGAGTCATACCATTCATGCATCTACCCAAAATGAATTATTTTGGCAAGCGTCAAAAGGTACCAAATCTAAACAACTTATACATGCCAAATCAACATCTAAGCATTCAACTAAACATCATTATAACTCCACCTATACATGTTAATATTATCATTTTCCATACATACTAACCTAGCTCAAATATGAACTAAAACATGTCACAAATATCCATTTTCAAACCATCATCAACATGCCAAGATGTCCATATTAACAAGTACTTTAAAGTAACCAAAATCACATAATTTGGTAAGGCATCAAGGTGTACCAAATCGTCATAGCTTTCCAAAGCTTATACATACTAAAAAAACATCAACACATGCATCATAATACCATTACAAATCACCCTATACATGCCAATATAAACCTTAGTGAAATTACTCAAAATCTACCAAATTGTCCACCAGATAGTGTGATAGATCTTTGAAAAACTTCCAACCGATCGAGCATCTGATAATTTGTAAAGTAAAGGAAAATGACTACGCAAGCAATGAATGTTTAGTAAGCTCGTATAAACTTTAAGCATAATATACCATCTCAATAATGAACTTTACAAAATTGTATAAACCTTTATCAATGCCATAAGACTAATAAAGCCTATATAACACCATCAAACTCACAAGTTAGCATGCTTGTTCATGATACATATGAAATCAACAATATATATAAACATAACATTTAATTCATCATTGTTGCCATATGATCATGTTTCATTCCATTTACTTACTTATCGTTTCCAATACCATGAGTTTAATATAAGCCTATTTAAGTATCATCAAGCTCGCATGTTAGTAGATTCATTGACAATTATATAAACTCATTTATAACATAAATAGATTTCATAAGATACATTACATAAGTATAAACCTTTTCATAAATTTATGAACCTTTCCACTAAGTCACTTACCGTTCCATTCCTTTTCTTACTCATTTCATTTGCATAGTACAAACTATAAGCATAAAAATCAACCATAACCACAAGCTTGACATAAGCCTAAACAACATCATCAATCTACAAGTTAGTACGCTTGTTCATATATATATATGATACCATCCATAAAACATGTGTTCATTATGTGTAAACATAAACTTTGCACCTTTAATGTTCCATAATTTCATGATTCAATACAACTACATACTTACCTTTCCATTCCCTTTTCTTACCCGTTGGACCATTTAGAATTTCATCGGATACTCAGGTAAGCTCACACGAAGTGTGCTTAAACATATAACCGTTACCTTTCCTTTACATCAATGATCACAAGAGCTGTAAAATGAGCTTGCTCACACAAGCTGTGGGTCAGAATATATGGTACACGATACTCCTCACATGAGCTATGGAGTATCCGCAACAAATACATGACCTCATCCATCGGTAGGACATTCAAGAACAACACCCGAAACATGAAATCCCTAATGACATGTCATTTGTATCTAAGAATTCCTATGGTTCAATCGTGACTCGTTAACAGTCAATTCATTTTAACATTGATACGTTTACTGATTCTGGTAGCTATCAGATTACCAATCAGATCATATATTGAATCAACCCAAAATTATAACTTATACTAATAATGAAATGTTTTAGATCATCTAGAAGAATTCCAAACGAATATGTTACATAACACGAGAATGCCTAACTTGGCAAAAGATTTAGATTCCATAGAGTAATATTGAAGGAAGAAAAATCTTTCAGGCGTTCCCTTCTCTCCATATATATACACACCAGTACCTCTTAATCGATCTTGACAAGTTTCAAATGCATACAGAAGTTGTCCCCTTAATGTCGTACAAAATTGGGAGAGAGTAAATAAAAAAGATCTGATACCGGTGCTATTGACCAGTCAATCTTTCTATTAACTTCCACCCAATCATATTACAAAACCCACCTTGCACACCTTTCGAGTAAACTTTGCGTACCATACTCACGGTGATAACTCGTATATGACATGGCCTTAAAGACACATTATCCCCTTACAACTTTAACATATACCTACAAGGCGCGTCATGCTCAACCAATATTCTGAGGCGTACTCTTTGCTTGTAATACTCTTTCTTCAATTGAGAAATACTATGAGAATAAATCCTTAAATACTTCTATGGTGGATACTCTATGTGTCAAACATTAGTTCCCTAAAAATCTATTAATTGGTGGACTACACCACTATAGTATGCTAAACAAATAACTTCACATCTACACACCTTCTTCTTCGGTCCGCCAGATTTGGGATGTGACACACTTAAATGGTCATGGATCATTCAACGTAGTGGGTGATGATACTAGACTTCAAGAGATCAATAGTGATGATGAAGAATGTAGAACTCTTTATGACATGCCTAAGGAATTGCCCACTTCCCTTGGCGCTATGAAGCTTGAAGAGGAATTAGAAGCAAAAGGTGAAGGACTTCAAATTATTGATCAACCAATTATTTTTGAGCCACTTCAACCTAAGGACTTCAAATTATTGATCAACCAATTATTTTTGAGCCACTTCAACCTTCATAAAGAGTTAGAAAGAATGAAATAGCAACATAGACTATTGGTAATGTTCACGATGGAATCAAAACTAGTGGCGGATTAAGACAGAATTATAGAGACGTGGTTTGATTGACTTGCTACACTTCTCAAATCAAACCTAACCAAGTTGAAGATACACTGAAGGATGCGAATTGGATTTAAGTTATGCAAGAGGAGTTATAGTATTTTGAGAGAAATGAGGTTTGGGAGTTAGTGCCTAGACCATCTAGTTTCAACATAATTGGCACCAATTGGATCTTCAAAAGCAAAACAGATGAACATTGCAAAATCATGTGCAAGAGAATGAGACTTGTGGCTTAAGGTTACACCAAAGTGGAGGATATTGATTTTGAAGAAACAGTTGCCCTTATGGCAAGGCTTGAGGCAATTCAATTAATTCGTATTATGGTTGTAGATCTTAATATTAAGTTGTTCAGAAGTGCTTTCGTGTAACATTTCCCAAAGAAACCCTATCGGTCATAAGACAGTGTAAATTTAGAAAGAATATGTGATAGATTCTTAGTGAAATAATATGTAAAATCAATAAAAGAGAAATTTGATGAATGAAAAAGGAAGTTGAATCAAGAAATATGACATGACATATTAATTTAAGGTAGAGACTAAATCATAAAAATGTGAAAAGTGTTGTGGCTTTAGTGTAAGTATTCAAAGTTTTGGAGTCATAATAGAAATATTGAACAATTGAATGACAAAAGTGAAAAAATCGAAGGAGGAAAAAGATTAAAGAGTAAAATAAATTGGTGATTGAGGACTAAAATGAATAAGTGAAAAGTGAGAGAGATTAAATTGCAATTTTACCAAAAGAGAAAAAAGGCCTAAAAGTGAATATTGAGATATTTCAAGGGCAAAATGATCATTTCTCAAATAAGATAAACATCACATATTTTCATGTTAATAATTAAGGATTGGTGTTGAATAGTGATTGGTTGAGTATTTTATTATTATTACATTTTAGAATATTTTATTAATTACTTAATTATTAAGTATAATGAGAAAAAGAAAAGGAAAAAAATTTCTTTTTTTTTTCACCATACTGTCATTCACCATGGGAGAAAGTTTTGAGTTTTATTCAATTTGGTCCTTTCCATCAAAATTCATCATTTTCACCTAGAAATCAAAAGAATTTCTATAGCCTCCAAGAGGGAAAAGTGAAAAGAAAACTATGGTGAGTATGACTATCATTATGGATTCGTGAGAAATGAATTTGGAGAATAGAGAAAATCAAGCTACGGCTTGAAATCAATAGGACAAGGTAAGAACATCAAGATTTATTCATGTTTTTAAGCTTGATATTGTTGAAAATGCATGAAAATGATGTTGAAGTAGAGTTTACTTATACAAATTTTTTTGTACTTAATATGTTGGTGATAAGAAAAAAGAGAAAGTGATGGAAAATATTGTAGAGAACGTAAATGAGATGACAAAGATGAGAAAAGATAGTAGTGAAGTTAGTAAAGTAAAAATTCTAAAAAGAGACAAGTACTCAAATGAATTATAGTTAATTTTAAAAGGACTAATTGAATTATGTGGTAAATTAAGTGTATTGGTATGTAATAAAATTGACAAAGCAAATTCTTTCAAGAATATGTAAGCTATTTAGAAAAAAAACCAGTAACAGTGTCTCAACTTTGAAAATTCACCAAAATTTATAGAAACTGTGTTAAAGGTTGAAATAAACATGAAATTGAAGCCCATCGAGTCTAGTTTTGTAACCTCCCTACCCCGACCTAGAAGTTATGGTCGAGTTCTGAAGGCTACATTGGCCACCAAAATGACCTAGTAAAATTATCGGAGTTCTTAAAATAGTCTTTTTTTAAAAAAAATTGTTTATCTTAGAAGAAACTTAGCTTATCATCTATTTTTACTAAAACTTACTAGTTTTGAAAACTAATTGTATTTAACATTTTCCTTGTAATGTGGACAATTTTTGAAAAATTAGTTGATTTCAATCTATATACATTTCAAAATTCTCATTTACATAATATCGTGGTGTAGAAGTGACATTCAACATAGTTTTAATGAAAAGTAAGTATTTCATGCATAATTAAATAAAATCCATGTTTCTATAACCTAAAATCAATATAAACGTCAAGCATGACAAATAAACCCCAAATTAAAAATCTCATGCCACAGTTCATATAAAATATAGTTCCCAAATAACAAAAATTATAAATATTAAGTCAAAAATACTTTTAATGAAAGTAATCCGAGCTAAGACCTTGAAATATCGAGTTCTTGTCCTAACCTTGCTGGTTATATGAGAATATTGAAATAAGACGAGTGAGCTTAAAGAGGTCAGTATGATTCTAACCATAAGAAAAATCACTGCAAAAATAGTAGACAAAGCTTACAAAATAAAAATTCTCAGAACAATCAGCATTGTATAGCAATAAAGAGTTTAGTAATTTATTTGAGCATGCTTATGAATGACAATGCAGTTCTTGGTTAACAGAAATAGTTCCTACCCATACTCTACTACACACCATAGTAAAAGTTTCCTAGAACTCATCCATCCCTATAAATCGCATTGTGGATATACTACCAATAATTGCAAATAAACTGCTAGTAAAATAAAAAGTGGGTAAACCATCGTAAATGTTAGATAAAAAGTTTCCAGATAAACTGCTAGTATGTTATGGATAAACCCCTAGTGTTTGTAGATTTACAACTGTCAATACTTCCTCCTTTCAAATCATCCCAATCCCAATGCTATGCAATATCACATCCTAATAATAGCACATTGTAGAAACAATAGTCATGCTTATCATGAAATCAGTTTAATAGTAGTAGTAGGCATGCTAAAAATGTAATTAGCAATACAGAAGCAGTGGCAACAATAACAGATCATGAGTATACAAAGACATTAGACATGTATCATTCATATATTTGCATATAACAATAATAATTCAGTCATTTATATCAAAAATTTCAAAATATACATAATATCAAGGTCTCAATTATGTGCACAAAAATTCTAAAAACAATTTAGAAACTAAACTAAACGTTTCAAAATATTCTGGGAAAAATTGTAAAATAAGGGTCACACAACCAAGTGGTTAGGTCGTGTGAAAGGGCTAAGACCATGTGGAAGGGGTACACAACTGCGTGGCTAGGATGTGGCTGTTTGCAAAATGCTAAAATGCACTACAGTAAGGACACGGGTGTGTAATAGGTTTTTGATCATTTGATTCATAGGGGTACCCTAAAATAACAATTGCACACAACCATGTGGTCTACCTGTTTGCTTCACATATCCGTGCGACCCTAAAATTTCACACAATCACCACTGATTCACTTATAAAAACACAAACCTCGCACAACGGGTCTAATTTGCACTCTTCATGGTCAATGCTGATTCGATTTAGCTAGATTCGATCCTTCAATGAAAAAAACACATGAATTAATGGTTGGTATCAAGATTTTGGAAAGATTATCAATAATTTGGCAAGATTCAAAAAAATTTGATTACTTAAACCAAAAGATTAATGTTGGTTATTCGTACAATGAAATTATGAAATCTAATCATTGAAACGAAGTGTACTTATTGTCCTTTGGCAAAGATAATGAATGCTACTGATTACAATTCTAAATACCAATAGAAATTAAATGGTTGGGGACTGATTTGATAGGGAAAGAAAAAGAATCAACAGTTCAAAGATTGAAAAATATGGTGCAAGAATGATGGATTGAAATTTCTTTCTAATTAAAATCTCTATTATTAGATTAACTTGATCTATGGATCCCTCTATTAGATGTGACTCAAATCTGATATATTTATGTCCTCCTATTTTTAGGATTGCTTGCAACTCAACTAAATTATGCTAGATCTACTCTTAAAAAGGGTCTATTCCTCGTCTAACTTAAGCACATCAAACATGGATAAATAGTATAGAAATATTAAACAAAGAACTAAGCACACATAATTGAGAACAAGATCTAAGTATTTATTTCGTAAAAATAGAAATCAAATAGTAGAATCCATGCTAGTGTTCATCTCCCTATGTATTTGGAAATTTTGTTCATGATAGCAAAAAAAAATCCCAAAGGGAGTATAACCATAAGAAACAAAGAAACTCATAATAAAATTCAAAGAAATCAAAAGGAGATCTTCAATCTTAATGAAAATCTACTTCAGAATCCGCTTCAATGGTGTTTTTCGAGTTGTTTTCTTGAGTATTCTATGACGGCTTTCTCATATCTTCTTATTTTTATCATACATAAGTCATAGAATGCCCGAAAAACCTAAAAATGCATTTTTCCACATATTTGGAGTGTGATTCGCAATATCGACACGATCTGGCACATGGTTGTGCGGCATCCCGTGTGCCTTACATGATTGTGTGTCCAGCCCGTGTGGCTCACACGCTGTGTGTCCAGCCCGTGTAGCTCTTGAAACTTGCTCTGGTTTTCTGGTTTTCGATCATTTTTCACTCCTTTTGCTCCCAAAGGCTCTCCTAAGTATAGAAATATGAATTTAACGGATTAGGAATATAAAATTCACCATTTAAATTGAATAATCACCCAAAAACACATTAAGAATGAGACTAGAACATGTTACTTTTGGCATTTATCAATTATCATAATGCGAACTATAACCTACATATCACAATAATTCATAGTGAGATTTTAGACTCACACATAACAATTATGCATAGTAAAACTCCTACTTGGATAAACAAATATCCAAGGGCTTGGCCTTTCTAACAAATAAATATGTAAAAATAAGCAAATGAATAATTGCATCAATAATAAAAATGAATATATAATAATATACATATTATTATTTTTGATGAAATTACAATTCTTATAGAATTTTATTAAGGAAACTATATTTTTAATAAAATTTAAAAAAATTCAAATAACCCAAAAATTTAATTATATGCAATATTTAATTCAATGTACTTAATGGTCATTTTCTATTCTCACCTCACCGCTACTACTATGTTTGAATGTATTAATCTCACTAGTATAATAACTTATCTCACCCCCACCATTGCTTTTAACCTCATCACAGGCAATCTCACCTGTGATCCAAAGGAAGTTAAAGTCTCTTCGAGGAAGGTGGGGGAGTTTTAAGTTAATTCACCGAACTTGATAAAGGAGATTTATAACTATATAAAAAATTAAATGTGTTGATAAATTTAATAGAAATAATTTAAAATATTGTTGAAGAAAAAAAGTTAAAAATATTCACAATAAATTTAAATAAAAACTACAACCAATAAAGGTGATATAAGACTAATCAGGTTAACTTTCTTTAGTTTTCAATAATTTATCATAAAAGAAGTCTTTTCATGTTTTCTAAGCATATTTCTTTATGTTTGGATTGACTTCTATTTTGGCAAGCTTTTTTGGTGCTTCTTTTGTAGTAAAATTGGAAGAGAGAGTGAAACGAGCAGGAAGAAAAACAAAGATCTAGCACCGCATTTTGGTGTCTCATGATATATCAACTTAATGTGTTGCAACAAAAGAAACAAAATCATGATAACAACACCAACTAGCAACCCCGATAGAAGAATTCAAGTCTTTCAAGGGCAAAATTTTCACATCCCAAAAATCGGGTTAGTAGAATTAGGTATTAAATTGTGGGCTTGAGAGAAAAATTAAGTTTAATATCATAGAAATTAATATAGGATAAAATGATTAATTAAATAATAATGGTAAAAATAAAATATTAACAGAATTATTGGGTCTAAATTTGGGTGGTGAAAATTTGGATTAGGTGGTCGTTTATTAAATAATTTAAAACAAATTTTAAAAATAAAATCAAGTTTGAAAATAATTGAAAAAAATGTGTTTTAATTAGACTAAGGACTAATTTGAAAAAAAAAGAGAAAACTGGGAGTTTTTAAAAGGCAATTTGAGTCCAAAAGTGAGGCGTTATAAGGAGATTCATTTATTCAATGTGTGGTGATAGAGTCCACTTATAGGCGGTGATAGAGTCCCCTATATGTTTCATAATCAAAAAAATGTCACTTTATCATTATTTGAGATATATGAGTTACGATATGGTATGAATGAATTATTATATTGAATGAACTGCTGTTTCATATGAATTGTTTTTTTATGTGAACTGTGTATTCTACGTGAATCGTTTAATTCGTGTGAACTGTTATCTTGTGTGAGCTGTAATAAAAACGAATCGTTTTAAGTATGCCTATTTAACCTAACCTGATTGATGTGTTTATTTGTAGTATATTTAACACAGATTTAAGTCTTATCACTCATCGATATAACAACCTCACATTTTTCACCTAAGATTTAGATTTATCTCCTCTAAGTTTCTCGTCATGAAAACTTTGTGTATAAACCGAGTGGCTCAATTGTTAAAAAATGCAATCTAAAAGATAAAATTCCTAATAAATAGAAGAAGTGTTAAAACTCTCCACACCCTTTTACCTACATAATTTTTTCAATATATAACAGTTTAAGGCTAGATAAGATAAAGATAAAGATAAATTATAATAACCAGCCCGCTCGAGAAAATAGCAACACAATCTGCCATAAAAATATCTCCATAAATTCCATGATAAGTCAGTCACCTTTAAGATTGCTTTCAAGTTATTCGACTCGATCTCGTTCAATCAGGAAATCTGATTACTTGATCCGATTCGATCCAATCTTAAAGGATTTGTTGCTTCATATCGATCTTCAAATATGTGTCAGCACAAGTCCATAATATCATCTATGTTATGGTCTACCAATTTTGGTTCACAAATATTTGTCAATATAAAATAAAGAAGGTTATATGGCTTGTACTGTGCTAAGTGTAGTGGGCATTGGTCACATAATCGCCTCAACAATATCTTCCAACAATACTACCATATCTAGATTCTAGCTCCGCTACAACACCCACCAAAAAAAAAAAAGTCCTACACCAAAATAAAATATAAAATTCACAATATAGGATGTTGGGTTTATCCTACATGGATTGGTTTGACTAAGTCTAAATTTCTCACAACCAGTACAGTTTGTGGGAAGTTTTGAGCCCACGATCCTTACAATCTTGTTTAAATTAAAGAACTGGGATTAAAATATTTTAAAAAATTAAATATAATAAATGATATTTTTATATTTTCATATAATGATACATGAAATATGTAAATATAATTTAACATAATGATACATAAAATATAAATTAATCTAATTTTTGTATACATTTTAAGTAGTTATTATAAATTAATGTATTTTGATAATTTTCTCTTCCAAATGCAAAGTCAAAAGCGAAAATGACCTAAATTAAAACTTTGGCTTTTGGGTGGAAAAACACTTTTCCACCGTAGTTTTTACTCTAAAAGCCAAATGTTCTTCATTGGTTATTGGAAACACGAAAATTTATGTGTTTTTACATGCCCTTTTTAACTTAAAATCCTGCAATTTCGGTTAAATTCTTTTCGGAAAAATAATTAAATATTATAAAATAATAAAATTATGTTAAAAATATGAACATGATAAATTTTAATTAATTTTATAGTTAATTTTGATTAATTTTTACTATTTTCGACATATTTGCACAAAGGGCGAAAATTGGCTCGGTAGATAATGCTCGAAGAATAAAACCAAGAAGCAATTTGAAGCATCGAGACAAATTTATTTCTAGCCTAAGATGGTCCAAAAATGTGTGTTAATTCATAATATAATTAATTTTAATTTATTCCCAATTTAATTTGGGCTAAATAAATTATTATTAATTAATTATGGAAAAAAGGTCCAGTTGAACCACATTGGTTGAACCGAATCTAGTGAACTGAACCAGCCACCAATTGGGCTACCGAGAACCGTCCATATGCTGACCCAAATCAGCATTTTAGCTGACTAAATAAGATTGCAAAGAAGCCCTTAAAGAACTTTCAACCTTGCATTCAAACCCCTCAAAAAAATGTGGCTTTATGGATTTGCCCCAGGCTATTTTTAGCAAAGTTGAATCTCTCAACTTTGCCATATGTGTGGCTGGCCAAGGGGGTCTCTTTGGCTGATGGAATTTGTATGTATGAGCAGTAGTTAGCAAATTACCGCATTGCCGTGAATTTTTTTGTAGTAGTATAAACATAAGTTTAATAATTCTAAGTTAAAGGAATGTAATTAATCCAACACAATTATATCATCTTGATTAAACCTTATTTGAAATTGTGCTTTAGAACCTTTTTATTTTTAATTTTTTCACTTAGTTTTTAACCGTTAATCTTTAATCATCTTTAAACAAAAATATTTTCCATCACCAAAGTGTTTTAACATTAATTTCATAAATATTCCTTTTTGCAGTCCCTGTGGGTACGATAACTCGACATTTACTTTTCACTTTATTACTTGAAGCGATTGTGTACACTTGCACATTTTTGTCGTTCCAAGTTTTTGGCACCGTTGCTGGGGACTATTTAAAAAAAAGCCATTATTTGTGAATCTGTTTTTACGTTTTGGTTTATTTATTTTCCTGTTTAAATCTTTACTTACTTAATCTTTCTCTGATTATTTCAGGTGTTTATGAGTATTGACCAGATTATCGACTTACTCCCTGTGGACCCTGAAATAGAACGGACCTTTCGACAATGAAGAAGAGAAGTGAACCGGAGAAGGACCAAAGAGATAAACTTTGAGAATATGAATCAAGGAAACGGAGCAAACCTTGTTCAGAATCCTATCCTTATTGCTGACGACAGGGATAGAGCTTTCCGATAGTATGCCGTACCAATATTTAATTATCTTAATTCGGGTATTAGGAGACCCGAAATTGAGGCACAACAATTCGACCTGAAGCCAGTCATGCACCAGATGCTTTAGACTGTGGGCCAATTCAGTGGAATGCTTACTGAAGATCCTCATCTTCACTTAAGACTAGTTATGGAAGTGAGCGATTCTTTCAAGTTAGCTGGAGTACTTGAAGATGCATTACGACTGAAGTTGTTCCCATATTCGCTAAGGGACAGAGCTCGTGCCTGGTTGAACTCATTGCCACCGAACTCTATTTTTACATGGCAAGAGTTAGCCGAGAGATTCCTCATGAAGTATTTCCCCCCGAGCAAGAATTCCAAGTTCAGGAATGAGATCACAGCCTTCCAAAAAATGGATGATGAGTCCCTGTATGAGGCATGGGAAAGGTACAAAGAGTTTTTACGAAAGTTCCCTGATCATGGAATCCCACATTGCATTCAACTTGAGACATTCTATAATGGTCTCAACGCTTACACGAGGATGGTAGTGGATGCCTCTACTAATGGTGCTCTCCTTTTTAAGTCTTATAATGAGGCTTACGAAATTATTGAGAGGATTGCTAGAAACAATTATCAATGGCCAACCAATCGAGCAGCGTCAGGAAGAGTCGCTGGAATACATGAAGTGGACGCTCTCACTTCACTCACATCTCAGATATCTTCATTATCCTCAATGCTTAAGAATCTTACCACTAATGGGTCTAACAGTTTTGCAGCCCAACCACCTAACCAATTTGAGAATATAGCCTATGTGTATTGTGGGGAAGGACATTTGTTTGAAGAATGTCCATCAAACCCCGAATCTGTATATTACATGGGTAACCAAAACCAAAATCGAGGGAGGCAAGGACTGCAATCTAACTTTTATAACTTATCAAGGTGAAATCACTCGAATTTTTCCTAGAGTAACCAAGAGGCTGGAAACAGTAACACTTATGCCCATCCTAGACCAACTCAGCCACCTAGTTTCCCCCAACAAGTTTAGAAACCAACCCAAGCGGAACCATCCAATAGCTTAGAGAATCTATTGAAGGCATACATGGAGAAATACGACGCCACTCTAAGGAATTTGGAGAATCAAGTGGGCCAGCTTGCTACTGAACTCAAGAATCGACCACAATGTGCTCTACCTAGTGACACGGAAAATCTGAGAAATCTGGGAAAGGAACATTGTAAAGCATTGACATTGAGGAGTGGAAAGATAGTAGAGCCCAACACTATCGAAGTTGAAAAAGAGCCAGCTGATGCTCAAGATTTAGAAGAAGTTCAACCAAGTGTTGAAATTCCAGTTTCAGGACTAGCTTATTCTGATCAACTAACAATGTCGTTAGATGTAGAATTACCGCCAAAGACAAATCAACCAGAACAGTCCCAGTAATGAAACCACCACCACCACCCTACCCTCAAAGACTTCAGAAACAGAAGAAGGAGATTCAATTCAAGAAGTTCCTTGACGTACTCAAGCAACTTCACATCAACATCCCGTTGGTTGAAGCACTTAAGCAAATGTCGAACTACGTCAAGTTCATGAAAGATATCTTGTCTAAGAAATAAAGATTTGGAGAATTTGAGAGGGTAGCTCTGACAAAGGAATGCAGTGCATATATTTAAGACAAACTACCCCCAAAATTGAAGGGTCCTGGATGTTTTACTATACCGTGCAACATTGGAGCAACATATTGTGGTAAGGCATTATGTGACTTAGGTACAAGTATCAACTTGATGCCTATGTCAATATTTAGGAAGTTGGGGATAGGAGAAGTTAGACCAACTACAGTTACGCTTCAACTAGCAGATCGATCCTTAGCACATCCAGAAGGAAAAATCGAGGACGTATTGGAACGTGTAGATAAGTTTATCTATCCTGCTGACTTTGTAATTCTAGTTTTTGAAGCAAACAAAGAAGTACCAATCATCCTAGGAAAGCCGTTCCTAGCAACTGGAATGACCCTTATTGATGTGCAGAAGGGCAAGCTCACTATGCGTATTTAGGATGATCAGGTAACATTTAACGTCTTTAAGTCTATGCGATTTCCTGACACAAGGGATAATTGCTCCGCAGTGTCTGATTTAGAGGATTTAATAGCGAAGAAGGAACTCAACTATGTTGAGGACCCACTGGAAAGAATTTTGACATTGGATCCTCCAAATGATGAAGAGGAGGATGAATACTTAGCTTTTCTAGAAGCTAATCAAAATGGATTTAATGCGCAATCCCATTTTGAATCTTTGGAGTTAGAAAAGAGGGACTATTCCCAACCAAAAGCTTCGATCGAAGAGCCATCTAAATTAGAACTCAAGGTATTACCTTCTCATTTAAAATACGTTTATTTAGGTAATGCTTCTACTCTACCTATGATTGTTTTAGCAGAATTGACCACTAAGCAAGAAGAGAAACTTATCTTAGTTCTGAAACAATTCAAGAAGGCCATCGGATGGACCATAGCTAATATTTGTGGTATTAGTCCATCTGTATGCATGCATAAAATTATCCTGGAAGATGGTAAAATAGGGACAATCGATGGACAACGGAGACTGAACCCCATTATGAAGGACGTAGTAAAAAAAAGATCATCAAGTGGTTAGATGTGGGTATCATCTATCCCATCTTAGACAGTTCATGGTTAAGCCCGATCCAGTGAGTTGATACTAACTAGAACGGTTACAGGATGGAGAATATGCATCGATTACTAGAAGCTGAACAAGGTGACTAGGAAAGATCACTTTTCTTTACCGTTCTTGGACCAGATGCTGGATAGACTCAAAAGATGAGATTTCTACTGTTTTCTCAATGGATACTTAAGGTATAATCAGATTACAGTAGCACCGAAAGATCAACAAAAAATGACATTCACCTGCCCGTACGGTACGTTTGCATTTAGACACATGCCATTTGGTTTATGTAATGCACCTGCTACATTTCAAAGATGTATGATGTCTATTTTTACTAATATGGTTGAGAAATATTTGGAAGTTTTTATGGATGGTTTTTTAGTATTCGGAGATACTTACGATGATTGCTTAACCAAACTAATTAAGGTACTAAGGCGATGCGAAGAAACGAATCTCGTACTCAACTGGGAAAAGTGCCATTTTATGGTACGAGAAAGAGTTGTTCTAGGGCATCGAATAACGAGACCTGGGATCAAGGTAGACAAAGCAAAAGGTTGATGTTATTGAGAAACTCCCACCTCCAATATCTGTAAAGGGTGTGGGGAGCTTTTTGGGCCACGCCGATTTTTATCGAAGATTTATCAAGGACTTCTTCAAAGTTCCTAAACCCTTATGCAAATTATTAGAGAAGGACTCTATATTCAAGTTTGATGAGGAATGCTTAAAAGCCTTCAACGATTTGAAGAGTCGATTAATCACGGCACCTATAATCGTCACACCAGACTGGGATTTGCCATTCGAATTGATGTGTGACGCAAGTGACTTTTACATTTGGAGCTATCTTGGGCCAGCGAAGGAACAAAGTTTTTCATCCCATATACTACACAAGTCGAACCCTAATAGGAGCTCAACTGAATTATACGGTAACAGAAAATGAGTTACTTGCTATTGTGTTTGCTTTCGACAAGTTTTGATCTTATCTGGTAGGTACCAAAGTGATTGTCTATACGGACCACTCAGCAATTAAGTATTTACCTGCGAAGAAAGACACTAAGCCAAGGCTGATCCGATGGGTACTTCTATTTTAAGAGTTCGACCTAAAAATTCAAGATCAAAAGGGAGTCGAAAATCAAGTAGCAGATCACTTGTCGAGATTGGAGCCACAAGATGGGAATTCTGAGACGTTTCCAGAAGAACATATCCTGAAGGTAAATCATGTCCATAATACCCCTTGGTTTGCTAATATTGCTAACGATTTAGCTTGTGGTTTGATGCCAATTGATAAGACGTATCAACAAAGGAAAAATTTTCTTCACGATGTGAAGTACTATTTTTGGTAAGAGCCATATGTGTTTAAAAAGTGTGCAGATCAGATGATCAAGAGATGCGTGGCAGAAGATGAAATACTGAAGATTTTATACCACTGTCTCTCAGCTCCAAGTGAGGGACACTTCGGAGGTACACGTACAGCGGCCAAAGTATTGCAAGCCGGTTTCTTTTGGCCAACACTATTCAAGGATGCATATGCTTATGTGAGGAGCTGTGATCGATGTCAAAGGGTTGGAAATGTCACCAACAGAAATGAGATGCCTCGAACAAACATCATTAAGGTAGAGTTGTTCGATGTATGGGGTATTGACTTTGTTGGTCCTTTTCCTCCGTCTTGCGGTCACAAGTACATACTAGTAGCAGTAGGCTATGTGTCTAATTGGGTCGAGGCTGAGGCATATCCGACAAATGATGCTAAGGTTGTGATGAAGTTTCTGCAGAAGCATGTGTTCACAAGGTTTGGAACCCCAAGAGCTATCATCAGTGATGAAGGATCCCACTTTGTGAACAAGTGGTTAAAATGGTTATTAGACAAGCACGGAGTGAAACACAAGGTTGCAACATCTTACCATCCATAGACAAATGGGAAAGCTAAACTAGCAATAAGGACATCAAAGGCATACTTGAGAAGGTAGTTTGCCCGAACCGACGAGATTGGTCCACAAGATTAGATGATGCTTTATGGGCTTACAGAACAACATACAAGACACCGTTAAGGATGTCACCCTAAAGGTTGGTCTTTGGGAAAGCCTGCCATCTACCATTTGAGTTAGAGCACAAAGCTTACTGGGCTCTTCAACAGCTTAATTTGGATCCTAAGCTCGCGAAAGAGAAACGGATGTTCCGAATGTTCTCATAAGAAAATGCCAAATTACTTAAAGAAAGACTCAAGAAATGGCATGACAACCATATTCGAGTTCGAGAATTTGAAGTAGGTCAGCAAGTCTTGTTGTTCAATTCCAGTTTGAAGTTCTTTCTAGGTAAGCCAAAATCACGTTGGTCTGGTTCATTTACGATTCACCAAGTCTATTCATATGGATTTGTTTAACTCTAAGGTAAGGGAGGTAATTTTTGAGTTAATGCTCAGCGCCTGAAACATTATTGAGAGATAAAATTGAACGGGATAAATCTCGTTAATTTTATCGGATACTTGATTTTTCGTTTTTCTTTTTGAATAAATGATTTAGGGTATATTTTCGAGTAAAGTATGTTTAAATATATTCTGCCTAGGAGATTGGAACTTAAGTGGGACCGTTTGTGACCCCTCCAATCTTTCCTGGGAATGTATTTTGACATAATTTTCCAAGAAATTATCCCCTAAATGGAAAAATAAATTTTTAGTTTCAAACAAAAGGGTCAATTTTGATCCAAGTTTTAATTTGCAACTCAATTTTAAATTTTCATTAAGTCTAGGGACTTAATTGAATTATTTTTAAAATTTAGTCGTTCTTTCGTAAATAATAAAAAAACTAAGTGCCTTTCTTTGTGAATATTTTCAAAAAGCATCTATAATAAATATCTTTAATATTATTAATAATTTGATAAACTTTAATATATTATTATATTATTTATAATTTATATATTAATTTTTATCAACTTAGCTTAGAATTAGGATTATTTAGGAATTTTTTTATTTCTGCACAATAAAATAAGAGATGTGAATCAAAAGTAAATATGGACAAGTAGTAAAGTCTAAAGTGTGGCAATAGGTATATACATGTCCAGAATTGGATCTAGGAAGAGCTTGGTACTTAAGCAGTCAAATTGACTCACCACCTCTTTTCTGGAATCCTACTTGGTGTATAGTATCTATTCACTTTAAACAATGAGGACATTATTCATTTTAAGTTAGGGGGACCAAAAAATGAAATTATTTCCACTCAGAATAATTTTTTTCTTTTAATTATGAATATGATATATTTTTGTTCAATAAATTTGAATTTTGTTAAGTATGCTAAATTTAAGTATGAATAAAGTTTGATTATTTCAATAAATGGTTATGTTAGCTTAATAATGACATGAAATGTATTTCTAATAAAGCATGCAAATCATACCATAAAATTTTAGTTCTTTCGGAAAGTTAGGCATGCATGAAAGTTTAAGTCTTTAGAGTTGACTTAGTAGTTTCTTGAGGCGAAATCCTAGGAAGCATGGAATGCTGAAAATGATTTAGGCAACTGTTGTTTGGACCGTTTGAGCCTTTCAAGCCAACCATGATGAAATTTTTATCCTTTGAAACCCAACTTTGAGACTTTATGGCCTAATTTTATTTGAACCCTTACAAAGTTAGCCATCACTTTTCTTAATTATCTTAAAAATGTCCCAAACACTAGACTCAGTACTATTTCAGAGTATTCTTTGAAAATAAGTTTGGGGGAGTTGCAAAGAAGTATGAAATGCTCTAAAAATTGTAGTACATGCAGTAAAATACTCGAAAAAAAGCATATGTACTTGAAGTAAATTGCACTAAAGAGCATGTGAAAAGGAAAGAAAAGTTGATGTATCGATACAAGCTGAGTCTAGGGTTTTTTAAACCTAAAATTATCTATCTTTTACCTACCCCTAAGCCCAGCCACGTTACAAACTTGTTAAAGACTTATTGATTCAAAGTTCCAATGTTACCTACATTAGTGGAGAGAAATTGCTCTGTTCAACATATGAAGACATCAATTAAGCTTAATGATTGCAGTTTAATTTTGAATAAGGGATTAAAATCAAATTGGCAGGGATTAACAGGTCTTTATTAAGAAACAGTTAGTCTAATTTTGCTATTGTAGTAATTGTTGAGATTAATTTGAACGATATATATACTTGAGTAGCATAATTATCAAATTTCTTGTTTTTGAGCATAAGTATATTGATTTCATGATTTTGGAAAGAATATTGTTCTAAAGGAGTTTTTCAAAAAGTGTTTTCGAGAAAATTCTTTTCAAATTTGTGCATTATTCGGGACGAGAAATGAATTAAGTTTGGGGGTGTGGAAACACGAAAATTTATGTGTTTTTACATGCCCTTTTTAACTTAAAATCATGCTATTTTGGTTAAATTATTGTTAAAAAATAATTAAATATTATAAAATAATTAAATTATGTTAAAAATATGAACGTGATGAATTTTAATTAATTTTATAGTTAATTTTGATTAATTTTGACTATTTTCGACAGATTCGCACAAAGAGCGAAAATTGGCTCACCAGACAATGCTCGAAGAATAAAACCAAGAAGCAATTTGAAGCATCGAGGTAAATTTATTTATAGCCTAAAATGGTCCAAAAATTTGTGTTAATTCATAATATAATTAATTTTAATTTATTCCCAATTTAATTTGGGCTAAATAAATTATTATTAATTAATTATGAAAAAAAGGGTCCAGTTGAACCGCATTGGTTGAACCGAATCTAGTGAACCGAACCAGCCACTAATTGGGCTGCCCAGAACCATCCATATGCTGACCCAAATCAGCATTTTAGATGACTAAATAAGCTTGCAAAGAAGCCCTTGAAGAACTTTCAACCTTGCATTCAAACCCCTCCAAAAAATGTGGCTTTATGGATTTGCCCCAGGCTATTTTTAGCAAAGTTGAATCTCTCAACTTTGCCATGTGTGTGCCCAGCCAAGGGGGGTCTCTTTGGCTGATGGAATTTTCTATTTTTAGCAACCACAATCAGCTATAAAAGCCACCCCGTGCTGATCATTCAACTCATCCCTCACACTCTTATCCTCTCTCACTTTCTCTAAACTTTTCCTTCCCATTTCCCCTTTTGTTCAAGTGTCAATTTCTTCTCTTGGGAAAGAAGTCCTAATCAGCCATTTTTGAGCAGCAATTAAAGTATTCATAAGCCACCTTGATAGCCGCGGACAACGGAGAACAAACGACAGAGCAATTAGTCAAGCCACAGAGAAACACCGGATTTGCTTCTTGTCCCATATCTCTTTAAATTCCATTGTTGTTTTGACAAACATGTTTATGAATATTTATGCTATTGAAATGGTTATTTTAATTAATTTAGTTTGAATTTAATCTGTGTCGGGTTGATTATATTTTGCCTGCTTGAATTATAAAAATTGTGTTTGTGCTGTTATAGGCCTCAGTAAGATGCTTGATTAAGTAAAATCATGCCTAAGTTATTCTTGCAATATTAATTGTTAGATAACTAATGAATTAATTATTAAATCGTATTGAAATTGTAATTAATCAACACAATACTTAATCAGCGCATGTTTATTCTTCTAAGGTAGCTGAAGTTAATTTAGCATTGTATTTGGCGATACATATGCCTTGCATAACTTGCAAGATTATTGTGATTAAACTGTTTCAAGGTAGAAATACTCTGTTACCTTACTTGATCTTTTATATGCTTGTGAATATTGATTAATCGCTTGGATTGACATTGAAAAATGTTCAAGAGATTGATTAATTTAAGAAGTATGTATGAGCAGTAGTTAGCAGATTACCGAGTTGCCGTGAATTTGTTCGTAGCAGTACAAACATAAGTTTAATAATTCTAAGTTAAAGGAATGTAATTAATCCAACACAATTATATCATCTTGATTAAACCTTATTTGAAATCATGCATTAGAACCTTTTTATTTTTATTTTTTTACTTAGTTTTTAACTAACCCTTAATTTTTAATCATCTTTAAATAAAAATATTTTCCATCACCAAAGTGTTTTAACATTAATTTCATAAATATTCCTTTTTACAGTCCCTGTGGGTATGATAACTCAACATTTACTTGTCACTTTATTACATGTTGCGATTGTGTACACTTGCACATTTTCGTCGTTCTAGTTATACGGTGGAAAAGCTCTTTTTCAAAATTGGGACTAAGTCATTTGTCATTAATCAAGCTATGTTCTCCAAAAAGAAACATAGGAAAATAAACTTATTTTCGTAAAATTAACACACGCTTGGGTTGAATCCCAAGAAACCATATTCTATTATTTTAAAAGGAAAGAAGTGTTTTTTTAACCTTATTTATTTATTTATTGATATTACAGTTGAAAAAAGTTAAAACAAAAAAGGTCTCACCAGTTATCTGGTGCAATTGATTCCATTGATAATCCAAATTAAGTGTGCAAGCCATGAATGTTCCTAAATGAAGTTGTGGGTTAGACTACTTGTTGCGATTGTGTACACTTGCACATTTTTGTCGTTCTAGTTATACGGTGGAAAAGCTCTTTTTCAAAATTGGGACTAAGTCATTTGTCATTAACCAAGCTATTTTCTGCAAAAATAAACACAGGAAAATAAACTCATTTTTGTAAAATTAACACACACTTGGGTTGAATCCCAAGAAACCATATTCTATTATTTTAAAAGGAAGAACTATTTTTTAACCTTATTTATTTATTTAATGATATTACAGTTGAAAAAAGTTAAAACAAAAAAGGTCTCACCAGTTATCTGGTGCAATTGATTCCATTGATAATCCAAATTAAGTGTGCAAGTCATGAATGTTCCTAAATGAAGTTGTGGGTTAGACTACTTCTAAATTTATGGTGGAAAAGTTATAGTTTTTATTGCTGTAAAGACCATGGTTAGCACTTTAAGCACTTTAAATTTAGAATCACACAGTTACGTAAAAAGCTTATTTAAAGCCAATTAAAAAGTTCGTAGCTTAATAAATTTACTACAAGCTGGTATATTAAAGCATTAGATATTAGGGTTTTCCTCCTTTTTCATTGTCTTCGTGGTTTAAAATTTAGCACCTACCATATCGCCCAACTAATTGAACCAAGAAGAAAAGATCCTAGGAAAACTACAATGGAAGTAACTAAGCTAAGGCTTGTTCTCCTATTTTATTTTGCAACGCTAATTTCAAGGCTATGGGAAAATGTTACTAAATTTGATGACTTTTGGAAACAACGTGAAAAAGAAGCTAGGAAGCTTGCGCTAAAAGCTTATGAACCGAGCCCAGAAAATATAACAAATCATTTGAACTACAATGTTAACAAGTAAATTACAGTTTTCTCTTCTATCTCTCCTTTTTCATTTTTTATAAAAATGGTCATGGTTTAGTTATAAACAAGTTATATATCAAAACTGAATCGATAGACCTATTGAAGGTCATCGATTAAGAATATCTAACTAGAAGTACAAATAGAACGAGATGATACTTTAGGGGTAAACACAAAAAGTACAATGGACCATGCTTGGCAACCAATCCGATTGATAGGTGTTGACAATGCATGAAGAATTGGGTCGAGGATCAAAAAAGATTAGCAAACTGTGTGCTTGGTTTTGGACACAAAACTCATTGTGGACAACAAGGATAATACTAATTGGTAATAGATAATTCTGATAATGATGTTATAAATCCCAAACCAGGAACTTTACTTCATGTTGTGATACAAAAGAAACAATTATGGATGATTTTTTCTCATGATATGAACATCAAATTATCACAAGAGCTAATAGTTCAAAGTGAGAAAACAATTGATGGTCGTACAGCAAATGTTCATATAGCTTATGGATGCGACATTACACTTCAATTCACAATATTCATGTTCATCATGTTGTTGAAAGTCGTGGTGGCCTTATCAGGGACTCTATAGATCACTTTGGTTTTCGAGCGTTTGGTGATAGGGATGGTATTTCCATCTTTGGATCATCGAATATTTGGCTAGATCATATTTCAATGTCTGAATGCCAGGACGGACTCATTGATGTAATCTAGGGTTCCACTACCACCACCATCTCAACCTATCATTTCATTCATCATAATGATGTAAGTTTTATCATGTAATACTCAACAAGACGTCACCATGTTTTCAACAAAACATTCTTTGATTTTACTTTTAGGTGATCTTGTTTGGTGCAAGTGACAGCTATTCTCAAGATCAAATGACCCATTTGCAAAAGAGGTACATCAAAGTATAATAAAAAAGTTGATAGCCTTTTTTTAATTGGGTAATAGTAATAAAAATCGCTTGACCTTAAATGTATATGTTGTTGTTCCATTAACCTTTTATTTCATTGCATTTCTATAGATAACCCATGTGATTTATGCACTAGAGTCAAAATGGAAGAATTGGGTATGGAGATCTGAAGGAGATTTATTCATGAATGGAGCCTTCTTTAGAACATCCAAACCATCATCATCTTTCCAATTCACATTTAACAAGAAAGATATGGTTGAAGCCAAGCCTGGAACTTTTGTTGGAAGACTCACTCGTTTTGTAGGGGCTCTTAACTGCAAAAAGAAGTATGGAGTGGTAGAAAAAACTCTTAATTCTACAACAGTCTTGAAAACATTATTTCTCTTTTGTTGACATGTAAAGATGTTAGTGATATATGGAAAATATCTCCAATAGAAAAAATTACTGTGGCATCGATTAACACACTATAATGTAATGAATGTATTATTATTTTTCTTAAATTCAATACAAACAATTTATTAATTAAAAAATCATTTTAAATTACATTTAAATTATTTTTGTTTATAAGCACCAAATAAGCATATTGATCTCTTATATCTTCTTTCATTGCTTTAAGGCTTTATTTGGAAATCGATTATAAAAAAGCCTTAGTTAGATTGTTATTGAACTTTAGCTTGATATTAATGGTTGTTCATTGTTTGTATATGTAACACCCCTTACCCGTATTCGACACTGGAATAGGGTACGAGGCATTACCAGGACACAAACGCTTGTAAACGTGTTTAACAATGTTTTAAAATTTCATCTAAATTAAAACTTTCAAATTTTTAACATGATTTTATAATTATTCACAATTTCTCATGCTCACAATTCAAATCATATCACTAGGAATTTTTATTTAATTCACGTACAATTCAATATTAGTAATTTCAATACTAAAACGTATTTTCCATTTAACTCAACGTTTATCGATTATACCATTCATTAATACATTTATGAAATTCTCAATTTTTCAATGAAAATATCACTTTAGCTTAAATAACAACATCAATTCAACTCATCATCCCCTTTTTCATCATTTTTCACTTCAAATATGAACTTACTATTTCATTACCTTTCCACACCCTTTTCCTATGCATATCACACAAGACATAAACATATCGTTCAACCATAGTCGCTAGCTAGTGCATTTAAGCATAATTCTTTTTGGAACTAACCACATGATAAACCATTTCAATAGAGATTACATAATTTAAACCTTACCACCCTGTCATGATCACAAGCATATTTCCATTTAGGCATTTACCATTTCAATGCATAACTTATAAGATTAACGTGGAATAATCCAGTCACAACTTGGGCAAAGCCTACGCATGTACGTCAAATATGTTAACCAAATAAACATATAACATAAGCATTATAAGCATGGATGAGCACAACAGATATTCATGTATCAAACTTACCAAAATGTTTTAATTCATAAACCATTCATGACATTACTTCAAGCTAAATCATATTTCAAATGTACCATAAACACATACTATGAAACTTTATTTTCCCACATGACCTTAAATCATGACCAATAATGCGCAAATATAAGCATCATTTCTATTTCATCGTTTATCAATTATAAACGAGAATATTACCAATTATATACAAATAATTCATATATTTCCCAATTTTCCTCCTCCTCTTCTCCATTTCACATCCTTAATGTGTATAACACACTTAAACAACATTATCCATACTATCACTATTTTCCTGTATGTAAATTCAAACTATCTGTCAAAGTCAAAGTCACTAATTTATTTATATCTCAAGCTACCAAGCTTCAAAAAAAGATCCGTTAATTTTCCACAAAACTAAACTCACGTATATTATTATCATAAAATTTTCAAAATTTTTGGCTTAGCCAATAGATACAGTTTATTCTTTAAATTTTCCCTATTTCACTGCTTGACAGTTCTGACCCTTCTTCAACAAAAATTAATTATTTCGTAGTACAGAATTAAGATAATGTTCTCATTTGTTTCTTTTGAAAATAGACCCATTCTAGATTCTAAAAATATAAATTTTATCCCATAATTATTTTTTTACAAATTTTAATGATTTTCCAAAGTTAGAACAGGGGATTCCAAAATCATTCTACCCCTATCTCACTAAAATTCAAATATATCATAATATAAAACTCATTTGCTTGCTTTGTCTCTTTTATGTGAAAATAGACTCATTCAGCTTTAATTTCATATCTTATTCACTCTCTAATTTGATTTACACCATTTTTGGTGATTTTTCAAAATCACACAACTGTTGCTGTCCAAAACTATTTTGTTGCTAAATTTACTCTTTCATAATTTCGCTTACTCCATTTCATCTTACCGATGATTTGATCAAATATCGAGCACATTTTTCATAAATTTTCACACTTATACCTGCACTCATTCATCACATAGTCATATTCAATTACACTTAGTCGTTACATGATCTCATGTATTTCACTTAGTCAATTTCCCGATGAACACTTTGGAATAATAACAGATACACGGTGGATCAGCACACAGCACCACCCTTATAGTCAATGATACTAGGTGGAATCAGCACATAGCAACCATCTTCATAATCAATGGTACCCGGTGGAATCAACACCAGCAACCACCTTTATAATCAATGATACCCGGTGGAATCAGCACACAACAACCACCTTTATAATCAATGGTACCTGGTACACGTAGTAGCCTGCACATAGTACTACACATGTGACCATTACCATCTCTTTCACATAGTGGCCTGCACACAGTCCGTGCCACACATGTCATCATTATTGTCACTTCATTCGTATCTTTTCTATTCCGGAGGTTCAATCGAGAAATTTTTCACTTTTCTTTTTCACTGATCAAAGTCAATTTCTCGTCTTTCTTGATTTATAATAACACATTTCACTTATTTAACATTCACATTATTCAATTTAGTCCAAAAATCATACTTTGGAAAAATTACATTTTTGCCCCTAAAGTTTCACAAAATTATGATTTTGTCCCTAGGCTCGTAAAATAATTTTTATTCAATTTCCTTGCATTTTAGGCCTAGCCGAACCATTTTTATAACTATAGCATTCCACAATTCTCACTTATTCACACACTTGTGACATATTTTATAACTTTTACAAATTAATCCTTCTAGGCATTTTCATCGAAATTCACTTAGTAAAAGATGTTCATCACACTCCAAATATTCATATTCTTCCATAAAACATAAAAATACATGCATATAATTCATGGGTAAATTTTTAAACACAAACCCTAGTTCAAAATAATGGTAAAAATAGGTAAATCTTGTTACGAGGATTTCAAAAACATAAAAATCATTAAAAACGAGGCTAGAACAGACTTACAATCGAGCTTGGAAGCTTGAAAAACCCTAGCCATGGTTTCTCCATGCAATTTTCAGCCAAGGGGTTGAAGATGGACAAAAATTGGCTTTTAATTTTGTTTTTAATTCATTTTAATAACTAAATAACCAAAATGCCCTTAATGAAAAACTTTGGAAACATGACTAACCATGTCCATTTTTGTCCACCAACTTAACCAATGGTCTAATTACCATATAATGACCTCCAATTTAAAATTTCATAACAATTGAACACCTCTAACATGTAGAACTCAACTTTTGCACTTTTTACAATTTAGTCTTTTTGACTAAATTGAGTGTCCAAACGTCAAAATTTTCACGAAAACATTTTTTGAAACCGTAGACCATAAAAATATAATAAAAATAAATTTTGTCCTTTTCAGATTTGTGGTCCCGAAACCACTATTTCGACTAGGCCCAAAATCGGGCTGTTACAGTATAGAGATTCAATTATGGGTAGTTTTGGAAATTAGTTACCCATAGCAAAGCTTCAGAATCTCTTTTATCATTTAACTCGTAAAGTTTGTACCTAAGATTTTTTTTCTTGGAATACATCCCTTGAAATTTACAACGGTTGTAACCATTACTTAACAACGATGTATATATACCTGTAAAAATCAAAGGTCGTTAAGTTGAATAATATGAGTGCACATTATTGGGTCTTGATCTAATCTATTTCTTTTATTTTTAGTGATTAATATAGTTTTTACAGAATTTTTTTAATAGTCTCATTATAGATTCTGATCATATATACTCTTTTTTTACTTAATGTCTAGAACTACCCATAGTCCCTCCCCAACCCATAAATAGGAGAATAATGCGCTTCAACACACTGGAACTCACGTTCTTCTGCATTGGCAACAATGTCCGTGTCAATAGAGCTAAGACTCAACTAGCTTCACTATAATAATTTTTAAGTGTGATATATATATTCCTAAATATTCATTATTGATGTCCAAATAGATTAAGTTTCAATTTATTAGGTAAATTGATTTAAGTTTCTTGATTTCTATTATTTTATGGATTGTTTATCCATATATTTGTCTTAATAGACTTAGAAAATATTTTTTTGTTTTATTTCTTTTCATAAATTACACTATTTGTAGAATGTAATAAAGTTTTTAAAATGGTCAAATACAAAGGCTATAAATGGGTGATTTCTTGAAATTTGTAGCTGAAAATGTTCTCTTAAAATATCCAAAATGGTGGATTGTTTGGAGAAAAATATTCTTATAATGCAGAATATAACCCATATCACAATAATTCATTGTGAGATTTGAGACTCGCACATAACAATTGTGCATAGTAAAACTCCTACTTGGATACACAAATATCCAAGGGCTGTCCCTTTCTAACAAATAAATATGTAAAAATAAGCAAATAAATAATTACATCAAGAATAAAAAATGAACATATAATAATAGATATATTATTTTATTGATGAAATTAAAATTCTTATAGACTTTTATTAGGAAATTATATTTTTAACAAAATTTAGAAATTTTTAAATAACCTAAAAATTCAATTATATGCAATATTTAATTCAATGTCCTTAATTGTCATTTTCTATTCTAACCTCACCACTACTATTGTGTTTCAATGTGTTAATCTCACTAGTATAATAACTTATGTCACCCCACCATTGCTTTTAACCTCACCATAAGCAATGTCATAGGTGATCCAAAGGAAGTTGAAGTCTCTTAAAGGAAGGTGCGAGAGTTTTTAAGTTAATTCTTGAGACTCAAGAAAGAAAATTTATAACTATATAAAAAATTAAATGTGTTGATAAATTTAATATAAATAAGTTAAAATATTGTTGAAGAAAAAAAGTTAAAATTATTCACAATAAATTTAAATAAAAACTACAACCAATAGACGTGTTATAAGACTAATTAGGTAAGCTTTTTTTAGTTTTTAATAATTTTATCATAAAGGAAGTCTTTTCATATTTTCTAACCATATTTCTTTATGTTTGGATTGACCTCTATTTTGGCAAGATTATTTGGTGATTCTTTTGTAGTAAAATTGGAAGCAAGAGTGAAACGGGCAGGAAGAAAAGCAAAGATCTAGCGCCACAGTTTAGTGTCTCATGACACATAAACTTAATGTGTTCAACACAAGAAACAAATTCATGACAAGAACACCAACTATCAATCCCGATAACAGAATTCAAGTCTTTCAAGGGCAAAATGGTGTTTTCATTATTGTAAAAGAATTGTACTATAAATAAACACCTTAAGCCATCAAAATGATTAGAGAATTTTAGTTGAGGTGTTAATTATTTTTCTCAATGAAAACAAACATGTTATTATTAAAGGTAAAAACCATTCATTCTCACCTAAGTCCAACTAAACTCCATAACATGAGAACACAAACCAATAAACTAAAGACACCCCTAGGAAAAAAAGAAAGTGTACAATGCATTGAGAATATACAAAACATAATCTCCAAAACTTAAACATGAAACACCAAGCATAATAAAAACACCACAATAGGCTCCGGAAACAAAAACCAACAAAATAAAATTAGATCACCACCATTCAATAATGAGACAAACAATAAATAAATCCTTACAACACGAACACCACAAGGATCCATTCTAGAGAACATTAATTAAATAAAAAAGTTTAGTAATAAATATCAAAGAACACATAAAACATAAGAAGAAACCAATTAAAACTATTAAGAACAAGGGAGAAATGTTACGAGTAGTGCCTAATTGCTTTTCTCAGTACAAAAGGAGAAAGATGAACACAATGCAATTGTTTGCATAGTTTGGTTTCCCAATGTCTACGAGGCCTAGCCTCAAGAGATAATCCACAATCTTTCAACCTAATATAAAACAGTGATTTAAGTCTTATCACTCATCGATATAACAACATCATGTTTTTCACCTAAGATCTAGATTTATCTCCTCTAAGTTTTCTTCCATGAAAACTTTGTGTATAAACCGAGTGACTCACTTGTTACACAATGCAATGTAAAAGATAAAATTCCTACTAAATAGAAGAAGTGTTAAAACTCTCTACACCCTTTTACCTACATAAGTTTTTCAATGTATAATAGTTTAAATTTAGATAAGATAAAGATAAAGATAAATTATAATAACCCCCCTATGAAAATAGCAACACAATTTGCCATAAAAATATCTTCATAAATTCCATGATAAATCAATAACCTTCAAGATATGCTTCCAAGTTCTTCGACTCGATCTCGTTCAATCAGGAAATCTGATTGCTTGATCCGATTCGATCAAATCTTCAAGGATTTGTTGCTTCATATCAATCTTCAAATATGTGTCAACACAAGTCCACAATATCATCTATGTTATGGTCCACCAATTTTGGTTCAAAAATATTTTTCAATTAAAAATAAAGCAAGTTATATGGCTTGTACAGTGCTAAGTGTAGTGGGCATTGCTCACATAATTGCCTCAACAATCTCTTCCAACGATACTACCATATAAGGATCTAGATTCTAGCTCCACTATGGCACCCACAAAAAAAATCCTACACCAACATAAAATATAAAATTCGCAATATAGGATGTAGGGTTTATCCTACATGGACTGGTTTGACTAAGTTCAAATTTTCACAACTAGTGCAGTTTGTGGGAAGTTTTGAGCCCACTTTCTTTGCAATTTTGTGTAAATTAAAGAACGGGGATTAAAATATTTTAAAAACTTAAATATAATAATAAATGGTATTTTTATTCTTTCATATAATGATACATGAAATATGCAAATATAATTTAACATAATGATACATAAAATATAAATTAATCTAAATTTTGTATACCTTTTAAATAGTTAATATAACTTAGGGTATTTTGATAATTTTCTCTTCTAAATGCAAAAGTCAGAAACGAAAAGGGCCTAAATTACAACTTTGGCTTTTGGGTGGAGAAACACTTTTCCACCGTAGTTTTAACTCCAAAAGAAAGTGTTCTTTATTGGTTATGCGGTGGAAAAGCACTTTTTCAAATTTGGGACTATGTCATTTGTCGTTAATCAGGCTATTTTATGCAAAAAAAAAACACAAGAAAATAAACTAATTTTTGCAAAATTAACACACCCTTAGGTTGAATCCCAATAAATCATATTCTATTATTTTAAAAGGAAAGAATTGTTTTTTTGTTAACTTTCTTTTTGTTTATTGATATTACAGTTGAAAAAAGATAAAACAAAAATGTCTTACCAGTTATCTGGTGCAATTGATTCTATTGATAATCCAAATTAAGTGTGCAAGTCATGAGTGTTCCTGAATGAAGTTGTAGGTTAGACTATTTCTAAATTTATGGTGGAAAAGTTATAGTTTTTATTATTGTAAAGACGATGGTTAGCACTTGAAGCACTTTAAAGTATTAAAAAGCTTATTTAAAGCCAATCAAAAAGTTCATAGCTTAATAAATTTACTACAAGCTAGTAGATTAAAGCATTAGATATTAGGGTTTTCCTCCTTTTTCATTGTCTTCGTGGTTTAAAATTTAGCACCTACCATATCGCCCAACTAATTTAACCAAGAAAAAAAGATCCTAGGAAAGAGACATATATAGAAGGAAAAGTACAATGGAAGTAACTAAGCTAAGGCTTGTTTTCCTATTTTCTTTTTCAACGCTAATTTCAAGGCTATGGGCAAATGTTGCTGAATTTGATGACTTTTGGAAACAACATGAAATGGAAGCTAGGAAGCTTGTGCTAAAAGCTTATCAACCGAGCCCAGAAAATATAACAAATCAGTTGAACTACAATGTTAACAAGTAAATTACAGTTTTCTCTTCTATCTCTCCTTTTTCATTTTTTATAAAAATGGTCATGGTTTAATTATAAAAAAATTATACATCAAAACCGAATCAATAGACCTATTGAATGTCATCGATTAAGAATATCTACAATCACTAACTGTACCAAGGGTTCCAAATTCAATTCCCTTAAATACTTCCAATATCTTTAACCTTTCTTAAATTGTATGTTAAATGAAGGCATTATATACATTACCTTGGGCAACTTATTTTAGGGTTCTTGACAAAGCTAATTGCAAAAAAAAATCATAAAATTTGAGGATCTTATTACGATTAGAACGAGAAGATACTTAAGGGGTAAACACAAGAAGTACAGTGGACCATGCTTGGCAACCAATCCAATTGATAGGTGTCGGCGATGGATGAAAAATTAGGTCGAGGATTGAAAAAGATTAGCAAACTGTGTACTTGGTTTTGGACACAAAACTAGTGGTGGAAAAAAAAGAGAATACTAATTGGTGATAGATAACTATGATAATGATGTTATAAATCCCAAACCAGGAACTTTACGTCATGTTGTGATAAAAAAGAAACTATTATGGATCTTTTTTGCTCATGATATGAAAATCAAATTACCGCAAAAGCTAATAGTTCAAAGTGAGAAAACAATCGATGGTCGTAGAGAAAATGTTCATATAGCTTATGGATGCAGCATTACACTTCAGTTTGTGCATAATGTCATCATTCACAACATTCATGTTCACCATGTTGTTGAAAGTCTTGGTGGGCTTATCAGGGACTCGGAAGATCACTCTAGTTTTCGAACGGTTGGTGATGGGGATGGTATTTCCATCTTTGGATCATCGAACATTTGGCTAGATTGTATTTCCTTGTTTGAATGCCAAGACTTGCTCATTGATGCAATCTAGGGTTCCACTACCATCACCATCTCAAACTGCCATTTCACTCATCATAACGTTGTAAGTTTTATCATAGAATATGTAACAAGACGTCACCATGTTTTCAACTAAACATTCTTTTCTTTTTCTTTTAGGTGATCTTGTTTGTTGCAAGTGACAACTATTCTCTAGATCAATACATGCAAGTCATAGTTGCTTTCAACCATTTTGGCTATGAATTAATACAAAGAATGCCTAGATGTTGATGGGGATTCATTCATGTTGTTAACAATGACTACACTCATTGGAAAATGTATGCCATTGACGGTAGCACACATCCTACCATTAGTATCAAAGGCAATAGGTTTATTGCTCCAAATGACCCATTCGCAAAAGATGTACATCAAAGGATAATAAAAAAGTTGATACCTTTATTTAATTTAATAATAGTAATAAACATAGCTTGACCTTAAATGTATATGTTATTGTTCCATTAACCTTTTATTTCATTGCATTTCTATAGATAACCCACAGGATTTATGTACCAGAGTCAAAATGGAATAATTGGGTATGGAGATCTGAAGGAGATTTGTTCATGAATGGAGCCTTCTTTAGAACATCCGGGCCATCCTCATCTTCCCAGTTCACATTTAACAAGAAAAATATGATTGAAGCCAAGCCTGGAACTTTTGTTGGAAGACTCACTCATTTTGCAGGGGCACTTAATTGGAAAAAAAGTATGGATTGTTAGAAATAACTCTTAATACTACAAAAGTCTTGAAAACATTATTTCTCTTTTGTTGACATGTAAAGATGTCAGTGATATATGGAAAATATCTCCCATAGAAAAATTTAATGTGGCATCGATTAACATGTTATAATGTAATAAATGTATTTTTTCTTAAATTCAATACAAACAATTTAAGAATTAAAAAAACATTTTTAAATTACATTTAAATTATTTTTGTTTATAAGCACCAAATAAGCCCTAAAGACATTTAAATCTGTCAAGGATGATGTGTCATAGACCATAAAGTGTCACGACGTAGCCTTGAAGACATGCCCAAAGAAGCAATCTTCCATCAATGTCACGACACAGGCTTGAGGGTGTCGCAATACCAAAGTGAGGTGGTCACTTAATGAAGCAAATGTGTTTTTGTTCGTACAACACAATTGATTGAAGTTTTTTGGCCGTTTTTTGGTTAAGATGAGGATGTTAACCTAGGCCTATAAATACCATTGCTCAAAATTTTTTAGGGGAAATTTGCCTCCCTTTTATTTTCATTTTCATGCTTAGCTTTTAGATTTTATTTTTAGGTTTTATTCTCATTATGTTTTGTTCTTAGAGTGTTCCAGATTGTGAATTAATAAGAATTTTTCAAGGATTGAGCTTTAACTTTCAATACATATTCAGGATGTTTCTAATCTCTTTATTTTGTTTTGAAAATGTTTATGTTTCAATTCAAATCCATGATGTTTGTTAGATCCATGAGTAACTAATCCCTTAAAAATATTAACGAGTGAATGTGGGATTAACTAATGGCTATGTAGGGTTTCTCAACTGATCAGTTGGTTGGGAAAAGAACGTAAGCTTTAAGCTAAACGACCCTAGGAAGTCCTGTATGTAACAACCCGTTTTTAAGTGGTGTCGGAGATAGTGATTTCAGGGCTACAAATTCGATGGGTGAGTCTGTACATATTATTATTTATTATTTACGAGTCAAATATAGAGTTATAATAAATTTTGATTTGAAAATTTATGCTATTTTAACGAATAATTAAGTTCAAGTGGTATGTCCCTAAATTCAAGTGGTTTTAGAAAATAAGGTATCGGGACCTCGTTTCTATAAACCAAGCCCGTAAGTATTTTATTAAATATTCACAGAGTGTTATTAGGGTTATATAAAAAAATTTTAATAAATTTTAAGGTATAAATATTTAATTAGGTAAAAAGACTAATTGGTGAAAAAGCATGAAATAAAGGCCTTAAGTAGTAATTCTACCTAATTTAAGTATAATGGATGATCATGGCTTGGCATTTGATGAAATTTGGTTTAATATTAAAGGGAAAATGGTAATTAAATAATTAAACTTAAAATTAAGTAAAGACAAAGTATATTCTTTTCCATTTGGGATGTTGGTAGCTGAAACACCATTATTAAGTGAAGAAAGCTTTAGCCCAAAGCTTAGATTTTCTGCATGGTATTTATTTGATACTTGTTTTTAATGATTTTTATGTTTTTGAGTTCGTATTAACTTAATCTAGCTATCCCGAAGGTCAATTTGTAAAAATGTTAGAGGTTGAGGGACATGCAATGAATGAATTTGATGCATTTATGAAGTTTATTGATAGAATATTAAGTTTGATTGATGAATAAATTTAATTTGTTAATTGATTTCTAGTGATTTTGAGTATTAGGATTTAAATTGTTGAAAGTGCAAAATTCATTGGTGTTAATGTAAAATTTGAATAAATATGGGCTGTTAGGGAACCTTATAAAAATTGGCTAGCATGAAATTGTATTAATTGTAGCTAGATTGTAAGTTTCAAGTTTAAGGACTAAATTGCACAAAAATTAAAATGTTAGGGGTAATTTTTAATTTCATGTTAAAATGAGTTATAAGCTAGAATTAATGATTTTAAGCTATTTGAATTATTTAATTGCAAGAAATTATTATTTAGATCAAGAAATGAGTGAACCGGGACTAGACAGAGGAAAAGCTAAGGTGGCAAATTAGTTGTTGGATTCGTTTTTACAACCATTTGTTAAGGTAAGTTCATAACTTGATTAAATCAATTAGTTGTTGTTTCGGTTGTTTAATATGAATCGAGTTTGTTGGCTTGAAGGAAATGATTAAGACCATAGTTGAAAGACATTATGGCACTATACTGGAAAAGACCATAGTTGAAAGACACTATGACACAATACCAGAAACGAGTAAGACCATAGCTAAAAGATGTTATGGCATCACGATTCTATCGAGTAAGACCATAGCTGAAAGACACTATGGCATCACAAATCTAAAGAATAAGACCGTAGTCGAAAGACACTATGACAACACGACGAAAAATGAATAAAAATAATAGTTCAAAGACACTATGACAACACGACGGAAAACGAATAAGACCATGGTTAAAAGACGCCATGGCATCCTCCGATCAATTCTATTCAGGTAACTTGTTTCAGGTGAGGTATGTATCATAAGTATGAATATGAGTTGAACGTTTGACTAGTATAGTTTGATAATGAATGTTAATGTCTTGGTGTGATTATATGTTTCATATGTCTATAAATATATTAACTCGTGATGTTGTTGTATGTTTAGGGAATTAAATGGTTATATGATTATTTTCCTAGTATTCGATGTTATTTCATTTGATTCAGTAGACAATTTAAGTTTTAATGAATGGATGCGTATATGAAAGAACGTGTTATGGAAACATGAAATGGAAAATTGTGGTAAATGAGTATGAAATGAAAAGGAAACAAATTAAGTAATAGATTGAGGAATTATGTATTGAAATTCATATTGATATGTTTCAAATTCAATTGATTGGATATGCTCTTTAATACACCTACTAACCTTGTGGTGTGTTGTGAACTGGAAGGAATACTATGCATAATATTAAATGAGCAATGTTTTAATGGTTTAATCATTTATGTTCGGTAAGTTAAGTTTCCTTTATATGAGTTTACTAAGTATTGGTTGCTTACGTAGATTCTTTTCCTTTTCTTGTAGATTGTCAGAAAGCTCGATCGGTTGGAATCAAGTCAAAGAACATTCACAGTATCCATGCTTTATCTTGGTAGAAGATTTGTATATATTGATGCCGGGTTATAAATGGCATGAACTATGAGCCCTTAAGTTATTGTGTTTATGATGATGTTCTTTATAAGTTAGTTTGAGTAAGTTTTGTGGTTATAAATGTTTAGTATCTTTGGTTTATATTTGACACTTGAAGTGCTTTTGGTCATTAGCTAAATATCTTTAGTGATTAGCTTAATAAATGGTAAACATACATGATGAAATGGAGACATTGATAATGTCTTGTAAATATTGAGTACAGATTTGTTGGGACGTTTAAATTGTGCTACCAATAAGGGTACATTGGATAGGTAATTAGATCAAATGAGATGTATGTTTTGGTCACTTTATTCATGCCTCTTGAAAGTAAATGGCTTATTAGTTAATGTTATGAAAAAAAAAGTCGTTATTTGGTATGCTAGAAATGTGCTAAATGGTTGATTTTGAAATGTTGAAATGAAACAAGGTTGACTTTGATTGTGGTACTTATTGTTGGTACATTGGTTAGAACTTATTGGATGATTGTTTTGGTATGCTTTGAGTGTGATTGGAATGTGTTATGATCATTTGAATCCTTGTAGTAATGGTGTGATTTGGTGTGCAAGAATAGCGTTTGAAATGGCTTGGTTTAGGGGCAATTTTGTGCTGCCCATAACTTGGGACACAGGTTGTCACACGGTCATGTGCCATACACGACCACCTCACATGGCCGTGTGTCATTTTAATTTTAGGTGCAGGTTCCACACAGTTTACAACACGGTCGTGTGACCATATTTTGAATTCACACATGGTTTGGCACACGGCTTGCAACACGGCCGTGTGACCCAATTCAATGAGTTACACAGGCAGTCACATAGGCTAGGACATGACTGTGTGTCCCATAATTTGAATGCCCACACGCCTAGGCTATGTCACACGGCCATGTGACCTCTATTTCTCAAATTTTCAGTTTTTTCCTAAACTTTCTAATTTGTTTCAATTTTATCCTAGAATGTTCCCAAACCATTTTTAGGGCCTCTTAAGCTTGACTTAAGGCACGTAAATGTATTTTTGCTTAAATTAAATTGAGTTATTCAATGATAGTTCTTGAATTGCATAAATGTTTCTGTTTTGATGTTGAATGTTCTATTTTGTACGGTAATGCTCCATAACCCTAATCCGGTGATAGAGACGGGTTAAGGGTGTTACAATATGCGTAGATATGAACCCGAAATAAGTATAATCTACTGTGAAAACCTTACCTTGACCCAGTCTGACCTGTGACAACGAAAGATAAGTAGTGCTGGCCGACTTATTAGGTTAGTGAAAGGCCGAGAGGCCCTGCTAGGTTTATAAGTAGCTGATTGGATAGAACTTGAAATAGGAATTAATAATGAAAACTGAAACGAGTTTGTCTTCTGTCTTTAGATATAATATTTACAATTTTCTTCTGTTGAGATTTTATATTCTTTGTTTAAACTTCCTTTTTACAACAACTTGATGAATCTTCATAATATAATTTGGTTAAAGAACTAATTATAATTGTTAAAATAGGAGTTAATATTAGTTCAATCAAGCCTTCTTTAGGTACGGTCCTCAGAGTACTTTCTGTACTTTGTTGTACAAACTATAGCACAACCTGACCTGTATACTTGTAGACACTACTTTAATCCCTATCTTTATTTGGAGTATTCTCATTCTCGATGGTAGTACATCGAGAGGCAGTCAAGTAGTTAGCACTGTTGTTGGGAAGGCTTTACCATTAGATTAAGTTTAATATTTATGCTTAATAGGATAATTAGAAAATTTCTCGAATTATAGATGCAATATTTAACTTTTATTAATTTATTTAATTTTATAATTTATTTCTTCTTTGTGGATTTCAGTGTATGACTCAGAGTGGGGGCACACATATAGAGCCAGCTCGTAATTCAGAAAGAATCATATGCCACAATTGTAGACAACAATAACAACAGTAGATGCAAAATATCCCACCTATTGCAATTGATTTACCATATGATAACTCATTGTTTGATGAACCACCAATACAAGACCCACCACCACAGAACTAGTTATCGATAGAGTCACCCATAGCTCGAGAAAAGAGGACACTTAAAGTCTACGCACTACCAAATCTGGATGCAATACAAGGCAACATTACAAGACTGACGATAACTGCCAATAATTTTGAAATAAAGTCAGAAATAATCCAGATTATTCAGAACAACCTTCAGTTCAAAGGGACGATGACAGAAGTCCCTAATCAACATTTAAAACAGTCTCTCCAACTTTGTGAAACTTTTAAATTCAACGAGGTCACAAATTATACTATTCATCTTTGGTTGTTACCCTTCTCCTTAATCGATAATGCTTTTTCTTGGTTAGACTCATAGGTACCAGGATCAATTACCACATGGAATGAGCTTCCGAAAAAGTTTTTGTGCAAATTATTCCTTATTAACAAAACTGTCCAACTGAAGAGACAATACCAACTTTAAACAAATGGAAGGAGAGAATTTTTAAGAAGCTTGGAATCATTTTAAATTACTCGTAGAGAGATGCCTTCATCATGCTTTGCCTTAATGCTTAAGGTTGTAGATGTTCTATAATGGATTAGATGGAAACTCGAGGTCAAGACTAGATGGAGTCGCAAGATAGGCCTTAATAAACCGAACATATGAGGATGCCTATCAGCTTATATAGAACATGGCCACGAACTCTTGCCATTGGCCAAATGAAAGGTTTACCTATGGTTCGAGACCACCTACGGTGAAAGCTATCCATGTGGAAAACAAGTACCAACAAATATTTGACAAGCTTAACCAGTTGGAGTTGACATTTACTAGACCTATGATGAATGAACCAACTAGAAAAATAAGCCAATATCTTGAGAATTAGTCTGGGATATGAACTATATAGGAAATCGGGGTGGAAACCCTTATTTGAACACCTACAACCCCAGATGGAAAAATCACCTGAATTTGAGATGCGATGGAAACTAAGGAGGAGGTAATGTTAATCAAAATCAACAAAATCCTACTTAGCAACCTTCTTATTTCTAGAAAGATCAAGAGAGGACCAACGCAAACAACCATACTGTATGCGGTCAAAGGCTGGAATGCATAGAGAGGGAAATAGAGTCAATAAGGGTGGAAGTGAGACAAGTGTAGTCTGTGCGCACTCAAACCCAAACTACATTGACTAAGTTGAAAGATCAAATGAGCATGATGAGAAATATCAAAATAAAAATTTTCACTGGCATTCCAACACTGAGAATAACCCTCAAAGAGATGGGAAGGAGCAAGTGAAAGCAATTGCACCCCATTCAGGAAAAGTACTGAGTAACCCGAATGATACCACTCAAGAGGAGGAAAAAGGAGATTTGAAAGATCTTTCGATAAATACCCTTTATGAAGATGACACTGAAGAAAACTTGAGATGGTAGTCTAACCAACCGTTGAGGTGGAAGTTGAGAAAAGTATGCAACCTGCCCTTACGAAAGTACCATTCTTTTCACTGTTAGAGGACAAGCGAAAAAGGGATGAAGAAAAATTTGTTAATTTACCCTTTATCGAGCTAATAGACAAAACTCTTAAATATGCAAAGCACTTAAAAGAAATAATGGCTAGGCATAGGAAAATTAAAATGGTAGAACAAATTAACCTAGACACATCCTATAGTGTGATAATCACAAGAAAGATACCCCTAAAATTAAAAGACCTCGGTAGTTTCACAATTCCTATAGAGATAGGGGATATACATTTTAGCAAGGCCCTATGTAAGTTAGGAGCTAGTAGCAACTTGGTGCCCTTATTGACATATAAGAAACTCGGGTTAGGTTAACTTAAAAACAATAATATCACACTACAGTTAGTTGATAGGTCTTCTATACAACCAAAAGGTGTACTTGAAGATGTGTTACTTAAAGTGAGTATGTTTATCATCTCGATAGATTTTGTAATTTTAGATTCTGAAGAAGACAGTGAGATCCCAGGAAGACCTTTCTTAGCCACATCTAGGTCCACCATTGACTTAGAGAAAAACGAACTAATAATGAGAATAAATGGTGAGATTGAAATATTTAAATGTAGTAATTCATAAAATGAGGGATGTGAGGACACTTTAGAGGAGAACTATTACGATAAATCTGCCAGTACCCATAACGAACTTGATTCGAGTAAGGTATATTCTGTGATAAGTGCATGTCGAAAAAATAAACCTAAGGAGCAAGACAAATGAAGAATTGTGGAGTGGCGTGATGGAGTCTGGACGAGCTTAGATGGAAAAACAGAAAAGAGGACATCCATGAATAGGTTAATTGGATTTTGAATGAATTTGAAATCCATACGTGAAAAGATTGGGAATGAGATACGTACCATATTGTATGTTATTATATTTTTAAATATTTTTTATAAACTTAAACACTATAAATATACTTAAATAAGTAGATTAGGACTTATTTGTATTAGGGTAATTAGGAAACAAGATATGCATGTGCCAAAAACATTTAAAAATAAGAAATAAGGCCAAAAATAGAGCCAGTGTCACAACAAGGAGCCCACATGTCGTAACATCGGCAAGAGGGTCTGAAAATTTAAAAATTCAACTTTGTGTCACGACATGAACACCCCTATCTTGCAACACCAGTGACAGTAGCTCGAAAACCAAAATTTTCAAAGTTTGTTGCGACATCCAATGTCGATGTTGCGACAACGGTAACCTGCCAGAGGTGTCGCGACACAGAACCTTTATGTCGCAACATTGCTGCAAAAATATGCAATTTTAACTAACCCAACGCACAACTCACTAGGCTAAACCTTAGGTTTGCCCAGTTTAACCCTAATTCTCCTTTACTATACAAATTAAAACATCCTTATTAGGTTCAAAATAGAGTTTAGAACATAGGAGACCTTACTCCTTGTCTCTAATTATATTTCTTTCTTTTCAACTTGTTCTTCTCTTTCTCTTTTTTTCTTTCTTCAAGTTTCTTTTGCAGGTACATTACAGAGTGACTACCAAAGTAACAAGCATCTACCAAGAACATATAAGCAAACGTTGTAACAAGGTTAAGGGTTCTTGATTTAATATTACATTGCTTAATTCTGGAATACATTGCTTGTTTTGTAGTTTGTTTAGGAAGAACACTAGAATCATGTCACCTTGGAAGACTAGAAGAACTACTGAGGAAGAGGCATCGATGGATGTTAACCTTTTTAATATTCCAAATCTGAACGTGGAATTTCTTTCTAGAATTACAAGGAAAATATTCTTTCAAGAAAGGGGGTTTGATTCGTTGATGCTTCTTTGCAAGGAAATTTGGGCATCAATAAGATACCATAGGTAGGAACATCTTTCCGTAAACCCAACAGACCCTATTGTTATTACTATAGTACAAGAATTTCATGCCTCCTTTAAAGATCAAGAATCTAAGAGAGCTTAAGATGAATTTTGGGAACACGTAACAGTTAGGGGAAAGGAGGTGCTCGTCACTCCTGTAGAATTTGTGAATATTATAATGCTCCATACTATGATTCTGATTTTATCAAAAATACCAATTTAACATACTTTAAGGACGTAGATATGGACGTTATATTAATTATTTAACCGAAGGTAGGAGTCAATCGAAGCATCGACTAGGCACTAATGTCCCAACATCTTTTAATCAAGCATTATGTTTCCTATAGCAAAGATGTAGATGCAATTTTTGTGTACTCAAATAACACATGCTTTAAATGTGTCTAATTTCAATACTTTTCGAGTTGTATTAGTGGCCAAAAAGTTGGGTTTTCTTCCTTTACTTAGTAACACCACTATGCAAGAAGGTGGGAGTTTCGATGACAACAATTGAGCAATTCATAAAGCCGACCAAGTGTCTAATTGGGGACTCGATATACAATAAATATACTAAACTTTAGAAAAAGCAGATTCAATTCTGGAACAAATGCCGAAAAGAGAAGATGGATGTCCCAGCATCGTTGAAAAACAACAACTAAAAAAGCTCAAAAAGGGAAAGAGGGAAGCAACATCTTGGACTTAGAGTGGGTGATACGATGGATGCAAGAGATGGGGCCGGTTGAACAATAATTTGCAAGGAAAAATGGTATGCGAATACCAATTCCCTCTCAAAATACGGCAAAATGCAATTATTTAAGGTAAGTAATCTTCTTCAGTAATGTATGAATGATGTATGTGTGGGTAATGGTCGTCCAGTGTAATCAGTCTGAGTTCAGTCAGTCAGTGTTATGAAATAACACTATCTGTGCAAGCTAGTACCAATAGTTTATGATATGTTAGATATGATTTGTGGTGATAGGGAATAGGAGATATGTTTGAGAAGCCTCTAGTAGGGTAACTATATTGCAAACCAGACTAGTAGATCATGATAAAACATGATGTTTTGAATGAAATCGATATGAGGAGTTAAGGGGAGTATGTATGTATGTAAATGAGACTGTATGATATGATATGCTCTGACTTTGAATTTTGGGTACATGGCTAACATGAAGATGAGTTGTCCTTTTTATGTTAAGTTGGCATACAATATATGCCCATGTGTTATGCAAGTTGGCGTGTTAAGTCTGTTTGTGTTCTGTGAGTGCCAATGGGCATATTATGATTATCCTGTGTAAAACTATATGAAAGGTTTGGTATTAACCTAAGTAATGATGTGTATGAATTCTATTTTGTTTTGGAACTAAGTTCGTATGAACTTATTCTGTTATCTTTTCCTTCTCAAGCTTGTTGACTGAAGGAAGGTCTTCTATTGAAGGGACTATGCCAGAGAACTATTGCTATTTTGAGTTATTTGTTTTATCTTGCATCATACATGACTTCTTGGGGGTGGTGTGTAATTGTACTTTTGAAAATAATATGTATAATGAACTACTATTTTGAAGAGACATTGTTTTCATGAGAACCTTATCAAATTTCAATGCTCGAATTTGAATTATTATATCTCATTAAATGAAGTTTATTTATTCGAACTTATACGCAAAATGGTTTGAATATTATTTTGAATTGTCAATGATGTACATTTAAAACTTTTCAAAATAATAACTATCATACGTTTTATACTTATAACTTCGTAAAAATTTTATAAAGCTTCCACGGCATGATTTGCTTAAAATTGGTTGATTTAAGTTATGACACATCATACTCAGATGCAATTATCTGGTTGGGTTTGGCGTGTTATAAAACTCTTGTAAAAAAAACCCTCTCAAGAAGTAACTTTATTGAAAAGGAAAAAAGAACTTCTAAGGGCGTCCATACCAATTTATACGTATGTCTTCATTTTCCTAATTGAGAGTTGACCTCCTCCAAATATGTGAACGTTTAGAGTAAAAATTGTGCAAATAAAATATGTAAAACTAAGTGCAATATCTGCAAGTGAATATGTCAAATTGTAATATATAAGTGTTACAATGGAACACTAATAAGTATTCTGAGGATCGAACCCAAGGGATTGCAGATTAAAGAAATTTATTATTAAATTAATTATAAGAGAATAATTACTAATCTAATCGATTTACAAGTTAGTAGTGTGAATCCAAATTGAAAGATTAATTAAACTAATTAAATTAATTACCCTAAAGTAACCTAATAGAATTTCCTATTCCTAGTGTCAACGATGTGAGCTTTAGCCTATGTTCGATTAACAGGTAGAAGATTAACTTGCTTCAATGATTGTAATAAATAGGAGAACTTGAGTTTTAATGATAAATTAATTATTAACTAGACAATGTTACCTCTCGACCACTACCGCCTAACTAATCGAACAATACAGGCTTACTTCTCGGTCTCACTTTCCTGACTTGGATAAATCCACTATTTACCCGGTAACCTTGTCTCTCAATCTGTTTACCTATATTACTTCCTGGAGTTTTCAATCGTAAGGTTTAAGCACACATGAAATTACACAAACTAATTCGTATGAGAAATCATTGTGAATCAACTAACTATGCACACATCCACTCATTAAATTACTTAATCAATTAAACACTTCCATAACCAAAACATGCTAGATATAAATAAAGCACATGATTTTATCCCAATATTCATACAAACATTAGTTGATCAGGCTCACGGAATATAAATAACAAAATAAAAGAGTAAACAAAAGAGAATGCTTATTGATAAATAATTGAAGCATGGTTCCGGAACAATCTCCACTCGCAATCATGTTCACATCAGAATAGAAAAGTTCGAATTAAGCAAAAATAAAAATAAAAATAAAAATAAATAAAAAAGAAGTAAAATAAAACTGTCTAAGTCTAGGTCTAATGTCAAACCCCTCTCAAGAGGCTATAAGGTGACTTATATAGGCTAAATATTGCTTGGTGCCCGCACCATACTAGATACACTTTGATTCTAATTAATATAATATATTATTAAATGCTTATGGTCCAATTAAGGAAATAATCCAAAATTGTTGTCCAAGGAAAACAACCGCATCTTTCCATAAAATCATCACAGTGTCACAACGCTGCATAATTAACCCCTTGGATGCTTCGATGTTTGGTGTTGCGATGCTGCATGCTGGTGTCGCAACATTGGTGTCGTCCTTTGCATCCTTGGGCTTGAATTTGCACCCTACACACTCAAATAGCCTATTAGTCATGCCTTATGCCTGAGTTGGCCTCATAGTTTATTAAAACACTAGAAAAGTGCGTAAAAATGCTTATTTTACCGAAATTAAACTTAAACTACTAAAAACGAAAAATGAAATAAAAACGTATAAAAGAACTAGAAAATAAACCCATTAAGTGCCGAAAATACTCTAATTTACCACAATGAGTTGTGGCAAATCAACAGCAAATTCTAAAATCCTAAGAGCCCTAATGAAGTTAGGGCAAGTGCAATGAATTTTATTTAAACTCTTTCTTTGGCCAAACTTTCATTGCAAGAAAGCTAGAAAACTCTAAAATAATAATTAAAGAAGTAATAAAATAATAAATAAAAGACTTACTTGCAATGTGAGAAGTAAACAAATGCAATGCCTTTTTACTAAGGCGAAAAATTGGTTTGTTTAAGGATTCCAAGGGCTATTCGGCTAAGACTCCGAATTACCTCATGTAATCAACCAATTAAACTTCTAGAGGAAGAAACTCTTTTACAATGCTTAAAGCAAGAGTTCTTTCCAATTTAAATTATTTATTAATAGTTTTCCTATTCTCGATCCTTGGTTTCGACAAAAGTTTTTCAAGTTTTGTCTTCATCACTCTTCGAATCACCTTATTGAGAACTTAATGAGCTTCTTGAAACAAATCCTTGTATGGAAGATTTAAGATTAATTTTCACTTAATTGGAACCTGATTTCTAATGGGATCTTGAGGAAAAATTAGCTTTTTAAGGGTGATATCAGTTCAGTTTGGTCAAATTTTTTAGATTTTTTAAACTATTCATCATAATTCGGTTTGGTTCATTTTGGTTTCGATTTTTTCATATTAATTTTTAGCTTTAGATCTTTAGACTTATTTCGACAAAGTGAGCTTTGTTTTATTATTTTGCATACTATATGATAAAATTTTAAAGTTTTTTATAAATATTTCTAAAAGTAATAATCTTTTAAGAACTTTTAAGTTATTTTTATTATTTTTAATATAAAACATTCATTTTATATTATAAAAAATGAATTAATTATATATTAAATAAAAATATATTTCAGTTCAGTTTGAATAACTATTTTAAACTTGCATTTCATAAACGTTCAAATACCTTAGTTCGTTTTGGTTTTCGATTTTTCTTACTCAATTCTTAATTTTTTATATTCGACTTGACTAGATGAAACACTTTGAGCATGCATCAACCCTCTTTTATATTTTGTGCTCTCACCCTTCTCCACAAATTTATCCAACTTTTAAACTTAGCCATAGGTACGTTTATCTTGTTACCCAGTATCCAAAACTCATTCAATTTCTTACAAGCTTTACGAGCATCGGGTAAAGATGAATACCTAATAAATTAAAAACGTCTACTACATCTACTTCTCTTCAATGGAATAATTAATAGCATCCATAACCTTGCCATGATCTTGAAAAACAACCAACAATTCCTTCCAAATGCATTTTCTCCAAGAGATTATACAAAAATAGTGTAAAACAACTTATGCTCCTCAATCTATTTTTACCATTTCCTGGATTAGATCCTGTTCTACAATATGCCATTTGTCAATTACATCTCCATGTGGTGGCTAAAAAAAACTACATGTCTATATAGTATGTGATACAGAGAAAGATATTATTTTGTTGTTAGATACAAAGCAGGCCTTCTTGCTGGGGTTGATCAAAGATTTGGTTTTGATTATTCAGAACCATTGGATCCATTGCTACCATAAGGTTTGTACTTTATTAACACTGGTTATTTTTAATATTCATATCAAAATTATCCATATCATAAATATACACATGTTTACAATTTAATTTAATATATTTTAACTATTCTCCATGTCATATCCAAATTAACATTTAATTTCTTAATTGATAGCTAAAATGATGAAAAATTACACTTTAAAAGGACTTAACAGATCGTTTTAAAGTTTAGGGATTAATACAAAGTTTTGGCAATAGTTTGGTGAGCTTTGATAGAAATAACCAAGAAAAACAAATGCAATTTAAAGAATATTTTTATTATTGAAAATGACCCTTCCTTCTATCCATTTAATTTGATTTATGTTGGATATTGTTCTAACTTCATTTTCTTACAAAACGTTAATATGTCCGTACAACAAAACTTGGATCTTGTCTTTGTATTTTATGTTATCTTTGTAGATTCTTTAATATTTTTTCTCTCTCTTTGTCTATATATACACACACAATTAACAGCACTTATCAACTAACGTTATAGATTTATTACAATTTTGTTTCCATTATCACATTGGCATGTGAATGTACTTCCCCGGAGTGAAACTCACGTGAGTTTCGCTATACCAAGTCAGAAGAATCCTATATTACTCCTGTAAAAGGATAATCTTTTTTATATATAAAGCTAAAATTATACAATAAAATATACAAGAATTCCAAAATAAAAGGAATAACTTCTATTTTATTCCAAAGGTAAGTAATATGAATTTTCAATTTCACTAGAAATATTTATTGAATATTAAATACAATTAATGTACACTTTCATCTTTAAGATGCCATCTAATACATTAAAATTTTGAATTTAAATTTTTTTAATTTTATTTTATCGACATTTTTTGTATTAAGGTTAAATCATAAATTGACATATAAATTATATTTTTTTCAAGTTGGTTTAAACCGTTAATTTTTTTAAAAGCATAATCCCATAAATTAGCACCTAAGCTCTTTATTTTTGCCCTTATTGGTACCTAAATATTTTTTTCCACAAGTAGTAACTAAACTATTCTTTTGTTACCTATTTTACACAAAATATTATATCTGTTAAAAATTCCAACCAAAATAAATTTTCACATCATATAAACTTTAAAAATATTTTTTAATTCTTTTATTTTTTCTTTTACATTATTTATTTTTTCTTTTCTATTTTTCCTCTTTTTTTCTTCTTCTTTTGCAATACTAGCAACGCTTGAAATTCACCCTCATGGGGTTGAGGTGCTGGCGAATAATTCTGTTTTTGAACCTCATCACTTCCTTGCTCGACTTGACAAGATCGAAAATGTTATTTCATTAATCGGAACGGCTTGTCGGACTAGTAAGATCGGGAACCGATTGAGATATTAGTCAAGAGATAGGGGTTGAACTAATTGAGCCACAAACCAATACAAGCCTGTTGAACGAAGCTAAGAAAAACAATTGGTCTGATTTTCTATTTTTTACTTATTTTTTATTTTCTAAATTTTTAATAATTTATTTGATTGAATCGGAAGAATAGATCAAATCAAGAATTCGTGACCTGTTTGGTTAGGCCATTTGTCTTGTTCTAAAGAGGAAAAGAAACATTATATATAAAAGAGAAAATAATGCTTTTGTCTTTTTGCCACATTTTTATAGAAAAAATAGACTTAAAGATTTGGTTAACAAAGATACCAAATTGAGAAAAAAAACAGTAGTTTAGATACTACTTGTAACAAAAAAAATTTTAAATACCAAAATGAGAAAATGTATGGTTTAGTTACAAATTTATGGGTTAAGCATTTTCTTAAATACACTTAACAGTTTGACCAACGAAAGTATCAACTTAAGAAAAGAAAAACTAATCTAGATACTAAAGTGAAAAATATATAATTTAGATACTAATTCAGGAATTAATTTCTCTTTTACTTGGTGTCTTTTTGTCTTAGCTGTGTAATCTTATGGGAATTTACATTTGGTAGATTTCAAGCTAATATATATGGGGAATATGTCACGGGAAACATTTCTGAATCGAATAGTACTATAAAAAGTATAATAATTATTTGATATTTTCCCACATAATATATATTTTCTGAATCGAATCAGGTGTTTATAAGATAAGATTATTGATCATCGAAATGACGTCTTCGGTACGCTCCATGCATGCCAACATATATACTACTCTGGACTTAACACGTGTTTATCGTATCACACGCTTGACTTCACATCTTTTGCCTGCGAACCCCCAGTAATATGCATTCGAACCTAGCTCACGAGCTCATCATGTGAGCTCTCCCCACGAGCCCTTAATGCTTCCATCTTGTGAGGCCCATGTTCCTCTATATCTATTCGGATTGTGGGTTGATAATTCAGAGTTATGTTCAAGTTTTGATTCGGTAACGGGAAATGCCATAACAAAAATAATATTCTCCTTTAATACAATGAAAATAAGAAATAAAACTGTTAATTATTTGAATGACACGAAAACGCGTAAAGATTAACAAAGATTACAGCCAAAAATTACGTATGAATCATTAAGCTGTAATAGGGTATTCAAAATGTCATTAACATTATTGCATTTTATGAATAATGTGAACAACATATGTATTAATCAAATCCAAAAGAGAATTTTCTAAATCTCCAACTTTTTTGCAACTAACACTCTCCATTGACTAGTTGAACTAGGTTAAAATACCAAGGGATATTCACCTTTCTCAACGTAGCCATTAATTATTCAATTTTCATTAACATCAAGGTAATTTCATATTCTCTCTAAAGATAGTATTTTAATGTAGCATCAAAATTTTTGTTTTTAAAGATATAATGAAAAATTTAGTTTTTAATGTTTGTAATTTTGTAATTTTGATCATTATTTTTTAGTTAAATTTGATCCCAACCTTATAAAAGTAGTCAACTTTAACCATTAACCTTTCAAAAAACTTAAATTATAGTTTTTTAATGAAAGTACCGACTAAAATACTAAAGTTTTAAACATAACAGTTGACATGACAATCCACTTGTATTTTAAGCTATTATCTTAATATTTTATTTTTTCAATATTTTTAATTTTTAAATTATTTGTTGTTATGACATATAAGACAAATAATATCATGTAGTATGAAGTACAAGTGGACTGCCACATGGCTTATTATTCCAATATTGTTTGAAAATCAATGTTTTAGTTAGCATTTTAGCTAAAAAAATAAAAAGGGGGCAAAACTGATAAGGGATGTAAACACTGAGTGCTAAATTTATCATTATGTCTTTTAAAATACCAGTTAAAACATGCTGAAGTTCCTTTTACTCTTTGAACATTTAGAATTTAGTTCCTCTATTTTTTAGATTTAAAATGCAAGTGCAATCGTTGACATAGTTAAAATTCTTGAATTAAATTCAAGTTCATTATTATGGTTACTAAGTGAGTATTTTTCTATTTCAAAATAAAAAACCAAGAATTTAACAAAAATATTTTAACAATATTAATAATTGGATCTAAAATTTGAAATTTAAAAAATAAAAAAGGATAAAATTTTTAAAAAATAAAAAAAATTTAAATTCTAAATTTATAAAAAAATATACAAATACTTAAAGCATATTTTAACCTAAAATACTTACTAGCAAACTCTACTTCGCCAAACCCACTAGCGAACTCCTGCTTCCCAGGCTCAAACTTCTAAGCCCTATTTTAGCATGTTATAATAATATTATGAAGGTTCTAGCAAGACTTAAGTAACATGTATCGCAGGGTCTCTAACTAACACCAATCTCCCAATTTGGGCCTAAGGTGGAACTAACAAGTTAATCGAGTGTGTATGAAGAAACCTAAGTCAAGAAGTTATTGGCTTGGGACGAATGTCACAACATTCAACATGGAAGTTGTGACATTGGAAGTTGTTTCAACACTTAGACAAGTTTCCAACCAAAATCCATGAGGCAATCTATTGGCCTCAAAGTTGCGACACCAGGATAACAAAGTCACGAATGTAACACCCTATACTCGGTCCGATCACCTGACTCGAGCTATAAGGTATTACAATTGTTAAACATCCATATCATTTAGTAATTAGGCATAAATATCAACCAACCTAGGAACAAATCCGGACTAAACTAAAATGTTTACGAAAATATAAGAAAAAAGTGAAAACAAGGGTCACACGGCCGCATGACAAGGCTTAGGCCGTGTGATACTATAACATGGTTGTGTTGCCTAACCGTGTCACAAACTGATGTCGCGTAGTCCAGGGTCACACGGCCGTGTAACAGACTTTGGTCTTGTGGCACAATAACATGGTCGTGTTGCTCGACCGTGCCATAGACTGATGTTGTATAGTCCGGGTCACACGACCTTGTAATCGACTTTGGCCGTGTGGATCAACCTGCGTGTAAATTCAACAAACCTCATGGTTGTGCCCTGCACTCGTGTATGACACATGACCATGTGCACCTAAATAAGCCTTCTAAACCAAGCACACCTAAGTTCACTTATTCCACAAGTCATATAATACTAATCGTTAAACCTATACAAAATGCATCAAATACCTGCCAAAACCGCACCATATAAAACCTAACCTAAGTGCGTAACCAATATGCTATCATTAGCACCATAATTTAAGCATTAAACATTAACCATACAAGCATAAACAAACCTAACATTTCATATCCATTCAATCATCAATTCTACTTCATTTTCTCATGAATACATTCATCAAAATAGGTTCACCAATTAACCAAATACATAAGCAACAACTCATAACCATGATAACATGAAAGATACCAAATAGGCTATTACTAGCACAAGACACCAAAACAACGAAATAACCATTATATCTTAGATCTAAATACATAATCTATATCACAAATAGCACAAAACATAACCAAACTGCTTATAAACATACATTACAAAAACCCTATTTACATGCCACTTATAACCAGGCCAAAATAAGTAAATAGCTACAAAAGAGTTGACGGATAGTGTGATCTCCAAAGACAATCCAATCGACATCTTCAGTCCGACAATCTATATGGAAGAAAAGGAAATGAAGTAAGCTTGCTTAAATCTTAGCAAGTTTGTATAATTAAACATTACATACTTCTCATTTAAACCATTGTAATTGAAACTAACATACAACTTAACATTTCTTTCCAAGTTTCATTTCTCCCTACCATACCAAATGGTTAGACTTAAATGTATAACATGTTCATGATCTCAAAGTAATAAAATTCACATACCAAATCACTATCAATAAGTAATAACATTTCATGTTATTGAATTCCATTTCTATTCATTTCATTAATTGTTTTTGTAACACCCCTAACCCGTATCCGTCGCTAGATTAGGGTTACGGAGTATTACCAATCAACCAAAAATCATACAACATCATAACATTTAAATAAACTAAACATATTAATAACCATTCACTCATATACATTTTTTCCCTAAATCGAGCCATTGAGGCCCTAAAAATAGCTTAGAAGCAATTCGGGACTAAATTGAAACAAAATAGGAATTTGAAGAAAAAGTTACAAAAATTGGAAAACAAGAGATACACGACCGTGTCCCAGCCCGTGTCCTCACCCGTGTAACTTACTGAGATGCCCCACATGCCCGTGTGCCAAGCCGTGTAACTCTTTGAGTTACCACACGCACTCATGTGCCAGGCCGTGTGCTAGGTCGTGTAACTCACTGACTTGAAACACTAAAAGATTCACAGATGACACACAGTCATGTCGCTAGGTCGTGTGTGTCACACGGTCATGTGACAGCCCGTGTCCTAGGTTGTGTGAACCCAAAATTTACCTAAAATCAAGCCATTACAAGTCTAATTCATACCTAATCACGCAAACCATTTAGACACACATTCAAAGGGTTCAAAAACTATTCAAACATACATAAACATCCCAATTAAAACATCCTAAATCACCTAACCAATATGCCATTCAAAGGCACCACAAAAACATCCAAACACCATTTACCAAAACATGTTAACATTGCCTCATTCCATGCATAAAGACCTAATTCCACTATGTGCCTAAAACACATCACAAATGACCATTTCCAAGCCAACATCAACATACCCAAAAGGCCATGCACATCAATTACCCTAAAGTGATCAAAGGGACTTAACTTTATAAGCATTACAAGTCCATCCACCATACATAAACTTCAAGGCACAAACATACCAAATTACCATTTACACATTCACTAAACACCATTACAAAATGACGTATACATGCCATTATTAACCTTGGCCAAAATGTTCAAAAACTACCAAAATGATTGCGGGATAATGTGATAGGCCTCCGATGAACTTCCTACCGATCGAGCTTCTAATAATCTATAAAAAAGGAAAGAAACTACGTAAGCAACGAGTGCTTAGTAAGCTCGTATAAATTTAAAACTTAACTTACCATTTCAATAATAAAATTCTTAGAGTAACTATAAACCATTACCAATGCCTTAAGCTTAGTAAAAGCCTAAACAACATCATCAACTCACAAGTTAGTATACTTGTCCATGATACAAATGAAATCAACCATTAGATATATAAATTTCCATATGTACTATCATCATTTAGTTCATAAATCCTTTCATAAATTCATGATTCAACCCAATTGCGTACTTACCATTTCGTTTCCTTTTTATACCCGTTGAACCACCTAGAATTATATCGGATACTCAGGAAAGCTCACACATAGTGTGCCTTTAGATATAATTGTATCCTTTCCATTACATCAATGCTCACACAAGCTGTGAAATAAGCCTGCTCACACGATCTATGGGTCGAAATGTAAGCTACATGATGTTGCTCACACGAGCTGTGGAGAACTCGCAACAAATGCAGGACCTCAACCATCGGTAGGACATTCAAGACCAGCACCCGAAACATGAAATCCCTAACAACATGTCATTTGTATCCTAAGAATTCTTAAGGTTCAACTTGGACTTGATAGCCATCAATTTATCATAGCATTGATACATTTATATAATAATTCACTTACACTAAAAAACATAGTAAGTATTCAATTTAGCTATCATTAAAACAATTACAGTTCATACGAACTTACCTCGATAATTAGTGGCGTCATAGTTTAGTCTAGCTAATCCGAAACTTTTATTTTCCTTGATCTAAGTCCATATGTGGTTTATCTTGATCTAAATCAATATTTTCATCCAATTAAGTACTTATATAATTAAATTTAATCCATAATTCATATTTATGAAAAATTACAAATTTTCCCTAACATTTTAACTCTTCACAATTTAGTCCATAGGCTCATAACTTAGAATCTAACCATTTCAACTTAATTCAAACTTAACCCATGTTGTAAAGGACCTTAGAACAACTCATATTTATCAACAATTCAGACTAAAACCCATAGATTTTCACTTTTAACCATTTAATCCCTAATTATAAATTTCACTAATAATCACTTAACCAAACATGTTTATTTTTCAACAAAGATACATAATCTATCAACTAACATCAAAACCTATTAAAAAAATTCTTGGAAAGTCCCTCAACCTTTAAAAATTCTACAAATTAACCCCTGAGCTAGCTAGATTAAGCTAAAACGAACTCAAAAAATAAAACTCATTAAAAATGGGACACAAAATCATACCATGCAAGGTAGAAGAAGAAACCAAATTCTCTCCCCTTAAAAAATGGTGATTCGGCCAAACAAATGAAAAATGGGGAAGATGATACCATTTTTCTTAGTTTATTTTAGGTTTATTTACCAATTTACCATTTTGTCCTTTAAAACTATTAAAATCTAAAAAAACCTAATCCATAATTATCCACCAACTCATTAAATGGTCTATTTACCATTCAAGTCCTTTAGTTTAAAATTTCAAAGCTAATGGATCCCTTTAACTAATAGAATTCAACTTTTACCCTTTTTGAGATTTAGTCCTTTTCACCTAATTAACCATTTGAACTTCAAAATTTTTCAACGAAACTTTAATACGACCTTAATATAATCTCGTAAAAATTAAATAAATAATAAAATAATAATTTACTCATCAAAATTGTGGTTCTGAAACCACTATTTACGACATCATAGAAAATGGGTTGTTACAGTTTTCCTCGGAGAACTATAGTAAATTAACTTTGGATACGTGGGAAAATATTACTCACACAAGATGACAATCAAGAAATTAACCTTTACGTGATGTTGCTCACACAAGATGACGAGAGTCTGCAAAAAATGCTAGATTCCAACCATTGGTATTGTAACACCCTCTACCCGACCCGGATCATCGGATTCGGATATTGAATGTTACCCTGTACAAGACTTGGCATAACTTTTAACAAAATTGTGCATAATTATTTTTCAACATACCTCTTGCTATTTTATTTAATATCATAAGCTATAAAGAAAAGTATCCAAAAAGTACAACAGATACTTAAAGGTAATATAAGGCATTACATCACAACAATTTGTTAAAAATAGATTCTTTTGGCGTAGAGAACTATACGCCATACCCTAAGATCTTTTCTATATGCATAGTATACCTGTTCGCCACCATTCTCTCGCATCCTAGACTTGGTCTCTCCTGGCGAACTTGATTATACAATTAAACCTAAAACATGAACAAAACACTTGTAAATTACATGAACTTAGTAATCTTGAATAAAAAATACCTTGAAGCCTTTCTAGCTGAAATCTTCATTTTGAATATTCGAATTATTGATTTGTGTTTGGCGAACACCTTCAAAGCACCAACCATACTTAATGTATCAGTCTCACTTTACTACTTGGCTAACTCCAGGTCTTACTAGATAATATCTACATTTTTTCTTCTCAAAGAACAACGAAGGTGATTCTTCAAAGAATATCTACAGAAAGCCCACTTTCTATGGATCTTATCTTTGAACCACATTTAACATTTTTCTCTAGAATGGTAGTTTGTAGATACTATTCCTTGGCGGATGCATACCAACTAATCTTACGTTGGGCTAATTTCCATACTAAGTTTGATAACTGTCAAACTACCATTCAGATCATATCCTGAACCGGAAGATGATGAAACATTCTAGATCATCCGGAAGAATTCCAAGCACCTTTGTTACATGACACAAGAACGCCTAAACTGACAAATGGTTTAGATTCCAAAAACCCTAGATTGAGACACAATACTATTCAGAAATGCCGAATACCAGATAACTCAAATTTCAACCTTACTTAGCATAGAAAAACTCAAATCAACGAATACTTATACCTTTCGTAACTATGAATATGCCCGTTTCCCATACCGAAAGACTCATATGGTGGATTCTCTCTTTAGAAATACTGATACATACTTTCATTCAGAATCATCTCTTAAGACTCATTTGACTTCACCATAAGATTAACCGACAATGTTAACTTTAGAACGTCTCAGGTCATTATCATAGAATCATCTATCCAAGAGATCTTAAGATTTACCACAAGGGCGGATAATAAGATTCTACCATGTAGGCATCAACAGTTCCATCAACCATGGATTCTACCCGATTTTTCCCTTGATCCAACCATTCTTCCAAGCATTAAGGTTTTGTAATTTTTGTCGAACATCTTACATAGTAGCAATAAATCAAATGACTAAGGATAAATTTAATCATTTATCACTCACGTTCAGATATAGTTTAAAAGGTGCAAACATCAATTAAACTAGAGGAATTTTGAACATTTAATAGTCATTTTTAGGAACATTAACATCAATAGACATCAATTAAACAAGGGAAAAGTTTAGAATATTTAATAGTTATTTTCAACTATCATAAATAGTACAACCTAACTAAACTAACAAAACTTCCTGCCGCTAATTAACTGCATTCAGACAATCAAATAAGCCTTGACACCATCTTAAACAGCAATTGCTAATCATCACTTGGATAATTTAATTAAACATTAAACACTACTTCAATAGCAGCCACTTTTCACCCTTGGAAAAACTTAAATTCAATAATAAATCATCATTGTACAATAACAATTTATCCCCTAATTAATCAACTTAGTTTCAGCATTAATTTAGTAATAAGAAACAATATAGAATAACATTTATTCATGCTTTTAGAAAACTTAACTACAACATTTAATTTACTTCAATTTATGTTTCAAGACCACATAATTCACATCAGTTCACTACCTGGACTACAACATCAAAACACTGACATCACAACCATTAATATTCGTCAATTACAACTTAAGGACAGTGATATTTTAAGCATTTAGTCAATGCATAATTTAACTATTAAATTATTAAATTCAAGTATTAAAATAACTCCATTTACCCCACCATTCAGTGGCATTACCTAACAATTTGTAACCTCCAACAAAACATAATAAAAATGTCTTACTTTAGACAGCATCGAACCCTGTTCTTGGACTGCAATAAAAACCTGTAACATTTCCTTATTTTGAATTGTAAAAGCAACAACATGCAAACAACCAAAATATCCTTAACCAACTTCAATTTCAGCATGCCATGGAAAAACTCCATTTTTAACTAATTAACCAACAGGTAGCTCAAACCAATTTCAGCCGAATTATTCAATAATATAATATCTTGAATAGTAAATTGAAAATTTGGAGTTCAAGGACTTACTAGAAATTTCTTCCTAGCTGAAATTGTCTACACCACTTTCCCCTTCCCTTTAATGTTTTGTCCTCCTTCTTCTTTGTTAGCAATGCTTGAGAATCTAGCCTTAAAATAAGTGAAATTTTTTGTTTGCCTCAACATGCAAGCCGTGGCTCTCCTTTCCCTCTTGTAAGACTAAGAGAAAATGAAGAAACTATGAGCTAAAACTAATGGTCTCTCCCCTTGGTTGATAAAGATGAAAAGAAAATATTTTTTTCTCCCGCATTCCACTACTATCTTTTTTCTTTTAATTACTAAAATTCATTATATAATCAAAATTTAACTAATGTTTTAGTATAAAATATACACAATTTCAATTCTTCAACCAGCCATATTAAAAACTAAGAGTATTTTTACTATATAAGTCCCTTTCTTGAGTTCTAATTAAAATTTTCCTAGTAATTTCACTTTTATTAATATTTCGATCTAGTCCTGTACCTTACTTAATCATTGATTCGATAAAATTACCAATAAAAAATTCAATTCATTTAAAATATAACATTGTAAATATTTAATAATAACATTTGCTGGTTTGGTTTATGTAAATGAGGTCCCGATACCTCATTTCTGAAAATCACTGAGTTTCGGTACAAATCACTCATACTTTGACTAATTAACCAATTAATATAATCTATAAAATAAAAATTCACAATAACACTATATCTATCTCGTAAATATTGTTAAATAATATTTATGAAATCTACCATTGTAGAATGGGGTTTCGAAACCACCATTTTTGACACCACTGAAAACCAGGTCATTACACCCTAGAAGCCAAACCAGAATCAAAGTATACTGCCTTTAGTGTCGCAACACAGGCACTTAGTGTCACGACATTGGCCTTGTATGAGAAATAATTACGAGACAAGGGTATTTTGGTCTGTATAGCGGAAATTAACATGAAAACATCAGCCAACTTAGGGTTAATGACGACAACCGACCCTAACTCTATAAATAGGCTTAGTTAACACTTGTCTAGGGACAATTTTCATAGTTTAGAATTTCTCTATAATTTTTCCTTTCTTTTAGGCTTTAGATTTATTTTCAATTCTTTTGTTCGTGTTCTTCGGAGAACTTGATTTGTAGACGCAATCAAACTATTGTGGATTTTTGCACTTCCATCAATCAAATATAATCAGGATTCTCTTAAACTTTATTCTTGATTCGTTCTTTATGCTTTATTTATTTATCAAGTTTATTGTGTTTATGGATTCCATGAGGAAATAAATCTCTTATGGGGAATTATTGAGTGGAGATGTGATTAACTAATTGCTATGTAAGGTTTTTCTTAGTAGATCAACTGTTTGGGAGAAGAACTTAAACCCTAGGCTTGACGATCTCAGGAAGTCATTTAGGTGGGAATTAAGCCAAAATTGGTATGGCCTATTCGTGAACATCTTAGCCCTAAATTGGTCTGAACTGTGAGGTCGAGAGATAAGTAGTTCTTGCCAACTTGTTAATTTAGTGGAAGATCGATAGATCCTGCTAGGGTAACGACTATTTTGTTAAATAGAAACTCAAAATAGAAATTAGTTATGACCACCGAAGTGAGCTAATCACCCATAACTAGATTTGATTGATTTTAGATATTAGTTTTCTAAAGTTAACTTTTTTATGCAATTTTTATTTCTTTTCTTATAAAATAAAAATCTTATATTTATGTTTAATCATATTATAATTTATTTAAAGTACTAATTAGATCTATGTGTGTTTAGGTTAAATTTAATTTAGTACTCACCTCCCTTGGGTACGATCCTTAGATCACTCACCTACTTTGTTGTAAAAAGTATATTAAAAATTTGACCCTTATTCTTGCAGACACTACCTTAATTCCACATCTTTAGTTGTAGTATTCACACTCTGGATGTTGGTACGTCCGGAGGCGGTCAAACATCCACACACTAATTCAAAATCCTTAGCTTCTAGAGAAGAAAACATATAAGTTCTAAGAGGAAGAACCGAAGAGTAGTATTAAGGGAAGAAAAACCATCCAGGCTAATTCTTCTCACAATATATATATATCTAGTTTCCCTTTAGTGGAAATTGACAAGTGTCAATTGTATCTAGAATTTGTCTTAATAAATGGCCTACAAAGCCCAATAGAAATATAAATGAGGATCCTTTACAAATATTATTTGACTAGTCAACTCAATTGGTTACAACTAGATCACATTACAAAACCCAACTAGCATAGTACTCAGACAAACTAGACATACTATACATTTGGCGGTAACTCTTACCAAGCTTACTCTTTGCTTGAAAGATTATTTTCTTAAATAGGAGAATAACCTCAGCTAAAATCTTTAATTACTTACAAGGCAGGTACCTTATGCCAAATTCTTATTCACCAAAAACTGCAAATGGGCGGACTACACTACACCAAACATGTATCTTCACATCTACATGCCTTCAAATCGGGTTTGCCAAATTTAGGGTGTAACATGTTTGGTATCCAACACCGGTACATAGTACCTAAAAATATATCATCAGCACAGTGTGCCTGAAAACTGTAATCACTGGCACCTAGTACCTGAAACACCCTAATGACTTATTTTTTGTATCCTAATCATTCATTAAACTCACAAGGGCCTTAACTCATATTCCATAATCTTTTCATATTTATAACATTATACCATGATCAACTTGATCATATATATTCCATAAGATAACATAACTCAATTCAAACATGTACAATTGCCATACTTTACCATTCAAACCTTTATTTCCTCTGCCAAACTTACTTTAATTAACCATACTAACTATACACAAATACATATATTATATATAAATAGAACTCAAATCATCAGCAAGCATAATAAATCTAATACGAACTGACCTAAACGAAGCAATTACCAACACCACAACGGGGACTACTCTACAATGTTTTCTTTTTTGTGATTATCGATCGGTTGATTCGTTTCTTGATCTATATATAATATTTTATTTTAATAAACCAATTCAATACCTTAAAATATCTAAATTCAAGCATTTAACCTTTTAATGAAATTTTACATTATTACCTTAAATTTTTACCTCCTATTTAATTTAGTCCTTCAAATTGAAACTTACATTTTATCACAATTAAACCAAAACCAAGCTATCCAAATTCTCTCCTATATATTTGAGGCCCATAATTATTTAAATCTCACGTGAATTTCATGCTAAATTTATTATTTTATCATTTTAGTCCCTAACTTAAAACTAACTAAAATTCCTTTACAAAATAGTCCTAATTAACAACCAACTTATAAATCTTTCATTCAACTTAAAAACACCTAAAACAATCAATGGAAAATTTCAAAAACTTTAACTATTTTAAAAATTAGTCCCAGGTTAGCTAGATTAAGTTATAATGATTTCAAAATATAAGAATTACTAAAAACTGATAGAGAATTCATTTACCTGCAATCAACTAAGCTTGGCTGATTCTCAAAGCTTTTACAACCATAGGCTTTTGATTTAGCAAGCAAAATAAAGAAGATGATGATTTTCAATTTTTTGTTTATTTATTAAATTACCTTTTTAACCTTTAAAATTAATAAAAATTTCTTAAAATACCATACTAAATAGTCCTCGTAATATATATAAGGTTTAATTACATTTTAAAGCCCTTAATTCATGCTTCTACATCCTTTTAACACATATAAACTAATAGAGATTAACTTTTTAGCTTTTATGACTTAGTCCTTTTTCCTCAATTAACTATCTAAAAGCCTAAATTACTGAACCAAATTTTAATATGACACTCCATAAACTTTATAAGTATTAAATAAATAAAATATACTGACTCGTTGGTTGGAATTGTCGTCCTAAAACCATTGTAACAACTTGATTTTCAGTGCTACCAAAAATGGTTCAGAACTCCATTTTCTGATGATCAAGTCAGTAAATATTATTTATTAATAATTAATAAGTTTTAAAAATATTATATTGAATTCCAGTTTAATAGTTTTAGTTATGTGGAAAGTTAGTCTAGGTACAAATGTATCGGTTCAAAAGTTAAAGGTTTGAGAAATGAGGTATCAGGACCTCGTTTTCGTAAATCATGGCTGTAAATATTTTTATTAAATATTTAAGGATTTATTATATAGGCGAATTATATTTTGGATAAGTAATTTTTCCAATTTAGTGATTAATTAAGGTATAAGGACTAAATCGTAAAAAATCATAAAAGCTAATCTCCATAGATTTTATTTGTCAAAGGCTTTAATTAGTAAACTATTAAGGTTTAAAATGGCAATTACACATTTTTATGGTTAATGGGCGGTGGAATGGTAATGTTTTAAAAGATGTTATGTTTAATTAAATTTTATATTATTTTTTATATGTTTGAATTAGTAAAAACTAAAAAGACAGCCATCATCTTTATTTTGCTATCACCCTCATCTGATTATCCATGGTTGAAGCTAAAGAAATATTCAGCCAAGCTTATCATCTATGATGGTAAGGTTTTTGAAACCTGTTTTTCATTAATTTTATATTTTTGAGATTGTTTTAGCTTAACCAACTATCTCGGGTAGTAAATCGTAAAATATTAAAGTTTTGAAATTTTTCAGTTATAGTTTTTAAATTTTTTTGTTAAGTGGTAGGATTTGAAGCTTAGAAATGAAATAAGACTAATTTGTAAAATGAAATTTCTTAATTTTGAGTATAGGGACTAAAATGTGAATATGTCAAAATTGATATGAAATTTGTATAATTATTGCATTTATAGGTTTTTATAGGGATGGAATTGAAATCAGATTAAAAAAGCTTAGAATTTAAAGATATAACCATTTCGATTTTAGGGACTAAATTGAATAAAATGTAAAACTTAAGGAAATTATGTAAAATTAAATCAAGTTGTTAAATGCCTTAAATAAGCTATTATAAGAGAATTAGAGCTAATAGTTTGAAATAAATAACCATATTGATAAAAATTGAACTGATCGATAGATAATCAAGGAAAAGTAAAATTACAGATTAGTCCGTGGCATTTTAATTGTCGTTGTTTGTACCGGTATGTTCATACAAGATATAAAATTAATTATATTTATGTAATTTTTGTGGTTGAATTGTAAACTTATAATAACCGAATGCATTTTCAATTGTTGACAAGTTGATAGAAAAAGGTGAGAAAATGACTATATCGAAAAATAATACATTTGTGATAAATGTGGATAAATATGTTCTATTGGATGAATGAAAGTTTTAGTATATAAGTGTGTGATAAATACATGATAACGTTATATTGTTAAAAAGGTATATATATTGTTTGGACATCAAGTGGATAAATTTGATTAGATGTGATTATATTTTAAACTGTGATTGGAACCATACAATTGTGAAGAATGGAATGGATCATAATAAATGATACTGATGTGTTAATAGTACCCAGATGAACATCAGATGGGATACAATTGACATGCTAATAGGGTCATCTGATCATTGTACGAGTTTTATATGAGATGAGATGTTGAGATATGACATTTATATATTCACTAATTGTATCAGAATCCAACATTTGTTACAAATGTGTAGCCTAAGCATGTTCTTGGATGGTAAAGCTAGTTTGAGCAATTAGACATATTTTGGCGGATGACCACATATCCTTATTTGTTTATTATAGTTTATCGTTCTAAGTGGTTAAATTTAAAAGGAACTGACTGTTTGATATTATAAATTGTGGTTGGAATTGGTTATTTGAAATTGAAATGAAATATATGTTGATTTTGTTAAAAGGTTTCAATGCAATGACATTGATTTAGATTGAATTGTATAAATTGGAAATGTTATATGACTAAAATGATGGCAAATATTCTGAAATTTATAGTTATATGATGATTGAATGATGTAACTAAAATATATAAATATTTGATGACAATAATTAAATGATATTGAATTGAGTTGAATGGTATTGTATAAAATGAATTGCTTTGAGACTACTTTTGACAATCTCACCTTACTGTTGTTAAATGTGGAAACAGGAATGTCGTATAGTAGCTAAATTGTTATAATAATTGTGATTGAGGTGAGTTCACTATTTTAATTCACATGAACTTACTAAGCATTCGTAATGCTTACTCTTTTTTGTTTTATATTTCTATAGTTGGTATTTTATGGAAAGTGATTGTCAGATCACTTCAGTGCTCACACTATCCAACTTTAGTCTCGGCATATTTTTGAATCGTTCTAGAACTGATTATATGACATGTGTATTAGTTTTAAAGTGAACAAGTGTTTACTTGGTTGATGATGAAATGGTCTAAATGTAATGGTTTTTTGGAATGTTCATATGGTATGCATATAAGACTTAATGATAAGTGCTTTTAATTAAAGTATTCATGATTTTGGTTTTGGAATGATTTATATAATGTTTAATGCGTGGAAATTAATTTGGTAGTAACTATGTTTGAAGTTTAAATTTTCAAATTTTGAGTATTAAAGGAGTGTTCCTAAAGTGATGAGAATAATAGGATGGCCTGATACAAATATTTGCTTGTAATCTATATTTAATTGCATGCTTGAGTTGGAGGAATAGTATGGAATGAAATTAATCTACTTGTATGTTTTGTAATGTGTTTATAACCTTGTTATGTGTTAGTTCCATTTGAGGCATATTGGTATAATGTTTTAATTTTTTTGGAATGTGAGAAATTGGTATGTTATCTATTGGGTTTATGCAGGTTTTGAGTTGGTTTAAATGTACATTTGGTCATCAAATAGGGTATTGATTTAGTTTGGTATGAAGTTGACAATAATGCCATAATTTTCACCACATGGTCTTTCCACACGGCTGTGTGTCACGTATGAGTTGATGGCACGGTTTTGTCTTTTGGAAAATAGGATGAATTAGGAGTACACATTCCCAATTGTCATACGGGTTGGCCACACGCCCATGTGAGCACTGTAGATTTAGTTACCCAAATTTCATACAGTGTCAATTTGTTACATGGCCCAGCAACATGGTTGTGTGACTTTTCATGTAATTTTGTAATTTGATCCACATGGTTTCAGAGAGTTACACAGTCTGGGCACACGATTGTTCGACTCCTATTTTGCATGATTACCTTTATCTTTTTAAAATATTTTAATTAGATCCTTATTTGTGTTCGGGTCAACTAAAGAGCTTTTGTAAGCTCGAATAAAAATCTAATTTAAATGTATATCATAATATTTGAATATTTATGACATGATTGATTATTTGAAGAATTTATTTATGCTTCAATTGATCTGAAACTTTGGAAATGTTGCAAATTAGTCCTTGTTAAATTCTAGGTTGATATTAGGCCATACGTAAGCTTATATAAGTCTCGAGAAAAGATATATTTGATGATTATACATTGAATTGAATATCATTGTGTGACTCATGTTTTAGTTGATTGTTAATTGTGTATTTATGAAATAGTTTCATATTTAAGTGAAATAAGGATTATGAATTGTTTTTATTGTTTAGTTGAATGTTTAAATCTAGAATCGAATTTAATTGCTCTTTTAATTGTTGTAACATCATATAGTCCATGAATAATTATGATTGAGGTGAGTTCATTGTTTTGATTCCTATGAACTTACTTAGCATTCGTAATGCTTACTCTGTCTTGTTTTCTATTTTTGCAGTTGGCATTTTGCAAAAAGTGTTTATCAGATCACTTTAGAGCTCACACTATCCAACTTTAGTCTCGATATATTTTTGAATTGTTCTAGAATTGATTATGTGGCATATGTCTAGGTTTTATTGTGAACAAGTTTTTATTTGGTTGATAATGAAATGGTTTATGTGATGGTTGTTTTGAATGTTCTTATGATATGTATATAAGACTTAATGATAAGTGTATTTAATTAGAGTAGTCATGATGTTGGTTTTGGAATGCTTGATATAATGTTTAAGTTGTGCAACTTAAGTTTGTAGTAACTATGTTTGAAGCTTAAATGGTCAAATTTTCAGTATTATAGGAGTGTACCCAAAGTGATGAGAATGGTAGGATGGTTCGATTCAAATATGTGCTTGAGTTGGAGGAATGGTATGGAATGAAATTAATCTACTTGTATGTTTTGTAATGTGTTTTTAGCCTTGTTATGTGTTGGTGCCATTTGAGGCATATTGGTACAATGCTTGAATGTGTTTGGAATATGATAAATTGGTATGTTATCTATTGAGTTCATACTGATTTTGAGTTTGTTTAAATATGTGCATTTGGTCATCAAATAGGCTATCGATTTAGTTTGGTATGAAGTTCGCAATAATGGCATAATTTACACGACGCGATCTGTCCACATGGTCGTGTGTCATACACAGGCTGATGGCACGATCGTGTGCCTACTAGAAAGTAGGATGAATTAGCAGTACACAGTTCCCGATTGTCACACGAGTTGGCCACACACATCTGTCAGTACTATAGATTTGATTAATCAAATTTCACACAGCCTTAGTTTGTTACACGGCCCAACCACACGGCTGTGTGACTTTTGATGTAACTTTTTCATTTGATTCACATGGTTCCGAAGAGTTACATGGCCTGAATACAAAATAGTGTGACCCATGTTTAGCATGATTACCTTTATCTTTTGAAAATATTTCAATTAGATCCTTATTTATGTTCAGGTAAACTTAAGAGCTTTTGTAAGCTCGAATAAGAATCAAATTTAATTGTATATCATAATATTTGAACGTTTATGACATGATTGATTTTTTGAAGAATTTATTTATGCTTGAATTGATTTGTAACTTTGGAAATGTTGCAAACTAGTCCTTGTTAAATTCTAGGTTGATATTAGGGCATACGTAAGCTTGTAAAAGGCAAGAGAAAAGATATATTTAATGATTATACATTGAATTGACTATCATTGTGTGACTCATGTTTTAGTTGAATGTTAATTGTGTATTTATCAAATAGTTTCATGTTTAATTGTAATAAAGATTATGGATTGTTTTTATTGTTTAGTTGAATGTTTAAAGTTGGAATTGTATTTTATTGCTTAGTTAATTGTTGTAACAACCATTGAAAATTGAGTTGTTACCACCACATTCAACTCAGTCCCAAAGATCGGGTAATCTACCTACAAAGTCGTGACATTGGCTAGAGAATGTCGTAAAATTGGACTCAAAAAGCCATAAATTCTGCAAGGGTGTTTCCGTTCGTACACTCTCATTTAACTTGTAACTCAATTTTTAATAAACCTAATTAGGTCATAATACACTTACAGCTTGTTTGGTTCACCGTGTTGGGTATGCGATTACGCCTCTATTACGCGCGCCCCACCAATTCCTGTGTTTGGTTCGCTATAATGCCCTATTACGGGCTTATGCGGTTACGGACGTAAACGATATATTCCCTGCTTCCTGGCCGATTTGCATTCCCTTCCAAAAACCACGATTACCCTATTACGGACGCATTCCCAAAAACCTTCTCTGTTTTACCCTCGCCAAAATCGACCTGCAGCCTCTCCCTCTCCCTCCCTTTCGAAATCACCGAAATCGACCTCCCAACAGAAGCTGTTTCTGAAAAATGACCTCCACCCTCTCCTTCTCCGTCCCTCCCGAAATCGCCTCTCCGTTTCACTCCATCGTCTTAGATCTCTGGCCCAACTGTTTCGGTAAGTGGTTCTTCTCTTTTTTCATCTCGGATTTTTATTTTCTTCCTCATGATTTTCTTTTTTATCATTTTATTTGTTTATTCCCACCGATTATTCCCACCGGCTGAATGTTGTTTATTTTTAGAACTGATTTGGTTTAGTGGATTTTGCCCAATGATGGAAAACTCATTGAATGGAGCAGTTCGACTGATTTTTGCTTTAGAGCATTTACTATCATCATCTGTTGTTCAATTCTTTTCCTCTTCCTCTTCCTCCCTACTTTCTCTATCCTTTTGGTTCTGTCGATAACTCTCTCCTCTTTCCCTGTTCTCTTTCTCTATTCTTTCTATCTATAATTCTATTTATCTTCTTATTGACACAGATGATGGTTGATACTGTGAATGACCAGATATAGCTATGAGATCTGAGGGCTTTGTTGAACATTTTGATTGTAGGATTATCATTCTATTTTTTTTCTCATCTGATTTGCATATTGATTATACTCATGCGTACCCTTAGCTGAGTGCATTGTTATTAGCGGTTTTCTACAATGGGATTGAATTTTTGGCTGTTAATTGGCCCTTAGTAACTCCAATACAGTATGGAATTGTAATGCTATCGAATAGTTGTATGATCTCATTGGATATGTTGTATGGGTCTTTAGTTTCATTTATCTTATGAACTATGTCAATCTCACTGGCAATGACATACTTGAAATTTGTCTTTTGTTGCTAGATGAAGCTTCATTTCCTTCTTGATGCTTTTATTGCGTCTATTTCATCAATTATTGTATCCGTTTCTTCTTTAGTTGCTAATTTGAAACAATTAAACATTTTAATTGTCTGAGAAAATATTGTGAACCCTTTTTCTGGTTTAATCCCAACTGGTATTTGTAAGTACATTACCTTCCTAGTGATTCACTATGGTTCTAGTCAATATTTTACTGCTTTTGATACCATCTGTGTGACATATGCTTAATGAATTTCAAAGGTTTTGGCATGTGCACAATGGCGAGAAGAAGCTGATACATTGGGTAGTTCTTTTGCTACTTAGTCTTGTTGTTGTTTACCTTTTTCACCGAGCTCTAAAATTATTGATTGGAATGAAAGTCATGAGCATCACTATTGTTGAATTATGTTACTAAAGTTATATTTCTTTCTTTGAAATATATCTTCTTTTATTGTTGTTATAGGACTTTTAGGGTATCTAAAGCTTGATTAGAGCCTTGGTGACCATTGTACCTTTTGCTTTCTCAGTATATACTCTTTTAGTAAATCATAGTTTCTTCTTTCAATGATGTTATGTAGGGTTTTAGAAACCTGTGCCTTGGGTTTCATTGAGACTTATTGCTGCCTTTGCCCCATGATGGAAAACTCATTTTTGATTGAATGGTTCTGGTTTTTTATTCTTCTCTGCCTTTTGCACTCCACCTCCTTGTGGAGGTTCACAATATTTTCAAGGTTCACAATATGCTTCTGCGTCTGATTCGAGTTTAGTTTTTTTTAACCAAATCCTTGTGGCATTTGAATGGCAACCTGTTGTTTGTATTTTACGGAACCTATAGATATCGACCTCATATTGTTGAATGAATTGCATGCTTCTGCCCTTGTTATTTGTTCTTTCTTTTCTTTTGCTCGTTCTTTTGCTTAAAATGCGGCTGTCTGTCACTAGGTTGATTGGTTGATTGACTGTTTGATTGACTGTGATTCCTTTGTTGTAACTTTGCTTAAAATGCTTAGAAGTGTAAACTCTTTTGTATATTAGCACCCTTGTTAAATTTCTTACAAGTGAGGTTCCAGTAAATTGATGTTCTATGTGAACTTCTGTAGGTATTGGACTGTTAGCTACCGATTTGCTCCAGACATAAATCGTTGGCAAGCTGAAGCTGTAGTTGCATTTCAAGAGGTATTTTATAGTTGCAATAACAATAAATTGGACTGTTTTTTATGGTTTACTCCATAGTAATGTTTTTATAGTTATATTTTGCAAGTGTTGATGTAATAAGTAGATTTTTATTAGTATTGAATTATTTGAATTTGGGATCGAATTTCTTAAGTTGAGGTAGTTTGTAAATTTTAACCGAGCAATTACGAGACTTGTGCAACGCATTAATTAAATGTGTATATTCATATACAACTCATTAATTAAATGTGTATATTCGTATACTACTCATTAATTAAAAATATTTCTAAATAATTAAAATTAAAAATATTATTTTAATAACATTACATATATATCGACTTTTGAACCATTATAAATTAAACCTAATCCAATCATGAGTAAATAAAATAAAATAAAATTGGATCATTAGATATAATCAAGTAAACAACTTGATTAAAAACATATGGATAATATATTAATTGGATCATTAGATATAATCAAGTAAACAACTTGATTAAAAACATATGGATAATATATTAATTGGATCATTAGATATAATCAACTTGATTCTAAACTACGGTTAATGTTAAATTTGTAACATTGTTGTACATAATTAAATTATTTGTTCCACAAATGATATTTTAGCACATTAAATATGTATTGCGGTTTAATAATAATAAAGTAGATTATAAATTATATTTAATAATAATTATTTAAATTATATTTTATAGTATTATATATTATGATTTTAGTAAATTCATATAAGAATAAGAATTTTATTAAATTATATATTATTATTAAATTATATTTAATAATAATTATTTTAAATTATATTTTAGTATTATATATTATGATTTTATTAGTAAATTCATATAAGAATACTTATTAACAATTTTATTAAATTATATATTTTATTAAATTATATTTTATAACAATTATGTTAAAATATGATTAAATTATTTATTATTTATATTAAAATCTTATTAAAATTTAATAACAATAACAATAATCATCTACCTTAAAAAAATTCTGCTAAGGGTATTCTAGTCATTTTAACTTTTTTCCTTATGCTATTACACCTCTATTCCATTCAACCAAACACAAGAATACCATTACGCCTTTATTCCATTACGCCTCTATTCCATTACAGCGAACCAAACGTGCTGTTAGACTATAAATATTAGCTTAAACCGTTAGTTTAGGGAGTTCGTTTTAGGGTTTTATTTTTGTATTTTAGATAGATTTTAGATTTTCCAAGTCTTAGTTTTAGTATTTTTCAGTTTTCAATTCAAGTTCTTTTTAGTTTTTATTCATTATTCTCTTTTACTTTATTTTCTTTCGCCCTTCAATCAAAAGGAATAATCATCATCTTTTGTGGGCTAACGTGGTCATCCCATCAATCAGTAATCTTTGATTCATTGGGTTTCTTGAGAATTTCTTACCTTCTCTTGATAATTTTGCATTGCTTACATGTTTGAAAATTGGGTAGGATTATTTGCATCTAGAATGACTTGTCATTAAACCCTTAGGAAGGTTGATTGACCGAAGTGCGCATGGTAAGCTTAGAGTTAGGGTTCATAAACCCATTAATTAGATTAGGGTTCATAAACCCATTATTCTAGTTAGAATCAATTCAACTTAGCCTGGTTTAGTTCCATCTAGTCGAAAGATAAGTGGACTAGGTTGATTAATTAATTTAGTTATAGGTCGAAAGGTATTAACTAGGTTAATTCTTAATTAATTGGTACAATTCTCAATTTTAGGTTAATCACAACCATGGACATTAATCACCATTCTCTGCATGTTATTCACTTTAGTCTTTGTTACTTCAAACTCTTAATTTTAGTGTTAACCGTACTATGATAATTAGACTAGTATATGCCTAGACCTAGCTTAGAGTGTTAGGATTTGTAGTTAATTAGTTTAAACAGACCTCCCTTGGGTACGATCCTCGGAATAGTTCCAAAGAGTTTTGTTTTAATAAACTATTTTACAATTTGACCTGTGCAAATGCAAACACCACAAAAATTCCATACCTAATTGCATATTCCTAAGCCCTAATGCACGTACGACAAGGTGTGGTCATGTTGTTAGCACCGTTGCTGGGGAGGCTTTCATGTTAAATTAAATTATTAATGAGTTTTTTGCATGCTAGTTAGGATAAGTAGTGAAGTTGAAAGCTATAGATATGATAATTTATCTATTTTTATTTTACCAATTTATATATTTTGATTCGTAGTGTATGAATCGGAGTGTAACACCCCAAACCCAGCCTAGGAGTTATGGTCGAATCTCGCGTGTCACATCGAAGTGTCTTCCGAAAATTGGACTCATTGGTAAAACTCGTTTCTTAAGTTTGGTAACCTCTTTATTAATGTTTGCTATGAGATCTACATAGCCTAGTCTAATATTTGCCACAAATCGTGGATTTCATCTGTATGGGGCCCACGAGCCCATTGAGCCCACACAGCCCATTTTGGCCCATTACGGCCTAAGACCATGAAAACGCTCATGGAGGCCTCTATAGTCTATTGCCCATGATTTGCGAGTTTGGCTCGCTTGTGTGGTCTCAAACGCCGTATTTCTGGCTTTTCGGCTTTTGACGTTCTACAATTACAGTAGGGTGTTTACACACCTGATGCGATTTGCAGTTTCCCTTCGTTCCGAACACTCTTATTCCGAAAATCAATGATCATTGCACCCTTGGTTATTAGGCAATGTACCAATCAACCTCGACCACTACCAGTTAGGAATGGAAGCAATGCAAGTTGGAAAAAGCTATGAAAACCTTGAAAACCTCGCCGATCTCCCATCGAGAATAAGGAACAAATGAGATGATATATATCTCTCCACAACAACAACCTCCTCAAATCTCTCCAAATATCCCTCCTTAAATCTCTATATGACCAATTCAAACTCCATTTAGCAGTATTTCAATCCAACTCTACCACCCACACGAATTAGGCAACAAAATAAATACTCCCTTTTTGATGCGCCACCAGTCGAACCTTAAACCCCATGTACAGTCCACACACCCCTTACCACTAGACCAAAAAATCTTTTGTATCATATTTTAACCACAATAATTTAAGAACCTACTATCTAGATCCAAGGATTTTATTCACTTAAAATAAAAATTTTGCATAAGCCAAGGCTTGAACCCCTGACTTCTCAGACACTTCCAAACACTCCTAAATCACTTAACCACTGAAGCGGACATTCATTTATGTCACTTCCTTGCACAACTAAATATTTATGTACAGTCTCCTAACTGTTCCCTTGTTCAAAACCTATTTCTTCTAGGCCTAAAATTTGGGGTGTTACACGGAGCAAGAGTGACCTAATCGAGCCAGACCTTGAACCTGACAGAACCGTATGACGAGCAAGGAGAACCTTACTTTCGAGAGAAGATTCACCAATCATTGATCCACCATGAGAGAATCCACTATTCGAGGAACAACCAAAACAAGTACCACTAGTAGAGGAGCCAATCCAACAAATTGAAAAACCAATGGCAGAATGCGATCGCACATTGCGTGACTACGTAATGCCCAATTTGGATGTTGTACGAGGTAGCATCAACAAACCGATCGTAAATGTAAATAACTTTGAAATCATGGCGGCTATCATACAAATGATTCAAAGTAACTTGTAGTTTTGGGGATCAATGAATGAGGACTTGAACCAACATCTTAAACGCTTTCTTCATTTATGTGATACATTTAAATTTAATGGGGTCACTATTCTTCTTCAATTGTGTAACACCCCAAAATTTTGAGTTTTTGATTTGTTAAATTTAGTCAAGTGAATCAATTTGGTTCAGTGGTTAAGAGTATTGCTTGTCTATCTGAGGTTCTAGGTTCGAATCTTTCTCTTTGAAAATTTTTCTATTTTTCTCCCTATCCCTATCTCTGAACATCTTATTTAAATTTAAATCTTGTGTAAGTATTGACAAGAATGATTTTGCTGGTTTAGTGCTAAAACTCACCTTACCTTTTGGTCTTGTGTTCGAATCCTTGCGTTTGCAAACATGAATTATTTTTGCTAAATCCACTGTGTGCCACCCATGATTTTAAATTCAAGGAAATCTGATAAGGAAAGGGTACCAGATTGTAGGTAGGTTTTTTTTGTTTTAAAAATCTGGTTTTTTCAAGTTACTAAAAATTTTCCCAAAATCACTCCCATTCATTCTCACATTCTTCCCCTTTTCCAAGGAAAAAATACCGTCATTTTTCTATTCCGTCATCTTTTGTGTATCAAGCTTCTTCCATCTTTCGTCAATTTTCCTTCCCTTTCTTCCTTTCTATTTTTTCATTTCTATTGCTCAATTTACTTCATTGGGCGTTCAGAGTTTCAAAATTTCAGTAAGTGTCATGTAAATTTGGTGTTTTGTGTTTTTTTTAATTTTGCTCGTCTGAGGGCCAATTGTGTGTAAGTTGTTCGAGATATCTTTGTGGCTTTTGGCTGCGTTGTAACACTATTTTTTGTGTGGGAAATGGTTAGGTGATGTTGTTGAATCTCTCGACTTACTTTTTGTGAATTAGGAGCTTTAGAGGACTGGTGTTTCTGTTTGGGTAAGTGATCGAATGTCGAAAGGTTAATTTTCCGTTTTGTTAGGGCTTCTTGGTAGTAGTAGTGGTAGAATTAGTTACTTGGAATTTGCTGCTAAAATTGGTTGTGTAAATCTTGATTTTAGGTTCTCGAATTGCTAGTGTTGAATCGGCATAAAAAATATACCAGGTGTGTAACTCGACCTTGTAAAAACAATGAAATGTCGAAAGCTAAAAAACCCACTGTGGATGTCACACGGTAGTGTGCTTAAGGAGTGGACCACATAAATTTGGGCAGGTTGGTAAGTGTGGGCTCATTTTTTGAAAATTTTCACCTAGAGCCATTTTAATATGTGATTCGTATATAGCCTCTCCGTAGGGTTCATACTGCTTAAATAAGATTTGAAAACTTGATATTTGATAGTATGCTTATGTATATGATATGAACATCATATGTAAAATCTATATGTATGATCTGCATTTTGGCAATAATGATAGGATGATTAGATGTGAAAAGCATGCATAACATCTATGTATCGAATGTATGTTAGTATGTACATATGAATTTGGGGTGGGATACGATGTGATAGAGGAAGTGCGGCAATTTAATTATTTGTCTTATCTTGTGGTTTTAAACCATATATATTTGATCTGGTAGCTCAGCCACGTATATTTGTTTCGGCGGTTTACCGTATTTTATTATCTGGTAGCTTGAGTGCACTACTTCAGAAAAGTGACATACGCTTGCTTATTGGTGTGTGGGGTTGAATGGTCACTTGATACATTATTTGGTGTGTAGGGATGGACAGAGATGGTGTGTAGTGGATAGGGGTAGTATTTGATTATGCATCTGAAAATGAATATGCATCTGATTCTAAAAATCCATGTGATTCTATATTTGATTAAGAAAACATATATGATTTTGTAGCTGGTCATGCAATTGATAATGTATCTATTAATTTATGTATTTGAATTGCTGCGTAGGATGTGTTACACATTGAGCTCGTAAGCTCACTTTTTATATGATTTCCTAGAAGTAGTTAGCAAACTTAGGACGGATCGATGTAGTAAGAGCTCAGATTAATATTTGTTGTTTTTATATTTTGTTAAGCTTAACCATTATTTTCTTATAGACTGTTTTTGGACTTTTTGGGACTGTACTTTATCTCGAATTTTTATTTCACATTTTGAACTATTTTATTGTATCTAGAATATTTTACTCCAAACTACAATGCATTGAATTTCAAAATCAAACTACAGTTTTTAAAACTCTGCTTAACTTGAGAATTTCTGCTACAAAACTAAGTGACTTTATAAGCATTTTTTGTAATTAAAATGGGTTAGCTTAATAGGGTGTTTTTCACTGAAAACTAAAAATTTCATATCAAGTTTTGTTTTATGTTACACTTTCAAATTTTAAATTTTTGGTTCTCAAACGAATGTATGTATTTCCTCAAGATTCAACCATGACATTTAGACTGGGTATGGGGTGTTACATTTGGTGGTATTAGAGCCTTGGTTCAAAACTCAGACTGTGATTTTTGGGTTAAATAAGTTTATGAAATTTTTCGAGTCTCCGATGTCGATTCTGTAAGTATTTCTACTTTAGCTATACTTGATAGTATAGTAAAACACAGTAGTGCTAGAATTACTCTACTTTGGCTAAAGGTTGTGATAACTTTGTAAAAGCTTTTGATAAAACTTTAGAGCTAAGGTTTTTAATAGTAAACTTAAACTTATACATAAAATTCTTAATTGTAGATAAATTAGTGTAATGAGTATGCAAAGAACCCGTGGATGTGGTACCCTTGGACGCGGAGGACGCCAAAGAGGGGGTTGAGCTAAGCCATCTTTGATGGGCAGTTTGCCCAATTTAGATATGAGTGAGACTATTGGGACGCCTATTGTTGAGACTGAGTCTCGGGCTCAGACTGTTGGGAATGAGACACTGTCCCAAGCTATGCTGAGGGTGCTGGAGAGGGTTTTTAGGACCCATTTGGATATGGTAGTGGAGGGTTGGTAACTAAACGACTTTGGTCGAATGGGGTTGAGTTATTTAGGGGTGTCATTGGGACCACCCCGACTGTGGCCAAGTACTGTTGGAGGCGATTGAGGAATTATAAACGATCTGGACTGCACCTTCGAATAGAAATTGAAGGGTGTGATTTCTTTGCTTAGCGATGAAGCATATCAATGATGGCAACCTATTAAGCAGGGAACCCAACCTGAGTAAGTGACTTGGGCTTTCTTGTGTAATGCCTTCTAGAATAAGTGTGTGGGGGCAAGATATATTAAGGCCCTTGGGCTTGAGTTTTTTGGGTTGACTCAAGATGAGAGATCTGTGGCCGAGTATAAGGTCAAATTTCTGAGACTGAACAGGTATGCTTGAAGTTTGGTTCTGACAGACTATGATAAAAGTGCTCATTTCGAAGAGGGACTAAGATATGATATTAAGGTACTGGTAGCTCAGCAGTGGGAGTGGGTCTTCAAAACTTTAGTAGAGAAGGTAAAGATAACTGAGAAAATTAAGCGCATGAAGCGCGAAAGGACTGGGGTCAGAATATGAATTAGTTGAGCGAGAAAATTAAGGGACCTTCTAGTTCTGCTCAGCGGCCTAAGAAACGGGCCAGGTTTGATGGGCCATTATAGGTTGAGGCATCAGTTGTGATTGTTGGGATTTAGTTGTGTAGGGATTGTGGTAGGCACCATCTGGGCGAGTGTTGGAGAAGGTTTGGTACTTGTTTTAGATGTAGGTCTAAGAAGCTCTGCATCAAAGATTTTCCTTATCGGGTCGATTAGGTGCAAGCTCTAGTTTGGGGTTTGGTTCAGCCATAAAGAGCAGTTCAACAATTACTTAGGTGCTGTGGTCAAGCTAGGGTGGTAATGGTATGGGTTGAGGGTAGAAAGCATCGCGAAGAGGTGCTAATCAAACCGATGTGAGACAGCTTGCATTAGTATATGTGGCGAGGCACTGTGAGGACATAGATGTCGTCGATGTGATAGTCGGTATGTTTTTTATCCATTCTGTTCCTTATTTTGCTTTGATAGATATTGGTTTGACACATTCATACATAGCTAGCACTATTTTTGGTAATTTGGAGATTCAAGCAAAGGATACTTCTAGTGGGTTTTCTGTGATTAGCCCATTGCCGCAATCTGTACAAGTTAGTATGGTATATAGGTAGTGTCCACTAAAAATTCAAGGTGTGGCATTTTTGGCTAATTTGATGGAGTTCCCTTATGGTGAGTTTAATCTGATTTTGGGTATGGACTGGCTTGTGAAGCATCGACTGAGTTTGGATTGTGCTAATAAGAGAGTAGCTTAGAGAATTGAGGATGATATGGAGATTTTTATGGTTGGTGAGTGTTAAGATTACCTCTCTAATGTAATCTCCACTTTAGTAGTCGAAAAGTTAGTTCGAAGAGGGTCTGATACGTTCCTCGCGTATGTGCATGATACGAGTTCTATTGGTTCATCTATTGAGGATATTTAGACGCTTAGAGATTTTTTGAATGTCTTTCTTGAGGAATTGTCGAGGTTACCACTAGATAGGAAGGTTAAGTTCGGAATTCAATTATTACCAAAGATAGCTTTGGTGTCCATCACTCCTTATCGTATGGCACATAAAGGCTAAAAGAATTGAAAATGCAACTTTAGGAACTTCTTGATAAGGGGTTCATTCGACCTAGTAGGTCTCCAAGAGGAGCACCGGTTCTTTTTGTTAAAAAGAAAGATGGTACTATGAGGATATGTGTGGATGATTGGTAGTTGAATAAATTGACAATAAAGAATAAGTGCCCACTTCTGAGGAATGATGATCTATTTGATAAGTTCCATGGGGCATTGGTGTTCTCTAAGATTTATCTCCGTTCAAGGTATCATCAGTTGAAAGTGAAAGAGGTTGATGTGCATAAGACTGCTTTTAGGACTCGTTATGGGCATTACGATTTTGATCAGTTTGACTAATGCTTCGACCACGTTCATGAACTGAGTTTTTAAGTCGTATCTAGATCAATTTTTCGTGGTTTTCATCGACGAAATTTTGGTGTACTCTAAGACTGAGGTTGAGCATGATGAACATCTTAAAGTGGTTCTACAAATACTCCGCAAAAAAAAACCTCTACGCTAAGTTGAGCAAGTGTGACTTTTGGTTACGAAAAGTCATTTTTTGGGGGCATGTGGTTTTTTCGAGGGTATCTGTGTAGACCCTAAAAAGATTGATGCTATTCTTGAGTGGAAACAACCTAGGAATGTGTCTGAGATCTGAAGTTCCCTCAATTTAGCGAGTTATTATCAGAGCTTTATTAAGGGGTTTTCATTGATTGCAACTCCTTTGTCTAAGTTGTTGCGTAGGAATGCACCTTTTGTGAAGGCTGATGAGCAGTAATCGATCTTTGAGAAGCTGAAGTCTATTTTGACTCGCTCCAATCAATTTTAACTCAGGCCCCCATTCTAATACAACCTGAATTTGATAATGAGTTTATCGTGTATAATAATCCATATCACAGCGGTTTGGGTTGTGTACTGATACAAGATGGTTAAGTGGTGGCTTATGTGTACTGTTGCAAGATGGTTAAGTGGTGGCTTATGTGTCTAGATAGTTTAAGCCATATGAAGGCAACTATCCTACGCATGATCTTAAGCTAGCTATCATTGTCTTCGCACTAAAAATCTAGAGGCACAATCTGAATGGTGAGAGGTATATCATCTACACTAATCACAAGAGCCTTAAGTGCCTCCTTACTCAGAAGGAGTTGAATCTTAGGCACCCTAGATGGATTGAATTGCTCTAGGACTACGACTGCGTCATTGAGTACCATCTTGTTAAGGCCAATGTTGTGGTCAATGTTCTTAGTTAGAGATTAATTACTGATTTGAGGGTGATGTTTGCTCGCCTAAGTCTGTTTGAGGATGGTAGTCTGTTGGCCCAGTTGCAAGTTAAGCCAAGTTGGATTGCCAGATTTAGGGTAAACAGTTGTTAGATAAATCTTTGGTTCTTCAATTTCAGTAGGTTGAGGATGGTAAGACTTCTAATTTTGGGATGAATAATAAGGGTGTCTTGTGCTTCAGAAGTTGGGTTTGTGTGCCGAATGAGACGGAGTTGTGATAGTCTATCTTACGAAAAGTGCATAGTAGCCCTTATGCTATTCATCCTGGTGGAAATAAGATGTATTGAGATATCCAAGAATTGTACCGGTGGCCCAGTTTGAAACAAGAGGTATTCGATTTTGTGTCTCATTACCTGACGTGCAGCAGGTTAAGGCTGAGCACCAACTTCCTTTGGGTTTGCTTCAACCTATTAAGATTCCTCTTTGGAAATAGGAGCGTGTGACTTTGAACTTTGTTAGTGGGTTGCCCTTGACACCCAATAAGAAGGATTCTGTTTGGGTCATAGTTTGCTCATTCTCATCCGATTAAGACTAATTATTCTCTGCAAAAATTGGCTAAGTTGTAAATTTATGAGATTGTTAGACTTTATGGGGTTTCAATCTTGATTATCTCTGATAGAGATTCTTGGTTTAAGTCTCGATTTTGGAAGAAATTGCTTGAGACTCTGGTTACTCGGTTTGTCTTTAGTATTGCATTTTATCCACAAACTTATTGACAGTCTAGTATTCAGAGATTGCAGGTCATGCTACGAAGTTGTGTTATTGACTTCTGTGGTAGTTGGGAGGAGTTTTTGCCACTGGCTAAGTTCACGTATAATAACAACTTTCAGTCTAGTATTCAGATGGCACCTTACAAGGCTCTTTATGATCATAACTATCATACCCGTCTTTGTTGGACCGAGTTGGGAGAGAGGAAGATTACAATTACGGGTCTAGATTTTGTTTCTGTGACTGAGGATAATGTTAGATTGATTTGGGATCGTCTTAGGGTAACTTTTGGTAGGCAAAAGTCTTATACAGATCTGAAGAGGAGGGCTATAGAGTTTGCTATGGGAGATAGGGTTTTCCTTAAGGTGTCTTTATGGAAGAAGGTCCTTCGGTTTGGACGTAAGGGCAAGCGGAGCCCTAGGTTCATTGGGCCTTATCGAGTTTTGAAACTAGTTGGGTCGGTTGCTTATCAGCTTGAGTTGCCTACGGAGGTAGACTGCATAAACGACGATTTTTTTCATGTCTCTTTGTTTAGATGGTATAGGTCTGATCCATCCCATATTGTATCTATTGAGGAGATTGAGGTAAGCCCATATTTGAATTTTGAGGAGAAGTAGGTACAAATTCTGGATCGTGAGGTAAGGTTTTGAGGAGGAAGACCATTCCGTTGGTTAAGGTTTTGTGGCGAAATCGTCGAACGAAGGAAGCCACTTGGGAGCTTGAGGACTCGATTCAACAACAATATCTACATCTATTTGAATCAGGTAAATTTCAAGGCCGAAATTTCTTTGAGTTTTTTATTTGTTAAATTTTGTCAAGTGAATCAATTTGGTTCATTGGTTAAGAGTGTTGCTTGTGTGTATGAGGTTATAGGTTCGAATCTCTCTCTTTGGAATTTTTTTATATTTGTTCCTATATTTATCTCTAAATATCAAATTTAAAATTAAATCTTGTGCAAGTATTGACAAGAATGAACTTGTTGGTTCAGTGGTAAAGCCTTAGCTTTTCTTTTAGTTATGTGTTCAAATCCCTACGTGTGCAAACAAGAATTATTTGTGCTAAATCCTATGTGTGTCGCCCATGTGACAATGTTTGGGAAGATTTTAAATTCGAAGGAAATCTGATAAGGAATGGTACCCGATTGTGGGTAGTTTTCTTTTAAAATTTTTTTTTTGAAATTTCTAAAAGTTTTCCCAAAATCTCTCCTAGTCCTTTTCACGTTTTCTTTTCTTTCCCAAGGAAAAACTATAGTAAATTTTCTATTCCCTCATCTTTTATGTATCATGCTTCCTTTATTTTTCCTCTTCTTTTTCCTTTGTTGGTCAATTTTCCTTTCTTCCTTTCTATTTTTCCATTTCTATTGCTCAATTTACTTCGTTGGGCGTTTAGAGTTTTAGAATTTTGGTAAGTGTTGCGTAAATTTGGTGTTTCGTGTTATTTAACTTTCCTCATTTGAGGGTTGAATGTGTATAAGTTGTTCGAGATATCTTTGGTTGGTTTTGGTTCCATTATAACACTGTTTTTGTGTGGGAAACAATTAAGTGAGGTTGGTGAATCTCTCGACTTACTTTCAGAGAATTAGGAGTTTTGGAGGACTATTGTCTCTATTTGGGAAAGTGATCGAACGTCAAAAGGTTGATTTTTCATTTTGTCAGGGCTTCCTATTAGCGGTAATGGTTGAATTAGTTACTTGGAATTAGTGCTTTACTGATAAAATTGGTCGTGTAAATCCTAATTTTAGGTTCTGGAATTGCAAGTGTTGAATCTGTATAAAAAACAAACTAGCTATGTAACTCGATCTCGTAAAAACAAAAAATAATAGAAAGTCGAAAAACTCACTATTGACCTCAAACGACCGTGTGAACCACACAGTTTGGGCTATTTGTGCTGCGTGGGCCAAATGGGCATGTGTTAGGCCATGTGGACCACATAGGCTGGTCCAATTGGGTCGTGTAGGCCATATAGGCATGTGGGCCCATTTTTTAAGAATTTTCACCTAGAACCGTTTTAATTTCTGATTCGTATTTAGCCTTTTGTAGCGTTCATGCTGCTCAAAAGACTTGAAAACATGATATTTGATAGTATGCATATGTATATAATGTGAACATGGTTTGTGAATTATATACATATGATTTGCATTTTGGCAATACTGATTGGATGATTAGATGTGAAAAGCATGCATAAAATCTATATATTGAATATCTATTAGTATGTACATATACATTTAGGGTGGGATATAATGTGACGAAGGAAGTGTGGCACTTTAATTATCAGTCTTATCTAGTGGTTTTAAAAAATATATATCTGGTCTGGTGGCCAGCCACGTATATATGTTTTGGCAGTTTATTGCATATTATTATCTGACAGCTTGAGTGTACTGTAACACCCCAAACCCGACCTGGACGTTATGGCCGAATCTGGCGATGTCACATGGTAGTGTGTTTGAAAACCGTATCTTGTGTTGGGACACCGTAACTTTGCTAAATACATTTTCCGTTTAGAGTTCTTTCATTATTATTTATTAATTCTAATATCATGTTAATTAATCATTTGAAAGTTTTCAAAACGTTTAATCTATGCGGAAGCTTTTTAAAACAGATTGCGTAGTTGTGAGTATTTTGTTAAAATGTTTGGTCCTTTTGAAAACTCGAGTTTTCCTAAAACTAGTAGTTCTAAATTGAAAATCCAAATTTTAAGAAAAATCCTTAGAGGCCATATTTACAATAAAATTCCCAAATAAAATTTAAAATCATAATTGAGTACGAAACATATTCAAATAAGGTTGTTTGGCCACCACTGAGTCCTCCGACGCACCAATCCGCCAAAGCCTAGGGATTACCTGTACAGATAAATCAGAAGGGTGAGTTTACGAAAACTCAGTGTGTAATTCCCCATATAGAACAACCTGACAAAATGCAGTCACAGTCTGGGCTTAAGCCTTTTCAATACCAGATTAGTTTTAGTTTGGGCCTTAGCCCATTTCAGTACAGAAGCAGCCATGCATTAGGGTCTTGGTCCATTACAGTATCAGTAACAGACATACAGTCACAAAAACAACAGTTGATGGGGAAAAAAGTAGAAGAAAATACCAGAAACTATTTGGAAAAAGAAAAAAGAAGAAAAAATATAACACTCGGCAGAGAAAACAAGGAAACAGAAGGGAAAAACTGACAGAAAGTTGGGAGTGTGAGAGGAGTGCTGAAACTTGCCACTACCCAATTTGGGATATAATTTAAAACTCCTCCATACTTATTTTTCTCCCCAAATCACTCCAACGCCTCCCCCCAACCGTCCACCACAATCCCCTCTAGAACCGAATTCAAAACCCACTTAACACTACAGAATTTTGGTCAAACTACAACACCCACACGGCACTAGCAGTAAAAATAAATCCCATTTGCATAAGCAGGGGTTTGAACTTCAGACCTTTTGCTCTTTTGCTCTCCACTTAACCACCAGACCAGTGGGCCCATTCTGACGTATTTTACCAACATTTAATTATAAGCCTACTGACTAGTGATAGGGATTTGCTCAAAAAAATAAAAAAAAATTCCCAAGACAAGGCTTGAACTTAAGACCTCACATACACACCCAGAGCAGTTAACCACTGAAGTAGACAGATATTTGTGCCATAAATAAACGAAAACAAATATACAAAATTTGGGGCGTTACAACTCTACCCCCAAAAAGAAAATTTCAGCCTCGAAATTAACTTGATTAGAACAGATGAGGATACTGCTAACACATTATATCCTCTGGCTCTCACGTGGCCTCCTCAAAGCTATGATTACACCATAGAACCTTAACCAGTAGAATGGATTTTCTCTTCAAAATCGTTACGTTGTGATCCAATATTTGAACCGGCTCCTCCTCGAAGGTCAGATCTAGCCTAACTTCGATCTCATCAACAGGAACAATATGCGCAGGATCAGAACGGTAGTGCCTCAACATTGAGGCATGGAAAACGTCGTGAATTTGGTCCAAATCTAGAGGTAGCTCTAACTGGTAGGCACCCAATCCCACTCGTTTCAGTATGTGGTAAGGTCCAATAAACCTAAGGCTCAACTTGCCCTTACGACCAAATCTCAGTACCTTCTTCCATGGCGAGACCTTAAGAAAAACAAAGTCTCCCACAGAAAACTCGATCTCACTGCACTTCAGGTCTGCGTAAGACTTCTGTCTATCAGACACCACTTTCAATCGGTCTCGAATCAATATTACTTTATCCTTAGTATCAGAAACTAGTTCAGGGCCCAGAAGATGCCGCTCGTCCAACTCAGTCCAACATGAAGGTGTGCGACACCTAAGACCATATAATGCATCGTAAGGTGCCATCTGAATGCTAGACTGATAGTTGTTGTTATAAGTAAACTCTACTAGTGACAGGTAATCCTCCTAACTACCTCAGAAATCAATAACACAGCTCATCAACATATCCTCCAGTATCTGAATCACCCTTTCAGATTGACCATCTGTTCGAGGATGGAACGCAGTATTGAAGTTCAACCTTATACCCAGAGCTTTATGTAGCTTTTTTCAGAATTGAGACGTGAAGTGAGGATCTCTATCAGATATGATTGAAATCGGTACCCTCTGTAGTCTCACTATCTTAGACACATACAGTTTAGCCAACTTCTACAGTGAGTAATAAGTACGAACCGGTATGAAATGGGCGGACTTGATCAATCGATCCACGATGACTCATATAGAATCCTTTTTAGTGGGTGTTAGAGGCAACCCACTAACGAAGTCCATAGTCTCCAGCTCCCACTTCCAAAGTGGAACCTTAACTGGATCCAACAACTTCGAAGGTAACTGATGCTCAGCTTTAACCTGTTGGCATGTCAGACATTTACCCACAAAATTTGTAACCTTATGCTTAAGACCTGGCCACCAATATAACTCATGAAGGTCTCGGTACATCTTTTTTCTTCTAGGATGCATAGCATAAGGGCTACTATGCGCCTTTCTCAATATAGACTGCCTCAATTCAGTATCATTCGATACAAAGATTCTTTGAAAGAAATAGAGTACCCCTTCACTATTCAGTCCAAAATCCATAGTATTCCCACCCTCAATTTGTCGAAAGCAAAGACCCAAAGACTCGTTCGCCAACTATTTACCCTTAATCTACTCTATCCACGTCGGTTTAACTTAAAGTTCGGCCAATAGACTACCATCATCAAATAATCTGAGACGAGCAAACATCGCCTTCAAATCAGTCATAGTCCTATGGCTCAATGCGTCGGCCACCACATTAGCCTTACCAGGGTGGTATTCAATCGTACAGTCGTAGTCCTTAAGCAGCTTAATCCATCTACGCTGCCTAAGATTTAACTCCTTCTAAGTGAGGAGATACCTGAGGCTCTTGTGATCCATGTAGATGATACATTTTTCACCATATAGGTAATGCCTCCAGATTTTCAATGCGAGCACCACTGTGGCCAACTCTAGGTCATGCGTTGGATAATTCGCCTCATGAGTCTTAAGCTGACGAGACGATACACTACCACCTTACCCTCTTGTATCAACACACACCCCAAACCGACATATGATGCATCGTTGTAGATAGTAAACTCTTTTCCAGACTCTGGCTGTATCAAAACGTGGGCCTCAGTCAATACAATTTTAAGCTTCTTAAACCTCAATACCCTCAACGGAAACCATTTGACCCAGAAATGTTACTTCCCATAACCAGAACTCACATTTACTGAACTTGGCGTACAGTTGTTTCTCTCGCAAGATTTGCAGAACCACTCTGAGGTGTTCATCATTCTCATCCTCAGTCTTCGAGTACACTAGTATGTCATGAATAAATACCACCACGAATCGATCCAGATAGGGCTAGAACACTCGGTTCATCAGATCCATGAAAGTTGTTGGTGCATTCATCTGTCCAAATGGCATCACTAGGAACTCGTAATGACCGTATTGAGTCCTAAATGTTGTCTTGTATACATCAGTCTCCTTAACCCTCAATTGATGATATCCTGATCGAAGGTCAATCTTGGAGAAAACTGAAGCCCCTCGAAACTATTCAAACAGATCATCTATCCTCGGTAAGGGATACTTATTCTTGATTATCAACTTGTTTAATTCTCGGTAGTCAATACACATACACATGGATCCATCCTTTTTTTTTCACGAACAAAACTAGTGCTCCCCACAGAGACACACCAGGGCAGATGAACCCAGGATCCAGTAACTCTTGAATCTGAGCCTTAAGCTCCACAAGCTCATTCAGTGTCATTCTATAGGGGGCAATGGACAATGGAGCTATACCAGGAAGGAGCTCAATTCCAAACTCTACTTCACGATTCGGAGGTAACCCTGGTAGGTCTTCAGGAAAAATGTCCGGAAAGTCCTTAACTGTCTTGATATCCTTAACCAAAGAACCCCTAGAATCTAAAACACTAATGTAGGCAAGATACGCCTCACATCCCTTACGAACCAACTTTTCTGCCCTCAATGCAGAAATCACATTCGATAAGTAGTTCTGATGTTCCCCAATTACGACTACCTCGTTATCCTCCTTAGTTCTCATTACAACCCTTTTTGTGGCATAATCCAAGCTCACTCGGTGTTTAGCCAACCAGTCCATTCCCAGTATCAGATCAAACTGTCCAAAATGCAGTTCCATTAGATCAGCCAGAAAAATAGCCCCTTGAACCTCTAAAGGAAGGTTTCTAAACAACTTATTTACCTTTACTGATTGTCCCAGTAGACTCAGTATAGTCACCTCACTCGTAGTGCTCTCAACCAAGATACCCAAGTTCTCAGACACAGTACAAGCTATTTAGGAGTGAGTGAATCCTATATCTATTAGTGTAGTATAAGGTACATTATAAATAAAGAACGTACCCATGATAATGTCCGGAGCATCTCTATCCTATCGGTGACCTACAGTATAAACTAGAGCTGGCTGCCTCGCCTCAGTATGACCAGTACCTTTGTCCCATGCTCTTTGACAACGACCCAACCTATTACCGCCTCTGGCCTGACCACGGCCTCTCGATTGTCGCTGAGCTGCTCTCAGTAGTGGTGCAGTACCAGTATCCGGAGCTTGCATCTGACCAAACCTCCACAGACACTCTCTAATACGGTGTTCTAATGAATTGCGCCTCAAACAAGCCCTAGTTCTTTTCCAACACTTGCCTTGATGGCGTCTACCACAGTCAGTACACGGTGGTTGTCCAGTAGCAGCAATAGGAGCCCCAACTCTGATCGGCCCTTCAACTCTAACCTTTTTCTTAGGCCTCTGAACAAAACTCGAGGGCTTTGAATCCCTCTTGCTCCTACCTCTCTCTCGGTTCTGGCGCTCAACGCACTTCACTTCCTCAGTGATCTTTACCTTATCAACCAGTACTGTAAAGTCTTGCTCCCTCTGTGGAGCTATCAAAACCCTTAGATAATCCCTAAAGCCATCATCGAAGTGAACACACCGCTCATACTCAGTCGCCACCATACCTTGCAAATAGTGGCTTAATCTCAGAAATTCGGCCTCATACTCGACCATCGATCTCTCTCCCTGAGTTAGATTTAAGAACTCCCTCCTACAGGCATCCACATAACTGGCCCCCAGATACTTCCCTTGGAAAGCGGTCTTAAAGAACTCCTAGGTTAGCCGATCGGGCTGAGTGCCCTCCTTAACAGTGAGCCACCACTGATATGCCTCATCAGGTAGCAGCAATACAACCCCCTTTAATATCTGCATAAGAGTGCAGTCCAAATCGTCCATAATCCTCTCTGTGGCCTCTATCCAATACACAACCATATTAGGGGCAACTCTAGCAATACCCCTAAAAAGCTCAGCTCTGTTAGACCGGAGTCGTTCCGTAACTGACCCACGGCCTCTAGCTCCAGTATTGGGCCCAGCGACCCTCTCTAAAATCCTTAACAAGGCTTTGGACAGTGTGTCATCTCTATTCGTTTGATCATGAGACCCAGCCTCAGCCACAGGTGAAGCTGGTGTCTCACTAGTATCCAAATTAAGCAGATTGCCAGATGACAAAGACCTGGCTCGAGCACCTCTACGGCCTCTACCACGGCTTTTTGTACCCCGTCCGTGAGTACCTCTAGTGCTCATTGTCTAATTGCATTTTATCTGTATTAACAATTTTATGCATCAGTTTACAATTCCAGTGTTTATTAACATATATTTTATGAAAACAGTATCAGAACTGTAAAGTTTGTTTCGTACATCGCAGTGTCAATCAATGTCTATCAATTTTACGACAGTCTTAGTATACACTATTTTAAGTGTTTTTAGTACAGTCTATCTATAGTAGTCTCATTATATACTACCTATAGCAGTTTCAGGATATACTATCAAAAATAGTTTAAGAAAACTTACTGGATCGACGTCGGAGACTCGGTGTACCAAACTTTTATTAAAAACATTTAGAAATTAGTTCTCAGAAATCTCGTCTTAAAACCCTACATCTACAGCCGAGTTTTGCAACCTGGCTCTGATACCACTAAATGTAACACCCCAAACCCTGTCTGGATATTATGACCGAATCTGGCGATGTCACATAGTAGTGTTTGAAAATCGTAGCTTGTGTTGGGAAACTGTAACATTGCTAAATACATTTTCCGTTTAGAGTTCTTTCATTTTTATTTATTAATTCTAATATCATGTTAATTAATCATTCGAAAGCCTTCAAAACCTTTAATCTATGCAGAAGCTTTTTAAAACAGATTGCATAATCGTGAGTATTTTGTTAAAACTTTTGGTTTTTTTTTGAAAACTTGAGTTTTCCTAAAACTAGTAGTTATAAATTGAAAATCCAAAATTTAAGAAAAATCCTTAGAGGCCATATTAACAATAAAATTCTCAAATAAAATTTAAAATCATAATTAAGTACGAAACAAAGTCAAATAAGGTTGTGTGGCCACTGCTAAGTCCTTCGTCATACCGATCCACCCAAGCCTAGGGATTACCTGTACAGATAAATCAGAAGAGTGAGTTTACGAAAACTTAGTGTGTAATTCCCCATATAGAACAAGCCGACAAAATGCATTCACGGTCTGGGCTTAAGCCTTTTCAATACCAGATTCAGCTTCAGTTTTGGCCTTAGCACATTTCAATACAAAAGCAGTCATGCATTAGGGTCTTGGCCCATCACAGTCTCAGTAATCAGTACAATAATAAACATACAGTCACAAAATCCTACCCATCCAGCCTCTACACACCAACTCTATCCAACCCTACACTCCATGTGGGGATATAATCAACCCACCCATCCCTACACTCCAAAAAGTACCGAATGCGGCACTAGACAATAGTTTGCAGCTGAGCTGCCTGTAAATTAGGCTCGAGGCCTATCAGTACACTTCCTTCGAACGGTAAAATCCCCAACCCAATACAATGCAATATACAAATATAACATGCTATACATAATATCATGCATGTAAATCGGCATACAATATCAAATCATTGGGACATTATCATGCTTAATCATATCAGTCATACATTCATTTCAGTCAATTAGGGGTTTAGGTAAGCTTACCGACCCTACAGTAGGTCCATAGTTGACTCGGGTCATACGTGCAACACTAGCAATAAAACAATGAAAATAGGCCTACAAGCCCATGATGTTCGCCCATGTAGGCCCACATGGCCCAAATTGGCCTTGGCTATGTAGATTACATGGCCTGGCCCAAAACTCCCACACGCCCGTGTGGTTCACCCGTGTGGCCCACACAGCCCAATTCAGTCCGGCTCGAGTATCGTACGCGGCCAACCTTGGCGATCACACGCTCGAGTTTGAGCATACAGCCTATCACACGAATGGCCATACGCTTGTGCGACGTCAACAATCTCACTTTTTGGCATTTTGCCATTTTCCATTTATAGTGTTACGGTTACACACCTGAACCGTTTTCGAAGCAATTGCACTCTTGAGCACTTCAATACCTATCAATTAATCGATAAACACTACGTTAATCCCTTAAAAGGCATTTAAACCAAATTTAATCAAAAATTTCATCTTATTACGCAACCTCTTAAGCTTACCCTCAACACTTCGAACTGTTCGACTAATGTTCCACTCGCGACAAGTCTCTTTCTCCAAAATCTACTATTGCCCAACAAGATAAAAGAATACTAATTAGAACCCTAACAAATACAATTTTACCAAACACAATAAACTTGCTTACCGAAACCACGCAAAGAATCACCAAGGAAGAGGCAAAAAGTACTATTGCTGTGGGATAGGGAGATAAACTCGAGAGGGGGAGAAGATAAAGAACAAAAGGGGAGACCTGACACTTAGTAGTATAGAACAATATCTCGATAGCACTTCAGGAAAGGGGCGTCCAAGTAGAGAATAGAAGTAGCAATCGAAATTTGGGAAGAAAAACATACGAGATTCGTCAATTGGAATTCAGTAGCAACAAAGGGGAGTTAAGGGAGGAAAAACGACGGTAAGTGGGAAGAAAAGCAAAAGAAAATAGCAAAAATGATTTGGAAAAAGAGGAAAGAAGAAAAAAGGAAAAAACTCGGCAGAAAAAATAAAGAAGCAGAAGGGAAAAACTGACAGAAAGTTGGGAGTGTGAGAGGAAGAGTGCCAAAACTTGCCACTACCCAATTTGGGATAATTTGAAACTCCTTCATCCCTTAGTTTTCTCCCTAAATCAGTCCAACACCTCCCCCCACTGTCCACCACAATCCCCTCAAGAATAGAATTCCAAACCCACTCGAACACTATAGAATTTCGGTCAAACTACAACACCCACACGACACTAGTAGTAAAAATAAATCCCATTTGTACAAGCAGAGGTTCGAACTTCAGGCCTCTTGCTCTTTTGCTCTCCACTTAACCAGACGAGCAGGCCCATTCTGACATATTTTACCAACATTTAATTATAAGCCTACTGACTAGTGAGAGGGTTTTGTTCAAAAAAAACAAAAATTTTCCCAAGACAAGGCTTGAACTTGAGACCTGTCACACACACCCAGAGCACTTAACCATAGAAGCAGATAGATATTTGTGTCATAAATACACGAAAACAAATATACAAACTTTGGGGTGTTACATGCACTACTTCTAAAAAGTGACATATGCTCACTTATTGGTGTGTGGGGTTTGATGGGTACTTGATAGACTATTTGGTGTGTAAGGATGGACAAAGATGGTGTGTAGCGGATAGATGTAGGATCTTATTATGCATCTGATTCTAAAAATCCATGTTATTTTGTATTTGATTAAGAAAACATATGTGATTTTGTATCTGATCGTGCATTTGAAAATGTATTTGTAAAGTTATGTATCTGAATTGTTGCTTGGGATATGTTACACACTGAGCTCGTAAGCTCACTTTTTATATGTTTTCCTCTTAGGTAGTTAGAAAACTTAGGACGGATCGACGTAACAGGAGTTTGGTTTAATATTTTTTATTTTTATATTTTGTTAAGCTTAAGCATTATTTTCATGTGGAAATTTTTTTACTTTTTGGGGACTGTTATTTGTCTCAGATTTTTATTCTTCGTGTTGAACTACTTTATCGTATCTAGAATATTTTATTCCAAACTACAATGCGTTGAATTTCAAAATCAAACTACGGTTTTCAACACTTGGCTTAACTTGAGAATTTTCGCTACAAAACTAAGTGATCTTATAAGTATTTTTTGCAATTAATATGGGTTAGCTTAATAAGGTGTTTTTCATTGAAAACTAAAAATGTCATATCAAGTTTTGTTTTATGTTATGCTTTCAAATTTTATGTTTCTGGTTTTTTAATGAACATATGTGTTTCCTCAAGATTTGACAATAACGTCTAGGCCAAGTGTGGGGTGTTACAAATTTATTCCCATTTCTTTGTGTGATAACAGTTCTACTTGGTTAGATTCTCAGCCTTCAAAATTGACCGCCACATGGGAGAAACTTGCAAACTTATTCTTCGTGAAGTTATTTCTGCTAATTAAAATGATGCAACTGAGACGAGACATCATTAATTTTCTCCAAATTGAGGAGGAAACTCTTTATGGAAATAAACTCATACATGTGGCCGACTGACAGGTCAATCTTCAATCCGAGACCTTCAATGGTCAAAGTATTCAGAGAGCATGACAAGTATTAGCAGATTCTAGAGATACTCAATTGTCTCAAGATGGGTTATAATAGACCAATGCCATCTAAGTCGTACTATGCTAAAAATTATCAAACTTATGGGAATGGTGATAGTTCAGTCTGGGGGAGATACTTTGAGACCTAACCTGGGAAGGTAAACTAAAATGGTTCCTTCTATTATCAAACCACCTATTTTTGAGTGGAAACCTTTACATGACCACCTAAAATATGGATATTTGGGAAAGCATAATACTTTGCCTGTAATTATTGTCGCAGGATTATCCACAGAAAAGGAAGGAATGTTATTAAGTGTACTTAGGACACATAGAAAAGCAATTGGATGAATTATTACAGATATTAAGGGAATCAATCTCTTATTATGTCAACAGAAGATTAGATTAAAAGAAGGAAAGAAAGCAGTGGTGGATGCTCAGTGACGTTTAAATCTAGCCATGAAAGAAGTAGTGAAAAATGAATTTCTGAAGTGGTTGGATGCTAGAACTGTTTATGCAATCTTCGATAGTGAATGTGTGAGCCCTACACAGTGTTTCCCGAAGAAAGGAGAATTGAAGATCTTTGAAAATGTGAAAAATGAGTCAATCCCAATAAGAACAGTTACTGGATGGAGGGTATGTATTGATTATTAGAAATTAAATGTCATGACAAAAAAAATTCATTTTCCCCTTCCCTTTATTAATCAGATGCTTGACAAATTAGCTAGAAAAAAAATTATTGTTTCCTTGATGGATACTTTGGATACCATCAGCTTCCTATACACCCCAATGATCAAGAAAATACTACTTTTACATGTCCTTTCGGTACGTATGCCTTTAAGTGTATGCCATTCGGGTTATGTCCTGATCTGGCAACCTTCATGAGATGTATGACTGCCATTTTTTTCGAGATGTTGGAAGGTCTCGATGTGTTTATAGATGATTTTTCAGTATATGGGGATTCCTTCCGAGAATGTTTGGATAACCTTGAGAAAGTATTGAAAAGATGTGAAGAAACCAACTTAGTACTTAATTGGGAAAAATGTCATTTTATGGGAAAAGAATGATTGGTTTTAGTGCATCAAATATCAAGGAAAGGATTGGAAGTGGACAAAGAAAAAATTGAAGTCATAAAAAACCTCCCTATCCCTACGACAATTCGTTGGGTACAGAATTTCTTCGGTCATACATGTTTTTTATAAGCAATTCATAAAAGACTTTGCTCACATTTCCAAACCGTTAAATCAGCTCCTTAAAAAGGAAAAGCCATTCGTATTTAATCAAGAGCGCATCCAAGCTTTTAAGGTAATAAAAGAAAAACTTATTTGTGCACCTATTATTATTAATCCAAATTAGCCAGAACTTTCCATTATAATGTGCGATGTTAGTGGCTATGCTGTAGGAATAGTGTTGGGGCAGAAAAGGAACAAAACATTTTGTGCTATTCACAATGCAAGTAAGACATTAAATTCAGCATAGTGTAATTTATACTACTACTGAAAAAATAAATGCTTTCTATTGTGTTCGCATGTGAAAAAATTTTCCCTTATTTAATGGAAAATAGAGTATATGTCTACACTGATCACTCTACATTGAAGTGTGTTATGAAAAATAAAGAAACAATAGTTAGATTAAAGATGTGGGTTTTATTCCTTTAAGAATTTATACTCTGGATAATAGATTGGAAAGGACAACAAAGTCAAATTGCAGATCATCTTTCCAGAATAGAAAATGAAATTGAAGTGGAAAATTCTAAAGAGATAAAAGAAACTTTCATTGATGAACAGTTATTTAAGGTAGAGATGAATTAGGAATGGTATAAGGATAACAAGATCCCAAGGTATGTTGATTATGTGAATTTCATCGCTAAAGGAGTTTTTCTGATAAATGCATCGTGGCAACAAAACAAGAGAATCATACACGAATTGAAAAAAATATGTCTATGAGGAACCATATGTTTTCCGGCAATACACTGATGAACTAGTCCAATGATGATAGCCGAGGAAGAGATAAATGATATCTTATAAGGATGCCATACTTCACCATGCAGTGGACATTTTGAAGGAAAAATAATGACTCAAAAGATATTACAATCAAGATTCAATTGGCCCACCATGAATAGAGACACTTACGAATTTGTACAGGGATGTGAAAGATGCCAACAGACCGGAAGTATATTCAAAAGGGATGAAATGCCACAGATAGGGAAAAGTATTTGACCTTTTCCAAGTTTCCTCCAGAATCAATACATCTTGTTAGTTGTAGACTATGTCTCTAAATAGGTTGAAGCAACAACTCTGCCCATAAATGATACAATATCAGCGGTCAAATTTTTGAGTAAGAATATTTTTGCCCATAAATGATTTCGTTCCTCTTGATCTACAATAGCAAATTTAGTTTATTTAATACTCACATTCATCAAAACAGTCCTTGACTCAAACTTTAGAAAAATTATGATTTTGCCTCTAAACTTTTCATATTTGCATTTTTACCCCAAAGCTCGAAAATTAAACTTCATCACTTATTCTTATGTTTTATGACATGCTGAACATCTTTCCCTTCTATGGCAACATCAAATTGCCACTCTAACATTTACTTATGAACATTAGGTATTTTTACCGATTTTGTCGTTTTACTCGTTTTTACTTAAAATCGCCTAGCAAAAGTTGTTTAACATAATTTCAAGCTTCACATTCTACCATAAAACATCAAAATAAACATATTTCACCTATGGGTATTTTTCCAAATATGAACCCTAACATGACTTAACGGTAGAATAAGCTAAATCGAGCTACGAGGACTCCAAAAACGTAAAAAAAATTAAAAATAGGGCTTGGATGCACTTACTATGAGGCCTGGAAGCTTGAAGAAAACCCTAGCAATGGCTTCCATGACATATTCGGCCATATGGAGAAGATGAGCACATTTTGCCATTTTTTCCCTTTTTAATTCTTTTTATTACCAAATGACTAAAATGCCCTTCATTAAAACTTTAGTTATTTTTATCTATGCATGCCCATTTTTGTCCATGAAAATCAAATGGTCTAATTACCATTTAAGGATCTCTACTTCATTTATGCACTTCAATTAAATCCTTTATCATCTAAAACTCATATTTACCCACTTTTGCAATTAAACCCTAATATGCAATTCAGACATGCAACCGCTGAAATTTCTTATCAGTTTTCTAACACATGCATCCAATCAACCGGTAAATCATAAAATCACAATAAACATTTCTCCCCCTTTAGGGATTTTCGTCCTTGAAAATCTTACCTGTGAAGAGATTTGGGTACTGTTTTCACATAGCATCTTCGGGCTCCCATGTAGCCTTGTCTACCCCATGCCTATTCCGTAATACTTTCACAAGTGCAATACTTTTGTTCCTTTGTTGCTTGGTCTCTCAAGCTTGAATCTTTACTGGTTCTTCACCGTAAGTCATGTATGGCTGAATCTAAACCTCTGTCTGAGAAATCACATGTGACGGATCTGAAGGATAACGACCTAACATAGACACATGGAATACACCATGAATCTTCCCTAACTCAGTCGACAAAGCTAACCGATACGCTAAGGGCCTAACTCTTTCAGTCACCTTGAACGGTCCAATAAAATGTGGACTTAGTTTGCCTTTCTTGCCAAATTTAAGAACTTTCTTCCACGGGGATACTTTCAAAAATACCTTGTCACCAAATTGAAACTCAATCTCTTTTCATTTCAAATCTGCATAGGATTTCTGTCTATCTGAAGCTGCTTTCAAGCAATCTCTAATGACTTTTACTTTTTCTTCTATTTCATTGACTAGATCAACCCTATAAATCTAATTTTCCTTAAGCTATATCCAATACAAAGGCGTACAACACTTATGTCCATACAAAGCTTCATAAGGTTCCATCTTCAAACTCGATTGATAAATATTATTATTGGCAAACTCTACCAATGACAAATATTTTTCTCAACTACCTTGAAATTCTAAAACACAATATCTGAGCATATCCTCAAGTATCTAAATAATTTTCTCTGACTGACCATAGGTCTGAGGATGGAAAGCTGTACTAAAACTCAACTTTGTGCCCAAAGCTTCCTACAATTTCTTCCAAAACCGCGAAGTAAATCTCAAATCTTTATTTGAGATAATCGATAATGGTACTCCATGTAGTCTGACTATCTCTGAAATATACAACTCAGCCAACTTGTCAAGTGAATAATCCATACAAACTAGGATAAAATGAGCCGACTTCGTTATCTTATCAATCACAACCCATACTGCATCTTTCTTTCTCGGTATCAATGGTAACCCTGTCACAAAATCCATGGTAACTCGGTCCCATTTCCACTTAGGAACTAACACAGGTTACAATAAACCTGAAGGTACCTGATGTTCGGCATTTACCTGCTGACAAATCAAACATCTAGAAAAATTTCTGAAATATCTCTTTTCATTCCTGCCCACCAGTACGCTTTCTTCAAATCATTATACATATTTGTACTACCTGGGAGAATAGACAAAGAAGTGCTTTGTGCTTTTTATAAGATCTTTTGAATAAGCTCATCATTCTTCGGTACACATATCTGATTTCTGAACATCAAACAATTATCAGAACCGATTTGAAAATCAGACTCTATACCTGACTCACACTGAGCTCTTTTAGCTTGCAACTCACTATCATCTTTCTAAGCTTTACAGATTTCTTCAAGAAACAGCGGTTTAGCTTTCAACTCAGTTAAAAAAACCGTCATCTTTATAAAGCCAAACTAGTATTAAAAGCTCTCAATGTAAACAAAGACTTTCTACTCAAGGCATCAGCAACAACGTTTGCCTTACCCGGGTGATAGTCGATCACTAGCTCATAATCTGTAATCAACTCTAGCCATCTTCTTTGCCTCAAGTTCAAATCTTTCTGGGTCATCAAGTATTTCAAACTTTTATGGTCAGTGAATATTCGGCACTTGTCACTGTATAAGTGATGCCTCCAGATCTTCAATGCAAATACAATGGCAGCTAGCTCTAAATCGTACATCGAGTAGTTTTTCTCATGTGGCTTTAACTGTCTGGAAGCATATGCTATTACTTTACCTTCCTACATAAGTACACAAACTAATCCATTCAAGGATGCATCACTGTAAATCACAAATTCTTTACTCGGTTCTGGTTGTACTAAAACAGGAGCTTCAACCAACAATGCCTTTAACTTGTCAAAACTCTGCCGACACTTCTCAGTCCATTCAAACTTGACATATTTCTACAACAAACTTGTCAACGGGGTAGCTATCATGGAAAATCCCTTTACAAATCATCTGTAATAACCAGTTAATCCAAGAAAACTTCTAACCTCTAACACATTTCTGGATGGTTTCCACTAAAAAATTGCTGAAATTTTACTCGGATAAACTTTAATACCATCACCTAAGACAATGTGTCCAAGGAATCTGACTTCTCGAAGCTAGAAGTCACTTTTTCTAAACTTGGCATACAACTGATTATCTCTCAAAATCTATAAAACTGTTGTCAAATGTTCGACATGTTCAATCTCATCAGGAGAGTATATCAGAATATCATCAATAAACACAACTACAAATTGTCCAAGTACGGTTGAAAGATTTGGTTCATTAAATCCATGAATATGGCAGGAGTATTAGTCAAGCCAAATGGCATCACAGGAAACTCATAGTGACCATACCTAGTCCGGAAACAGTCTTTGGAACATCTGACTCTTTAACCCACAACTGATAGTAACCGGATCTCAAATCTATCTTGGAGAACACAGTGGCTCCCATCAATTGGTCAAACAGATCATCAATTCTAGGCAGTGGATATTTATTCTTTATTTTTACTTTGTTAAGCTGCCGATAATCTATACACAACCTCATTGAACCGTCTTTCTTTTTCACACAAAGCACTGGTACGCCCCACGGAGAACAACTAGGCCTTGTAAAACCTTTATCAGTTAATTCCTGCAACTGAGCTTTCAATTATTTCAATTCCAACAGGGTCATTTTATAATGAGCAATAGAAATGGGAGTGGTACATGGAACCAAATCAATATGAAACTCAACTTCTCTAATAGGAGGCAAACCTGGAAATTCTTACGAAAACACATCGAAAAACTCACAAACTACAGGTATTGATTCAATTTTCAACTCTAGATCTTTAGTATTCAATACAAAAGCAAGATAAGCTTCATACCACTTTCTCAAAGATTTCTAAGAAGACATAATAGAAATCATGGCAAGAGAACTATCTGACTCATCTGAATTAACCAGGATAACATCACCATTTTTGCATTCCAACTCAATGTATTTCTTTTCGCAATTCACTATCACATCATGGGTAGTCAACCAATCTATACCAGGAATCACATCAAACTCATCAAATGGCAATAGCATAAGATCAGCCGAATCATCAGAGGGCAATTTTTACATACTTTGTCTACTAACACATACTGGTCTAATGGATTTGATACTTTAATCACAAATTCGGTAGATTCTATGGGTATGTTCATACTAGGCATCAATCTCATGCAAACATAGGAATGCGTCGAACCCAGATCAATCAAAGCATTAACACTAGTATCATAGAGAGAAAATGTACCCGTAATCACATCAGGGGAGGATGCCTCTTAGTGAGCGCGAATAGCATAAGTCCTTGCGGGTGCTCTAACATCTGATCTAGCTGCTGAATCTCTGAACATACCGCTGTTACTTGCTCCAACTCCCAGATTTCTTTGTGGTCTGCCTCTAGTGGGAGCATTTCCTGATCTTGCACTTGATATTACTCCTCTTTTAACTGTTTCCGGACAGTCCCGAATAAAATGATCTAGTGCACCACATCTGAAACAAACATTTTCATTTGCTCGGCACTCACTGAAATGACGTCTACCACATTAAGCACACTCTGGTCTAGGTGGTCAAGTACTACCCACACTTGCTACTGTAGTAATCTGAGCTCTTGAACCCATAAATCTTCTACCTTTGTTTCGGCTAGGATACCCAGCTAAAAAATTCGATCTAATAAAGAACTCTCTAGGCCTCTTGGATGTAGATTGAAATGATTTGCTCATCTACCTTTTCTTCTTGTCTTGAACCTCAATTTCAGCTTTGCCCTTTTCTTTTTCTTTTAACAACTCCTCTGCCTTACAGGTTTTTTCAACTAGAACAACAAACTCTTTTATCTCTAGAATGCCAATTGACAATTGGATATCATATTGAGCCCATCCTCAAATCTTTTGCAAATGGTAGCCTCTGTAGGTACACACTCTCGAGCATACTTGCTGAGTCTGAAAAATTCACGTTCATACTCGGTTACAGTATTCTTACCCTGCTTTAACTCAAGGAACTCTTTTCTTTTCTAGTCAATAAATCTCTAACTGATATACTTTTTACGGAACTCCTCCCGAAAAAAATCCCAAGTAACTCTCTCGCTCGGTACAACTGACATAAGAGTCTTCCACCAATGATAGGCTAAATCTCTCAGGAGTGAGACAACACACTTCATACATTCCTTAGGTGTACAGGATAACTCATCAAAGACTCTGATAGTATTCTCAAGCCAAAATTCTGCTCTCTCTGCATCATCATCTTTAGTAGCCCAAAACTCTTCAGCCCCTTGTTTTCTGATCTTATCAACTGGTGGCCTTTCTCTTATAACTGTACCTGTGACTGGGGGAACTACATGGGGAATTGGAGAATCATGAGGGGGTGGAGGTCTAACAGCCGGATACGTACGAACGAACTTGACAAACCATTCATTCATAGCTTGGAAGAAGGCTTCTCGAGCCCCTACTCATTGACTAATTATAACGAGCCTTTCACTATTATCTGGTGGCACCGTCCCTTCTACGGGAGCGGGCGCATTACTTTCTACATCATCTGAACTAGCTCGTTCGGGATCCATAACTATAAAAGAAAAACATTTTAAAATCGTCAGGAGTCGACACACTATCAAAATACAAGTATGGCATGTATAGCTAAACTCTTATTCATACTGAATATTTCGAGAACCGACTAAACTCTCACTCTGATACTAATAAATGTAACACCCCTTACCCGAGACTGTTGCCAGAGTCGAGCACGAGGCGTTATCTGACTTAGTTCGGAGCATAAAAATTTTCTTTTAAAACTAATTTGCTCTTGTTCAATCAATATGTTCCTAAAAAGGACCCTCAAGACCCTAAAACATGCAACAGAAATACTTTGGGTCCAAACCGAGAACATTAAAAATTTTTCGGATACGTAAACAAATATAAATAATTTATTTCATTAATCACAATAAAACTATCCACTCACATAACAGTCACTAATTTAATTATAACTCGAGTTACAAAACTCAAAATTTAGATCCGTAACTTTTCCCTAAAACTAAACTCATATATCTTCTTACCATAAAATTTTTAAAATTTTCGATTTAGCCAAATAGTACAGTTTATTCATTGAAGTCTCCCTTGTTTCACTATCTGATGGTTCTAATCCCTCCTCACTAAAAATTAGTTATCTCATTGTACAGAATTCAGATAATGTTTTAGTTTGTTTCTATTGAAAATAGACTCACTAAGGAATCGATACATATAAATTATGACTCATAATTCTTTATATACAATTTTTAATGATTTTCTAAAATTAGAACAGAGGACTTCAAAAAACTATTCTGACCCTATCTCACTAAAATTCAAATATCTCATAATATAAAATTTCTTTGCCTGCATCGCTTCTTTCATGTGAAAATAGACTCGATAAGCTTTAATTCTATCTCTCATTAATAATTCCATTTCTACTATTTTTGGTGATTTTTCAAAATCACGTCAATGCTACTGTTCAAAAACTATTCCATTGCAAATTTTTACTCTTTTATAATTTCTTTGTATTAACTATCATTTAGGCATACATAACACCAAAACATGTTCTTAAATAGCCATTTCAATAGCTATTCATTAGCCATATCATAAGAACACACACAAAATGACTAAGTCCCTATACATTCCATAACTTAAAACGTTTCAAACCACAAAATACCGAGTTGATCTGTTGATAGTGTGAAACGGTCTCCGACGTCGTTACGATCCCTGAATTTGCTTGGAGATACTATTAAAAAAGAAAAATAAAGAGAGTAAGCGTAAAGCTTAGTAAGTTTACAATCAAATAAATAACAAAATTTATCATAAATAATTATACTCATAAATCATCATCAAGTATCATAGCCTTTGCTTCTTCTTTACTTACCCTCTTACTTGTTTACTTACTTTCTTACTTAAATAACTCATGATTATAACTTACTCCTCCCTTGCTGAAATTTATTTTTCAACTAATAACTGAGATATTCTTAACCCTTATAACTCACCTAAATATATTTATTATGCTTTTACCTGAACTTTCATGTAACATGGTCTCTTTATTAGCCTGTTGAACCACTTGGAATACTAAGGATACTCAGGCCTCCTATCTGATAATAACATGCTAAAGCCATGTCCCAGACATGGTCTTATATGAGATGTTTCCAGTACTGCCAATGCCATATCCCAGATATGGTCTTACATGGGTTGTTTCCTATACTGCCAATGCCATATCCCAAATATGGTCTTACATGGGATTTCTCATATCGATGCCCATGCCATGTCCCAGACATGGTCTTACGGGGGACCTCTCATCTCGGTGCGAATGCCATGTCCCAGACATGGTCTTATGTGAGACCTCTCATAACCTCAATAATGCCAATGCCATGTCCCAGACATGGTCTTACATGGGATCTCATTCCCTTAATGACATGACATTTGTATCCGATACATCTAATGTTTCAACGAGACTTTTTATCACTGATTCTCTGTCCTCTCATACTTGAGTCAACATTATTTAATTTCATGAAATAAATACATAGTTGCTGAAAAATAACAACATTAATAATAATTATTAAAATATTGCATTTTTTACCGTAAACTTACCTTGGTACAAAATACAATCAAATATATCAACTTAGTCCTCAACCTTTTTCTTTCCCCAATCTAACTCCGAATTTCGTTCCTCTTGATCTACAATAGCAAATTTAGCTTATTTAATACTGACATTCATCAAAAAATTCCTTGACTCAAACTTTGGAAAAATTATGATTTTGCCTCTAAACTTTTAGATATTTACACTTTTGCCCCAAAGCTCAAAAATTAAACTTCATCCCTTGTTCTTATGTTTTGTGACATGCTGAACATCTTTCCCTTCTATGGTAACATCAAATTCCCACTCTAACATTTACTTATGAACATTAGGTATTTTTACCCATTATGTCATTTTACTCGTTTTCACTTAAAATCGCCTAGCAAAAATTGTTTAACAAAATAAACACAGTTCACCTATGGGTACTTTTCCAAATATGAAACCTAACATGAATTAATGGTAGAATAAGCTAAATCGAGCTAGAAGGACTCCAAAAACGTAAAGAAAACATTAAAAACGGGGCTTGGATGCACTGACTACGAGGCTTGGAAGCTTGAACAAAACCCTAGCCATGGCTTCCATGACATATTCGGCCTTATGGAGAAGATGAGCACATTTTGCCATCTTTTTCCCTTTTTAATTCTTTTTATTACCAAATGACTAAAATGCCCTTCATTAAAACTTTAGTTATTTTTATCTATGCATGCCCAGTTTTGTCCATGAAAATCTAATGGTCTAATTACCATTTAAGGACCTCTACTTTATTTATGCACTTCAATTAACTCCTTTATTATCTAAAACTCATATTTACCCACTTTTGCAATTAAACCCTAATATGCAATTCAGACATGCAATTGCTAAAATTTCTTATCGGTATTCTAACACATGCATCCAATCAATCGGTAAATCATAAAAATTAATCACAATAAACTTTTATATCTCTAATTTGTGGTTTCGTAACCACTGTTCCGTTTAGGCCCTATTTCGAGTTGTTACATAATGGACAAGTTGAGGTGTCTAATCGATAAGTTAAACAAATAATAGAAAATGCAGTCAATCTAAATAAAAAAGATCGGGCACTCAGATTGGATGAGGCATTATGGGCGTACAGAATGGCATATAAAACTCTTTGAGGTATGTCCCCTTACAAGCGTGTATATTAGAAAAATTTCCATTTGCCAATTGAATTAGAAAAGGTGTACTGGGCAATAGATGAATTGGACTTAGACCCCGAATTAGCCAATTAAAAGAGATTATTTCAGCTACAAGAATAGAAAAATCCTTATTTATGGCTTATGAAAATGCAAAGCTATATAAAGAAAAGAGTAAACTCTGACATGATGCAATAATAAAAAAAATGAGATTTCTTACCGGGATAGAAGGTACTCTTGTTCAACTCAAGATTAAAATTATTTCCTAGCAAATTAAAATCAAGATGGACAGGACCATACATTATAAATCAAGTGATACCCACGGTACGATAAAGCTCATTGGAAATAAGGGACAACCTTTTCTTGTCAATGTCCAAAGGGTAAAACATTATTTCGGAGGAACAACTAAAGAGGTAATCAAGACACAAGATTTTCAATGCAAAGTCATATAGACTCAATACGAAGGGAGAAAAGCTCCAGAAGAAAATTGGGAGATGGATGAAGTGTTAGGAAATTCTACAGCCGACGAGGAAAATATTGAATCAAGGGAGGACTTTCTATCAGAAGAATAGAAAAACCTAGTGAACATGGAAACTATTCTACATGTCACGACATCGACACCTCATATTGCGACATGGAAATAAATTCAATACAAGTACACTTCCCTTGACTTCACGACAATGGATGGGGATGTCACGACACCCCAACGTAACCTGCTATTTTGGCTTTATTAACTTAGGACGTAATTGTAGAAGTACTGTAGTAGAATTCAAACAGTTAACATAGTATATATTCATTATAAAAAGAAACTTTAACTTATAATTAACCCTTGAATTTTATCCATTTCTAGAAATTCACATCAAATCATGTGTGATTTCATTAATCCCAACTTTGTTTTATATCATGAATACATCTTTTTAGTTTTAAATAGAAGATGTGGACATATATCTACTCCATCTACAACCCAAAATGTTTGTCCAAGAACAAGGTTTTGATCCTTTAATGAGAACTTTCAAAAGAGTATGTGAAATTATAACCAAAATCAAATGGACTACCTTCTATCTAGCACCAGAAGAACCGGTGGTAATACCAGTTGTGTAGGAAATTTTTTTAGCATTAAGAGAGAGATAGAGAGGAAGAGAGGCCATATAACGAGATGCTAGCACATGTTACAGTTAGGGAGATCGTTGTTTTAGAAACTCCTCACTATATTTGCCAATATTATGGTCACCATGCTATTACAGAGATTTCCTATTCAAAACTGATTTACACTAGTTGAAGAACATAAAAATGGAGTATGTAGAAATGTCCTTAACCGAAGGAAGAGAGGAATGGACATATCAAGCGAGCACTAACCTCTCAGCGACATTCAATCAAGCATTGATGACTCCTATGCCAAAAATCTAGATGCAATTTATTTGTTCAAGAATACTGCCTACATTAGACATCTCCAATATCACTCCTTTACAAGCTACTCTGGTGTACGCAATACGATAGAAGAAACATATATGTATCGGTACTTGGATTTATCACAGTATGCTTGAATGCGTGCGGGATCAAACCAAGGGAACATTATTTCCACACTTCATAATGGATTTATGTAAGGAAGCAAGAGTCCCTATGTAACCAATGGAAAAATAGATGAGCCCTCTGAATAAATTACTACGGATAGGACATACCAGCAATTTTTCATCCTCTTCAAAAAACAAATCAAAGAGATAAGGAAACGAGGCTTACAATAGGGGAATGAAAGATTTGAAACCTAACCTTTTCAAAAATAAAATAACATAAAATTTCTACCTCAACATGAAGAAAGCACCTAATTCTCATTCATGAGCTTCAAGTAAACGAGGAAGGAAGCACCCGTAAAAAGACTACAATAATGTCACGATCAATCGGGTAACTTCATTCTTTATTTATTAGCATTGTACATTGGGGACAATTTGCTATCTAAAGTATTGGGGGAAATTGAGGAAACTAATGTCTTAATTTTGAGGATTGTTAGTCTGATTTCTAAGATGTTTATATTTTTATTTATTTCTTGTCAAAAGTGTGCTTGAGCTTGTAGAAATACAAGTGATTGATTAGGAGCATGTATATAGGTTGATTTTATTTACTCTAAATTTAGCATGATAGTGAATAATTTTAAATTTTTAGTTATTAGAATATTAAGTTCTATATATTACACTATAAATAGACATTAAGTAATTGAATATACCAAATGACAAAGAGAATATAGGTAAATGAGCATGCTAGTATGAATGATAAATGATTAGAATTGTGATTGTTTGATTGACTAAATTTGTGAATATTGAGATACCTAGGGATGACCTAAGGCATTGATTGTTTTAATCCAGAGCCAAAAAGCCAACTATATTCATCAATCCTTAATACCTATTTTTTTAGCCGGAAAACTCTTCTTGATGAACCTTCATGCAAAACTTGAGCCAAAATGTGAATTTGTACTTACACTTTTTCTTTGGTCCCTAAAATGCACGAGTTTGGATGTTTAATCATATGTATTGAGGTATAGGTAGATACATCATGGTGGTTTTGTAAAATTAGAGTGAAATAGGAAGGAGAAGCGTGATATAATGATTATGGGTCTAGCTAAGATGTGCAAAACAAAAAGAAAAATACAGAATAAAAGTCAAAGCGAGTAGAAAAAGTACTTGAATAATGAAAAAGCATAGTGAGTGAGACATGTTGAAAAATTCAAAAGTGACTAAAAAACAAAGTTACAAAATAAGAAAGCTCAATCATTAGTGCACAAAAACTCGTAAGCAGACCATAATTACTTTATCATGTTGTGACTTTCTACATGGAGAAATAATGAAGGTGAGGGAAGGAGAAATAAGGCAAGGAGTGGGAAAGGGTCATTAACGGCGAGAATAGGGGACAACACGATGTGCTAAACTACTTTTGTACTTGAAACTAAGGGTGGGTGTTCGATCGAATTGAAACGAATGAAAAAAATTTGAGTTGATGAATCTTATTTTATAATCCTAACTCAATTTGAAATTTTCTCGAATTGAGTCAAGTGAGACAGAATTTGAATCGAATATATTTGTTCGAGTTAAATAAAAAAAATGACTTTGGGTCCTTGTAACCACTGTCACTCACTGTAATCAAATTTGTTATTAACTTTCATCCCTTCATAATTTATTTATTTTTTATATACGGGTTAACTTCTTTACTTACTTAGTTGCTTCAATTATCTTTTGATTCTTGTCATTATGTATTTTGAAATTAAAAATATATTATAAGTAAAAATGTGATTTTTTAATAAAAGTTATCTTAAGGATAAAATTTGAAATTGATACCAACATGAAATTTTAACTTGAATATTTTATGTCATCTTAAACAATTGAATAATATAAATAGTAACAAATATAAAGTTTACTTTAATGATATAAATAGTAGATATAAATAAAATTATTACTATTTATGTTAAATATTTTGTTGGATGATTTTTTATTTGGGGGTAAAGGGTGAGAAGTAAAAGTTTAGGGGGAAAATAAAAAGTTTTGAGGCTTAGGAGAGTAAAATTTTAGGGGGAAAGTAAATAAGGGGAGTAAAATTTTGGGAGAAAAATATTGAAAAAAATTTGGGGGGAAAATGGGTTTGTGGTAGACAGCGGGTGGGATGAGAGTAAAAGTTTTAGGGGGAAAGTGGAAAGAAGTAAAAGTTTTGGAGGGAAAGTAAAAAGGTTTGGGGGTTTGGGGTAAAAATGTAAAATTTTATATTTTGGTATTCAGTTTCTTCAAATTATTTGAATTCAAAAACTAAACTCGATTCAAACTCAAAATTCGAAAAAAATTGAGCTGGCTTGAATAACTCGATTAACTCAAATAACCCGATTCGTTTAACTCGAAGTTCAAATTTATTTTGATTTTTTTGAATCAAATAGAATTTTGCCCACCCTACTGAAACTATTTTGATGCTTCTTGTTTTGGAATTCCATACCAACCTTAAGCCTAAAAACGTTACAAGTCAAAAAGTCCTATATGACTTAAATAAATCGATTCGTGAATGGATATTGTATTGAGTAATTGCAATAATAGCTATTTGTATTCTACTAGGATAATCAAATTACTAGTATAATTTATTGATGGATCAATATGTTTGAGGACCTTGTTGCTTATATATTTTGTAATATACTGAACTTTGATGTTTGAGGTCGAGAATGGTAAGTTATTTACATATCATGATAGAATTAAGTGTATTTAGGATTATTCCTAGTTACAATGTTCCAAAGCTCATCTTTGTATCATACTTGCTCAAGGGTCATCTTTAATATTTTTTTGTTTTTATGTTTTCTTGCTTGAGGACAAGCAATGACTTAAGTGTGGGGAAGTTTGATTTGTCGCAATTTTTTGAAGTAAATTAAACTATTTTTCGTACTTAAAGAGCTCGTATGTAAACAATTTAATGATGTTTTTACTTAGTTTTCATCATTATGTAGTAAATAATAAAAAGTGTAATATGAGCCATTTATAAAACCTTAGGGGAGAGAATAGGCCTAAAGCAAAGCTAACATATCCGGTGAGTGATCAGGACAGCATTCAAAGGTATAGGACCATGAAACTGGCCCCAATGTTGCAACACGAAGTATCGATGTCACAAAATAGTGAGTAGAGCATTCAAAATAGGTAAATTATCTTCAATGTGGCGACACAGCCCTGTAATCAAGTCTTGGCTCGAAACTGCCATAGTGTCGCGACACTGACCAAAGGGTGTTGCAGCACTGCCTTGATGAAGGGAATTAATGAGCCAAGGGAATTTTAGTCTTCACAACAAACTTTAAGTCAATGGGCGAAGGCCAACCTTAAGCCTGTAAATGGACATCTCTGAACATTTCATAATCAGTTTTGATTCAAGTTTTAGTTTACGACTTCATTTAGTTTTATTTTTAGTTTTAGTTTTCAATTTTCTTTATTTTATTTTATACTTAGGTTTCTTTTATCGTTGTAATTTACATTCGCTTCTATTTCATTCTTAGGAGAATTTGACTTGGGGATTCATCAACTCTGCGTAGATTGTGTTCTCATGCTTATTAATATATAATAAGATTCTTCTTAAACTCTATCCTTGATTTATTATTCATGTTCATCTTTTCAAGCGAGTTATTCTTCCGTCCTTAGAATTGGTAAAATCTACAAATTAGTTTTATGTCTTTATTTTTATAAAGTATGAATTTTCACCACCCTCAGATTTATCGTAATATAGTTTATATAAATTACTAATTAAATCTATTAACGTCAAAGTTAGAATTAGTTTAGTTTCGCCTCCCTTGGGTACAATCCTCAGAGTACTCCAATACTTCGTTGTATAATATATATATTACAACCTTACCCGTATACTAGCGAAAACCGCCTAACGATAATATTTGATTGAACGATTTACACTATAGACGTTAGTACATCCAGAGGCGGTCAACAATATGGCAAAGTGATAACTTATGCCTCTCGTCAGTAGAAATCAAACGAAAGAAATTATCTAACACATGACCTTGAGTTATCTCCAGTTATGTTTGCTTTAAAGATTTGGCGACACTACCTATACGGTAAAAAATGTCATGTTTACATTGATCATAAAAGCTTGAAATACTTGATAACTCTGAAAGCATTGAATTTGAGACAGCATAGGTGTCTTGAATTGTTGAAAGACTACAATTTGATTATCAACTATTATCCTAGAAAAGCGAATGTGGTAGCGGATGCTTTGAACTGGAAGTATTTATTTGCCCTGAATGTCTTGAATACTCGATTAACCCTGAAATGCAATGGTTCTATTTTGGCTGAATTGAAAGTTAGACCGATTTTTCTTCAACAAATTTGTGAGTTAGAGAAAAATGACTTCGAGTTGAAATTGGAGAGAGAATTGATTGAAAATGGTCAGACTACTGAGTTCAATACTAGTGATGGTAGCCAATTGTATTTCAGGGGTCATTTTTATGTTTCAAATGTTATAACATTGAGGAAGGACATTTTTTGTACAAAGCTCTCAATAGTGCATATTTGATTCATCCTAGTAGTATGAAAATGTATAATTATTTGAAGCAAATGTATTGGTGGCCATGTATGAAATGTGAACTATCTGAATTTGTGACTAATGTTTGGTATGTCAACAGGTGAAAGCCGAGCATCGGGTTCCATTAGGTTTATTATAGCCTGTAATAATTCCTAAGTGAAAATGGGAACAAGTCATAATGGATTTTGTATCAGGATTACCATTGACTCTGAAAAAGAAAGATGTCATCTAGATTGTTGTTGATAGATTGACAAAATCTACGCACTTTATTCTAGGTAGAACAAATTAGCTGAGTTGTATATCTCTAAGATCGTAAGGTTACAAGGTGTGCCAGTACCAATTATTTTTTTATCGTAATCCGAGATTTACTTCTAGAATTTGGGGTAAGCTACACGAAGTTTTGGGTACGAAATTAAATTTTAGTATTGCTTTTCATCCCCAAACAGACGAACAGTTTGAGTGAGTAATTCAAATTCTCAAAGATATGATGCGATGTTGTATTGTTGAGTTTGAAGATAGTTGGGAGACATATTTACCATTAGTTGAGTTTGCTTATAATAACAACTACCAATAGAGTATTAAAATGGCACCGTACGAGGCTTTATATCGACAGAAATGTATAGCTCCGTTGTATTGGTTTGAATTGAGTGAAAGAAAAATCACCCGTATCGATTTGATCCGTGAAATAATGACTAGAGTCAAGGTTATCCATAATTGTTTAAAAGTTGCCTTTGATCGACAGAAATCATATGTTGATTTGAAACAAAAACATATTGAATTTCAAACTAAGGATAAAAGTTTTCTTAAAAGCCTAACCTTGGAAAAAGCTGTTGCGATTCAACAGAAAAATGATGCTCAACCTAAGATTTATAGGGACGTATGAAATTCTTGATTGAATTGGATCTGTGGCGTATCACTTGGCTTTTCCACTAGAGTTGGAAAAGGTACATAACATTTTCCGTATCGAAGTTACACCATTATCATTTAGATCTGTCACATGTGATATCTACTGATGAAATTGAATTACAATCGGATTTGTCATACAGTGAAGAACTAGTGAGAATTTAGGCTCGAAAAGTAAAATAACTTCATAATAAAAAAGTACCAGTAGTGAAAGTTTTGTGGCATCGACATGGTACCAAGGAAGCTACATGGGAAATAGAGGAATCTATGAAATCTCATTACCTTAATTTGTTTACTGGTAAGAATTTCGAGGATGAAATTTCCTTTATGGTGCAGAGTTGTGACATCCCATTTTTAGAGATGTGAGAAACAGTGGTTTCAAGACCACAGATCTAACACGTGAGTCCGTAAATATTATTTATTTAATATTTATGAATTTATTTAATTGTCATATTAAGGTTTGGTAATTTTAATGTTTGGTTAGTTAATTCAGGAAAAAAAGATTAAATTGTAAAAGTTGCAAAAGTAAATTTTTATTGATTTTTATGTGCTAAATGTTTATAAAAACAATTTTTAATGGTTTTAAATGGCAATTAGCCATGTTTTAAAGAGCATGGATCGTTGTGGCTTTGAAATAAGTGTGATTATTGAATTTTATGTTTTAATTAATTAAATTAGTAATAAAACATCTTTAAACTAAAAGAAAAAGAAAGAAAAAATTTACTTTTCATCTTCAACCTCAAAATCAATTTTCAAGAGAAGAATAATCCCTACCTCTGATTCAAGCTTAAAGCTTTAATTTGCAAGTGATTTCTAGCTTGTTTCTTGTAATTTTTATGTTTTCAGAATCCTGAGAGCTTGATTTAAATAACCCAGGGACTATTTTGCGAAACTGTTAAAGTTTTTAAAAGATTTCATCGTTGTTTTCTTGAAGCTTTTATGGCTATTTGGTTAGTTTTGAAGCTTAAAGATGTTAATGGACTAGTTTGTAAAGTAAAAGTTGTTAATTTTGAACATAGGGATGAATATGCAATAAATTCAAAAAGTGTACGAAAATTCAAAAATTTTGTGTTCTAATGGACTTTTGGAGGATGAAATTGGGATCAAATTTGAAACTGAGTCTCAAATGTGAAATTTATTATATTTTCGATTTTAGGGACTAAATTAAGATAAATGCAAAACTTATACAGTTGTTGTATGGATGTAATTCAGCTATGGTATGACTTCAATATGTTGCTAAATGATAATTGGAATAGTTAATTGAGACAAATTATGATTTAGATCAAGAAGTTCAACAACTAGAGGACGTATGCAGAAAAGAGAAAATTGCCGACTAGTCCCAGGTAGCTAATTGCTACTGTTTTGCCAGGAAAGTTCATACAGTATAACTAAAATTCTATTGTTGTTTATGCTATACTTATGAAATGGTAACTTGATTATTATGAGTGGTGATATAATGTGAGGATAAATCTTGATAAACTTAGTAAAAGTCTAGTATACGAGGTTACAATTTAAAGCCCGGAGGTTCCAAGCCCCAACACATTTTACAAACTCAATAGACATGTATGTTAAGCCTTAATCATGCTATTTATCGTGTAGGTTTAACCCTAATGGGTAACCAGGCACTATTATTCATTATTCATATAGGTTTAAGTAACCAGGTACTATTATTCATCATTCGTGTAGGTTTTAACCCAAACGGGCAACCAGACACTATTACTTTCACCTATGTACGGAGTTCTTTTACAAAGTTTCACCGGGTCGAATTATGAAATGAAAATGTGATGATATGCTATTGGATGTTAGCAAAAGAAAGTTTATGATATTGAAAGTTAATATAAGTTGGTTATGATGGATATGTGAACTATTGAGGTTATGTTTATGGTTTGAGCTCAAAACCTTAAGTATTTGATGATTTTGCATTGTGCCTTGATAGAGATAACCATTTTGCCTAATGAATTGTGTTTGTGATTAATAATTGAGGTAAGTAATCATTTATTTTGTATGAGCTTAATAAGTATTTTATTACTTACTCGCGTTACTACTTTTTAGTAGATTTTGGACATCCAAAATGTGTCAATCGGATCAATGAGAAGCATAAACCTACCATCTCTTGTTTTGATAGACTTTTGATGTTTTAAAATTGGTTACTTGTGGCATGTACATAGGTTCATTTTGGTAACTTGTTATATGATTTATGGCTAATGCCAAGTTTGGTTTTTTTACTGGTATTATGCATATAAATTAGGTGGTGGCATGAATGGCAATAGACTTTGGTTTGTGTTAAGCAAATGTTTATGTTTGGCATTGTTGAGTTTGTGATATGAAATGATTAAAACATGATTTGTATTTTATTTAAGTTTAATGTTTTATTGGTGCCAATGAGGTCATATTGGTTGTATGTTTAAATGATTATGTAAATTGATGTTCTAGCCTTGGAAATGTGTATGTTTTGGAGTAGGTTTGAATGGTATAAAATGGCATTATAGGTCACTTTGAATGGATGGTATGAAACTTACACAAAAAAGGCAATTTTTGTTGCACAGAAGCTACCACACAGTCGTGTGTCACACTTGGGTGGTTGACACGGCTGTGCATTATACACGTTTAGGTTGGTTCTTAGTTCACAGGACCGCAATTAGTTGTACAGTCGTGTGATCCTATATTACACGATAATAGTCTGTTACACAGTTTGGGGACACGACTATGACTATGACTGCCCCACATAGCTTCAGTTTGTCACATGGCCTGACCACACGATCGTGTGACCCCTGTTTTGCCTTTTTGCCTATCTTTTTATAAAAGTTTCAAAATAGTTCTTACATGGTTCTGAGTTGGTTTTAGGGCTTTTGTAAGCTCATTTGAGTCTCGAATTTGTTTGTAAAACATGTTAAACATAAACTTAACTTGTATATATTAATACAATGAATATTATTAAGTAAATTGCATAAGAATGTTCATGTTTACTATTGTGACAAACTGTAGCTCGGGCCTGACGCCTGGACTGGGTATGGGGTATTACACTTCTAAGTTTGTTAGTAAGTTAACTTTGTATCTAATCATAATTTATTATAAAAATTTTCAAATTATCGAGTTATCAAGATTAAGTTGCATGCGAGATAAGAATCGACACAAGTTTAATATTTTCCAATCGTGTTCAAAGTAGCTAATACAATCCAAGGGATATCTTTTGCATGCTAGGTGTCTAGACTTGGTTTGCTTGAGGACAAGCAAAAATTTAAGTGTGGGGGTGTGATCAACCATGGTATACACGGTTATTTATATTCCTTTTCACGTAACTTTAGCTTGTTTTATTGGTTAAATTAAGTCATTTTAGTATATATTTATGTTCTTATAGTTTGAAGTATTAAATTATGTTTTTTAGTAGTTTTTATACTTAAATAAGGTTACATGGTCATGTAGGATAAATCAGGACCTAAAGGAGGGCATTAGAGTTGAATAGTAACACCCCGTACTCGGCCCGATCGCCGAGCCAAAATATAAGGATGCTACACCATCGTCTCACATCACATACATCATAAGTCGACACATTATTAGACAAACATCTTCTTGCTTCCTTTATTGTTATGGCATTCATACAAATTGTAGTCATACTTACTCTAAGATATATAAAACGTGCTAATATACATTGTACAATCATAAAATAAGCTCCAAACAAGCATTAGGATCACTTAGCAAAATATCCCAAAACTGTTACATAGGTATCGATACTGGTAGAGTGGTATCGATAATTCTCTCAAGTGGTATTGATACCGCTTGGAAAATCGATACCAAATTATCTTACTGTTTCTCGTCTCAAGAACCCAACTCTCAGAAAATATCGGTACCACTGAAAAGGTATCGATAATTTTACCCTGAGTATCGATACTCATGGAAAAATATCGATACCAACTAGCAAAACTGACTTCCTGCACTGCAAAAATTGTAGAGGTATCTTTTTTAAAACCCAAATATCAATACCTTTATTCTAGATCTTAAAAACACAGCATATATCATCACATAGATAATTCCTAACTAGTTCAAAAAATCATGCATCAAATACCACATAAATTTAGCACGAAAATGTCCCAAATATTAGTCTCAATATCATATTTCAAGTCTATAATTTCCAAGCATAATAGGCATGCAAACAACTAACAATCATAGCAAAGTCAACATAACATCTACTACATTGCCTTTTATTCCCAAAACAAGAATAATCAATTAACACCTACTAATAGAAACTAAAGTATTTGGCTTGGATCACCCATCGAGACCACACCGCTCACATCGGCACTACTTATCTGCAATGGTTTAGAACGAGTGGGTGAGCTTAACCAACTCATTGAATGCTCAAAATAAACACAATGTACACACAATATCAAAAGTTAAACAAGAGCATACTACAACACATTCAAAACCATATTCTAATCAAGTCAAAATAACATATTCACGTTTCATTGACTCATAAAACTAATATATACTCCTACATGCAATTACACTCAACTCACTTATATATGATTCATTTAACAATAATTCATCAAGGCTAAATGACGTATACATGCTTTAATAACCCGCAAGTCTAGCTAATATATTCACATTCATTCAGAAGTTAAATGTAAATGATCCAAACCAAAATTACATAAGCAATTTTCTAGAAGAACATACTAACATTTTCATGAAACTTAAATAAACACATTTAGCATAATATTCACATATTTAAGCGTCCATCTCACATCGTATTACCACAACAAATAACATCACATTTAGATAATAATTTGTATAGCTACCACATACTCATTTAGGCTTACATCACATTACACATATATACATTTTAAGATAATTTCACACTTGAGGCTATGAAACATAAAAGTGGGTTCTATAACCACATATCGCATACAAGGATCTCCAACACACCAAATGACTCACAGAGTCAAACATATCCCAAAACTGAAGTATAAAGCTAACACTTTCCAACACACCAAACATGTCCTGTTGAATAGGGCTTAACTCACAATCCCTGATAAGTTATAAAAGTAACATATTTTAATCCTATTCTTAATGCTTTTTTGGATGATTAATTATGCAAATTAGTGAAATTGATTCTCCTAATCCTTGAAATTCATGTTTCTATACTTAGGAGAGCATTTAGGAGTGAAAGGAGCGAAAACCAAGCCAAAATCAGACAAATAGAGCTATTTTTAGGATCCACACGGCATTTCCACAGGGGCTCGACACATGCCCGTACGAGCCACACATGCTGGCCACACGCCCATGTGCCATCCCGTGTCAATTTCTCACCCTGCTTCCCAAATACGTAGAAAAACCCAATTTTTAGGCTTTCTAGGCATTTTAAAGTCTACAAATAACAATTAGAAGAAGACATAAGGGGGCAATCAGAAAAGATCGAAGAAAACACTCGAAGAACACCATCGAAATCAACTCAAAAGCGGATTTCCTTCAAGATCGAAGATCTTCTTTTAAATTCTTTCAAAGTTTTATTGAGTTTCTTTATTTCTTGTGGTTTTTCTGACTTTAAGATGTTTTCATTCAGGATTATGAACTAAATTCCCTAGATACCTAGTGAAGATGAAACCTATGATGAATCCTTTTATTTAATATCTGTTTTTACACGATAAATACTTGATTCTTGTTCTCAATATGTATGCTTATTTCTTATTTTAATATTTCCTGGATATTAATTCATGTTTAATATGCTTATTTCAGTGGATGAAAAGTCCTTGGTTAAGAGTAGATCTAGCATAATTGAGTGGAGTTACATGCAATCCTAGAAATAGGACAACATAAATCTAATGGATTAGAGTCAAATATAATAAGAGAATCCATAGATCGAGTTAATACGATGATAGAGGTTTTAATTAGAAAGAGATTTCAATTATTCAACCTAGAGCCAGTTATTCTTACTCTCGAAAGAGATATTAACATAATTTAGGGATTTTTACAGATCAAGACACAAGTGAATAAATCTTTTAATTCAGATTTATAAAAGACGAAGTCTGGGTGGATTGTTTTTGTGGTATTGTCTATCTCACTGGTTATTATTTGATTATTTCCTTGATTTATTCTCCATTGCGTTCTTAGATAAATTAATTTAGTAATTTTAGATTAAAACATATCACCCCAATTTGTTGGCTAGATAAAAAGAAGATGGTAATTCCTAGTACTTTTGGTTCTCGTGGATACGATACTCCCTACTCACTATAGCTATACTATTGTTCGATAGGTGCGCTTGCCTTTGTCGTATTTATAGTTAGTTTAGTGACCATCAAGTTTTTGCGCCGTTGCTGGGGACTAAAATATTATGAACACTTTATTTTTATTAATTTAGCCATTTATTTTTATTTTATTTTATTTTTTTAGTTTACATTCTAATTTTTCTTTTGTTTACTTTTGGAAGGTTCCTTTATTACTGAGGAGATAGGTGATAATTAGAATAATCAACTACCTCTTGCAGTTATTGCAAATCCTGTAGATCCTACTCTTGTTCCTTATACTATGTGCAATTATGCCAAGCCCACTTTAGCTAGGGCTGAGTCGAGTATTGTGAGACCCACTATTGTTGCAAATAATTTTGAACTAACACTGAACACTATTCAGATGATTTAACAATTTGTTCAGTTTGATGGTTTGCAAGACGAGATCCATATACTCATTTGGCCAACTTTCTAGAAATTTGCGATACTTTCAAAATTGATGGCATCACTGATGATGCCATTCACCTACGGTTGTTCCCTTTCTCCTTGAGGAAAAAAGCTAAGTAGTGGTTGTACTCTTTACCACGAGGTTCTATCACTACATGGGATCAAATGACCGATAACTTTCTACTGAAGTACTTCCCACCAGCTAAGACAACCAAGTTAAGGAATGACATCTCTTCCTTTGTGCAGATTGATTTAGATATGTTATATGATGCATGAGAGAGGTATAAGGATTTATTGATAAGGTTCCCTCACTATGGGTTACCTCTATGGTTACAAGTTCAAACCTTTTACAATGGTTTGAATCCCTCAACTAGGAAAATAATCTATGCAGCAGTCGGTGGAACTCTGAATAATAAAACACCTGAAGTGGCTTATGAATTTATTGAGGAAATGTCACTGAAAAATCATCAGTGGCAAGTATTGAGGACGAAGCCGATGAAAGCAGCTAGTGTTTTTAATTTAGATTCAATCACCATGTTATTAAACCAGGTAGAAATATTAAACAAGAAATTTGATTATTTATATCTATTTACGTAGGTAAATCTGGTGATGCAATGCAATGCAAATGGAGATGGAATAAATCATCCAGAATATATACCTTTCGGTCCTAGCACGGAGAATAAGCATATCAATTATGTGGGTAATAATTCTAGGACTCAAAATATCCCTTTTGGTAATAACTATAATGCAGGTTGGAGAAACCACCCAAACTTCTCATAGGGTGATCAAGGAAACCAAAGATCACAACCCCTTCTAGGCTTACAACAACCTTATCAGCCAGAAAAGAAGCCGAACCTTGAATAGATGTTGGAAAATTTTATTTCAACACTGGAGACTCGTTTTCAAAACACCGAGACAACTTTGAAAAATTAGCAAGCATCAATTCTTAGGCTCAAAAATCAGGTTGAACAGCTTGCTAAATTGGTTTTCGAAAGGCAACAAGGTAATTTACCTAGTAATACCGAACCCAACTCAAAAGAGCATGTGAAAGCAGTTACATTGAGGAATGGGAAAGTGTTGGTTGAACCCAAAAAGAAGCTGCAACGGGAAACTAATAAGGCAAATGATGAAGGGGTAAAATCCAAAGAAATTCAGACACTAGTAGTTAAAGAATATAAACCACCGATCCCGTATCTGAAAAAAAGTTGAAGAATGACCACGTAGATGAACAATTTGGTAAATTTCTTGAACTTTTCAAACAATTACATATCAACATACCTTTTGTTGAAGTTATTTCGTAGATTCCCACATATGCAAAATTCTTAAAAGAGCTATTAACAAACAAAAGGAAGTTTGAAGAACTATCCACTATGGAACTCAACGAGGAATGTTCAGCTATTCTCCAAAATAAATTGCCAACTAAGCTGAAAAATCTAGGAAGTCTTACTATTCCCTGTTTCATTTGTAGTTTAAATATTGAGAAAGCATTAGCTAATTTGGGTGCTAGTATTAATTTGATGCCTTATAAAATTTTCAAGCAACTTGGTTTTGGGGAACCAAAACCTGTTAGGATGAGTATTCAATTAGCCAATAGATCTGTTAAATATCCTAGGGGTATCATTGAAGATATACTTGTGAAGGTAGATATATTCATATTCCCTATTGATTTCGTTGTGCTTGACATGGATGAGGGTAGTGAGGTGCCTTTAATTTTAGGTCGCCCCTTTTTAGCCACTGATAAGGCTATCATTGATGTGGGTGATGGTAAGCTCGTGCTTAGGGTAGGTGATGAAGAGATCACTTTTAAAATCTATGATGCCATGTGATTCTGTAAAGAACAAGATGATTCTTTTTATTTTATTGACTCTATTGATCATGTTATTCAAGATTCATTACAGGAAATTATTCATAAGGACACGTTGGAACTGGTCTTGTTCAAGGAGAGGAGGTAGATGGCGATAATGAGGTGATAAATGAGGCAAAAATTGGTTTAGATTCTAACAAGTCTTCACTGAGACAGAAAAATTATGAGGACACTAAAGTGAACAAGGAATTAAAATTAAAACCCTCTATTAAATAACCACCCAAATTAGAACTGAAACAATTACCAAATCACCTAGAGTATGCATTTCTTGGAGACAATTCTACATTGCCAGTGATTATTGCTTCAGATTTAAAGCTAAATGAGAAAATTGAGTTATTGCAAGTGTTGAAGGAATATAAAAGAGCTATAGCCTGGAAGATTTCTAACATCAAAAGGATCAATCCTTCCTTTTACACCCATAAAAGTTTAATGGAAGATGAGTAGAAATCATGTGTGCAAGCTCAAAGAAGGTTAAATCCTAACATGAAGGAAGTTGTTAAGGCTAGGTTAATTAATCTTCTAGATGCTGGAGCTATTTATCCTATTTTTGATAGCACTTGGGTGAGTCCTGTGCAGGTTGTTCCTAAGAAATGAGGCATGACTGTTGTGGAGAGTTTGTATAGACTATAGGAAGTTGAATGACGCCACAAGGAAAGATCATTTTCCTCTACCATTCATAGATCAAATGTTGGAGAGATTATCTAGTCACATGTATTATTGCTTCCTAGATAGACTTTCTGGCTACTTTCAAATCCCGATAGCTCCTGAGGACCAAGAAAAAACGACATTTACATGTCCATACAGTACGTTTTCTTATCGAATAATGCCTTTTGGATTGTGTAATGCTCTTGCTACTTTCCAACATTGCATGTTAGCAATCTTTGATGAACTTGTAGAAGACATTGTGGATGTATTTATGGATGACTTCTCGGTATTCGATAATTTTTTCCATCTTTGTCTTAAAAATTTAAAATGAGTTTTAATAAGATGTGAGAACACAAACCATGTGCTTAATTGGGAAAAATGTCACTTCATGGTTTGAGAAGGGATTGTGTTGCGCCATAAAATTACACTACAAGACTTTGACAGTTGCACAAGAAAATTGCACTACAGAAAAGGAATTGCTAGCTATGGTTTTCACATTCGATAAATTTAGACCATATTTATTGTTGTTTAAAAAAGTTGTTTACACTGACCATTCCACTCTTCGTTATCTTCTAACTAAATCGGATGCAAAACCTCGACTTATAAGGTGGGTTTTATTATTACAAGAGTTCGATTTGGAAATCCAAGATAAGAAGGGAGTTGAAAATCTTGTAGCAAATCACCTTTCATGATTAAAGAATCCCCATCTCAATGAGCTTAATGAGAATGAGATAAATGACTTGTTTCCTGAGGAACAACTCTTGGTTATAATCGATTCTGAAGTCCTTTGGTTTGCGGAATCGCGAATTACTGGGCTGCTAACATCCTACCAAAAAGGATGACACGTCATCAAAAGAAGTGATTCTTTGCCGATGTGAAAAATTATTTTTGGGAGAACCGTTTTCTTTTTTTTTTGTATGTGCAGATCAAATAATTCGAAGGTGTGTTAAAAAATCAGAAGCGAATAAAATCTTGGAACACTGCCACTCAAGATTATAGTGGAATTAGGACATCACATAAAATGCTTGAATCAGGTTTTTATTGGCCCACACTATTCAAGGATGCTAACAGGTATGTTGCTTCTTGTGATAGATGCCAGAGAACAAGTAATATTTCTAAACGTGATGAAATGCCTCAAACTTATATGCTTTCATGTGAAATTTTTGACGTCTAGGGTATTGATTTTATGGGTCCATTTCCTAGCTCTTTTGGTAATAAATACATTCTAGTAGCAATTGATTATATATCAAAATGGGTAAAAGCTTAAGTTTTACCTACTAATGATGCTAGAGTGGTAATTCAATTTCTTAAAAAGTTATTTTCTCGATTTGGAACACCTAGAGCGATTATTAGTGATAAGGGTACACATTTTTGTAATGCTCAATTTGATAAGGCCCTTAAGAAGTATGGGGTGCATCACCTTCAAACTAGAAGGCAAATTGAAGTTGCGAATAGAGACTCAAATGTATCCTAAAAAAACTATGGAATCAAATAGAAAGGATTGGGTGATAAAAGTAGATGACGCTTTATGGGCTTATAGAACTGTGTATAAAACACCCATAGGAACATCTCCTTATAGAGTTGTATATGGAAAGAGTTTTAATTTACAGCTTGAACTCAAACATAAAGCATTTTGGGAAATAAAATTTCTAAACTACGACCTTAAACTTACAAGTGATAAAAGATTAATGCAACTAAATGAGTTAGACAAATGGCGAGCTAATACTTACGAGAACTCGAGACTATATAAAGAAGCGACAAAGTGACACCACAACGCTCATTTGAAGCATCCCAAATAATTCACAGTTGGGGATCATGTCCTTTTATTCAATTCAAAGCTCATTATTTCCCGGAAAGCTGAGATAAAGGTGGGCAAGTCCATTCGTGGTACAAATCGTTTTCCCGTACGATATGATAGAGGTAACACATCTGACATATGACACATTCAAGGTAAATAAACATCGACTCAAACTTTATAATGGTGACGATTTTAGTAATGATAGAAAGGAGCTTCAGCTCCATGAACCTTTGTAACCGTGCGCACAAGGTAAGTCGAGCTTAGACTCTAAATAAGCGCTTTTCAGGAAGCAACTCAAATGTTTAACTTTTGCTAATTCTTTTAATTCTATATCATACTAATTTAAGATCTTTAAAAAAATGTGTTTTTTGACCCACACCACCTGGACACACGGACGTTTCCTAGGCCATGTGCACAATAAGGGGTTTAACAGTGAGTTACACAACCTGACGACATGGCCATATGACCCACACGACCTGGACACACGAGTATGTGCTAGGCCGCGTACACAATAAGGGGTCTGATAGTGGGTTACACGACCTGGCGATATGTCCTTGTGACCCACACGGCCTGGACACACGGGCATGTCCTTGGTTGTGTGGATCCTGGGACTTAATTTTTCAAAAATCTGACGGTTACACAACCTAAAATAGTCCACGCGATCGTACGACACAGCCATGTGAGCCCTGGAGCTAATATTTCCAATTTTAAATCAAGTTAGAGAGTTACATGGGCAATAAACACGGCCGTGTGTAAGATACGATCGGGCCACACGGGCGTGTGGGTCCTTAAACGAGCGTGGAAGAAGCGAAGAAGATCATACACGGCCTAGACACACGGGTGTGTCTGAGGCCGTGTGAAGTCTGGGTTGAAAATCGTTATCGTTCACAGGCTAAAAACATTCACATGGCCATGTGGCCCAACACGGGCCTAAACACGACTGTGCCATCCCTTTTAAAGCAAACCCTAATTTATTTTTATTTTATTTTAGTTTTGGCAGTATTGTTATGGTGCTTTCAATTCGTATGTTCTTTGTCTTTTCTTTTAGTTTTTGTTATGCTATTATTTTCATTTATTTTATTTTTTTACATTTTATTATTATTACCTAGTCTACTTTCTACTATGCTTTTACTTTTTTGTTTTATTTTGTTAAAGTTCTATTTTCTATTATTTATTTTATTATTATTTGATTAATCTTATTGTTATTTTCTTACTGCTTATTTTATGTGACGATTGGATTCCTATATTTTTAGCTGAGTGTTTGAACTTGCTATTGTTGATTTTAGTAGGATTCAAATTTCGTTTGTTATTATTTGAATTGCAACCTTGTGCCTATTCGTGCTTTTTCCTTGACTATTGAAATTGTTATTTGATCCACTTTTATTGCAGGCCTACCATGACGAACACAATAAGCAAGTCCAAAGTCGCCGTCCCTGCTTCCATCGAGGCCCTCCACCCCTATATCTAATTTTTAGCAGGTCACCAGTAGGACTTATATCAGCTACTTCGACTACGGCCAATCAGTTTATGCTGCTGTATTAATTGGGCCGCTTTAGAGTAGATCCAGTTAGTAGTTAGTGTGCGCGCCATCATTGCCACAACTCTTTGGGACCTGTTTTTCTCTATTGTCGAGCCCACATACATGGAGCTAACTTTGGATTTCTGTTCGACATATACTCTACAACATGTGATAACAACCCATGACGAGTCGGGCACCATCACTTTCGGACTCAGTGGCATGGTGTGCCATATGAGTGTCTCTGAGTTTAGCGTTGCTTTGGGACTATACACTAAAGAGTTTATGAGTGCCGAGAACTTCCTCCGTGTACAACGACACATCCACTACTCGCCATCTCTTTGTTGGGTAGACCTTATGGCGAGTACGTGACTTTATGACGCGAGTCACTCGAAGGTGACTTGTCTCCCTCCGGCCTTACGGTATATTCATGCTCTCTTGGCTCACACATTGACCAGTAGGAGAGAGAGCACTGGATTTGTCGGTACCATCGATGCATGCTTTCTATAGAGCATGGCCACGAGGCATATTTTTTATTTAGCCTACTTCATCGCTCTTACCTTTCACCATCAGACAGACCGCAACAGGAAGGGCCCTATCTGTTTAGGCCCTTTATGTGACTCGACTCGCTTGACACTTCGGTCTCCTCGACACACCAGAGCAGTCCTCCTCGCTTACGCTTGTTGACCAGATGTCCCCGCAGGGAATATTGAGCATGACCCATATGAGGATGATTGAACAACTTCATGGAGTAGATCCGCCTCAATACCGACTATAGCATTCTGACCCTCAGAATGAACCCGAGGACTTCACTAATGATGTCCCTTTCTATCACAAGGATCCACCTCCTCCTCCACCTTCAAGTCACCGTCCTATTTCTTCTACTACTACTTTAAAGGACCTCTCCAAGCGGTTCACTCGCTTCCATTAGAATGAATTTTTGTCAATTTGAGATTTTTTGTTGATGCGTTTTGGATTGATTTGTATATATTTGTGCATTGGTTGATTTAAACCTTAAGACATTAGAGAACCAAGCATGATGAGTTATTTTTCAGAAATTAAAAATTTTTAGGTTGTTTCTCTAAATTGAAGTATTATCTTGAAGTTTGAGATTTACAAGATTGACATAAAAAACCATGATTTTTTGTGAGATTTTGAGAATTTAGACCATATATTTTTCTTGTTCATTTTATTATTGGTTATGAGTGTGTCAACCTGATTTGTTATTCTAGAACTTGCTTCGATTATACATGTCGAGACCACACATTTGATTTGATTTACTGAGATGATAAAGGCACTTAGGTTTTAACCCACTTATCCCATAAAAGCCTACCTTTTAATTAACACTTAGTGAACCCCGTTGAGCCTAACACACCATTTCTTTATTTACCCATTAATATTAACCCATAACTCATCTCTTCATTGAGACTTTTTCCTATTTTACTGACTCCCTTTTTGTCGAGATTTGATTTCGTTAGTTTCTTAACTATGCTCTTCTGTTTGATTTGTTTAATTATTTCTAATTTTTCTAGATAAATAAATAAATAAAGAGAATAAAAAAGAAAATCGAAAAAATAATATTGATTATTATTTAGTTCTATGTTGATTGAGCTTGAACAGTTGAATTCATTTTTTGAGAAGAAGCTCGTTTTTATTCTTGAATAGTTCTCGATTGATGTAATTTTTTTAATTCAACACTTGTTTATTTTTTCTAGTTTGGAAATTTATCAATTCGATCTCGATTATAACCAACTTTTCTGGCCTTTCTCCACACCCTTAACCTAAGCCCCTTTACAACATTTTAAAGACCTTTTGATTTGTGTATCATATCATTTTGTAGTAGTGGAGATTTGATTTTCATGCAAGCCTATGGTAATGACTTTTTCTGTTTGACTATTGAGTGTTTATTCTTGAACCTTAAACACTTTGAGTGATTTGAGTGAATCTTTAGTGAGGATGTGATTTTTATCAATTCTGATTTAAATGTAATTATTGAGATAAGGGGAGACACATATGTTTTTGTGTTTAAAAATGTTAGCTTGGATTGTTTAATACTTTAGTGCTCTTTTAGTTGAATTGCCAATGCATGATTAGTTGTGAATTACTTTTAGACATTATTGATGGGAATTACAAGTTGTGAAAGATTAATTTTAATGTTAGTTGAGCATGTTGCTTGAGGACAGGCAAACGCTTAAGTGTGGGGATAATTAATAAGCTATAATTAATTTTAATGTGAGTTGAGCATGTTGCTTGAGGACAAGCAAATGCTTAAGTGTGGGGATATTTGATAAGTTATAAAAGTAACATATTTTAATCTCATTCTTAATGCGTTTTTGGGTGATTAATTATGAAAATTAGTGAAATTAATTCTCCTAATCCTTGAAATTCATGTTTCTATACTTAGGAGAGCATTTGGGAGTGAAAGAAGCGAAAAATGAGCCAAAATCAGACAAATAGAGTTGTTTTCAGGATCTGCATGGCCTAGGCATTTCCACACGGATTGGACACACGCCCGTGTGAGCCACACAGGCTAGCCACATGCCTTTGTGCTAGCCCGTGTCGATTTTGCACCTTGCTTCCCAAATACACTGAAAAACACAATTTTTAGGCTTTCTGAGCATTCTAAAGTCTATAAATACCAATTAGAAGAAGACATAAGGGGGCAGTCAGAAAAGATCAAAGAAAACACTTGAAGATTACCATCAGAATCAACTCAGGAGCGGATTTCCTTTAAGATCAAAGATCTCCTTTTAATTTCTTTCGAAGTTTTATTGAGTTTCTTTATGTCTTGTGGTTATTTTGACTTTAAGATGTTTTTATTCAGGATTATGAACTAAATTCCCTATACACCTAGGGAAGATGAAACATATGATGAATCCCTTTATTTAATATATTTTTTTACGCGATAAATACTTGATTATTGTTCTCAATTATGTATGCTTATTTTTTATTTTAATATTTCTGGGATATTAATTCATGTTTAATATGCTTATTTCAATGGAGGAAAAGTCTATGTTTAAGAGTAGATCTAGCATAATGGAGTGGAGCTGCATGCAATCCTAGAAATAAGACGACATAAATCTACCGAATTAGAGTCAAATCTAATAAGGGAATCTATAGATTGAGTTAATGCGATAATACGGGTTTTAATCAGAAAGAGATTTTAATTAATCAACTTAGACTCAGTTGTTCTTACATTCGAAAGAGATATTAACATAATTTAGGGATTTCTACGGATCAAGACACAAGTGAATAAATCATTTAATCAGATTCATAATAAAAGGTGAAGTCTAAGTGGATTATTTCCTAGGTATTGTCTATCTCATTGGTTATTATTCGATTATTTCCTTGATTTATTCTCCGCTGCGTTCTTAGATACATTATATTAGTAATTTTAAATTAAAACACATCACCCCAAAATTTTAGCTAGATAATTAGAAGATGGTAATTACTAGTACTTTTAGTCCTCGTGGATACATTATTCCTTACTCACCATAGCTATACTATTGTTCGATAGGTGCGCTTGCCTTTCTCATATTTATAGTTAGTTTAGTGACCATCAATCCCTCATCTCTCCAACATGTCCCAAGGTCTTAATGCCCAAATCATAAAACACATATCAGTGAGTACTTACAATCCTATGGCATGCTAGCTATATCCAACGGTCTCATAAGGTCACAAGGCCAAAATATCCACAATTACACAATTTTAATTACTGATTTAATGCACATCATCTTTGTTCATATTCATCAATTCACATCACATACTTGTACACAATGCATGCTTATCGAATTCACATTTAATTGCACGTAAAGTGCTGCAATAATTCTTATTAAGCCATCATGTATCCAACCACATATTAGTGCATTAAAATCAGTTTATCACATACATAACCTGTTACATTAGCTTTACATTTCATATTTCAACACATACGTACTTACCGGTTTTTGCACACTTTCACTACACATTTATATTTCTAACAAAACATTATCATTATTTTTTGGCATATTTAATATGTCCACAACACAATACAATTCACAATAGTAATCACACATGTCTCATATCACAATATCACATTATAATAATCAATCCATAAATATTCTCATAATCATATAATTTTCCAAAAGTAAAAAAAGGGAAATAGAAAGCTTACACTTGGAAATTAGGATAGAGATTTAGGTTATTCCTAAGCTCCCAATTAACACTATGAATCGTGTCTACTAGCAGCAATTCCAAACACTCACCGATTACGTTTTCGCCAAAAAGCTGAAAGTTTAAACTAGCTTTTCCTTTCCTTTCGCCTTGCTCGAAGAAGGTTCCAACACTTTGTACATAATAACCACACAATATACACAATCAATATTCAGCCAAAGACTCACTTAAACCAACAAAAAAATGCAATTCTAAGTTATATTCTTCATGAAATTGAAATTTCGACTAACAAATTTGAAACTCAAATATCTTCCTCTATACTTAATATTTTCACCTACAATTGATTCCATTCATCCAGTTATTCACCTAAGACTAATTCTTAACCTTTAAACTACACAAAACTACTCAATTCATGGTATCAAAATCTTCAACATATTTATGGCTATTTTCAGAAAAATCATTAAATCCTTAGAAATATTTAACGAAACTTTAAAGTAAGTTTAGAAACATTCTAATAATGTTAAAACAACTTGAAAAACACTTTCAAACCACTTTTTTTACCCAAAATCTCAAAATTCACCATTAACGACCTAATTTTCGGCTTTTATTTAAAACATGCGATTTAATAGCTAAAAATTCCATTTAAAAGACCAAATATCATTTAAAACCATTTAGGAATTGAATCGTTACCTTAGTCGATGAAAAACTAAGCGTTTGATCGAAAACCCAAAATACCCACAAGTTTGACAATGGAGGAATCTATGGTAGTTTTGGGTGTTTTTCTTGGATTTTATGAAGGTTTAATGATTTGGAAAGTGATAGGAATTAAAGAAATTTAGGTTTGACAAATAAAATTGTATGGGAGGAGTTGGGAGAGCATGAGATGGCAAGAGCAAATAAAAGGGAGAAGTTAACGTTAAAATAAAATTAAGTGAGGGAAGATATACTGTGAATTTTAAAATTTGGTTTATTTGCTTCATAAACACAGAATTTTGACCCTTTTACAAATCAGCCACTAGTTCAAAATTGAAAATCTTTAGAACATTATTTTCAAAAATTGATTTAACTGTTAGAAAGCCATTGTCAAATTATTTTTCAGTTCACCATGCTACCAGATTTCCGAGCACTTTGGATCTAAAATTCCTAAAATACCGCTAAAACCCCTAGGCCAATTTTGGTGTGTTACATGAATAGGATACCGAAGACGCGACACCAAGACACTAACGTTGCAATATCAAACATCGAAGTAATCAGGGTCGACGTCGTGATGTGGAGGTACCCGTCATCGTGACGTCACGACGAATTCCTACATAAACACAACCGTGATTTTGAGGGCTAAAGGGGATTCCTTTCCTAGTCAAATCCTAATTTCTACAAGGGTATTTTAGGCACTTGAGTATTCCTAGTTTTTCCTATATAAAGGGCCATTGTAACCATATTAGGGGGACAAATTTTTAGATAGAGATTATTATTTTGATTTCAGCTTTTTATTTTAGTTTTTAGTTTTATTTTCATGTTTGCTTAATTGGAAGATCCTATTCCGATGTTAGACTATCGCGAGTAGAGAGTGTTTCAGATCCGTGCTTTTATCACCATATATATGAGCACTCTCTATCTCTTATTTTGTTCTTTTATTTATATATCTTTCTTTAACATTGTTAATTGATTGTTTGTGTAAATATTAGAATAAACTTGTGCTCCATATAGATCTTGCATGACTCAATTGATTAATCTCATTAATTAACCAAGTAATTAGTTATCCAAAATTTAGTATTTATTCAAGAGAACTTAGTATATTAGGATTGACAACCCTAATAGAATACCTAGACAGGTGAGACTGAAAACATATCCTGTTAAGCAAAACTTGTACTAAGTGGTGTGATCGAAAGGATATTCGTTTGCCTAGGTGAGATCGAAAGGGTATTCCTAGATAAGGGTGGTAAGTACTTAATTAAGAGTAATTATTGATTTAGTTAATAATTAGGTAACACAATTGGATCTAGGCTAGAGTAGCTCGTGAAGTTGAAAGTAGGAATATGATAAACTGATAATTTAACTTAGGTTTAGTTCATTAATTTTATTATTTTTATTTTAGTTTAATTTAATTAGTTGTTACTATTGTTTTAGATTTCGCACTACTAATTCATGACTTGGTCAGAATAGTAATTATTTTTGGTAATTGATTAAATATTAGTTTTTTTCAATTTGTAATCCCTTGAGTATTATCCTCAAAATACTCATCAATATTTCCATGTAAACTAGCAATGTTATAATCTGACTTGCATAAACCGCACTTCATTCTTATCTTTCTATTTTTGCAATATTTACACTCTAATCTTTTGCACGTCGGGAGGCGGTCAAAAGCTCCATCCATATTAAATTTTAGCCAACAACATTCCAAGGAGACTAGTCCAACCACCTTCTTGCTCAAAGGAAAACATTAAGTAGAAAACTCCTACCACTCAACTTTAGAAATATGAGCATCACCTTTGGACGCATCAATCTAAACCAATAAATGTAGCTTCGTTAAAAAATAGTGTCATTCAAATTTATACATTTTTATTTCAAATACCAAATCATTTCGTGCAAGCCTCAATGACCACATAGCTAATGCGCAAGCCAAAATCCACCACTTCCATCCAATCCCTATGAAACCCTATTCCAACCAAAATGAAATCACACCAAACAAATCCGTGGGCTTTCTCCACTCAGCCTTCCACCACTGATAAAAATTTTCTCAAAAACTAATCACAAACTCACATTGGCTAAAGATATGATCATTTGTTTCCTCCGTTCTCTCACACCATGGGCATATAACATCTCCAATTGAAATGCCCCTTGAAATAAGAAAGACTTTTGTAGGCATTCTCCCAAAGCACCAACAACCATGGAACAATCTTAACTTTTTGGTGGAATAGTCGATCTCCATACTAAATGGAAATAAAAATCACCTTGTTGGCCATTCCCTTCAACCAATAACTTGGACAACTTCTTGACATTAAAACAACCTCCCTTATCATGAACCCAAATAATCTTGTCATCTAAACCTTGATTCAAATAAATACAACTCAATAACCCCTTTAAATCCTCTAGCAACGTCAATTCTCAATTCCTCAATTCTCTAGAGAATGAACTCTCTCCCTGTTTTAAGTGAAAGATACTGAGCAAATTCGTCAATTTTCATCCACTTGCCTAAGAACGCTCTATATAGTTTTGGAAAAAGATCCTTCGGAAGAGCATCTAAACAACACCAATCATACTAGAATAAAATACATTTACCATATCGGACCACCCAACGAAATTAACTGGAGCCATATATTTTTCTATCCCCGTCAACAGAGTTATTAACAATACCCTTCCAAATTGCAAACATCGACCTACATTTGTTCATTTTTGGCAGCCATGAAAGTTTCTGTTCACCATACTTGGCTGCACCAACTCTTCTCCACAAAGCCACCTTCTGTCATTCTTTTGTAGTAGATTGTTCATGTGACTCCGTTATTCCCATTCAAACTCCCAAACCTTCAAGACACCATAGTTACCACTACCGGATTCTTTGTTGACCATGGATAATTATTACTAACTTTTGAAATTGTAAGTGGATAATTTATTCATCCTAATAAATATAAATGTGTGGTTATAATCATATTGCTATTCTTGATGAAACTACAATTTGTCATGTAAGCAAGATGCTTTATTATATAAAGTGTAGTGTATGTACATTATTCATCATAAATAATATAAGGGATAAAAAACTAGAAAAAAAAAAACAAACTAAAGAGATCAAATCTGTATATAAAAATTCTAGGGTTTAACTCACTAGTATAACTGCATGAATTTTATGAAGTTAGAAAATAAAAAGAAAAGGAATCTAAAAACTGATATAGGAAGTGGTTTTTAGAGCAAGTTCATGGAAGGCAAGAGACAAGGTTGGCGCAGGTTTATGTATGGAGAGTATTGTTTTGTTGTAATGATTAAGGGCACACATGTGAATTGGTGGGTACATAATTTGTCGCTGTGGAATGGAGACAATGCTGGAATTGCAAGGACCCAAACTCATCCAAACTAGCTTATATAGCTTCCATATACGATCATATGAGAAAAACCAAAAAACAACAAAAGAACTCATGTTTATGTGGTTGAATGATATATATATTTACATCTATATAACATCTCGTGATATGTTCATTGGAGAATGGCTAGCGATTGATCAGAAATTCTCCTATTGCATTTCGAGTTCTTCCCGATGCTGTAGCTTCATTCATCACTTGAATATAGGGAAGGTTTTTTTTTTTTTTTTATCATTTTTGGATAGCTACCTCAGGTTTCTGTATATCTTCCCATGCATAGGCAGATCATATGACAACGAGATCAATGGGTGTTCTTTCCTTTCCCAAAATTTTTGTATAACTTATATAATATTATTGGTCTTATTGGAAATATTCACTACAACAGAACATGCCATTCACAATGTTTTCCTTTTGTTTTCTTTTGGCTGCGTTTATGTTATTGGAAGCAGGGGAAGCCAATTTTTTTTGGTGGAATTAAGTTATATATTTTATAATAGTAAAATGTAATTTTATTATTTGAATAGCATACATCTTTATAATTTTAAAAGATTAAATAAAATTTTATTATTTTGAGAGGAGGTTAAAATATAATTTTATCATTATTAATTTAAAATTCTATGAATTATAAAAGAGCTAAAAAATTTCATTTTTAAAAGAGTCGAGATCCCTACTAACCGCTTGACCCTACCATTGATTGAAAATCACACATATTATCATAATATTATAATTTAAAATAAAAATAAAATTATGATAATAGTTTTATAATTAATTATATAAGTTAATTGGATTAAACTCCGATTTTAGGAAATGCCAACGCATATAATATATATCCAAATAAACTTATGTATCAGTCAATAGCTGCCATGGAAATAACATATGTGTCAAATTATTATTTTTCTTCAACAAACTTATCCTTAATTACTTGTGAAATGATGATAATAGATTCAATTTCCAAGAAAACAAAAATTATTGAGTGCATGAATGAATTGCCAAAGTTTCTGATTTGATGAAGATGATGAGTAAGGAAAAAAATTATAGTGATTATAAGGGCAAAGAATGGCACGTGTGGAGAGAGAGAGAGAGAAGACAAAGAGGGTGACGGCTAGCTGGTGATGAGAGGGGGGGGAAGAGTCTTAAACAAAGGCCCCGTGAGGAGTGTTTGGAGGCATTCCAATATATCACAAAACTAAAACATCCACTCCTTTTGTTTCACTTCTTTCGATGGCCATTGTTTTTTCACTTCCACTCCTTCACGAGACCTCACCTCATGATTCCCCCCCATTCCCCCTTCCTCTCCTTTCTCATCAAATGCCATTTCCCCAAATACCCCCCTTATATCTAAGTGTACTTTGCACATCTCTCATATCTAAGTGTGATTTGTATACCTTCGTATAAACTATTTGGCTTATAAGTTAAAAGGTAAATGATTGCTTTACTTGATATTAGGTTGTAAGTTTAAATCTGAATAATCCTTTCTCTTTACCCTATTGGTAAAACAAAAAGTTTTTGAGTACAAGTTTAATTCTTTACAATTTAATTTTTAGATCTTGATCCCTAAATCTAAGAATATAAAACTATCAAACTATTTAGCTATATGGAACTATTTAAAAATATATTGTGAAACTACCACAATTAATTAAGTCTATGTTTTTCATCCAAACTAATTAATTATCTAGGAACTTGAAGATAACTTTCCTAGAAGGCAAGTGATATACATGCACAATCAAGACTATGGGACTAGTATGATTCTTTGCTATGAAAATAAAAGAAAAACAACATATAAAATTTTGTATATAGTGAATATTACTAATTACGTACACATGATTATTAGTTAAAATTATATATTTGATCATGCTTGAAATCGATCCCTAAATAAAGCTTAAATCATTATAAATATATTTTTGATATAATTTTATGTTAGTTGAAAACTTTCAAAATAATACATAATGTGTAATGCATATTGCTATAAAGCTTTTAAGTTTCTTTTTTTGGTCGGCCAAATTAAAAAACCAAAAGTTATATGGAGTTTTGATGCTTTCCTTAGGTGTTTTTGTGCATCATTGGCTTTTAAGTTTCTACTAAATGTAAACATCTCATACATCCAAAACACCTATATAATCTTTGCAAGGTTGCCTAAGGTAGGATTTAACTTTAAAAATTCTTTGGGACCATATTCTTGAATTGTCCATTTTCTTTGAAATAAACGTAAACGAACGTATAAAACTCAAAATATATAAAACAAATTTTTTAAAAAAATTTATGATATCCATACAAACACTCATTACGAATCCGGATAACGCAGGTTTGGATAGCATAATTATCACATAAAATGCAATAATATATATTAACAAAATTAGAAAGGGCAATGTGGTAAAATGAGATGGAATCTATATTATATTATGGTGGTAAGAAACTGAGGCATTCATGTGGGAAGCAAATAGTAGGATCCTACAGATTTGAGAGCTCATCCCTTCTAAAAATAAAAAAGCCTCTCAGAGCATTGCAGAGAGTTGAAAAGCAAAGAGAAATAAAAAATTAAAAAGAGAGGAGAAGAGGAAGAGGGGATAATAGATAATAGAGCAAAAAAGTTCAAAGATATAAGAGAGAAATTATATAAAAATTATACACAAAAAAGAGAAAAGAAAATGGTTTCTAGGGAGCACAAGAGAGCAGCACTGCATGAGAAGCTTCAACTTCTTCGTTCCATTACAAACTCTCATGCTGTAATTTCTCTATATCTATTTTTCCATAACCCTTCTAAGCCCCCCTTAATTTGCTTTCATTGCTATTCACCAGTCTTCTTTTGTGTGCCACTGTTTCTTATTGGTTTTCAATTATTCTTATTGGAGCTATAAGGGATACTCCTCCTATATGCTATCTTTCATTGAATATTCATAATCTAGCTTGTGTTTAAATTTCTGAAATTAATGAAAAGAGAAAAGGGAAAAGAAAGCAAGAGGAAGAAAACTTTATGTTACCCCCCCCCCCCCAAATTTAATTGTAAAATTACATGGCATGGCAGGTGAATAAAACAACAATCATTGTGGATGCATCAAAGTACATTGAAGAGCTAAAACAGAAAGTAGAAAGATTGAATCAAGGTATATCAGCTGCACAAACTTCAAATGATCAAAATCCATTGCCTATGGTAATTAATTTTCTCATATTTGTTCTTCCTTTTATTTTTGGTTTCAACTTCAACTTAAACTGTATTATATGTTTTTTTTTCAACATAGCAGGTTACAGTAGAAACACTAGAGAAGGGTTTTCTTATCAATGTATTTTCAGAAAAGAGCTGCCCTGGTCTGCTTGTTTCTTTATTGGAAGCCTTTGAAGAACTGGGTCTTAATATTCTTGAAGCTAGGGTTTCTTGCACTGATAGCTTTCGGTTACAAGCAGTTGGTGGAGAAGTAAGCATCTGAATTTATCTTCATACATAAATTATATGTGTATATTTAGGTTAAAGAATCATCACAACGATCTGATATAAATTATATATATGTTCTTTCTTATCCTTCAGACTAGATTTGAAACCATGATTCATTGTTCTCGAGTTATCTGAGTATGATTTTGTTAATGTAGAACTATGGATTGCATTATAATATATATTTTGCTTTCAATTTTTTTTTGGCAGAATGAAGAACAAAGTGAATCTATTGATGCACAAGTGGTGAAACAAGCAGTGTTGCAAGCTATTAAGAATTGGAGTGAGGGTACTGATCAACAGGAGTAAATGGATTTTTTGTTGTTATCTATTAACTTTCTTTTTCATGCTTTTGTTTTTTTCATATGTACCTTATTGGCAATGTCGTTTAATCAAAAATTAATCTCAAATATTGAGTGAAGTTTACCAAAATGTAATACGAGATCTACCTTTTAAGGATAACCGCATGCATGAATTAATTGGACTAAATCCAGATTCTATTAGTTTATTGTGTGCTAATTCCAGTCTAGTATCTCTTTCTGTAATTGATCCAAAAAGAAAAAAGAAAAGCCCCTTAGTAAAAAGGATAAAGTAATTAAGTCTAAAGCTTCTTCTTGTGAAGATTAAAAAGAAAGTTGCTCGTAAAATTTCACCACTTACAATCAATAGTGCTTGTTAAAGAAGAAAATAAACATCAAGGTTATATAAGAAAACGATGCATCTAAATTAGGGGTAGGACCATATATATATATTCATATAAGATTTTCAATAAAGACGATGAAAAAGTGATTATTATAACTTATTATGAAATGTTCAGAAGATTTTGTTTTTTCCTCATTGGTGCAGTAGATGTAGTTGCCATGCATGGATATTGCAACATGCAAAAGGATTTAGTTTATTGGCCTTCACAGTAACTTTTTCAAGTTTAACAGCTGCTTTTATACATACTGATGGTCTTTTCGGGCTACATATACATAATAAATTTAGTTTCCTACTTGGTTGGGACCATGCCTAATTAAACCGCTAATAGTTATAGCTTTTTGGAACCAAAACTCATAAGAAAATTCAACAAGTAAACTGATCTATAAATTTTCTTTGATAATTTTGTTCATAACAAATCATACTTCCAAAGATATATAATGACGCAACAATCATATGGGTAACTAGACTTCAACAGCCCTACACAAAAAGAAATTAAATTAAATGATTATGACAAAATTTTTGTTGTACTGAGTGTGAAATATAATAAATCATTTACTTTTTAAATTTGCACTTAATTATCAGTTTGGTATTGAAAGAATTTTTTGCATCAATTTAGTTAACCGTGTATCGCGTTGTTCTAACCATTAACAGCATTAAAAGAAGCTAATGTGGCACGCTCCCAGCGACCCACGTCACACGACATATTTTTGTGTGAAATAAATTTAAAAAATCAAAATAAATTGGGAAAACTTTAAAAAATAGAAGAAAATTAGAAAAATATCAAAAATTTTAAAATAAGAAAAATATAGAATATTTAGAAATATTTTAAAAATATGTAAATTACAAAAAACATAAAAATCCGTAAAATTAGAAAAATCTAAAAAAATTAAAAAATATATAAAAAATTTCCAGAAATTTAAAAATATATATAATTTACTTTATATATATTATTTCCATTTTTAATACATATAATACAAAAAAAATAGAAGAGAAAATAAAAAAAAACATAAAGAATTTGCTACAGGGGAGATTTTTTAGGCAATTTTTGAGGAGTGCCCAAACCAGTGCCAATTTGTAGTAGCACTATATGTTCAGAAAACTTGTCATCTTTGTGTTGACAAATTTTGGCAACAAAATTCATTGGATTGTGATTCCTGCTATCACAGTGGACGATTTTTCACCCATCCTTGATACCTAAACTACACATAGCAACATGTTTTGGAGATTGACTTGGATTTTTATCAAAGCAATCAACTTCCCATGTTTAATGGATTAGATCAAGTCGAATCAGGCTAAAATGGAATTATACCTTGAAAATTCAAGACTTATCTTGAGCTATTTGAATATATTCTTTATGCATATTATTCTTATAATGTCCTAAAAACTTCAATATGACACGTGGCATAATTTCGGCTTCGAATATTGAGAAAATTGTGAAAAAAATTTATGTAATGATGCAAAAAAGAAGATTTATGAAATGAATTTGATATTGGAGAATGAATTAAATGGAAAAAGTTGTTAAGGTGAAATATGACAAAAAGAACCAAATCGTAAATTTTGAAAAGTATGAGGACTAAGGTGCGAATTCATCCAAAAGAGGAAAATATGAATCATTATGGATTATTGGACATGAAATAAATTGGAACATGATTTGATGATATGAAAATCACTTTTGGGACTGAATTGGGAAAAAGTGGAAAATATAGGGACTAAATTGTAATTTCTCATTTTCACCCATAAAGCAAAAAATTTTAATTCTCACAAATCAAGGACTTATATTAAGACTTAAATATTAATGATGAATTTGGTTTGGATTAAGTATCAAATTTTGGGAAGAAATAATGAAAAAGAGCAAAATGGGTAAAATGATAAATTTGTCATAAAGGTAATTTAGTCAATTCTCGAGGCTTTTATGATGAAAATAATATTTAAATATGGTATTTAATATTAAAATTAATTTGGATCACCCACAGCTCATATTAAAGAATTGGACCACAATTTAACAAAATTAGGCTTGGGCCTTGGGCCCATTTGTAAGCCTTTTTATATGGAAGAAAAATTCCCATCAACCTCATTCTTCCTCCCCCAAATAATAGTAGTAGCCATGGAGGTCACCTCTATAATGACCTGATTTCTAGTGGTGTTGGAAAATGCTATTTCGGAACCCCATTTCCATAAATCAAGTCTATAAATATAAAATAGGAATATTTACGGAGTTAATATAAAACTGTATTGAAGTTTGGTCAAGTAATTTACCCGAAAAAGTAGTTGATTAAAGTTCAAGGACTAAATTATAAAAGTCCAATCGCTATTGAGTTTTAATTAAGAAAAGGCTTGGGGACCTAGATAGCAATTATTGAATGGATTAAAATGATAAATAAACCAATAATAAGTAATAGATAGTGGATGATGATGTTGGAAATTACTAAGTTTGATTAATAGAAGATTAAGGTATGATAAAATTTATTTAAGTAAGATGATAATTCGTTATATTCTTTATCATCCACCATTATTTAGAAGCAAAAGAAGCTTCAAACTCCATTGAACATTTGGCCATCAATTGTTTAAGGTAACTAAGCCCTTTTCTTGTAACCTTTAAAGATTTATGATCACGGGAGCTTGTAAACTCCATGAATCGAATGAAATTTGATATAATTTATTTACTAAGTTAACGTACATAGCTAAGACGATGTCGAGAGAGAAAGGAAAAGTGAGAGTCATCGATGAAAGATGTAAGGATTTGGTTTGTACTTGTATGATTTGAGATCAATATATATATTTGTTTGTATATTCATCTTAATTTGCATGATTGAGTATTGAGGTAAGTACATAATTGTTGCATGAATTGATACGTTATGATTGATATTGGATATTGAGAAATTGGACTGAATTGAAAAAATACAAAATAGCATGATTTAATTGATACATGATATGTGATATGAAAATGGATTGAACTATGCTATGTAGTATTGGTAATATATATACGTGAATTGATAATGACGATATGTGAATTAGTTATATAATGTAATCTAAAATTAGTTACCCTATTAGCTATTTGGGCAGAGTCAGATATAGTTAGCATACCATAAGGTTAGGTATAATGATTTGAAACCATGTTTGTCGGGCAACCTGAGGTGGTAGAACGTACCTATGCTAACAATTATCATTGCTGAGCAACCCGAGATGACAGAAGAATTAGATTGTGAAATCCATCATTGTCGGGCAACCTGGGTGGTAGTGTCACGGAGCTAGAACTTTAGTCTCACGTTCTGTGCAACCTTAGGCAATCCTTTCGATCAAACACACATAAGTCAGCCTAACCAGCATAAGTGAGGATTCGGCTAGAATTCCTCCAAGGCACAAATTTATATAGCGAAAGCAACTCTAGCCAAAAGTAAGCACAACAGAACAGAAAGCCATAGAAAACAATGCACAAGAGGTGTTTGAATAAACGCTCTCAAAGAATTCTATTACTTTTAAGAATTCAAGATACAATAGAAAATGAAATGAATTACAAGTGAGGGGGAGGCTCTCCATTTATATTTGAGCTTCCCTAAAATCGTGGTCTAGATCAAGTTACATTGACAGACGAGATTAGCCTATCCATTAAATTTAGGGATTTACAAGATTACATAATTAATTTATATAATCAAATCAAATCAATCTTATAAGATATGATTCCCCTAAATATTTTAAGATTAATTCTCATATTTACCAAGGTAGCCTATCTTTCCAAATTACATCATTGGGCCACCCAGGCTTCAATCTAACAGGCTTCTCCAACAGCTATTTCAATTGGGCCAGTTCTCGTGGTCTAAATAATCCCCATCTAATTGATAAACCTCCATGGTATTCATCTGGTGCGATGGTCATAGGCCTTGCACTTTGGCCCATGACAGTCTCCCTCACCCATTCTTGTAACGCCCTCGTTGTGCCTTCAAAATGACACTGACTTGACTTGCCTCAGTCTCATCTTGACGCCTTAGCCTTTTCCTTCCTTTGGAAATTTTGCCTCGGCTTTCGTCGTCTCTTATCTTGAACCATCCCACTCATTGGTACATCTCGATGGCAAGAAGCCACGGCTCTCTCTTGCCCACATTCGGACTCACTTTGAATGGGATACTCTTGATTCACACCACTTGGCTTCGAATTGCCCATAGTCCCTTGGCTTCCTTACTTAAGAACATTGAAAGGGTCCCTACGTTCTTGTCAAGTCAACAAGTTAGAATGCAAAACACTACCACAGTGTTCGGAATTTACCTTACTTGTCGCATTTACTCGGGTCAACTGTCCAAGTTGCATCACTACTTTTCCAGAGTTTGATGCACAACCCACCTTTCCCAAAGGTGGTAGGTCCTCCGGTTTGTCAATAGAAGTGAGCCTCATTGATCTTAGCTTCAAAGTTTGTATTGCTACTTCTTCCTCTAAGTCCGATGCAGAACTCACCTTTTCCATAGGTGGAAGCCTTACTGACGACTTGGCCAACTCTGTCGTTTGACTTGAATTGAGCCTCATTGGTCCTAGCTTCATTATTTTCATCACTTTTCCCCTAAGTTTGATGACAAAATCACTTCTTCCTTGGGTGGAAGCCCCTCTGATGACTCAACAAGCTCCGATGTTGCCTTTTCTTTTACCACAATTTTCTTTGAACAGTTTTACAACTCATGCAGACGACGACACAAGAAGCACTTTACTCGCTTCTTCTTGCTCCTCTTTGCCCTCTTGGCTTCAACTTTTCCCTTGCTCAAACCAAACTTCTTGGGCTCCTTGTCTAATACATCATCCCTTTCGATGGTAGACTTCTTTGGACATTTCCATAACCTATGCGGACCATTAACAAAAGAAGCACTCCACTGGCTTTTTCTCACCTTCGGTCTCTTTGGATTTGACACCCTTTACGCTTGAACAAGGTCTCATGGCCTTACCTTCTGGCTTGTCCTTCTTTGAATGTGCAGATTTCTTCAGACATTTCTTCAACAAATATGGCTCGTCGCAAAGAAAGCATTTGATCTTTCCCCTTTTTTTGTTGGGTTTCTTCTTCCCAACTCATGGTTTCCCATTACCACCATCATTGTCATTGCCAATGTCATCATCTTCCTCGTGATTCCCTTCACATGTGCCCCTTTCCTCAGACTTGGAATACCAAAGCTTGTCTTTCCCTAAACCAAGCTTGACCACAGACTCTGTTACCGTTAGAGCTTTTGAAAACTCTTGGAAACCTCCTCGTTTTAATTCTTGTATGACTCACGGCTTTAAACCATTCTTGAAGACAAGTAATGCCCCTTTCTCGGTCACATCTGAAATTTGGAGCATGAGTTCCTTGAACTCTCGTACATACTCCCCCACTATGCCTTGTTGTGTAAGCCATCGTAACTTTTCTCGAGCTTCCTCCTCGACAAATTCTGGATAAAACCGTCCCTTCAACTCATGTTGGAACTCTTCCCACATCTCAATCTCACAATGCCTTTTATATGTGGACCTGCCTCGCCACCATAAAAGTGCAAAATCAGTAAGAAACATGGAATTAGTATTTACCTTACTCACATCCTCCATGATGCCTTTAGTAAAGAAGTTGTGCTCTATCCTCCACAAGAAATTATCCACACTGCATGCAGACTTTGTCCCCGCAAACTCTTTCGGCTTCGAGACATGTTTACAGTTCAGTGTTGCACTCGACACTCCATTCCCTATGGTTGATCGTGGCCATTGTTTCCTTCTTCAAAGCCATCACCATGGCTTCGAGAGCATCTTTCCTCTCCATCAACTTCTTCTTATGGGAATTCAACAACTCTTACACACTATCCCTATTGCAAGTGAGATACATGATCACAAAGTCCCTAGACTTCTCCCTCAAATCATCTATGCGCTCACCAAGCATATTGTCTTACCCCTTCATATTCACTATGGACATTTCGAGTTTATCCACTCGTTCCTATGTTACCAACAACATATCCTTCCAAATGACTAGTTTTCTGGTGCACTTTTTTTCAGCAACTTCTTTCGACATCTCGACAGTGCCTTTGTAACCAAAGCTCAGATACCACTTGTTACGGGGCTAGAACTTTAGTCTTGTGTTTCGTGCGGCCTTAGGTGATCCTTTCGATCAAACACACCTAAGTCATCCTAACCACCACAAAGTAAGGATTCAACTAGAATTCTCCAAGGCACCAATTCATATAGTGGAAGCAACTCTAGCCAAAAGAAAGCACAACAGAACAGAAAGCCACAGAAAACAATACATGAGAGGTGTTTGAGTAAATGCTCTCAAAGAATTCTATTACTCTTTAGAATTCAATATACAATAAAGAATGGAATGACTTACAAGTGAGGGAAACACACTCCATTTCTATTTGAGCTTCCCCAAAACTGATGGTCTAAATCAAGTTACATCAATGGACGAGATTAGCCTAACCTTTAAATTTAGGGATTTACATGATTACATAATCAATTTACATAATAAAATAAAATAAAATCTTATAAGATATGATTCTCCTCAATCTTCTAATATTAGTTCCCATATTTTCTAAGGAGCTTATCTTACCAAATCTGCATTATTGGGCCACCGAGGCTTCAATCTGACAAGCTTCTCCAAAAGCTCTTTCAATAGAGTCAGTTCTCGTGGGCTAAATGATCCCCATCTAATTTGGAGACCTCCATGGGATGCATCTGATGCAATGGTCATGGGCTTTGTACTTTGGCCCATTATAGTAGTATGTATATATTTTAATGTGATGTGACATTTGAAACTCGTATAATACTGGGAAATAATTGAAAATCATATTAGGATTGAATAATATAGTAGGAAAATAAATCTCTCTCTTATAGAAACTGATAGAATTGTTATTCCTGAAAAAAGAATGTGCACCTAGAAATAAGTTCTGAAAATTTTGGCAGAATAATTGTCACACCTCAAGTATTTCTAGTCTGTACTTTGGTTGGTTTACCAAGTGAGCTTGGCAGTGACTCGCGTATGTAATCTATCATAATTTGGTGTAGCAAATTAAACTAGTTTTCGCATTTGAAGAGCTTGAATACAAGCATTTTTATTATGTTTATTTGAGTTTTTAGAATTTCATTTACATTCAATTAAAAATGTAATTTGAGTCTTTTATTGACCTTAGGGCTCGAATGAGGATTAAGGGTGAGCTAATATACTTTGTGAGTCTGCAAGAAACTGTTAGAGGGTGTACCAACTCAATACTGATTAATGTGTTGCAACACGGAGAGTTTAATGTTGCAACATAGGGAGTAGAGAGCGAAAATTCCAAGACTATCTTTAGTGTCGCGAAACAACCAAGGGATGTCACGACACACCCTTGAAGCTACCCTAAGTATGAGTACGCTACCTTGGATGTCACGACACTAACCTATACTGGAAGAACTTACGAGCCAAGGGCAATTTGGTCTGCACAATCAAATATTAAGACATGAGAGCGATAGTTGACCTAACATTGAGGACGACAACAACCGTAATTTTCTTTGTAATTTTTTTTGTAATTTTAGGCTCAGTTATTCCTTTGTCTTAAGCTAAGTTCTTTTCAATTTTGTTATTTGCATTTGTCAGGAGATCTGTTTTGTAGAACGTGATCAACTCCTTATGGATTTTGTGCTTCAATCAACTTAATTCAGGATTCTCTTAAACCTTCGTCTCTTGATTTTTATTAATGTTTATTTTCTACATCAAGTTTATTATGTTTTTGAGATCTATGAGGAACTAATCCCCTTATAGGGGGTTAGCAAGTGGAGGTATGAGCAATTGATTATTGTGCAGGGTTTTCTTAGCGGATTAGTTGTTTGGGAAAGGAAGAACTTAAACCTTAGGCTTGAAGACCGTAAGAATTTATCTAGGTGACAATTAACCCAAAATTGGTATGATCTATCCGTGAACACCTTAACCCTGAACCAGTCTAGATTGTGAGGTCGAGAGATAAGTAGTTCTTGCTGACTCGTTATTCTAGTACAGGATCGAGAGATCCTACTAAGGTAATGACTAGTTGATTGAACATGGAACCCGAAGCAACAGTTAGTTATGAGTACCCAAGCGAGCTAATCACTCATGATCAGATCTGATCTAGTTTCAATATCAAATTTCTCAAAGTCTTACCTTTATATTATTTTATTCTTTATTTATAAAAATACCAAAAATATTTCTTTATGTTTATTCATGATATAATTTATTTAAAGTACTAATTAGCTCTATTTGTGCTTAGGTTAGGATTAATTTAGTGCTCGCCTCCCTTGGGTACGATTCCCAGAGTACTCACCTACTTCGTTGCAACTATATTACAACCTGACTCGTATACTTGTGGATACCCCTATTTGATATATTTTGTATAGGATTCTTACTCTGGATGTTGGTACGTCTTGAGGCGATCAAGTTGTTGGCGCCATTTTCGAGAAGGCAACATCACTAGATTGATTTTAATTTTTGCATTTATTAGAATAGTTAGGAAATATTTAAATCAGAGATACGGTTTTATTTTTTCTCATTATTGTTAACATCGTTTATTCTCTTTTTGGTTTAATGTATGACTCATAGTAGGGGAACACCTATAGACCCAACCATAGATCCAGAAAAAATAATTTGTAGGAATTATCAACATCAACAGCAACAGCAAATGCAGAACCAACCGCCTGTTACAGGCAGTTTGCCACCACGAGACAACCCGTTTGACAAAATTAATAATAATAACCCAAAAAAATCTACCACCACCACCATAGCTAACCCCAAATATACATATGGGACGCAAAGAAAGAACCTTAAGGGATTACGTGCTACCAAGTCAAAAGATGGTTCAAGAAGTATAAGAAAGCCAACCATCACGACTAATAATTTTGATATCAAACAAGCAATGATCCAAATTATCAAGAACAATTTGCAATTTAGAGGCTAATTTGTCATAATTTGGTGTAGCAAGTTAAACTAGTTTTCACACTTAAAGAGCCTGATTACAAGCATTTTCATTACGTTTTAGTTAAATTTCTTTAGTTTTTCATACATTCAATAAAATGTGCAAATTGAGTCTCTTATTGACCTTAAGGGCCGAATAAGGCCTAAGGGAGCTAACGTACGTTGTAAGTGTGTAGGAAACCATTAGAAGGCATTTTAGGTCGATACTGGATGTTATGTTGCAACATAGGAGGTTTGATGTCACAAAATAAGGAACATAATGAAGAAAACTCAAGTCTACCTTCGATGTCGCGACACAGACTAAGGGTGTCGCAACATACCCCTGAAGATGGCTTCAGAGGAGTATATTGGTTACAATGTCGCGAAATAGGTCTTGGTGTGTCGCGACATCAACTCTGAGATGGAAATTAAACATGAAGCAAGGGTATTTTAGTCTACATAATTAAACTTAAAGCTCAGAAACATCAGCTGATCTAAGATTAAAGACAATGACCACCCGAAGGCTATAAATAGGCTCTTTTGGCACATGTTATACATACATTTCATTAACCTAGTTTCTTTCTTTAGAATTATTTTTGTTTTCTTTCTTAGGTTTTTAGAGTTTTTGTCTGTTGTTTTCTTTCAAGAGATCTGAATTGTGGAATCATTCAACTCTATGGATTTACGCTTAATATCAAGACATCAGTTATATATTGTTTATGAACGCCATGAGGAACTAATCCTTCTATGGGGGATTAGCAAGAAGGAGGTATGATATGTTAACTATTTTGTAAGGTTACTCAATGGATCAGTTGTTTGGGAAAGGGAGAACTTGAAACAAATGCTAGGCCTGACAACCTTGAGAAGTCATCAAGGTGGAAATTAACCCAAAATTGGTATTGCCCATCCATGAACACCTTAACCTTAAACCAATATGGATTGTGAGGTCGGGAGATAAGTAGTTCTTGCTAACTCGTTATGTTAGTGGAAGATCGGAAGATCCTACTAGGGTAGCGAATAGTTGATTGACGAGGAACTCGAAATGACAGTGATGGAGATTACCGAAGTGAGCTAATCACACCTATTCAAATTTGATTTATTCTTCCTTTTTTTAATCTCTTAAATTTTATCTTTGTTTTAGTTTTCTTATTATCAAAACCCAAAAAATTCTTTATTTTATATTATTCATACTATAATTGAATGGAAAGTACTAATTAGATCTTTTAGTATTTAGGTTAGAATTGATCTAGCGCCCTCCTCCCTTAGGTAAGATCCTCAGAGTACTTACTCACTCTGATGTAAAACTATATTACAACTAGACTCGTATACTTGCAGATACCACCTCTAAATTCTACATTTTAGTGTAGGATTCACAATCTGGACATTAGTACATCCGGAGGCAGCCAAGTTGTTGGCGTCGTTGCCAAGGGGGCAACGTCATTAGGTTAATCTTAATTTTTGCATTTAGAAAGAATAATTAGGAAATTTTTAAGTTATAGATACGACTTTATTTTATTGCTACTGACTTTATCTTTCTAAGTTTAGTGTATGACTCGTACAATGGGCACAACTATTGTAGCACCCACAGATTCAGAGAGAATAATCCTAAGATATTGCAAACAACAACAACAACATCAACAGATGCAAGAACAAGCACCACCAGCCACAGTAAACATTCCACCTGAAAACCCACTATTTGGTGACATTGAAGGTAACATTCTAGGAAACTCACCAGTACCACAGTTATTCGAGAATGTACATATGGCACAGGACGAAAGAACTTTAAAGGGTTATGCCTTACCAAGTTTGGACATGGTTTATGAAAGTATAACAAGACCGACAATTATAGCTAATAATTTTGAGATAAAATCGACTATGATTAAAATGGTCCAAAACAATCTGCAGTTTAGGGGCACTATGACAGAGGACCCTAAGTAACATTTAAAATGGTTCCTTCAACACTGTGTCACTTTTAAGTATAACGGGGTCACTGATAACATTATTCGTCCTCGATTGTTCCCCTTCCCCTTGATTGATATTGCTTTTTCTTGGTTAGACTCGCAAGCGCTAGGATCTATCATGACATGGGATGAACTCGCTAGAAAGTTCTTACAGAATTTTTCCCAATCAGAAAAGTAGTGAAACTAAGAAGAGAGATTGTTGTTTTTAGATGGATAGAGGGAGTAAGGTTCTATAAGGCATGAGAATGATTCAAAAATGCCCGCACCATAGATTTCTTGAGTGGATGTAACTACAGGTATTTTATAATGGGTTGTATGTAAATGCACGATCAGGATTAGATGGAGCAGCAGAAGGAGCCCTTGAACTCCTACTAGTGGCCAATTGAACGATTTACATATGTTCAGAAACCGGTTACGATAAAAGCTATTCAAGAGGATGAGAAGTACTGATATTTAGTGGATAGACTCAACCGTATGAAATTAGCTTCTACATCGTCAATTCATGGATGGAACAAACCACTCTTCTACACCGTCAATTAGCTATTCACGAGCATGAGGGAACAAACCACTCTTCCACTATATCAACAACCAAGCTGAGGATGTAAATTACGTCGGGAACATGGATGGAAACCCTTATTTGAATACATATAATCTTGGCTAGAAAGATCACCCGAGTCTGAGATGAGTGGAAACCAATGAGCAGGTACTAATTTAAATCAAGTTAAAAACACTAATTACCAACCTCCTTATTTGTAGAAACTCCAAGATGGGGTCAACCCAAATGACCATACTGCAGGTGGGCAACGATTGGACATAATAGAGGGACAAATAAAGTCAATAGGAACTGATGTCCAACAGGTGCAGTCTAAGTGCACCAATTCAATAAGAACATTAACTAAACTCGAAGATAAAATGAGCCAATTGATGATCATGATGGATGACATCAAAAGACATATTGGCATAAGTATTCCCAGCAACACGGCAGATAATCCACGGAGAGAACGTAAGGAGTATGTGAAAGCAATTGCACTCCGATCGGGCAAAGTGCTGAGTAGCCCAGAAACTACTACTCTAGAGACAATTGGGGAGAAGAATGATGACCCTCAAGAAGTACCCCTAGAAACAGAAAATGAGCCAGAATTAGAGGAGGTAATCACATCGATAGTAGAGGTAGAGAAAGAAATAACTAAAGATTCTACCATTCCAAAAATCCCATTCCTTTCAAGACTAGAATAAAAAAAATCAGGATAAAGATGAATTTCTAAGTTTCCTAAACTTGTTTAAAACATTAAATGTTAACCTACCTTTAATTGAATTAATTGAAAAGGTTGCCAAATACACTAAGTTTTTAAAGTAAATGATGGTTAGGCGTAACAAAATTAAGGTAGGAGAAGAGAAAATAAGCCATAATTAGAGGAGGTAATCACATCGACAGTAGAGATAGAGAGGGAAATAACTAAAGATTCTGCAGTTGCAAAAATCTCATTCCTTTCAAGACTAGAATAAAAACAAAATTGGGATGAGGATGAATTTCTAAGTTTCCTAAACTTGTTTAAAACATTAAATGTTAAACCTACCTTTAATTGAATTAATTGAAAAGGTTGCCAAATACATTAAGGTTTTAAAGCAAATGATGGCTAGGCATAAAAAAAGTAAGGTAGGAGAACAAGTTACTATAAATGCTTCCTGTAACGTGATTATTTTAAGACTTGGGAAGTTTTACCATTCATATAGAGATAGGGAGAATTCATTTTAATAGATCTCTATGCTATCTAGGAGCTAATATTTATTTAATACCTCTATCGATCTTTAAAAAACTCAGCTTAGGGGATCTGAAAACTACTCAAATAACATTACAATTGGTTGGCAGGTCTTCAATACATCCAAAAGGGGTACTGGAAGACATGTTAGTCAAAGTATGAAGTTTTATTATCCTTGTAGATTTTGTAGTACTTGATTTTTGGGAAGATCGTGAGATACCAATCTTATCAGGAAGACCCTTCCTATATACTTCTAGGTCCACCATTGATTTATAGATAAGCAAATTAACTATGAAAATCAGTGGTGAGAAAAAAAAACGTTTAATTGTTGTCATTAATCGAGCAAGGAAGATAGGAGGAAGTTAGGGGAGTAACGTAAAAATTTATTTATTTCTAACATCCCCAAGTCACGGGACGCACTTCCTTTCATGCATACAGAAAGAATAAACAAGTTTAAGGAAAGGGACAAACGGGCAAAGGTGGAATGGCGTGATGGAAGATGGACCAATATCGATAGAACAGGAAAATCCTCCATTGGTGAATTAGTGACACTGTTGGATTAATCCGGTAGTAAAACTGAAAAATTAGTTGAATTGCTGCTTAACTTTTGTAAATTATTGTATATGTAACTAATCACCTAATTTAGATTTTGAATTTAATTTGATATAGGTTCATCTCTAAATCAAAACATCCATACAACTGAAATTTTTAGTCGAAACAGAGTCAGTGTCACGACATCACCCCAATATGTCGTGACATAGCACACAGTTTCTATCACACCTCGAAACTACAGCGTTTGTCGCAACATCAAACCTAGTGTCACGACAAAGTTAGTCTACCAGGGAACCCATGTGTCGCGACATCGCTACAATTTTTTGCAGGGTTAATCCGACCCAGTCACGTAACTTCATTTAACACGATTTTTAACCCTTTAAAACCCTATTTTATATCCTCAAACCATACCTACTTCTAATTAAAACACCTCTTAACCCCCCCAAATTCTTTCAAATCCTTCAAAACCTCTTAAACCTTAAACCCTAAATTTCTTAAACATTTTATTTATTTTTCGCAAACTCTTTAACCATATTCCAGGCAACAAGGAATGGAAAAATCAGGAGAAAGCAAGGAATTCAAAAGAAATGCAATTTTATATTAAAGGTTAAGGGTTCCTAAATTCAAATTTTTTTACTATTCCATGGAATTGTTTGCTTAGTATTGTATTAAGATATAATTCCACATAGAAAAGTTAGAAGAACCAATGAATCCAAACCATCGATGGATCCAAACCGCCTAATTTTGCAAACCCAAAAATTGGGAAATATATTACTGAAGTTCAAGGAAAAACCTTAGTTAGGAGAGGGGATTTGATCCGTTAATGGTTTTGTGTAAGGAAATATGACATTTAGTTAGATATCATAGGTGGGACCATTTTTGGACTATCCTGAAAGAGAATGACATGGTCCCCGTTGTTCAAGAGTTTTTATGCGTCTTTACGGGACCATAAGTCTAGAAATACTGAAGGCCATATGTGGGATATGGTACTTGTGTAAGGGAAGAAAATACGAGTAACCCCTTGAATCATATACGTTTTTTTATAATGCTCCATATTACGAGAATGGTTCCATTGATGAAACCATCTAGAATACTTCAGAGATATAAATATGGATAGTATTATAAAGTTCTTGACTGAAGGTAGGGGTGAATGGTAATATCAAGCAAGTACCAATGTCCCAGTATGCTTTCATCAAGCGATCATGTTTCCTAAGGCCAAAATGTGGATCCAATTTTTGTGCACAAGAATCGTACCTACTTTAAATGTTTCTAACGTTAATAGTTTTAGAGTAGTGTTACTCTATGCAATTTTGTAGAAAAAGCACGTATGTATCGGTAAATGGATTCATCATAACATGAGAAGATACATTGGTAGCCAGAAGGTGGGAGTTTTCTTTCCCCATCTAGTGACGACATTATTCAGAAAGGTAGGTGTACCTATAACATCCATTGAGCAGTCATTGAAACCTTCCAAAAGTAGTTTTGGCGATACCTTGTTCCAAAAGTACATCAAACTGCGATCCAAACAAATCAAGGATTGGGACAAATGACAACAAGAAGTGATGGCTACACTGACTTCATCATAGAGGTTGACACTAACTCAACAAGACATCGGTGAAAGTAGGAATCCAAATCTTGATTAGATGATATAGTGGATGCAAGAGTCATGATCAATATTCCAAGAATTTGCAAGGCAAAATGACATTTGGGTCCCCAAATATACAGCTGACATGTTCGGGCTGACGAATACAGAACAACAAGAAGAAGTGCATGAAAGCGAGAAGGAAGGAAAAGATGAGAAGAATGATGGGAGTGAGGAGATGAATGAGGAGGACGATTGAACTATTTTAATTTTATACTTGTATTAATTTTTAGATGATTTTAATTTAGACTTTGTAGGAGTAAGAATAATAAATAGATTTTTTCTTTTTGTTGAACTTTGTTGAATTTCCTATGTAGGAACCCAACACGAAGGGGACACAAAAAATTTGAGCTAACACGATCAAAGGGGAAGGACCCACTATTAGAAATTAGAGCGACCGTGATCATTTTGGTAACTTCCTTCCTTATGTATTTATGGCCTACACATTTAGGACAATGTGTGAACTAATGCATAAGGGTAAACTAGGAAATTTGCTTCATTTTCATTCATTTTTCTTATCTTTTGTTTGCTTGAGCTTGAAGAAATAGAAGTGATTGGCTAGGAGCATGTACATGGGTTGCTTGAGCTTGAAGAAATAGAAGTGATTGGCTAGGAGCATGTACATGGGTTGCTTGTGTTTATGAATAAATTTGGCATGAAGAGAGGTGGTTTTAAATTTTTTTTATTAGACTACTAAGTTCCATATGTTACACTATAAATAGGAATTAAGCAATCAACTGTACCAAGTGATATAGAAAATACAATTAAACGAGCATGCTAGTACGCATGATAAATAGTTGAATTTGTATTTGTTTGGTTGATTAAATTTGAGCATGTTGAGATATTTAGGGATGACCTAGGGGTTTGTTTGCAACACATCCAGAGCCAAAAAGCTGTCCTAATTATATTTCACCTTTAGTACAAATTCTTGATGAACCATATTATATGCCCTGAGCCTGAACACGTCAATTTGTATTTGGCCTTGTACTTTGGTCCTGCATCGCACGATTATAGAGGTCTAGCTATACGTATTGAAGGTTAAGTGGATACATCATGGTCGAGTTTGTAAAAATAGAGTGAAATAGGAAAGAATAGTGTGATATGGGAATTATAGGTTAGCTTAAAAGTGCAAAACAAGAAGAAAAACCAAAAAAAAAAGTTCATACGAGTAGAAAAAAACCCCTGAAAAGCCATAAAACATTCCTAAGTGAAATAAGTTGAAAAAGAAAAGTGACAATGTCACAAAAATAGAAAAAACTTGTTCATTAGTGCACAAAAAAACACGTAGGCTAGTCGTAGTTACTATGTCATACTATGATTTCTTATGTGGAGAGATAAGGAATGTGAGAGAAGGAGAAATAATGCGGTGAACGAGAAAGGGTCACTAAGGGGGGATGAATAGGGATCAATACAATATGCCAAACTCGTGTTTGTAACCTTTTTTGATGCTTATTATTTTTTAAATTCCATACCTGTCCTAAGCTTCAGAATGTTACAAGCCAAAATATCCTATGTAACCTAATCCTAATACATGAATGGACATCATACTAGGCATGTGCATAAATAACTATTTGTATTCTGCTCGGATAATTGAAGTACTTGTATGATTTGTTGATAGATTTCTATATGTGAGACCCTTAATACTGTAATCAACTAAACTTAGATGATTGAAGTCAAAGGTAGTAAGTTTTCTATTCATCATGTTAAAGTTTTTAGTAAAACATGAAATGCCTAAGTCATATGCTCCAAAGTCAATACTTGTATTATATTTTCTCAAGGGTCGTCATATTTTTTTTTCATCTTTGTTTATGTTGTTTGAGGACAAGTAATGACTTAAGTGTGTGGGAGTTTGATTTGTTGTAATTTGATGTAGCAAATTAAACTAGTTTTCACACTTAAAGAGCCTGAATACAAGCATTTTCATTACATTTAGTTATGTTCCTTTAGTTTTAATTACATTCAATAAAATGTGCAAACTGAGTCTCTTATTGACCTTAAGGGCCAAATGAGGCCTAAGGGAGAGCTAACGTACTTTGTAAGTGTGTAGGAGACCATTAAAAGGCATTTTAGGTTGATACTGGACGCTATGTCACAACACAAGAGGTTTGATGTTGCAACATAGGGAACATAATAAACGAAACTCAAATCTACCTTCGATGTCACGACTTAGACTGAGCGTGTTGCGACATACTCCTGAAGATGGCTACAGGTGAGCATATCGGTTGCTATGTAATGACACAGGTCCTGGTGTGTCACTACATCGACTTTGGAATGAAAATTAAACATGAAGTAGGGGCATTTTGGTCTGCACAATCAAACTTAAAGCTCGGGAACATATGCTGACCTTAAGTTAAGGATGACGACCACCTGAAGGCTGTAAATAGGCTTCTTTGGCACATGTTATACACATATTTCATTAACGTAGTTTCTTTAAAACTAGTTTTGTTTTCTTTATTAGGTTTCTAGGGTTTTTTTTCGTTCTTTTCTTTCAAGAGATCTAAATTGTGGAATCATTCAACTATGTGGATTTACGCTTAATATCAATACAATCAGGATCTTTCATTTACGCTATGTTTTTTTATTTAATTACAATGTTTTCTCTTTACATCGATTATATATTGTTTATGAACTCCATGAGGAACTAATCCTTTTATGGGGGACTAGTGAGTGGAGGTATGATCTGTTAATTGTTTTGTAGGGTTACTCAACAGATCAGCTATTTGGGAAAGGGAGAACGTGATACAAACCCTAGGCCTAACAACCCCGAAAAGTCATCAAGGTGGGAATTAACCCAAAATTGGTATTGCCCATCCGTGAACACCTTAAACCCAAATCAATCTGGACTATGAGGTCAGAAGATAAGTAGTTCTTGCTAACTTGTTATATTAGTGGAAGATCGAAAGATTCGTCTCGGGTAGTGACTAGTTTTTTGACGAGTAACCGAAAACAAAATTTGAAAGAGATACTAAAGCAAGCTAATCACCTGTAATCATATTTGATTTATTCTTCCTGTTTTTAATCTCTTGAAATTTATCTTTTTATGTTGTTTTATCTTTAATATTATGAATGCCCAAAAAATCATTTATTTTATATTTTTCGTACTATAATTGAATGGAAAGCACTACTTAAATGTTTTAGTGTTTATGTTAGAATTGATCTAGCGCTCGCCTCCCTTGGGTACGATCCTTGGAGTACTGACCCACTCCGTTGTAAACCTATATTACAACTAGACCCGTATACTTGCAAATAGCGCCTCATAATTCTATATTTTAGTTTAGTATTCACACTCTGGATGTTAGTACATCCGAAGGCGGTCTGAGGGATAGTGACGGAGGACACAAATAAGCATTTAAAACGATTTCTTCAACTTTGTGACAGTTTCAAATATAATGGGGTCACCAGGATCTATCACGACATGGGATGAACTTGTAGGAAAGTTTTTAAAAAATTTCTTCCCTATCAGCAAAATGGTCCAACTAAGAAAAGAGATCGTAACTTTTAAAAAATTAGAAGGAGAAAGTTTTAACGAAGCTTGGAAGCATTTTAAAATGCTCATTTAGAGATGCTCACACCATGAATTACCTGGGTGGCTACAATTGCAAATGTTCTATAATGGGTTGGACGGACACGTACGACCAGGACTAGATGGAGCCGCAGGAGGACCCTTGATGAATAGACCATACGATGATGTGTATGAATTAATAGAAAGTATAGTAATGAATTCCTACCAGTGGCCAACAAAACGTTACACATATGACCAGAAGTTATCCACGATTAAAGCTGTCCAAGATGATGGTTGATACCAACAAATAGTGGAAGGGTTAAACCATATAGAATCCTCATCCAATGTGTCATCAATATATGGAGGAGACAAACCTTTCTTCCGTTACATCAATAATCCTACTGAGGATGTGAATTGCATTGGGAATAGGGCTAGAAACCCTTATTCGAATACTTATAATCTGGGATAGAGAGGCTACATGAACTTGAGATAGGGCAGAAATCAAGGAGAAGGTAATAACTCTAACCAGGTTAAGAATTCTAATTATCAACCTCCTTATTTACAGAAGCCTCAGGAAAGGACCAACCTTAATGACCGTACTATATGTGGTCAACTCTTGGATCAGATCGAGGGGGAAATGCAATCTATGATGATGGAAGTGAAACAAGTGCAATATGAGTGCACCAATTCTATGAAAACCTTTACTAGACTATAATACTAGATGATCCAATTGATGAATATGATGGGAGACATTAAAAGACAAATTGGCATTGGTATTCCTAGATATATTGAAGATAATCCTCGAAGGGAAGTGAAGGAGTATGTGAAAGCAATTGCGCTCTGCTCCAAGAAAGTACTGAATAGCCCAAACACCCTGACACAAGAAGAAACCAAAGAGAATGTTGAAACTCTTTGAGAGGACCCCCAAGAAGCTGATGAAGAACCAAAACCAGAGGAGATAGCCAAGTCGACAGTTGAGTCGGAAGATGAACTAGTTAAAGAACCCGTACTCGCAAAAGTACCATTCTCTTCACGGTTGGAAGAAAAACAAAGACAGAATGAGGATGATTTTTTTAATTTTCTGAACTTATTCAAAACGTTAAACATTAACTTGACTTTAATTGATTTAATTGAGAAAGTCCCTAAGTATGCCAAATTACTAAAAGAAATTATGTCTAGGCGTAGGAAAATTAAAACAAGAAGCAAGTTAACATAAGCGCTTCATGTAGTGCGATTATATCTAAACAAGTTCCCCAAAAACTAAAAGACCTGGGAATTTTTGTAATTCCTATAAAGATAGTGGATATTCATTTTAGTAAACCTTTATGTGATTTAGGAGCTACCTTAAAACTAATGTCTCTATCTATATAAGAAAAACATGGGCTAAAGGACCTTAAAAACACTCAGATCACACTACAGTTGGCTGACAGATCTTTAGTGCATCCAAAAGCAGTATTGGAAGATGTGTTGGTCAAGGTGCACAACTTCATAATCCCGATAGTTTTTGTGATGCTCGATTTTGAGGAAGGCTATGAGATAACCATCTTCTTAGGAAAATCATTCTTAGCAAAGTTAAAATCCACCATTGATTTAGAAAGAATGAATTAACCGTGAGGATCAATGGTGAAACCAAAATTTTTAAATCTGGTCACCAAGAAGATGAGGTACAAAAAAAGAGATTAGGGAGACAATAAATCTCGTGTGTTTTATAGTAATCGAGACACTTTAGGAGAGAAAATTTGACTCAAAACTGAGCCTGTTTCGCAACACGAAGTCCCCGTGTTGCAACACTTCATCTAGTATCAAAGGATCGAGAAAATTATCTCAATGCTGGGACAAAGCATCTCTATATTACAACACAGAAGACAACCTACCCAGGTTTCGTTATCGCGACATCGAACCAGGATGTCGCGATAACGAAAAATGTCGCGTGTAAAATGATATACGATTTTGTGCAAGTATACACATCGATTCAAGTAATAAAGTGATGAGTGAGTATTGTTCCCACGAAGATGAAATTGAGGCACAAAAGTGGTCAAATTATTATAATAAAATGAGATTAACGCTATAGAAAAATTCAATGATAAACATGTAGTGGCAATTGGTGGAGTAATGATGTAAGTAATATGTGGAATTAATGAATAACTGGAAATGCTATGGAAAAAGTGGAAGCAGAAATGTAATGGCAATAAACAACTAAATAGGTTGTGAGAAAGTTAGTATGACAGAGAATAAGGATAGAGTAATGTTGATTCTGAAGGTCGGGATTACCCAGAATCAACCCTTATTATCAATAATCCCTTGGCAAAATCGTATCTATTTTACTGCACAGAAGAGTTTTAAAATGGTCTGCCTCTCATGAGAGCAAAACCTTAAGTTACCTTTCTTGTATTTATAGGCTTTTTAGATATCTTCTGTATGATCATGACTCTATTTCTAGAGTCGACTACAAGTGTCAATTGAATACTTGCTCATTTCATTTAATTTTAATCCTACCAATCCAACCTTTTCAGAATTAGAATTAGTTTTAAGTATGCGAACAAACTTCTATGTCTAGAAATCATTTTATTTTAACTATGAAATAGAAACAATCAAATGAAATAGTAAAGTAAATTAGATAAATATTATATCCATAAAAATAGTTAAGGTATCATTGAAAGTAATCCCAAACCTATGAGATTTAGATCACGGGCTGGGAAATAAAATTCCAAACCAAAACATTATTTTACATTGCATTCATTTACTTCAATTCAATCATTCGAATGAAATAACAGAAGAACTTTGGAAAGTAGTTTTAGCTTTTCTAGTCCACACTTTGGCAGCATAGCATCCTGTGATGGCTAAGAAGGACTGCCTTCGATTTCCTTTCCTTTACGAAGCCAAACCGTAATTCATGCCTAAGGATTTCTCTCACTCTTTTTTTGTAGTTGTTTGTGAAGTCCCCTTCATCAGTTTTTTAGATAGATTAGGATAGGGCCGTCCAACAACTCATGATTATATTCTCCTCCCTTAGGGGGATTTATCTGGTACAAGTTTCAATTTCAATTTGAACTAGGACTGTTACGCAGAAAATGTTACACTGGTCTTCTCGGCATTACTATGACATCTATGCTGGCAAACTATCTGCACTTTTCCCTGACAAAGCTTACCCATTTATTTTCTTGTTTCAAAACCTATTCCTGCCACACTAAGAGAATAAACTCCACCACAAGCGATTAAAAGCACTTAATTCCAACATAGTCCAAGTCCTAATGCAATATTAAAAATGCTAACTAAAATGTCCTAAATGCAACAAACTGTACTTAAGTACAAGAAATTAGCTAGGTCTAAAGGAATGAAATATAACACTTTACAAGATTTATCACACCCCCAAACCTGAGTTATTGCTTGTCCTCAAGCAAAATACATCTAAATGCATGAATGCACCCATCTTGCATTGGTAAAAAAAAAAACTTTCTTGTACTACCTAGCTATTCGAAAAATAATTTATACCTTCGTTCTCAGCAATCTTCTCTTTTTCTAAAACTGATTCAAATGTCAATGGTTTTTTCAGCAAAGGCAGTGTAAAAATTTCTCCTTAAAAACAAAATTTCCTTAGTAACTATGCATTCTCTCTTTTGACTTATTGTAACAGCCCGTTTTTAGTGAAATCAGAATTCTGGTTTTGGGACCATAAATCTGACGAGTAAATTATTATTTTATTATTTTAATGTATATATAATTTTAGTAAGGTCGTATAAAAATTTCGTTAACAAATTTTGACGTTTGGATGCTTAATTATATAAAAAGGACTAAATCATAACAGGTGCAAAAGTAAAGATCTATTAGTTAAAGGTATCAATTAGCTATGAAATTTTAAATTAAGGGGGTTTATATGGAAATTAGACCATTATTATTAGTGGAAAAATATTGACATAATAATAAATGATTTTGATGTTTTAAGTCAAGGTTAACATAGTCATTTAATAAATAAAATTAATCAAAAGAAAAGTAAAAGATGGTATCATCCATTGTTGTTTTCTCCACCAAAATTTTAGGGTTAGAAAACACCATTTTAAAGCTTTGAAGTTTCGGTAATGTCTAGCTCTTTCATGATGGTGTTTTGAGGTTAGTTTTTAATAATTTTTATGTTTTCGGGATCGTTGTAGTTTAACCTATCTTGCCTAGGGTTTTTCCATGAATTTTATTGCATGTTTCTTGAGGTTTAATGGAGGAATATGAATCCTTGTTGTTAAATAAACAAGTTTTGTAAACTGATTTTTTATGAAAATTTCATTTAGGGACTTATTTGTAAAAGCAATAAAATTCATGGTAAAATTTTGAAATAATGGTTTATATGAGTTGACATGGGTTCTTCATGGATTTGACTAGCATGGACTAGGGATGAAAATGCTTAGATTTTAAATTATGAGCTTAAGGACTAAATTGTAAAAGTTAAAATGTAAAGGGCAAAACTATAATTATGCATAAATTTGATGTATGGATTGAAGTGAAGGTTGAGATTGACTGAAATACTTAATTAAATATAATTATTTAGTTAGACCAAGATAAATCTCAACCGGATCTAAATCGAGGAAAGGTGAAAATCACGGATTAGGTCGATAGTATTTCTACGTTCTAGTTGTCGAGGTAAATTCATAGTATTTCAATATTTAAATGAATTTATACTTATATATTTTTATATTATATTTAATTATCCCCTGTTTGTACTTCAGTACCCCTGAATTGCAGTTATTTGCCCCTGTTTGTACTTCGGTAGCCCTGAATTACACATACGTGCCCTATTTACACTTCGGTAACTTTGAATCAAGTAAAATATGAGTTGTTTTTAAATTTTGGTTAAGTTTAATGATACACTATGTTTTTACTAAGATCTATAAGCTAATTCATTTTTTTGGTTTGTTTTGTAGATCGTTGTTGCTAACTTTTGGACGGATCGAACCTTCGGCTCACACTATCCATCGATGTTGGTAGTTTTTGTGTCTCTTAGGGTAGTGTCATGTATATGTGGCTGTATAAGTTGTTTTGGTAAATTATGAAAATATACTAAACTAAGTTGTTAGGTACTTTATTAAGATTGTAAATAGGTATCATTGGTACAATTAATATGGTATGAAATTGAACACTTGTTGTTTGTTTTGAATTGTGAGTGAATTAGATGTTATGCTAGAAATTTATAAATTTTTACATGTTTTAGTTGTTGATGTTGGATATAATTGTGGTTTCGATTATGGGCACATTGGCTGGTTGTTTTTTGGACATTAAAATGGTATGTTAAGTTGAGCTACTTGTTGTTTCAATCGTGGTATGCTTTAAGATGATATTGAATTAGTTGTGTATGTTTTAAATGTGTTAATGAATATGTTTAGATAAGTTTGTTTGATTGTGATTGAGGTGCCTTATACGGCATATTGGAGGAATGGATTTGGTCATTTGAAGTCATCAATTTAAGCATGTTTTCGTATGTTTTTGATGCCTTGGTTATGGGGGTAAATTGCTTGTGGGTACACATTTGGCTTGGTGATGGAAATGGCTTGATTTTGGCCAATTTCATGTCCACACGGCCTAAAACACGAGCGTGTGTCTCAGTTGTGTGTGACACACGACCATGTGACACGGTTATGTGTCCCCTGTAGGTTAAAAAGAATTCAACTCAGGCAATTATACGGCCTAGAACACAGCTTGGCACATGGGCGTTTGAATTTCGAATGTTACACGGCCTGGCACACGGGTGTGTGGCTTGGCCGTGTGACCCAACTTAGAGAGTTACATGGGCACGGACATGGGCTGGGACACGGCCGTGTGTCTCTATTTCAATTCTTACATGGCCCGAGACACTAGCGTGTGTCTCAGCCATGTGAGTCACACGGCCGTGTGACCTCTACAGTTAATTTTTCTAACTTTTTCCTGAACTTTCCAAATGTTTCTAATTTAGTCCCGAATTGTTTCTAACGTATTTCTAGGGCCTCGAGGGCTCAGTTAAGGGACTATATGCATGTATATGAATGGGTTATGTTATGTTTATATTAATGTTTGAAATGTATGTTCTTATGTTACGTTTATACGGTAATGTACCATAACCCTATTCTCGCGACAGATACGGGTTAGGGTTGTTACACCTATCATATCTTTTTATTTACTTAGTTCATTTGTTACCTAAACAGAAGTAACTTTAAGCCCATATAAATATATATTATTCACATTTTCATATATCTCTTCTTCTTTTTTTCATCGAACGTAAATTATTATTAGGGGATTTAGCATGTCACAAAATTCTTTAACTTGACAATCACGATAGAGTATACAACGAATTCCTGGGTACTCAATCATGTCACAATTTAAACCAAAAGTCACTCATGAAGCTCAGGATTTTAATTAAAAAGATGGATGGAGCATATAACTACCTCTTTAGCTACTTAGTCATTTTTTCTACAGCGGAGTGCCCCTAAAATTATACCGCACACTCTTACTTAGGTCCTCCTTTCTAATCAATAGCACGATGGAGCAAACAAAGTGATGTTGACCTATATAGCAACTCTAAGCATTAGAGTGCATACTTATTTAAACAAAATGTCATAGCAATTTAAATAATGTTTGGTTTCAAAAATCATTAGGGTCATTAAAAATATACTTACTATATTTCGAAAATCCATAAAAGACAGAGTATAGGACATCCCATTTTTAGAAATAAATTTCAAAGAAACCTAACTTAAGCTAACTTCACCCAATCTATTATTACCTGTTTTAGGTATATCGAAAAAAATTTAAGCTTATCATTGAAAATCATAAAGAAAAATTGAATTTCTTATAGACAAAGCAATATTTCAATAGTTACTATGGCATGGAAAAATATGCTATGTACCAAAATGAACATACAAAAAGCAACCTAGTTGCACAATACACCCCAAACCTAAGGGATGCATTGTCCTCAATGCATGTAAAATTATGAACAGTATAGAACAAGTATGAATAACACACAAATAAGAGAAAAAAATATGCAATGCATGAGAGAAAAACAAAACTTAACCTCCTTGGAATGGAACATTGACACTTCATTCAATTCTTTATCGTGGACTTGCGAGCACTGACTTTGTATCGCATCTTCCTTTTCCATAGGTCAACTTCCTCACCTTCATTGTTGGTCTTCGTTAGTTCATCGATCAGTTGATCGATTGCTTGATCCTGTGCAGTCATAAAGATAAGTGAAGATGTCGGTTCAGGAGTTTTACCTTTTTCAGTGGCAGTAGCTGGTGTAGTGGTAGGGACATTTGTTTCTACCTTTCCTTCTTCTACATCCTTCTCTAGGTGAGCAGCAGTTGACTTCTCTAAATCCACCTTTTCATTTATCTGCAGTGACTCCTCCAGTTACGGGGTCAATTCTGGCAGCGAATGGAACTAGCTCTTTGCCGCACTCATTAGATAAGAGCAAAATAGATGGGAAAGTAGGAAACTCTGGCATGATTCTCAAAATTTTTTTCTAGAGGGATCTTCTTAATGCCAAATCCCTATCTTTCACATGCGTCTAAGCCTAGCGTTCGTTGCTTTGTTCCAACTCTTCCATCATCTGGTATTGGTGCACCTCAAACAGAGATAACCTCTATTCTAATTATTTTAGAGAAGTAAAAAATTTCTAGTCATGAGAGGTGGGAGATGTTGCTGTGGGAATACCTATCATAGAGGAGGCTTGACTATGCTGTGATGTTACGGCAAACTCAGTTCCTCGTAGCTTGACAAAAATTACTCGCGTTATCCCACTCTTATTGGGGGTAACGTCCTTAACATCATCTAAAGGCATATTTTCCATCTTACATATGGCAAAAATAAGGGAAGGAAAATTTAAACTCCTAGCATTCTTATTAGCACACCTATGGATCTCTAGGAAGATAATATTTCCTACATTTAGCAATCTTTCTTGTAGAATAAAATGTAACAACGACATTCTTTCTTTTGAAACAGTTATGTTATGCATAGATGGCATAAGACGACTATTTAAAAGGTGGTACCACAGCTTCCAAATTGGTTTTAATGTAGCTCTTTCAACTGTGTAACACTCCTGCTTGAAATAATCCACTGTGTTCCTTCAACACATAAATCATCGAATACTTTTTCCAACCTCTCCGGTGTAATATTCTCGAAAAATTTAGAAAGCTCATCTCTAACCTCCTCAATGTCGAACTGGGCATTAATATGGTCTTCGCTGAATTGCATAGATTTACTCTGCACATAAATGAAGGAAGAATCTAGGGAATTTATCTGAGCGTAAAACTCTCTTACCAATTTAACCAAAACATCACCTGGGTGTGACAAAATTTGCTCCAGTTGTGCTTTTCCACAATCAAGGATACTGATTCATCATACCCCATGTGGGGTTCAACCTTCAATACAAATCCCTATTCAAAACAAAATGGTCACTTTAGACTATTAGCTGAATACCTTGTGGCTGCAACAGTATCGAAGAATAAATTTGGTTATGGGACGCCAATGTGTGAAGATTCTGCTTTTTTTGGAAGTACTCCTTGCACTAGCCATTAATAGAAGGTTAGGGAAACAGAAACAGAAAATAATGGAGTAAACACAAATAGCATAGAGGTTGAAGATGAGAGAACTGTAAAAATGTTAACTTTGTGATAAGTGGAAATGTGAACAAGTTGAAGAAAAAAAAAAGGATAATGATGACAGTTTTTAGGGAATGGGAAACATGAGGGAGAAAGGTTATGACGTGGAGGAAATTTTAAAAATTGATAAGACTTTTGGGGGGAATGAAATAATGGAGCCCTAATTGTGGGCCTCACACTTTGGGTTTCCCAATATTCACTAAATGCAACGGCATAAAAATATTTCCTTTGGAATTTTCTAATCGATCAACTCTTTTATTAACACCTCATCATTCAATTTATCATGGGATAACGTTTCTTTGTAATGCTGCAGAAAATTGTTGCTCTGAATACACTAACAAATCCTGCTTCTTTTATTCTACTGATGTTCATAATAATAAAAACTGAAATGAAATTGAATTAAAAGTAAAGAGAATAAAAATTAAAATAGCAATGGGAAATAGAACGGAAACCAAAAAAACTTTTTTTTTTAAAATTCAAACATCACGAAGGCTAACGCTTTGCTTGTCACGTTCTACAAGAGCACCCTAGTAATGCTTCAAGCATTATCCATGAACCTTGAATGTAGCCATTGTTCTTAGGTTTTTAACAACAACAGCACCATACGGATATACTGGAATTACTTTAAAAGGTTCTAACCATCGAGATTTTAACTTAACAGGAAATAATTTAAGCCTGCAATTAAACAATAATACCTGTTGTCCAGGTTCAAATTGCACTGGTAGAATTCTAGCATCATGCCATCGCTTGGTATTTTTCTTATACAAATGAACAATCTCATACACTTGCAATCAAAACTCTTTCATCTCATTCAATTCTAGCAATCTCTTACCGCCAGCAGCTGACCAATCCATGTTCAGCTTCTTAATTGCCCAAAATGCTTTATGCTCAAGTTCAATAGGTAAGTGATATGGCTTACTATAAACAAGTTTAAAAGGTGACATCCCTCGTGGTGTTTTAAATGCAGTTTGGCATGCCCATAGATATTCATCAAATTGACTAGACCAATCCTTTCAAGATGGATTCAACATTTTTTCTAAAATTTGTTTAATTTCTCTATTAGAGATTTCAGCTTGGCCATTCGTATGTACGTGATATGCAGTGGCAATTCTATATTTCAGCCTATACCTGCGCAAGGCATTGGCCATCACTTTGTAATCAAAATGGGATCCCTTGTCACTAATAATGTCTTTCAGTGTACCAAATCATGTAAAAATGTTCTTATGCAAAAATTTCAATACTGACTTAGCATCATTAGAGGCTAGGGATACTACTTCTACCCACTTAGAAATATATTCTACTACCAAAAGTATGTATAGCGTGCCCACGGATGGTGAAAATGGACCCATAAAGTCTACTCCCCATACATCAAACAATTCAATCTCTAATATACTTTGCAATGACATTTCCTTTCTCCTAGACACATTTCTTGTTCTTTAACATCGGTCACATGACCTATAGAATTCATGAGCATCTTTAAATAAACTTGGCTAATAGAATCTTGACTGGAGTACCTTGGCAGTTATTTTCATCCCTCCAAAATGTTCTCCAAATGGGGTTGAGTGACTATGTTGCAAGACACTATGCATCTCATCATTGGGGATACACTTTCGAATTATTTGATCTGCATAATGCTTGAATAGGAAAGGTTCATCCCAATAATACTGTTTGGCATTGTGAAGAAATTTTCATTTTCTTTGAGCATCAAAGTTAGGTGGCATTACACCACTTACTAAGAAGTTTACTACGTACAGGTACAAAGGTAATGCCTTGGAAATAAGCAACTGTTCATCTGGGAATTCTTCCTTACTATATTTCTTGCTTTCATCTTCATTCCTCGATTCTATTATTGAAAAACGGTTAGCTACTTGATTTTTGGTTCCCTTCTGATCTCTAATTTCTAAATGAAACTCTTTTACCAAGAGTATCCACCTAATCAATCTTGGCTTGGCATCTTTTTTCTGTACCAAGTACTTGATAGTTGAGTGACCTATGTAGACTAAGACCTTCGTTCCTACTAAAGAAGAACGAAATTTGTTGAATGCAAAGACTAATGCCAGTAATTCATTCTCCATAGTGGAATAATTAAGCTGAGTCTTTGCCAACGTCCTACTAGCATAATATATCACATGTAGTACCTTATTTCTCCTTTGACCCAAAACTGCTCCCACAGCATAATCACCGGCATCGCAAATGAGTTCAAAGGGCAATGTCCATTATTGAGCAACCACAATCGATGCTGCTACAAGTCACCTCTTGTGTTCCTTGAAAGCCTACAAACATTGGTCATCAAAATTAAAAGGTTTATTCTGTTCAGGTAAAGTACACAAGGGTTTAGATATTTTTGAAAAATCCTTGATAAATCTTCTGTAAAATCCTGTGTGTCATAAAAATCTTCTAATACCCTTAACACTAGTGGGTGGTGGCAATTTATTGATCACTTCTAATTTTTCTCTATCCACTTCAATTCCTCGTTGTGAAACCCTATGTCCCAGGATAATGCCTTCACGGACCATGAAATGACATTTTTCCCAATTTAATAATAGATTCGTTTCTTCACAATGGCATAAAACCATCTCCAAATTTCTTAAGAAATCTTTAAAATCATTTCCAAACACAAAGAAGTCATCCATAAAAACTTCAAGGAAATTTTCCACCATGTCCGAGAATATGGCCATCATGCAGCACTAGAAAGCTATCGAGGCATTATATAACCCGAAAGCCATCTGCCTGAATGTAAAAGTGCCATATAGACACATGAAAGTTGTCTTCTCTTGATCTTCAAGTGCTATGGAGATCTAATTATATCCTGAATAACTATCTAGGAGGTAATAAAAAGCCTTACCAGCTAATCTTTCCAACATTTGATCGATGAATGGCAAAGGGAAATGATCCTTCCTAGTTGCTTTGTTAAGCCTATTGTAGTTCATACACACTCTCCATCTGGCAACCGTATGATTTGCTATAAGATCGTTGTTGTCATTAGTTACTACTGTGACACCCCCTTTCTTGGGTACACATTACACTGGACTTACCCATGAACTGTCAGAAATTGCGTAAATAATGTCAGCACCAAGCCACTTGATAATTTCTTTCTTGACAACTTCCTTCATAATTAGAATCAGTCGTCTTTGTTGTTCAATGGATTTGCTATGGCAATCTTCCAATAAAATTTTGTGGATGCAAAATGTAGGGCTAATTCCCTTTATATCGGCAAAGGTTCAACCTAATGCTCTTTTAGATCGCCGTAACACTTCTAACAACCTGCCCTCCTGCTTAGGTGTTAGCTTGGCAGAAATTACAATTCGAAAAGTATTGTTATTTCCCAAATATGCATATTTCAAATGTTGTGGAAGAGGCTTTAACTCAAGAATAAGAGATTCCTCTAAAGATGGTTTAGGAAGCGTAAAAGTTGTTCTGTTAAATCTAGGGATTCAAATTTCTTTTCTGGCCTATCCATTATCCCTTGGGTTTCCATATATTCACCAAGCTCTTCAAAACTTGTTGTGTCACCTTGCTCTATCAAATCATCTTCATTGTTAGAATTGTCATAGAAAAATTTTATGATATTCGTCCATAGCTACTTCTATCAAGCTAATGGTGTGACATTCCTCATTCTCATCTGCGCATTTTAACACATTAAACACATTAAATTGACTTGCTTATCATTCACTCTCATGCTTAGCTCGCCTTTCTGTAAATCAATTAGGGTCCTGCCAGTAGAAATAAATGGTCTTCCAAGAATAATTGGTACATTATGGTTAGCTTTACATTCTAAAATAAGAAAATCTGCAGGAAAAATAAATTTATCCCCCCTTAGCAATACATCTTCAATTTTACGTTCTAGATGGGCGTAAGGATTGTCAGCCAATTGCAAAGTTACTATGATAGGTCTCGCTTTTCCAATTCCTAGCTTCCTGAGAATAGACATAGGCATTAGATTTATACTCGCTCCTAAATCACATAACACCTTACAAACATAATGATTTTGAATGGAACATAGGATAGTGAAACTCCTTGGATCATTCAACTTTGGAGGTAGCTTATTCATAAACATTGTTGTGCACCCTTCAGTGAGACCAACAATCTCAAATTCTCTCAATATGCGTTTGTTCGACAGTATATCTTTCATAAATTTCACATAATTGGGCATTTTCTCCAAAGCTTCAACTAGCAATATATTAATATGGAGTTGCTTCAAAACCTCCAAAAATCTTTTAAATTGGGCATCTTAATTAGAATTATAGAATCACTGTGGAAAAGGTAGAGGTGGTCGTCCTTCAGGTGGCCGATATTGTTTTGTTGTGGCATTTTTGTTGAGAACATAATCTAGTTCTGCCATAGCATTCTTCTACTTATCATTTTTAGATTTTGTATGCTTTTTAGATGGTTCTGGGGTCTTTACCTGATTGTTACTTGCATTATCCTCATCTATCGCAGCATCGTGAGCAACATCACTCAACTGAGTCTCACTTCTAAGGGTGATTGTTTTACAATGCTCCTTACCTTGTGTTCGTGAGTTCTCGGTATCACTCGACAATGCTCCTTGTGGTTTGGAATTTAGAGCATTCTCTATTTGCCCTACTTGATTTTCAAGAGCTTGGAGAAATGCAATCTGACTCTAAATAACATCGTTTTTTGCCATGTATTCCTTTAACAAGACTTCAATAAAAGTAGGAGATGATGCTTGACCATATTGGGTATTTTGCCTTGACATAGGTTGAACATAAGCAGGTGGTGCATTGTTCATATTCTGTCTTGTGGCTTTGTTGAAATTTCCTACACCTTGATTACCCTAACTGAAATTCGGATGTTGCTTCCACCCAGAATTGTAGGTGTTGGAATATGGATTTCTATTTCAATTGTAATTACCCATATAATATAATGACGCTGGGTTTGATGGGCATTCGTGAAACACATGACTTTCCCCGCAATAAAAACATGACGACTTTGCTTATTTCATCTCATGGACTACAACTGGATTTTTCATGATCTTAATCATATTAGCTGGAGAAGATACCTGGGCAGTTAACGAAGTGATTGCATCGACCTCGATAGTATCAGCAACTCTCTTACCTGTCCCAACTCTCATGGTCAGATACTAAAATCGTTGATGGCAATCTTTTCCAAGATCTCGTATGCTTCATTATAAGTTTCATCCAACAACGTATCATTGGCAAACTCATCAACTACCATCTTCATATGCACATTCAACCCATTGTAAAACATCTCTATTTAAGTCTAGTTCTGGAATCCATACACATTTCTGAATTAACTCCTTAAATCGTTGCCAAGCTTATACAACGTCTCATCCTCCATTTGCTAAAAAGATGTAATATCATTCCTCCACTTGGCATTCATAGTAGGCGGATTATATCGTAGCAAGAATCTCAGGAAAAGGTCATTCTATGAGGTCACTATTCCTGATGACAACGCATTTAGCCATGCTCTCGCATGATCTCTTAAAGAATACGGAAACAACTTAAGTCTCAAGGTGTCTTCAGGAAAACTTGTTGTTTGAATGAATCACATATTTCTAGAAAGAGTCTTACATGTAATCTCAGATCTTTAGTGGGCAGTCCACCGAACTATCTTACTGTTTGTAACATCTAAAACATTATCGATTTCAACTCGAATTACTGAGCTTGAATTGTTGGTCTGACTATTCCTGGATTCAAATCATCCAGCATTGGGATGACATGCTCTCTAATTGGCCTATCTCGTTCATCCACCACACACCCAATGGAAGGATTTTCATTGCGATCATTTGGATTACTATTAAGATCATTCCTGTTTCCAACCATTTTTCTCAATTCTTTTCTCTTTCTCCACAAGGTTCTATCAATCTCTAAATCAAAAAGGTATTCTATATTAGCAGGATTGTCTCTTCTCATGCACTGATGGAAAACTTGTAAAAAGTAAATACACTAAGTTAAATAAAAATACTAAGTAAAATAACAAAACCAAATTTCACCAAATTGTCGATCCACAGCAATGGCGCCGAAAACTTGTTGTGTGTAAAATGATATGCAAAAATTGTCACGCTAAAACTACTAAATGTTGGTTTGCAAACCTTGATTAAATCATTCTTATCAATGAATAATTAAGATAATGATCTAATAACGGATCATCATTTTATACTCAGATCTGCAATTAATCTAGTTATATCCAAGTGTGGGTGTTCGAAAGAGTCTAGTGTTACGTTGGATCTACCAATCACGATGTGGGTTTAAGTAATACAAAATATGAGTAAATATTTATTTAGTAAAAACATATATTAATGATTAATACTATATTAAGATCTTTGAAATCTGATTATACATGAACAAACTATGTATTAAAAAAGAGGATGATAAATTCGTTAAAAAGAGTTGGACTCCAAGTAAGTGACTCTGAACTGATTAATTCATGACGATGTGATTGTATTATGTGACTGTTGATAAATTTGATATTATGTTTACATTCCTACACTCATGATATGTGATTCAATGGAATTATCTGTTAAGAATGCAATACAAATCATGCCACTGTTTCTGTTAATTAAAAATTTTGATTCGCATGTACAACATGACCACTATACTATTTATGATAAAAATCTTATCCACATGTTAAGCATGCCTACTGAAAGTACTATTTTTGTATGTCATACCACATGCATCGGGTTGGGATGATATTGAAAGGAGGAAGACTTTATCAGTTTAATAATCTACACATACTAGTGTTTTAACCACAATTACTTGAAGTTTATCTACAACACTGGTGGTTTGTCCACATATAACTTTATCTAGTAGCTTGTCTGGAATATCTGGTGGCTTGTCCACATTGTGGTGTTTTATTGGATGGACAAGTTCTAGAGAACTCATTTATGGTGTGTAGCAGAGTTGAGTAGGAATGTTTTCTGAAAAAAAATTGTTGATTTATGGAACAAAAAAACTCTGCATTGACATCATCATGCACATTACTGCGTGTGAAATTGTGTTCTTAAGTTAGTACTCACACTAGGCTTAAATAACTCACCACTTTGATTTTCTAACTTTCCGAATAACCCCCGAGGTTAGGACATGGATACGGTTAATGGTGGAGTACTCGAATGATTTTGGAATAAACGTTTTACATTTTATTATCTTGGTATCTGAACTATTTAATTATAATTTTCGAATTATGGCATAGGACATTGATTTTGGATTTTTTTTTAATTTTGCATGATTTCGCTTTTAGACAATCTTTTAAAATGATTTATTGAATCGATATGAAAACTGATTTTTCAACAAAATACGATTTCGACAAAATAATTCTATTATAAATTTAAGAGTACACTTTTACGAGATTTAAATCTATGTTTTTCAATTAAATTAAAATTTATGGAATATATAAAACAATGATTTTCAGCAAAAATATGATTTTGTCAAATTTAGTGCGACATTTTTAAACCAAGATGTTTTCTAATGTATTGGGTTTAATTATAAGTACTTCTTAAACCTTTGAGCCAACATTTTATAATTTAATTCAACCCTATATTATTTTTATTTCCCAAATAAATATTATTCAATCAATTAATTTAATTTAATTTAATTAAGTAATTTCTCAATTAAATGAATTTTTCAACTCAATTACGATTACGTTAAAGTCATAACAATTTTTTGTAATAGAATCTATAAGGAAATATATTTAACTTCCTTATTCAACAGATCCAAAGTAACTAATTAATTTAATTCTATTTTGAATTTCAGTTATTTAACTATAATTAATTAAATAATAATTTGAAAAACTTAAATTAATTTTCAAGTCATTTCTATACTTAGCGAGAAAACACATTCACTTCGAATGCGATTTATTTTTCTTATTTCATCATTTAAATTCATTTAGTTCTACATACGATTCATTTATAGTTTCGATGAGAAAGCGATGGGACCAATTTGACATATATGATTCGAGCTCAAATAATTTACAATTAAGTTTTGACTATTCGTCTATTAATTATAAACTTATTTAGTCACGAAGTCATTCCACTAAAATATCGTGATTGACTTCTCCCTTATTATATATCATTACGAAAGCTACTTAATAAGTGTTCATCCAATGACCTTGTCATAAGTGTGCTACCCTCATAGGATATCCTTAATCTCTTTGGCATAAGTTCATTCTCTCAATATGATCCTATTTTATTTCACAATAATCATTACATCTTACTTCATGAAAAGCTAATTACTATTAAATAGTAGTCAAATCATTTATCACAAACACAACTGACCAGTGGCCACATTTACTTTTCATCTATTATGTAACTCCTATAAGAGGATATCATTTACCCTTTAGTTAGACTATGAATTCCATTGTTGTGGAATGATGCTACATACCATATAAGTCATATACCCAGCATACTAGCTTTCGGTTCTTTATTTATTTGAACTTAGGCTTTCATTTACATCAAAGTATACAAGCCATGCATAGATAGTCCATCGTTCACTCAAGACAAAGGTAAGTCACAAGTGAATAAATCTATAAATGGTTTTAGGATCTATTCTACTTGGGTCCTATCCGATGTATTGTCAGCCCACTCACTCCCAACTATTTCTCTTCTTCTAAGAGTCATTTGTCCCAATACTGACCACCTATAAATGACTTATCATTTATAGTAAAATAACACACCAAAATTATAAAATTAAAATGGCGGTGTCTGCGTGTCCACAAGTCAAATTGTAATGTAGTTTAGTATAACAAAATACTTGGAAGTATTTTAACGGTCGTACCCAATGGAGGATGGAATAAATTATGAAAACCTTTTTCCAATAAAAATTCTAAGTAGTAGTAATTAATTCCTATATTAAGATAAACCATAAAATAGATTAATGAGATAAAATTAATTAATGAAAATAAATAAACAAGAAAAATAAACAAATGATAAAAATTAAAAAACCAATCAGGAAGATTAACTCACTTCAAGGTTTGTAATTAACTTTGGATTAGGGTTTTTGGCTGGATTAGTTATCGATTACCCAATTATTACCTCTCGGCCTCTAATTAACTAGTCGATTGGTTGATACTCCCTTATCTCCTGAGCTCACTTTCTCAACCAGGATAAATTAAAATTTAATCAGTTTAACTTATCTCCCGACCTCGTCTAGCCAATGATAGATTACTAGGGTTTTCAGGCCTAGGGTTTAAGAGCACGTAATCTATACCAACTAACCCTTTTGGGAAAATCCTAAATCCTCTGTTAATCACATCCCTATTCACTCGATAATCTCCCCTAAGGGATTTAGAAACTCATGTTATTCATAATCTCAATCTGAATTGAACAAATCATGTGAAGAGCATGATTGATTCAGAAGAGAAAAAAATTTGAATAATTGTAGATTTCTGTTGGATGAAGAATAGAGTAGCAAATTGATTGATTGGAATAAAGAAATAAATTGAATGCAAAGAGAAAATAAATTGAAATACTTCAATAGAATAAATAAACTCTTGGATCGAAACTAATTCCAAGAGAAAAAATAAAAGAGTTTAGAAAAGCCGAAAGACTAGGGTTTGTAAAGGTGTCTAGGATGACTTAGTTACATCAAAACCCTAATTTCTTATTTTGTAGAAGTGTTGGCAGCCCAAATTAGGTCTTCAACATTTTCTAGGCCTTCATATAAAGTTTATTGTGTAGACAAAAATAATCTCGACATCCTTTGGCAACACGTCGACATGTGTTGCGCCACACAATGTCAATGGTGCGACACGACATGCAAAATATGCCTTGTGTCATTCATTTCGTGCTTTGATGTCCCAAGAAGCTTGTGCATCACTCGTTCCTTACTTTCACATCAATTAGGCCTTTATATCTCCATCCTACACACTCAACCTAAGGCCCGTGTCAACCTATTGGGTCATCACACTTATAAAATGTGTTAAAAACACTTATTTTATTAATATTTAATTCTAACTACTAAATACCAAAAATGAAATATAAAATCCTAAATTTGCCTAGAAAACAAGCTCCTTAAGTACGGAATTGACCGAAATTAACTAATATATTTGATAGCAGGTGTCAAATACCCCCACACTTAAGTCTTTGACTGTCATCAAGCAAATTAAACAAAACAAAATAAAAACCGAAAATAAACTAAAGCTGAAAATAGAAAAATATACATGCAAAGAAAATAAAATTTACTTCAGCTAGCTTGATACACGAGATTAGGTCAGAGCACCGATACTTAGAAAATTTTCCTAAATATATAACTCTAGCTAGAAATTTAAACAATTCACAGTCATTTACACTAAAACAGATTACTTCAATAAATTATAAAGTAAATAAGTTAAAGAGAATTAAATATAGCTCTCCATCAAAATGTTTATACACATATAGTATTTATTTTTGCAGGGTATAGTCAGGTCGAATATTTTTTTCCTACTCAGTTTATTTTAGTCCATGCTTTGAACTCTAATGCAATAATATTTCCTCGCATAATCCCTTATGACTTTTTTTTCTTGCGCCAATGCGATTGAGATTTTTCTCAGACACTTTTTGTAAGGGTTATACTAGTCACACTGCACCATTTCAATAACCATGGATTTTACTGAGTATTTTTTTTAATTCGAACATCCTATACTTCTACAAATATAATTACCTATTTGTATCTATCTTTATCACTTAGTATATTTAATCTCTTTATCTTATTTACAGTTTAATAAACCGAACTAATTAGTCTAAATATAAACAACCTAAATTATTAGGTTTAGGGCTAAATTTACAATTTAAACAAACAACCTAGGTATATGCTCTTAACCAAGCACTTGTATTTCTACAAACTCAAGCACATAGAAAACATGCAAAGAAAAAATAAAAACTTAAAACTACTAAAAACAAAGAAAAGAAAATAACTGAAAAGAAAAAATTTTAAAATTTCCCTAAGTCACCCCCACACTTTATTCGGCACTTTTTCCCTAATGTGCAATTCAAAATGTAAAGGAAAGAGGTTATCTGATTGGCATCATACGTGCAACTCAATTAGTGGGACTACTGCCCCTCTCGATTTTGGCTCTATATTGTTGTGCCTTCAAAAATTTGGAATTCCTACTAGGAAAAACTAAACACATTACATATATATAATATTAAAGTCTCAAATACTTAAAAACTAAGATTAAAACATTCCAAATAAAATAAAAATATTATGTCCAGTTTAAAAGAAATACTTAAACTTAAACTTAAACGAAATTGTTTAAAATTAGTAGGAAGTAGGATCCGACACTTCATTTGCTTTGCTTTGTTCGCCTTCCAGCTCCTCTTTCGAATCATCTTCGGGGTCTTCCTCTTCCTCCAATTCCTTCTCTTTGTTCACCTTGCATGATTTGATCGTTACCTCATTCTTAGCTGCTAGAAATTGTGGCAGCTTCAACCTGCTTTTCCTTGCATAGTGTTCAAAGATTGGTCCTACTTCTTGTATTCATCGAACGATCCATTCTAAATCAGGTAACATATCCTTGCCTTGATATGGTTTGGTTTTTATCGCTCTCTTTCATTTTTTGATTCCCTATAAGATATCTACGCTAGATTCTAAGATCGAAAACTTTCTTGGTTGTAAGGCATGTCTCGATCGTCCCATTGGAAACTTTGCTTGTAGGGATATGGATGTTACTAAGAGTGGGAACAATAATTCCACCTTGTTTTTTGTGCGCATTAGAGCATTCTCTGATATATCCATGTTCCCATACAAGTTTGTTCCTTTGTTAAAATTGTGTACAACAAAGTTGCCTGAAACATATTTATACTAGACATGTCTGTTGCTGGGCAGATTTGAGTACTAATTAATTTCAACCACATCCATGCCGTCAGGGTTAAATTCACCTGAGAGAATGATATGGAATAGTTTGTTCCTAACAGGGATTTCCATTCACCCTTCTCATTCGTTACGAGTTTGATAATGTCATTTATATATTCTCTCAAGAAATGCATTGGGTTTGTTGTATGAAACCGCATCGATATAGTGGAATGTCATGATACCTCACTATCTTGGGAGGCGAGATAGTCATCTCCTTCCCTTGGACTGAAAACTGCATTCATGTTACCTCTATTGGTCTATTCGCATCTGCTTCCTTCAAAGCAGCATAAAATTTGTGCACGATTGAAGGTACACTGCCTTGTTAAGGGTTGTACAGAACTTCCCCCATTGGTGGTATTAGACCAAGTTGTATGTTTCACTCTTCAATGCGTCTATGGATTCGAAACCTCGTTCTTGTAACGGGATTTTATGTTGAGCTATAAAAGGTCACTTTTTAGTTCTCTTTCCTACAGGTACGCGTGGTTATCTACTATGGATTCACCATAAAAAAGGTTACTGTGCATGGTTTTGTGGTTTTGAAATAGAGGAGAAATAGATAATTTGTGGCATCCCGATGAAAAGGGTCGCAAAAGTTGAGTTGGGTGGCTATGACGGCTTGATTGGTGTGTCAACTGGTAAGGACAATATATAGAAGTTATATAGGGCTATACTTGTCGCCCAAACTTGGTGAAAGTTGCTAAAGATCGTGTCGAATCAAGAATGAAAAGTTTCCAAAAATGGCTTGCATGTCCCGTCATAAGGAGTGCATAGTGCGACACGACAATAATATTTCCCCTACTCTTGCTTTCAAATAAAGGTGTGTTGTGTCATAGAAGTTTTATTTCGTTCCACGAAAATAGAGTTTCATATTTTTCAAGTCACAGGGGTTGTGTCGCATCATAGGATTTTTGTGTGACGACATGGCTTTAATTTGGCCTCTCCAAGACTTGTAGAAGGTCATCGGTTGCCCGTACATGCACCCTAGTAATGTCTAGCTCCTCCATTGCTATCAGAAACTTGCTTCCTTCTAATTCTAACATAAAATAACTAGACTAATTCCTAATTCTAACAAATCAAAAGAAAATTATTATACAATATTTAGAAATTGATTATGTTCAATGGTTTAAAACTTATGTTGTGCTACCGGACTTGCCTTGCAATTCCTTAAACTTTATCATCGACTTCATTCATCAATCTCACCCATCGTAGGCCTTTCAATCACTTCTTCTTCCACCGAAGTCTCGTCATGTATCCCATTCCCTCATCTTGTGAGTACCTACACTTGTACAACTTGGGAAATGCCTTCGATCAAGGCCATCAAGGATTAATTTAAATAGCACGTAACATTCCTCCCTAGCTAATCCCTCACTTGGTGAATCACGGCCACACTTGAACACTTCTATTTTGTCATTGATCTTCATGATTAAATAATTTCACTCGAGATCGATTGTTGATTTTAAAGTGGCCAAAAATGGTTGACCCAACAAAAAATGGATTTTTTATCTTCCTCGAAGTCGAGGACTATAAAATTGATAGAAATTATGATTCCTTGTACATTGACCAATACATCCTCGAGTACACCTTTCTGGTGCACCAAGGATCTATCGGCTAGTTGTAGCGTTATTGGGGTATTTTTAAGATCCCCGAGTTTGAGTTTTGGTAGAATGATAGGGCCATTAAATTTATGCTAGTACCTAAATTGCAAAGGGCTTTACTAAAGTATTGATCCCCTATCTCTATTGGAATCGTAAAATTATATGGATCTTTTAATTTTGGGGGAATCTTCTCTACAATTAGTGCACTACACAAGCAATCAGTGTCAATTTGCTCGCCCTTTTTCATTTTCCTACATCGTTTCGTAATTTCCTTTAAATATTTGGTATACTTTGGAATTTTATTAATAAGTTATAATAGAGGCTAATTGACATTGAGAGATTTAAAAAAATTAAGAAAATTTATAAAATCTACCTTGTCTCTCTTTTGCTCGTCCTCTAATCATGTTAGGAATGACGCCTTCGGTACCTTCATCGTGCTTGGAATTGAGATTATCGTATCAGTCACTGATTCTGTAACAGCCCATCTGACGGAGATTCAGTATTTTGTTACTTTTTGGCGTATAGTTGAAATTTTTAAAGGTAAAATTGAGTAAGTAAAGTATTTGTTCTAGCTAAATAGAGTATTCTTTGTGATTTTCTAATTGGCGAACTTTTAGTTTTGGTGAACACTAGGGGTTGGCAGACTCGTCTGTTAAGTATTCGTCCACCCCAGATGTTTTGAGCGAACTTATTAAGTTCGCAGTTGTTATGACTTGTTTTTATTTAGTGCTATATGACTTAATTAGTTATGTTGGGATTTAGTTAGAACTGAACTAGACTACTGTAGATGATTAGACTTAAAACTTGTTAAGGGTGTTTAATCATGGGAATCAAGGGTGTTAGTAGGATTATCTTATTTCTCCACTAAACCTTGTCTCCATGCTTGAGTATATAAGGTTTTAGTTGGCCATCATTAGTGATCTTTACATCTTATTCTTCTTGGAAATTTCTCTGAAAGATTCTAAAAAACCTTAGTGTAGGAAGCTTCTTTGAAGAGAGCTCGCACTGTTTAGATAGCACCCACATTACTACCAATTTACTAGAAATTTCTCGTGAACCCTTAGTTTGTTATCGAAGTAAATCATGTGTTTATCAAATTGCAAACATAGAGATTAGATTTGTTCACGAGGAAAGAAATTTTCTAATTATGGATTATGTGTTACCGATTCTTGCATGCATGATAAGCTTTGATAGATTAATGATCTGATAAGAATAATCAACTTTCTTTTAGCTCAAGAAACTAACGAGGGTCCCAATGACAAGGGTAAAGGACGTGCTGTGTAGAACATTGTACTAGAGTGTCTGGTGAGTTCCTTTTTACTTTCATGTGTTGTAATTTCCATTATTATAAGTTAAGTAGGGTAGGTAATCTTTCTCAGTAACGTTTGAATGGTATATGTGTGCATAATGATAATCTAGAGTCATCGGTATGAGTTTAGTCTATCTATATTATGAAGTAAACATCGTCCATCATGCTCTAACCTGTGCCACCAGTTTTTAATATACAAGGTGTGACTTATGGTGATGCAGAAGAGGAGATATGTTGGTGATGCCTCCAATAGGGTAGCTATATTGTAAACCGGACTGGCAGATCACGAGAAAACATTTTATTTTGAATAAAACAATATGATGAGTTAATTTGGGGGAAAGTAACCACCCATATGTTATGTAAGATTGGCATAGTGATATGCTTCTGTTTCTGAATTTTGGGTACAAGGCTGGCATGAGGATGGGTTGTTTGTGTCGTGTTAATTTGGGGGAAAGTAACCACCCATATGTTATGTAAGATTGGCATAGTGAGTTCATTTATGTTCTGTGAACATCATTAGGTGTATTATGATCATACCGTGTAAATCCGTCTGAAAGGTTCGGTATTATGTTGAGCACTAATGTATAAGATTTATATGTGTTTTCTTTCTATCTTGGAACTCACTAAGTTTATATGAACTTACTTTATTATATTTTCCTTCTCAAGCTTGTTGATTGAAGGAAACAATTCAGTTGAAGGGACTACGCCAAAGAACTGTTGAGACAGTGAGCTAACTTTTAAGTGTTGTATCATGCATGACTTTTTCAGGGTGGCATGTAAATATTTGTGATATCGACTTGAATAACAATCTACTACTTCTGCTAAGATATCGTTTTATATAAGTTTCATGAAACGTTCAATACTTGTATTAAATCTACTATATTTTATTCCATGAGATTTCCTCTTTGTGCCTATACGCCAAAAGGATTTGAATGTTGTTTTAACTACCAATGATGCACATTGAAACGTTTCTCAGGGAATAATTCATCATATGTTTTGTACTCATAAACATGTAAAGTTTTACACAGCTTTCAGTGAATGATTTGTTCCAAAAACCATTTTGTTAAATTCTTTTGAAATTAAGTTATAGCATGTAACACCCCTAACATGTTTTCGTCGTCAGATTAGGGTTACGGCGTATTACAGTACAATTTAGAACATTCAAAACATTTTATTTTAAACAGAACATTTATTTAATTTCAATGTTAACAATCATTTACACATTCCAATTATAGCATACAATACACTTACTGGCCTTAAATCAATTCTATGGGGCCCTAAAAATAGTTTGGGAATATTCTAGGATCAATTTGAAACAAAACAGAAAGTTTTGACAAAACTTAAAAATTTTTGAAACAGGGATCACACAGTCGTGTGACCAGGCTGTGTGACATATCCCAGACCATGTGAACATTTGAAGTTTGGACACACAGTCGTGTCCCAGGCCCTGTGTCTGCTCGTGTGGGTATTCGTAATAGGGCGACACAGCCGTGTTGTAGGCTATGTGCCAAACCATGTGTATATTCGATATTGGGTCCTACATTCGTGGCTTAGGCCGTGTGCCAGACCGTGTTACATATTGACTTGAGACACATGACCGTGTTACAGGCCGTGTTTAAGATCGAGTGAAATTTGCACCTAAAACAATAATGACACACAGTCGTGTGGGGTGTCCCAAGCCGTGTGCTTCTCAAAATGACCCTAAATCAAGCAAAATCATTCACCTTTTCTTGCATAACAAACCATACCATTCCAATCATTTTCACATGAACAAAACACTTTAAGACATACCAAAAACATACGAAAACCAACCAACTTAGGTACCTAACTAATATGCCAGCAATTGACACCCCAATTCAATACATCAACTTGACTCAATCCAACATTTCAAGTTTATTCATTAAGCATAATTCATATATATTAAATAACCATTTCAAATCATACCATTCAACCATACTTTACCTACTTTCATATGGACATACATAAATTTCACCTACCATATTTTTACACTTTTATTTGCAATCAATCAACTAAGGACATTAAGACACATAAGCTTGGCACATACTCAAAACAAACCAAGTTATCAAATTAGCATTCAAGCCTCATTACATGGCAAAACACACTCATATCATTTAATCTAAATGTCTATCCAATATACCCTTATTGGTCCCACAATTTAACATCCAAATCAATTCAAATCCAATGCAATAAATTCATACATTAAACTTACATCACACATCTACTAATTAACCACTTCATTCACACTTCACTGAACCCAAAGCCATCTAAATCTCAAGGCATTCACAAGTGACCAAAACATATACTTAAATATATACTATAAACCAACATCAAGGTATATAGGAAAATAAACCTAAACAACATCACATTAATAAATAACATAAAATTTCCTTGTACATGTCATTTATAACCGATAACCAAAACTACCAATATGACGAATGGATAGTGTGATTATGGTCCTACACGATTCTAAGCAATCGAGCTTTCGATGAACTACAAAATAGAAAAAAAAAACTATGTAAGAAACTAATGCTTAGTAAATTCGTATAAAGGAAACTTAATTTACTTGAACATTTTAAGTTAAACAACCAAGCATAATTTCATTATGCTTTAAGCCATCTTTCCTTTCCTATACACACCACCTCACAAGGTTAGTTGGTTTAACATTGCATATATAATTCCAATCAAAACATGGTATAAAACATACCTAACATTTCACTTTCATAATTCACCACTCATATATATATATATACACTAAACCATCTTTACCTTTCGATTACACATTTCATCATAATCCATATCATTATTCAAAAAATATTAGTTCATTTCTTGTATTCACATACCCTTTTAAGCTTTATTCACCCGTTAAACCAAATGAAATAACCTCAAATACTAGAAAAATACTTATATAACCATTTAATTCTCTAAACACACCACAAACCTAACTAAATAACATATTTATAGACATATGAAACATATAATTACACCAAGGTATTAATATTCATTATCAAACTATATTAATCAAAACATGATCTCATATCATTTAATATATACAATAGTTCAAACCAAATCAATCCATGCTTCCATAAATATACATATATACACAAACATATTGTCATACATAAATCCACTCAAAGAGTAATTTAACATTTAAACGTAAAATTTCATGGCTAGTTGAACTATAGCAAACTGACTCGAATACTCAAGTTTCCTCCAAAACACACTAGAGAGCATTGAAATGCTAACAGAGGCATCGTAGTGCAAATAAAGAGGCACCGAAGTGCAACCCCATACAAGCACGCATACTACCTTATTAGCATGTCAATCATATCCTAATCGTTTACTACATTCAATCGGGCATTATAACTTAATTCAAACATTTACAATCAGAGGAACTTCGCAATTTCCATACACATGTTACCAATTCATCAGCTTATTTCAATAGCATATAATCACAATATTCACCAATTATCAAATACTTGCTTCTCACTTGTACTTAATTGCAATCTTTAATAATTTAACACTTATTAATAAAATTTCATACTAACTAAAATTAAATCAATAAAAGCGATACAATGCATAATTAAGAACATATGTATATTTCATACTATGAGCTTACCTAATATATACTAACGGTCAACTTGTAGGGACTATTCGTAATTTTTCCTTTCCTCGGTTATCCTCCGTATGCGAATCAAATCTTGACCTATACTACTTAAATTCAATCTTATCAAGTTCAAATACATATCCTAAATCAATTTGATACATATGAACCTTAAGTTTTCATTATTTACATATTTTCCTAAACTTTTACATTCCTCTTAATTTAGTCCTTACACCCAAAATTTTAAATTTATCAAAATTTCATAATTTCTCATGTAAGCAAATTTTACTTGTACAACTACAGCCCATAATTATTCAAAATTCACAAGAATTTCCTATCAATTTTAATATTTTATAACATTAGTCCTATAAAAATTACTTTACAAACTAATTCTAATCAACAACCAATACTTCAAACCCATCACTTAACATCAAAGATAACAAAGATTCATCAATGGAAAAATCCAAAATCCTTGAAAATTTTAAAAACAAAGCTACGAGTTAGCTGGACCTAGTTGCAACGATCTCAAAAACATAAAAATTACAAGAAACGGGTTTAAAAATCATACCATGCAAGCAAAAAAAAAAAAGAACACCGAAGCTTGAAGTTTCCCTTCCATGGAGGTTTAGGTTTTCAAATTAGAGAAATAAATATTATGATAATTTTTTATATTTTTACTATATTATTATATGTTTCATCATTATAATTATTATAATTTTAATGTATAAAAGTCACCTAATAGTCATCCCGTGTATAAAAATAGTATATTTACCATTTAAATCCTTCCTTTTATGATATTTAAGCCATGTAATCTTTATAATTTAATAGAGATTAAGCTTTACATCTTTTACAAATTAGTATTTTGCTTTAATTAACTAATTAAACAATAAAATTTTCAAACGAACTTTCACATACCTAAATAATAACTTTGTAAATACTTAGTAAAAATATTTACAAGCTTGGTTTATAGAAACGAGGTCCCGATACCTCCTTTTCTAAAATCACTTGACTTTAGAGAAATACCACTTGAACCTAATTATTCTTTCAGTTAACAAAAATCATTAAATCAAATTTCAACGTAATTCTATACTTGTCCCATAAATATTAAATAATAATATTTATGAACTCACTCATCCGATTTGTGGCTCCAAAACCATCATTTTTTACTCCACTGGAAAACAGGTCGTTATATAGCACATCATACTTGGATCCAATTATCAAGTCTAGTAAGGTGTGTTACAGGTTTGGCTATTTCCTCAATTAGCTCATGGTGCTCGGTTTCTTCCTCCTCCTCCGTGGGTTCATCGACATCTTCCAGAATTTCCTCCTTTTCATGGATGGGTTGGCTTGATGACTTCAGTTCATTACCCAATTGTAAGGCGATCACCTTTACATGCTCCTTTCCATCTCTCCAAGGATTCTTCTCTATATTACGAGAGAGAATTTCCCATTTTTTCTTTAGAACATTGTCATCAACTGGCTCATTTGGTCACAAAGACTATCCACTTAGGATTCGAGTCATTCACACATAGCATGGACTTGTCAAATTTCCTTCTTCATAGTTTTCATTCCCCTTCTAGTCGATTGAATCTTTGACCACATGCAACATGGTCATTTTCCACTACTCTTTATTGCAATGGTGGAGGTTGGTAAGTAGGATTTTTTCGAGTTTGGGCTTGATTTACACCTCTTTGTTTTCCTCCCACTTGAAGTTCAGATGATTCCTCTAACCGAGATTGTTAGTATTTTAATGGGGATTTCCACCCCTATTACCTATGTAACTCGCCTCCTCCAGTTGGTTTTTCTAATGTGACACCGCTCTCGTCAATTTAGCGGGTTTCTCCAAATGGTTAAGCTTCTCAAGGATTTGTTGGAATCGATCGTCGTCGTTCTCTTCCTTCATAGCTTTTACTATTGTGGCTTGGATTGGCACATGAATTTCTTATTAGGCAACATATACAAATTCATGGTCATATCCTCAATGATTTTATAGGCTTGTTCATACTTATGAAACATGAGAGATCTGTTAGAAGCACCATCTAGGTTAGATCTAGTGTGCCCGTCAACATTGTTATAAAATATTTTGATTTGGGGTCAAGCTTGCAGTTCATGAAGGGGCACTTCCTTAGCCTCGTACAATGACTTGCCTTTGAATTTTTTAAAATTGGTGATTTCTCGCCTCAACTGAATGGTTTGACTACTCAAGAAAAAATTTTAGAGAAATTTTTCCACTATATCATTCCATGTTGTAATGGAACTCAGTTCTAACAAGTCTAACCAATTGGCCGCATTGTCGCACTTAGAAAACGGGAATAACTGAAAGTGCACAAATCATCAGATATCTCGTTATACGTGAAGGTGTCACAAAGTTGCAAGAACCGCATTAAGTGTTGGTTCGGGTCTTCCACCATATTCCCCTTAAACTGCAAGGTGTTTTGGACCAGCTAGATAGTTCTCGTCTTTATTTCAGAATTATTAGCATTGATTGTCAGTCTTTCTATGATTCCTTGCACCGCGCCTAATGTAGGTAAAGTGTACTCGCGCAATGTCTATTGCTCCATTGGGACTTATTCCCGGTTATTCACTTATCGCTCTCTTGGATTCTCAAATAACAGATTTGCCCAGGGTAAGTTAATCACTATAGGTTGACCAGTATTCATCACTAGACGGTTGTACCTAAATAATTGCTTCGGATCTGGGTATGGTTCAATTAGAGTGTTGAAACTTCGGGTCATAAACAACCTGAAAAGAAAATAAAATAAAAATAAATTGTATATATAGGTCTTAATGTTCCTACTTATTTTATTAATTGTAAAAAACTATTTTTACGATTTATTGCTGAAACCTCCTCAACAACGGTGCCAACAGCTTGACTATAGTTTATAGTAAAATAACACACCAAAATATATAGTATTAAAACGATGGTGTTCGCAAGTGCATGGGTCAAATTGTAATGCATTTTAGTACAATGAAATACTTGGAAGTATTTCGAGGATCGTACCCAGGGGAGGATGGAATAAATTATGAAAACAATTTTACAGTAATAAGTCTAAGTAGTAGTAATTAATTCCTATATTATAATAAAGCATAAATAAATGAATGATATAAAATTAATTAACGAAAATAAATAAATAAATGATAAATATGAAGAAACCAATTAACATGATTAACTTGTTTCAAGGTTTGTAATTAACTTCAGATTAGGGTTTTAGGGTGGAGTAGCTACCGAATAACCAATTATTACCTTCCCGCCTCTAATTAATTAATCAATTGTTTGATACTCGTTTATCCCCTGACCTCACTTTCTTAACTAAGATAAATTACGATTTACTCGATTCGACTTATCTCCCGACCTCATCTAGCCTATAATAACTTCCTAGGGCTGTCAGGCCTAAGGTTTAAGAAGACGTAATCTATATGAACTAACCCTCTCGGGAAAACCCTAAATTCTCTATTAATCACATCTCCATCCACTCGTTAATCTCCCTTAAGGGATTTAGTCACTCATGTTATTCATAATCTCAATATCAATTGAAAAAATCTAGTGAAGAACACAATTGATTCAAAAGAGAAAAGATATCTGAATAATCGTGGATTTATGTCGAATGGAGAACAGAGTAGCAAATCAGTTGATTGGAATAAAGAAATAAATTAAATTTAAAGAGAAAATAAATTGAAATACTTCAATACAATAAAAAAACTTTTGGATCAAAACAGATTCCAAGAAGAAAAATAGAAAAGTTTAGAAAAGCCCAAAAAAATTAATTTAATTGTACTCCTAAACTACTAGGGCTTTTGAAGGTCTAGGACTACTTAGTTATATCAAACCCTAATTTATTATTTATAAAAGTGTTGGAAACCAAAATTAAGCCTCGGCATCCTTGGGCAACACGTCAACCAGTGTCACATAACACAATGTCTATGGCGTGACACGACATGCAAAATATGCCTTGTGTTGGTTGTCTTGAGCTTTGACGTCCCGAGAAGCCTGTGCATCACTCGTCCCTTGCTTCCATGTCAATTGGGTCCTTATATTATCATCCTACACATTCAATTAACCATATTAGTACCACATAAAGCCCGTATCGGCCTATTGGGTCACAAAACTTATAAAATGTGTTAAAAAATTATTTTATTAATATTTAATTAAAACTACTAAGTACCAAAAATGAAATATAAAATCCTAAATTGCCTACAAATCAAATTCTTTAAGTGCGGAATTGACCCAAATTAACTACTAAATTTGACGGTAGGTCAAATACCTAAGACAAGGTGTTTCCTCAATTTGGAATTGATAGACGGAACATTAGTCTTTCAATTTGTTTACTCATTTCCAATTAGACTAAGGAAATGATTTAGATTATCTACTAATACAAGTTGTCTTTCAGTATTATGATCCAACCACGTAATACCGCTTAATATTAGTTAAATGTTAGATAATCAATGAGTCAATATTTGCTTCCATTTTGTTTTGCGTCTAAAAACCGTTGAGTACAATATACAAAGAATATTAATGTAACCAATGGATATTTTATTAAATCAATTTGTTTAAAAATAAAAGTATACATAGACGAAAATACTACATTAAGGGCACTAGATCCAATAGCCTTATCATTGGTGTATTTGTGGTAGAATTGTTGTTTGAACTCCTTTTTAAACTCATCCCAAGTTTGGATAAAGGCATCCCAACGTTAGGTATTATCACACTTGTAGTTCCACCATAATAAACCAATATCAATAAGATACATGGAGGCGATATTAACCTTGGTGGCATCGTCTTCTATGAATGTTGCTCAAAAAATTGCTTGATGCCCTATAAGAGGTTGTCAACATCTTTGTAGCTCTCATGCCCTTGAAATTCTTGGGCCTTGGTATCTCAATGCATGGATTGATTGAAAAGTTGTGAGCTCACCCTTGAGCTTCTCAATCTTCTTGTGTAAGGTTTCAACCATAGCCTCCAAAGTCTCATTCTTTTGGTTGAGGGCATTGATAATCTTGGAGAAAAAATCCTCTAGCTCATGCTTGAGCTTCTCTTAGACAAACTCAAGTGACTAGAAAACACCTCTTGGTGTCTTCTACACAAGTCACAAACTCTAGGACCTTCTACTCTATCTTTGCCATGCATGTCTCCCCGAAGACAATCATATCCTTCAATTTTACCATCAATAATGTCTACTTCCTTTAGCAATAGTTGTCCTACAGTCTCCATAGTGAATGGAAGAGTATGAAAACCTCTATTTCATGGCTCATGATATCCTTAACCAACATGGTTAGCACCCTTAGATAACCTACTCTAATACCAAGTTGTTATGTGCTTGGAACTTACGTCTAGCTACCTGTAGCCTTAGGCTCAAACAATTAATGATTGATGCCTAAGTTTAGCCTTGGTAGGAGCTTGATGTTGGCAAGATAAGAACGAGTGGATGAGTAAGGCAAATATGCTGGCAAGACAACAAGAGAATGCTTTGAATTGTGGGAAGTCTTTTCATTACAATTCTTAGCTCATGTACAGACGTGGGGTGAAGTGGCCCCCTATTTATAGCTGCTCCCCCTCTTAGTCAACGGTTATTATTATCTTAATCCTATGTTCTAAAATAGTCCTCGATTAAAATATCCCTATCAATAGTGGTGTTGACCAATCAAAGGTGGTTAACAAGGCTTCTAGATGGTTCTCTCGCATTCCAATTATGCGTAAGGCTCTCTAGTTGGTTTTGGAACCTTCTAACCCTATATGGGCATTGTTCTCACACAATTTTAGGCCTAGTTCTTGCCTTATGTGATCCTGTGTCTATTACGGGTCGGTTGTGCATCTCTGGCCCTAGTTCAAACAGATTGGATCTTATTGCACCCAAACCTTAATTGTGAAGGAGGAATTGGGTCGGTTATGACCCCAAATGGTGGTGGGTTGTGTCACATGGACATCTATGCATGCTTTCTGCTTCACTTCCTAAAAGGAAATAGCTCTTCATAATACATTGATATTAATTTTTTTGTGTAACAAAATAAAAACAACCCAAAGAAATTAAACTAGACCCTAAAATAGGGGATCTTCCAAAAGTTGTAATCTTATTCTCTTGTCGCAAATTTGCTTAACCAATCTATCTACCAACTTGTTCTCGTCTCAAGGGATATGCTGAATACTCCAATGGAGGACTTTTGACAAAAGCTGATGGATTCTCTTAATCATAACTGATGTGGAACTTCTAACAGATGTTTCCTAAATGGATTTAATAGTGTCGAAACCATTTTTTTGAAAAACAAAAATTTTAGGTTGTCGACTTAAAAAAATGAAAATTGGGAGTCGCCACCAATCTTTTATTAAGGTGTGATTGGGTCACCTAAAACGACTTTGGTCTACGAATTTAAAAAAACGGGTTCTAAGTCGATTCACGTATGAGGAAGGATTAGCACCCTATTACGCCCAAAAATTGGTACCTAGTTAATTAATTAATGTCTTAAGGTAGAAAATTTTAAAAATTTAATCTTTAAAAACTTAAAACGTTGCATATTAAGACCCTTTTCAATTCAAAGAAGCAAAAATGCCGCACCTAATACGTTAGGGCACAACATTCTAATTTCCCCCAAAATGAATTAGGTCAGAATATTTATACAATAAAAATATTAAAAGAACATCCACTCATCCAAAATTTAAGAAACCACACCCAATACGTTAGGGCACGATCCCTTTAGAATCCCGAACTCGGAATATTTCCTTTAATTTAAAAGAACATCCACTTATCCAAGATTTAAGAAATCACACCCAATACGTTAGGGCACAATTCCTTTAGAATCTCAAACTCGGAATATTTCCTTCATGATTTTTAAAAAATCTTCATTTCGAGAAATCAATGCGCCACATCCAATACGTTAGGACACAACGTGTTGAATTCCCAATAATGAGCTTTTATTTTAATTAAAAGAATATCCATTTTGAAATTTTTTGATTTTAAAAATCAAAAAAATGTAATGATATGCTACTTTAAATATATCATGCAATAATAAATATTACAATAACATAGAAATAATACAAATATATAAACAAATAAATACAATAATGGTATGCAAAATATCAAATAAATGGGCAAGATAAGAAAACATGTAATCCTAAATCAATAGACCAATGATTGAAATAAATAAAAAATACATAAGTTTAAAACAATTAACATAACGTCAAAATTAAATAAATTAAACATGTGAATATAAAATATGTTTTTAGTAGAAATATAAACATAAAACTATATACATAATAATAATTATTTATAGAAGTTGAAAACATTATTAAAATATTGATTTTAAGAGAAATATATAAAAAAGGACTAAATCAAATCGCTAGTAAAAATAAAGGGGGTAAATTCGTAAATAAATAAAGTCTGGAGGACTTAATTGGACGCACGAATTACATAGAGGGGCTGGAAGGGAAATTTTCCCTTCTCCTCTAAAACGGCGTCGTTCAAACGGATCTAATTGGAATTTAAAATAAATTAAAGGCCAAAATTTAAAAAAAAGTACTTAATTGAAAATATATAAAAAGGCAGAGGGGCTAAAAGTGCAATTTTCCCCTCCGCGCGAAAACACGCGGATCCTGGGTCCGGGTCGGGTCGACGCGCGGATCCTCCCCCTCTAAAACGGTGCCGTTTCGATTGGCCTATTTAAGCCAGTTTTCAACCTCAAATTTTATTTTCAAAACCTTCTTTTTAAAAAAACAAATCCTTTTTAAAAAAAAACCTCTCAACCCTTTAGTCCTCCGACCATCGATCGGTCATCGGACCTCCACCCGACCGTCGGCCGCCTATCTCTGGCCGGTACCATCAAATCCTGTGGCCGAAAAAAGATTCCCCTTTTAACCTTCTTAACCTCTTGAGCCTAGATCCGGGCTCAAACCTCGCGAAATATTGACGAATGGGCCCTAGAAGCAAAGAAACCTTTCGGCTTAGGTTGTCAATCCTCGGTGGCGACTTCCTCGGCCATCCACGGCGGTTAGGGGCCTAAAACAGGTTTTTTCCTTCCTTTTATATTTATATTATTTATAAAAAAATAAAATAAATAGATATAATCGAAAAAAAGAATAAAAATAAAATAGAAACGCAAATATCAACCTTTATTCTCTTATGCCTCTGTTTGTGATGTAAAAGATAGGGCCCTTTTTTGATTTAAAAAAAATCCCCTCCATTACAATATTACAATGGCTTTATATAGCCGAATGAAAATACAAGAAATGGAAACGAAAAATCTTCTTGATTTGATTTGATTTGGTTTGATTTGATTTTTGTTTCCTTTCTTGTGTTCGCGGGTGTAGATCGTGAAGATTTGGGGGTGAGGCAAGGCTCGACTGCGGCACTGTTGAAGATTAGAAACCCTAGGGTTTCATCCGTTTTGGGCCATTGTAATTTGGGCCACCACTTTATTTTGGTTTGGGCCTTGTAACCCGTTTTGTATTTGGACACTATGGCTGTTTTTTTATTTACAAAAGGGACGGGTAAAATTTAGGTATTACAGCTGCCCCTCTTTGCTCATAGTCGTGTAACGGGAATGGAGCAAAGATTCTAAAAATGCCAAATTTTGCCCGATCGTGTTAGACTTGGTACTCTTCAAAAGTATAGGAATTAGTGTCATCTTCAATCTTCCTCATTGCAACTTCAGGGAGATAAGACTAGATGAAATCTGCTCTCTGCAACTTCAGAGAGGTAAGATCTGTGATTTTAATCCATCCCACTGCAACTTTAGGGAGATAGGATTGTCGACTTTAATCTGCTCCACTGCAACTTCAGGGAGATAAGATTTGCCATCTTCGATCTACTCCACTACTTCTTAGGGAGATAAGATCTACAATCTTCAATTTTCTCCGCTGTTACTCAGGGAGACAAGGCTTGGTGGCTCAAATCTGCTTCCCACTACCTTGGAAATATAAGATTCTCCATCTTCGATCTGCTCCACTACTGCTTAGGGAGATAAGATCTACAATCTTCAATTTTCTCCACTGCTACTCAGGGAGACAAGGCTTGGTGGCTTAAATCTGCTTCCCACTATCTTGGAAAGATAAGATTCGCCATCTTCGATCTGCTCCACTACTGCTTAGGAAGATAAGATCTACAATCTTCAACCTTCTCCACTACTGCTTAGGGAGACAAGGCTTGGTGGCTTAAATCTGCTTCCCACTATCTTGGAAAGATAAGATTCGCCGTCTTCGATCTGCTCCACTACTGCTTAGGGAGATAAGATCTACAATCTTCAACCTTCTCCCTTCTTTGCTTTCAGGAGACAAGGCTTGGTGGCTTAAATCTGCTTCCCACTATCTTGGAAAGATAAGATTCGTCATCTTCGATCTGCTCCACTACTGCTTAGAGAGATAAAATCTTCAATCTTCAACCTTCTCCACTGTTGCTCAGGGAGACAAGGCTTGGTGGCTTAAATCTGCTTCCCACTATCTTGGAAAGATAAGATTCGCCATCTTCATTCTGCTCCACTACTGCTTAGGGAGATAAGATCTACAATCTTCAACCTTCTCCACTACTGCTTAGGGAGACAAGGCTTGGTGTTTCACCAATTTGTCCTCTAGGGAACATGACCTATATAATTCATTTATGACCCTAAATATGCCTAGTGATTAGGATGACATGATCAGAATGAATCAAATGCTCCTAGGTATGTATGAATGATTTTTGCATGAATGCAAAATTTTATTTTTCTGAGAATAATCCCGCTCAAATTGTCATTACTCGAAGTTTATTGAGGCTTTGTGACTGACGTGCTACAACGCCTTCTTACTTGACTGGTTTTTTCTGAAGAAACATTTAGCTAGGTTGCCCCCACTGTAAACCTTAAAGTTTAATACATTAGGGTGCAAAAATTCAGACCATCGTTCTCCCACTGTAACCCAAGGGTATATGGCTTTTCTTCAATCTTCTCCTATCACAATTCAAGGATACAGATTACGAAATTTGTTTACTCTCAAGGTGTCCCATCAAATGCTTATGCCCAAATGAGGAGCTTTTTTATCCATAGGGAACTTCTTCCTACCCCATCAAAACCTCCTACTATCTCATTCGCTATTTAGACAACCAAAGCAGTCTTAATTTAGACTTTTTCCTCCTTAGTTTCCTTATATTTTGACATTGGAGTGTTCTAAATAATAGTCCTATTTTAAGTTACTAAGTGATTTAAAAATTCCCAGAGTAATATACCAAACTTCTTTTGTAAAAGTTAATTAGTCCATCAATCATTATTCTAATCAACATGCTTGCGCAAAGATCAAAAATACTGAGTAAGAGATGAATTAATTCCGGAATTTATTGACAGTAGGTGTCTTGAAAAGAAAAATATTCGAGAACAGCAAAGAATGAAGTATTTACAAGAACCAACAAACTTGGTACAAATAATATGAAGACTAAGTGCTTTGGATATCGCCGCTTGAACTTCTCCATACAAGCCAAGAACCATTCTGGGTTTAACATGTGTTTAGGGATCTACAGTACTTTGTTAATGCCCTCAAGACGTTGTACAGCCCTTTATTGTTGACTTTAGCAAGGTCACCCTATGCCCCAATCTGACAATGTTTGAGCCACCCTTTTTCGGGTTTACAACTCAAACCCCCTTTGGTCTCAAGGCGCCCTTTTCGGGTTTTCACCTTAGCCTCTCCCTTTTTTTTCGAAATCAGAGCGCCCTTTAAGAGTTTTCACTTTGATTTCTCCCTTTCTTCAAGTGAAATATTTCTTAACCGAGTCTGAATTTACAGGATTCGGAAGATTTTTGCCATCCATTTCACTCAAAATCAAAGCGCCTCCAGAAAAAGCCTTCTTCACAACATAAGGTCCTTCCCAGTTTGGCATCCATTTCCCTCTGAAATCCTTTTGTAAAGGGAGGATCTTTTTCAGAACCAAATCCCCTTCATTAAATTCTCTGGGATGAACATTCTTATTGTAAGCTCGCATCATTCGCTTCTGATACATTTGGCCATGACGAATGGCTTTTAATCTTTTTTCTTCAATCAGGTTCAGTTGATCATACCGAGATTGGATCCATTCGGCTTCATCCAGTTTTAACTCAGCCAATACCCGAAGAGAAGGAATTTCAACCTCAATGGGTAACACTGCCTCCATTCCATAAACCAAAGAGAAAGGTGTTGCCCTAGTAGAAGTCCTGACAGATGTTCGGTAAGCCAAAAGAGCGAAAGGTAACTTCTCATGCCAATCTTTGTAAGTTTCAGCCATTTTTGCCACGATTTTCTTGATATTTTTATTCGCTGCTTCCACTGCACCATTCATTTTCGGGCGATACGGTGATGAATTATGGTGTCTAATGTTAAACTGATCGCAGACTTCCGCTATTGTGCTGTTATTTAGATTCAACGCATTGTCAGATATGATCCTTTCAGGCATTCCATATCGACATATAATCTCCTTCTTTTATTTTGAGCACAATATTAGGCCTCATTCTTCTGAGCTTCTGTTGAACTGGTTTGCAATCCTCTTTTATAGGTAAGTGATGCACTACAATGTCAGCACTCAATCCCGGCATATCCTGGTATGACCATACGAAGACATCTTTCAATTCATGAAGTAATCCAATGAGGTCTTGTCTTGTTTTTGCGAGGATTTCAGTTCCAATTTTCACCTCTTTCCCTTCTTCCAGGCTCACAACTTCTACTGTCTCTTTGTGAGGTAGGATTTGCTTTTCCTCTTGTTCTACAATCCTCAACAAATCCAAAGATGGACCACCCTCTTCATCACCTTCAAAGTCGTGCGATCCCTCTAAACACACATCTCGTTCAAAAGGGCACTCTAAGCTCGTAGCAGTATCGTTCACGTCATTGATACACAGAGACCTATTATGGTTACAAAAGAATGTATGAATTTATGTACAATTTATTTATGTAATGAAAGAATATATTCTAGGTGTATGAAAGAATGAAAGAATATTTACTCGAAATAATTGCAAAGATGAATATTTACTCGAAATAATTGCAAAGATGTATTTTATTAAAATAATGATTTCTAAACATAAGCCTATTTCACAAAAGAATTCTTGTTATTTCTAGGCTAAAACAACAAGTTTGTTCTGAATATTACTCTGAGACAATTCTAAAGACTTTAGGTATTTCTTCCGCAGTCCAATTGTCTACAACACTCCCAGGCTCATAAGGACGAATGTCTAGCCAACTTCTCTCTTCATTCCCAAGCTCATGAATGGCGTTAATGTACATATTTCCCAATGTCTCCTCGATGCTTTCCTCAACCGATTTCTTTCTCTCCTGATGAATGATCCCTCCAGATACGAAGGTTTTGGATATGTGGGGATTTATCATTGGCTCCCACTTAACTTCCTCCCCCTTCAAACGCGTCATTCTTCTTTCCTGCCTTTTTTCTATCTCTTTCCTTATTTGTCTTCTATCTGGCTTGTATCCTAAGCCAAAATGATCTTGCTTTTCTTTTAGCATTGGAGCCTCAGTCTTCCCTTGCAGATATCTCCCCAGCCCTCTTCCGGGTAAAGCTATTTTTCCTACCAACAATTGTAAACCCATCTCTGTAGTTTTGGATAATTTTGGAGCCATAATTTTGCTCCCTTCAGGAACAAATGCCGCATTTACAAACTCCAATGATCGAAATGAGCATTCAACTGACTCGTCATTGGTCTCCACGCATCGACATCTCATTGGATACTGATTGCTATTATATCCTCTTGGCTTTTATTGTCACTAGCGACCATCGACACTAACTTCAACATCGATGTAATGATGACGGAACTACCCGCCGAATGTATCCATGGTCTTCCTAATAGCGGTTATAGGAAGGTTTGATGTCCATCACAATAAAATCTACCTCATAAACTGTTGGACCAATCAGTAAGGGTACCTCAATTCTTCCCATGACCTTCCTTTCTGTACCGTCAAATGCCCTCACTTATTTCATCATCATTGAAAAATATGAAATTATCAGCACTGATATTATTGACCAACCGATCTAGCTTACTGACAGAAATATCCTTGGATACATAGGTCTCATTTAGCATCTTCATCAACGTATTTCGATGCACTTCGGAATTCAAGAGTAAGGACAAGATCTGAGATATGCGAATTGGTTGTTTATGCAAGCGCTCAACGACATTATACTCGCTATGTTTTAAAAATTTGAGGAATTCCACAGCTTCTTCCTCCTTCACTGCCTCAACTACTTTCCCTTTTTGCTCCCCTATTATAGCTTCTTTCATAGACTCTGGATTGGTACTCACACACTGGTTCTTTGCCACCTCACTTCGGGACGATCGATTGCACTCGTAATTCCATGGGACCTTCTTCTTGTCTTGGTAAGGAAAGGCGCAGTTTCTTTATTATTATTTTTGGTATTCTTGGTGCTCTCACCTCATCCTTCTTGGGTCGCGAGATAATGACCATAGGCTGCACTATTCGTGGAACCTTCGAAGCCTCTGATGTGCAAATGCTCCCCTCCTCCTTAACTTCTTCATAAAATTCCATCTCCTTGTTATCCATCAAGTCTTGAACCAAGGCTCTAAATTCTACACATTCCTGGATTTTATGTCCTTCTTCGTGATGGAACTCACAGTAATTTTCCACCCCTTCGACACTTCTCTCTGAACTAGGGGTGATCAATCCCCTTTTCACCATATTTTCCCAGATCCACCTCAAAGGAATTTTCACTTCTGATATGTCTTCCTTTATTTTTCTACCCATGCTCCCACCTATCATGTTCACTCCGTTGTGATCAGGTAATGGATTTTCTGTATTGGGTGAATCATCCAATTTTACCACGCCCATGCTTATAAGCCTTTCTACCAGCTTCTTGAATGCCGTACAATGTTCTATAGAATGCCCCACAATTCCCGCGTGATAATCACACTGTGCGTTTGCATCATACCACATGGGATATGGAGGTCGCAGGGGTTTTAAATGGTGAGGGGCAACCACGTGTGCATTGAATAGATTCTGATATAGTTCCCTATATGACATTGGGATTGGCGTAAATTGAAGCTTCTCTGTATTTTGTCTTGTGTCAGATCTCTGCTTTGATGATCCTGTTTGGTTAATGTACCGTTTTCCCGATTGACTTATCAGAATCGCGTCTTGAATACGAACTTGTGTTGTTGACGTCGTTCTCTTTCCTCTTCAAAACTAGCCTTCTACTACTTTCCCTAGCATCTATTTTCCCACTTCTGATGGCATTTTCTATCATTTCCCCGTTCATAATTATGTCAGAAAAGCTTTTAGAAGCACTCCCTAATAGATGCGTAATAAATGGGGCCTTCAATGTATTAACGAAAAGCATCGTCATTTCTCTTTCTAGAAGAGATGGCTGAACTTGACAGACAACTTCCTTCATCTCGTATGCGTCTTGCTGAAACTTTCACCGGGCTTCTTTTCCATGTTCTGCAGAGTAATTCTATCAGGTACCATGTCAGTCACATGGTTGTACTGTTTTAAGAATGCCTGTGCTAGATCTCTCCATGAATTAATATGAGTACAGCTTAGTTGATTGTACCATTTGGATGCAGCCCCTGCGAGGCTATCCTGGAAGCAATGTATCAGCAACTGGTCATTATTAACATATTCAGTAATCCTTCTGCAGAACATAGTAATATGAGCTTCGGGGCTACTAGTCCCGTTGTATTTCTCGAATTCTGGCATTTTGAACTTGTGAGGAAGTACCAGACCTGGAACCAAGCTCAATTCTCTAGCATCAATTCCATGGTAGCTCTCAGTACCTTCTATCGCTCTAAGTTTTTCTTCTAGCCATTTATACTTTTCCTCAAGCTGTTTCGGCAATTCATCATTCATTTTCTCGATTGTCTCATCGAAGTCTGAGATAACAGGATTAGCAAGATTGTCTCTAGCTTGGAAGTTTATTGGTGTTTCAGTACCGTCCTGAGGTTTGATAGTAACAAAAGATTTGTGCGGATATATCCCCGCTTGTTGAGAAGTAAGTCCTGAGGAATAAACAGGTCCCTCGTTGTCTCCTTCTTCATTGTTGAGCACCAACCCCTTTCCTTTGTCAACTCCTCCAGCCAATAACTGAGTCAACTTAGCCATCATACTCCCTTGAGATTCCATTATTTTCTCCATCATCTTTTGTTGAATCTTCTCTAATTGCTCATTCATTTGCTCTTGCATTTCTTTCTGGAACTGTTCTAGCCTTTGGTCCATGTCTCTAGTTTTGGATCGAGTTCCGTAGCAGTGTTTGATAGCTTGATTGGTTTCCAGATTAACTGATGAGTAATTTAGATTAATTAGAATCCCTTAATGTATTTATTAATGCATATAAAACAATGCAATGCATGAAATGAATGCAGAAAAAAGGCGTCAATTTGAATTCAATTCCATATAAGAAAACTTTACTAGAAATTAAATTCCTTTACATAAAATGAATTATAAATACGACCTTGCCCTAGTACCCAGAACTCTAATCTTTCTAAGTAACAAAGCTAATTCTTGCCCCCTGATCTGACTCTAATTCATACTTCACACTCGGTAGTAAACTTGTATCGCTAACGTCGTATATGGTCAGCTACTTCTCGAATCTGGACTACAGCTTCCTCAATAAGATGATCTCTGCTTCTAACTTGATTCTGAAAATGGTGAAGCTGTTCATTACTATGACTCTCGTTTGCTTGTAAGTGCTTGATCTGGATTTCATAATTTTGCAGCTCCATCTCTAACTCTTCAATTCTTTTCTCCATTTTTTCAATCTTGCTCAAGCTAGCTTTTAACTCTATCGTAGAATTTCAACGATCTTGTGAAGGATCTTTCCAATACAATCACCCTATCCTTTAACTCCCCCTTTTCCTTCTGGCTTTCTGACAAACTCTTCTTTAAGGCCTCATTTCGCCTTTGCATCTCTTGAAATCTCTGTTCCCACTTATCGGCCTTGTCCTTTTCTCCTTGGATTTCTACTCGCCACTGTTCTGATATCTTTCCCAGCCCAGCAGTTCTTATTGACAAGCGCAGCTTTTTATAATCCGTCTTTAGACTGCCCAGTTTCTCATCAGCTTTGTTCTTTTCTTTCTTCAACCTCTCATTCTCAAGCTTTTGAACGTCTATGTCCAATCTCAAGTTCGTCTTTTCCGCTTCCATTTGCTCTATTCTTTTCTCCAAATCCGCATTCTTCCTCTCAAAATCTTGTCTTACCATTTCCAACTCAGAAGGAATGACTCGCAAATGCTCTTCTATTGACTAGCTTTCTTCCTGATTTAACTTAGGTGTATTATCATTTACCCTTCTAGCCCACCATTGATGATACCCAGGAGTTGTCATTGGACCCACAGCTAGCCTCTTCATTCGGCGAGTTTGTTTCCACGCACTAACCATCTCTTGAATCTTCTTTCTGTAACCATCATCCTTGTACGAAAATTCACAATCAGCTAACCCTTGGGTCGCAGGTATAAATTTCCTTGACCTATATTGCCTTAGCACCAATAATGGGACGTATCCAGTAGCTCCCCAAACCCCTAGCAAAGGAGCCCAATCAAAACTACCACACCTATACATGATCTCATCTGGAAGTAACCAAGGAGCTCTCCACTCAATGTCCTCCTCTATCGTAGGCACTAAATCGACCTTCCCGAATGTAAAGCAACTGTAGGCAGGATTCCAGAATTGGGCGAGGGCTTGAAACAAACGCTTGTCTACCTTCACATCAAGCAAATAAGGCAAATCCCCATAATTATCATAAAAGAGCTGTCTAACCTCATCGCTCCACTGACCCCAGATTTCCTTCAATTCTTGTAAATTGTTTGGAGTTGCATTGATATGCGTAAAGTCCCATAACTCCGATACATGCCCCTCAGCCAAACTATCACCCTTTTCTTGCTGCGTTGTTTCAGACCAAGTTCGAACAGCCGCATTGTCCTCCACTTTATCAAGAAACCCGCTTTCCATGATAAGCCTTCTATCTAGCAACTGAATTTGAATTGACGCCTTTTATGATGAAATGAAATGTCATGTCATGCAAATAAAACACCAAAAGTCAGTATCATATAACAACATAAAATATAATCAAGAAATAATAAAACATCTGATCAGATATCTACTAGAGTTCGATATAGTTCTACCTAGGGTGAATTCCTAAGGTTCACTATATGTGGTTTGGCTTCTAGAGTAAAGGTACCCGAACCAGTAGATTCCTCAATCCTCACCCATTATAGCCTCATACGGACCAAGTTTAGTTCAGGGGAATACATTTCCCTATGGCTGCACGGAGATAAAAAATCTCACGAAGACATAGGTACGGATGTATCCGGAAAGCAATCCACTACCCTACACGGAGGTAAAAACCTCACGAACATAGCTTCTCACTCGCACTTAAAAGGGTAAAAATGTTCAACTCATGAAATGTATAATGCAAACAATGTTTAAACAAAAAGATAATGAATGCAAAAGGATGTTATGAGTTTTTTTAATATTTTCTCGACCTTAAGACAAAAGTTAATTAACTTTGTGGCTCGACTCTCTTAAAAAAAAGTCCCCAGCGGAGTCGCCAAGCTGTCGAAACCATTTTTTTGAAAAACAAAAATTTTAGGTTGTCGACTTAAAAAAATGAAAATTGGGAGTCGCCACCAATCTTTTATTAAGGTGTGATTGGGTCACCTAAAACGACTTTGGTCTACGAATTTAAAAAAAAACGGGTTCGGAAGTCAGTTACGTATGAGGAAGGATTAGCACCCCTATTACGCCCAAAAATTGGTACCTAGTTAATTAATTAATGTCTTAAGGTAGAAAATTTTAAAAATTTAATCTTTAAAAACTTAAAACGTTGCATATTAAGACCCTTTTCGATTCAGAGAAGCAAAAATGCCACACCCAATACGTTAGGGCACAACATTCTAATTTCCCCCAAAATGAATTAGGTCAGAATATTTATACAATAAAAATATTAAAAGAACATCCACTCATCCAAAATTTAAGAAACCACACCCAATACGTTAGGGCACGATCCCTTTAGAATCCCGAACTCGAAATATTTCCTTTAATTTAAAAGAACATCCACTTATCCAAGATTTAAGAAATCACACCCAATACGTTAGGGCACAATTCCTTTAGAATCTCAAACTCGGAATATTTCCTTCATGATTTTTAAAAAATCTTCATTTCGAGAAATCAATGCGTCACATCCAATACGTTAGGACACAACGTGTTGAATTCCCAATAATGAGCTTTTATTTTAATTAAAAGAATATCCATTTTGAAAAAGTTTGATTTTAAAAATCAAAAAAATGTAATGATATGCTACTTTAAATATATCATGCAATAATAAATATTACAATAACATAGAAATAATACAAATATATAAACAAATAAATACAATAATGGTATGCAAAATATCAAATAAATGGGCAAGATAATAAAACTTGTAATCCTAAATCAATAGACCAATGATTGAAATAAATAAAAAATACATAAGTTTAAAACAATTAAAATAACGTCAAAATTAAATAAATTAAACATGTGAATATAAAATATGTTTTTAGTAGAAATATATACATAAAACTATATACATAATAATAATTATTTATGGAAGTTGAAAACATTATTAAAATATTGATTTTAAGAGAAATATATAAAAAGGACTAAAACAAATCGCTAGAAAAATAAAGGGGTAAATCCAAATAAATAAAGTCCGGAGGACTTAATTGACGCATACAATTACATAGAGAAATTTGGAAGGAAATTTTCCTTCTCCTCTAAAACACACCGCTCAAACGGATCTAATTGGAATTTAAAATAAATTAAAGGCCAAAATTTAAAAAAAAGTACTTAATTGAAAATATATAAAAAGGCGGAGGGGCTAAAAGTGCAATTTTCCTCCGCCAAAAACACTGTGGATCACGGTCCGGTGGGTCGACTATGATCCTCCCCCTCTAAAACGGCGCCGTTTCGATTGGCCTATTTAAGCTAATTTTCAACCTCAAATTTTATTTTCAAAACCTTCTTTTTAAAAAAACAAATCCTTTTTTCAAAAAAAAACCTCTCAACCCTTTAGTCCTCCGATCATCGGTCGGTTATCGGACCCTCGCCGGCCACCGTACCAGCCGCCTATCTCCGGCGCCGGTACCACCGTCCACGGTGGCCCGAAAAAAAAATTCCCCTTTTAACCTTCTTAACCTCTTGAGCCTAGATCCGGGCTCAAACCTCGCGAAATATTGACGAATGGGCCCCTAGAAGCAAAGAAACCTTTCGGCTTCCGGTCGTCAATCCTCGGTGACGACTTCCTCGGCCATCCACGACGGTTAGGGGCCTAAAACAGGTTTTTTCCTTCCTTTTATATTTATATTATTTATAAAAATAATAAAATAAATAGATATAATCGAAAAAAAGAATAAAAATAAAATAGAAACGCAAATATCAACCTTTATTCTCTTATGCCTCTGTTTGTGATGTAAAAGATAGGGCCCTTTTTTTATTTAAAAAAAATCCCCTCCATTACAATATTACAATGGCTTTATATAGCCGAATGAAAATACAAGAAATGGAAACAAAAAATCTTCTTGATTTGATTTGATTTGGTTTGATTTGATTTTTGTTTCCTTTCTTGTGTTCGCTGTGAAGATTCGGGGGTGAGGCAAGGCTCGACTGCGGTGCTGTTGAAGATTAGAAACCCTAGGGTTTCATCCGTTTTGGGCCATTGTAATTTGGGCCACCACTTTATTTTGGTTTCGGCCTTGTAACCCGTTTTGTATTTGGACACTATGGCTGTTTTTTTATTTACAAAAGGGACGGGTAAAATTTAGGTATTACAAATAGCTTCACGACTATCCATTTGAATTAAAATACATTGGAAACCCCTATCTAGTGCCAGATTCAACCCATCCAAAATGCTCCGTAGTTTAGACTCCAACATACTACAACAACCTAAATATTTGTAAAAGTCAAAAATCCATTTATCATTGCAATCTTGTACCAAGCCCCCAACTACTGCAAAGTCATCCTCAATTTTGACCAACCCATCTATGTTCAAATGCACCCAATTGTGTGCCAACTATGAACTAGTAAATGCACTATGTGTCCTCTGTGAGGGCAACCTCGAAACAGACTTATAATGTCTTACCCAACTATAAGAGACCTTGATGATTTCCTCCGTGCTCCAAGTGGTATCTTGAAAAACAAAATTATTGCGATTCTTCCATAAACGCCAAGCAAGCATCCCAAAATGACGAGGCCAATCAATCTCATTCAAACTAGAAGAAGGCAATGATTGGAGATTTTTTGTCATCCTTTCAGAAAGGGATCCGGAGTAAATATAAACTTGTTTTTCCATAGGCATAAGCTTAGTCCAACATCCCTAGCCACAAGACAATCTCTAAGGACATGTAAAAGCTCTTCTAGGTCACGCCCGCAAAGTCGACACGTGCTGTCACTCCCTATTCCTCACCTTACCTTTTTTGCATTTTTGAGTAATCTATTCTTTAAAGTGAGCCAAATAAAAAATCTAACCCATTGAGGTCCTTGAAACTTCCATGGAAGCTGCCAAACAGACTCTTTCAAGTTCCAATCTTCCCCCCAAAGTTTACCATAAGTGCTTTTCAAAGAGAAAAAACTCGTCGAAGAACTCCCCCATATAATTCTATCTGGTCCTATAGATGGGTAAGGAGGTGGGATACTTACAATCCTAGCAATGATATCCTCGGTACACCAAAGGCAAAAGAAGTCAAGATTCCAAAAACTATCACTTGTAACCATGTCTAAAAGAACAGTCCATGCAAAGGTTTGAAGTATATGGGATCCGCTTTATTAGAGGGCCAACCTTTGGAATCCGATGGTCTTTCTAGCAATTCATATCCTTCCCATTACCAACTGACCAAAGCAAGTTTTCCCAAATAAAAGGCCAAAATTTGGCGAAAGTACGCCATAGAAAGGATCCATGTCCACTTGTTAGAGAATCCGGTAGCCAATTTGTACTTTGTATTTCGACCTGATAATTTGAACCCATAGAGCATTGGAATTTGTTACAATATAAAAACCAATATTCATCATAAAAGAATTATTGTGGCCTCTCAAATGCCTAAGCCCAAGGCCACCATGATCCCTAGGTTGACAGACCGAATCCCAACTTACCAAAGCCATCTTTTTAACCTCAATATAAGATCTCCACATGAGTTGTCTGACTATTTTTTCACTTTCGTCACACAAACCTTTAGGGATCATTATAGTCTATATAAAATAGCTTGGGACTGTAAGTAACACCGATTGGGCCAGAGTAACCTTACCAGCTAAGGATAGTTTCCGAGCATCCCAACTTGAAAGCTTACTACGCACCTTGTCAACCATGAACTGTAAAGTACTATTTGTTGCCTTTTCATGTAAGAGAGACACTCCTAGATAAATTCTCAGGTTCTACACATCCTGATAGCCTAGAATGTTGTTTATGCACCTCCCTTAGGTATTATGTACACCTTTCGAAAAGAAGAGTTGGTCTTTTTCATATTAATCTTGTGCCTCAAAAAATCATAAAAATTATCTAGGACTCCTTTAATAATCTTCAATTAACGCTTATCCGCATGAACAAAGAGGATCAGGTCATCTACAAAGAAAATATGAGATAGTGGTGGACCTGTATGTGACAATCGTATAGGTAACCAATTACGACAATCAATGGTTTAATGGATACTTTAACCCAACCACTCCATGCACAGAATAAACAAATAAGGGGATAACAGGTAGCCCTGTCAAACACCACTTATTGATTTAAATTTTTAAGTTGGAATCCCATTCCACAGAATCTGTATAGAAGAATTAGAAATAGCAATCATAATTACATTGCGGAGGAATTTAGGGATACATGCAGCCTGTAGCGAGGTGTCTATGAATTCCTAGCGCACACGGTCGTACTCTTTCTCTAGATTTATTTTGATAGACATCTAATTTCTATTATTCTGCTTACTTCTCATAGAGTGAACAACCTCTTGAGCGATAATGATATTGTCTGTTATATTTCTACCCGCTACAAAGCCAACCTGCTCATGACCAGTTTGTAAAGGATGGAGCAAAGGTTGATAGGGTATAATTGAGCAAAACTGTATGGGTTCTAGACTTTAGGGATGAGCACAAGGAGGTTATTGTTTAAATCTGGATCAATTTGCTCACCTGAAAATACCTTTTTGACTAGCTCACAAACGGAGGCGCCAACATGATCCCACTAACTCTAGTAAAACAATGAATGATACCCATCACTGTTTGGGGCATTTAATGGTGCCATATCAAAAAGTGTTTCCTTGATTTCCTCATTAGTAATCAGTTTTCTTAAGAGCTGGACATCTGCCTTATGTAGACGCGAGAATACACTCAGAGGTAAGCCTCTCATAGGACCCTGCTGTTTACCATATAGCTTCGTCTAGAATTTAACTACCTCAGATTTCAATTTCTCCTCATCCAAGATCCATTCACCAGAGTCATCCTTTAAATTTCTGACTCAATTCTGTTTCGTCTTCTCAAGGTACACGTATGGAAATGTTTGGTGTTACGGTCTACTAGAGACAACCAGTCTCATTTCACCTTTTGACGCCATAAGAGTTCCTCATGATATAAAACATTCTCCGGCTCTTCTTTGATCTCTATTTCAACCTGGCTAAGATTGGCAGAGTTAACCCCATCCAACACTTTTTGTACATAGTTGAGCTTTCTGATCAATTGCCTTTTACGGAGAGAAATGTGCTCGTACACTTCCTTATTTCAAAGTTTGACATGAGTCGTAAAATGAAAAGCCCCCAAGAAAAGAGACTTTCAGGCTTGAGAGATAAGCACAAAGGTCTGTGGTCTGATTTGAGTCTTGATAAATGAGTCACCATGCTGTATGAGAAGGCCAAACTTCAAGCATCATTACATATGGCCCTATCCAACCTCTCAAACACCTCACCTCTATGCCAAGTAAAATGTGGTCCTTGAAAACCCGAGTCATGTAACTAATTAAAATCCATTAAGTCACAAAAAAGAGCACACCTTTTCCCCAATGCCCACCCCCTTTCTTTTCGTTAGAAGCAAGAATGGCGTTAAAATTTCCAATCGCCAATCATGGAGTACCATCCACCGAAATGATGCTTTCTAAAGCTCCCCAGAGAAGTCTTCGTTTACGACTATCGAGACTGGCATAGACCATGGTGATCAGAAAAGGTTGTCCACAAACATTATCTGAAACTCTAATTAAAATAAACTGAGGATGGTTTTTGAGGACCTCAACATAAACAATATCCCTTTAGTCAATCCAAATCCACCAGAAAAACTCATTGCTTCTACACAATGAGAATATTGAAAACTAAGTTTAACTATAATCGAATCCGCTTTGTCACCACTGACCCTTGTTTCTAACAACCCAACCAAATCCTATCTAAAATCCATGTTATACTCCCGAAACAAACATGTGAATTTGGAGTTGGCGCACCCCTAACAGTTCAAAAAAAATATTAAAATTCATAAAAATAAATAAAAGAGGAGAACCGACCCCTAAAAAGCCACAGGAGACCCCACACCATCATCTTGGCTTCTCATTTTACGTGAAGTCGTATCAGCCTCAAGCACAGCTTGGAATCTAATAAGCCTTCCCATGGAAGACATGGCGTTTGGTAGAGAAACACGAGCAATGGTAGCTGATTTAAAACAGTCTTCACAACTACGAATGGTTTTATTGAGAGCCTTCTCAACACGTCCACTGCTACTTTTTCCCCCTACAATTTGCCCTTTCTAACCCAGAGCTCTTGAATGAATTAGGCTCCATATTTTCTTTAAATTTCACTGTTGTCAGTCTATTAGTATCAAGGAATTTAGAATTTAAATCCACAAAAGATTCAACAGGGCCCTCGAAGGTGGGGTTAAAATGAATAAAGTTACCCGCATTTTCAATTGATTTAACGCTGGAAGCCGTGACGTTTATGGGCTGCTCCACAGGTCCCAAAATAACACTCTTAATATTGGTAGCTTACATCAATGCTGCAGTAGCAAGCTTTCTTTCGCCAGACCCTTTGCCCAATATTACGTCGTTCCCTTTTAGAAGTCCCCATGCCGGACTTTTTTGTCTCTTTCTCCAAACCAGCTTTTGTGTTCCCAAGGCCCTTGTTTGACACGTGGCCTGCACAATAGGTGGTCTCCTTAATACCCTCTATTAGCCCAACAATCTGCCCAGCTTTTTTACCTGTTAAATTCCTTAGAAACTCAACCTTTTTAAACCTAACTCCTGGGATATTAGCGGCCGCTCCTTCCCGGCAATTTCATTATTTTCCATTAATTATAGGATACCAAATTTCGAACACCCCATTCCTTCTGCCGTAGATCCCGTTTTTTTTTATTCTAATTAGAATTTTTATTTTGCCTTAATTTTCGCCTAACTACCATCCATTGACCAAAAGGTTCATCTGCAACCATCGAAACTGAGTTCTCAAGTCCATGTCCAGTGCTGTTTACCCCCCTTCAAGAGATGATCATTCAGAGGCAATACAAGGGCAAACATCCTTCAGGTGTCCATAGCGATCGTAGGAGAAACATACTATCAGTAAGGATTCAAATTCTACCCTCTTGACTCTATCATTAACCATGATCTGCGATGTAAGTGGTTTTTCCAAATCCACGTGAACCGCTATTCTTGAAAATTTACCCCTTGAATGACTGTCAATGTTGACATCCAGTCGAGCCACCTTACCCACGAGACAACCAATCTTATTCAAAACCTTTAGTTTGTATAAAAAACCGGGCAGTCTGTCGCATGTGAAATGATATGTGATTTTGTGCAAGTATACATGTTGGTTCAAGTAATAAAGTGATGAGTGAGTATCGTTCCCACGAGGATCGGGTTGAGACACAAAAGTGGTCAAGTTATTTTAATAAAATACGATTAATACTATGACAAAGTCAATGATAAATATGCAATGGAAATTAGTGGAGAAATGATGTAAGCAATACGTAGAATCAATAAGTAACTGGAAATGCTATGGCAAAAGTGAAAGCAGAAATTTAATGGCAATAACGAGAGTGATTATCTGAATAGAATGTAAATAAAGAAATACAAAACTAAATATGTCGTGGCAAAAATACTACGACAAAGAATAAAGATAGAGTGATGTTGATTCCGAAGGTCGAAATTACCTAGAATCATTCCTAACTATCAATAATGCCTTGTCAAAATCGTATCTACTTTACTGCACAAAAGAGTTCTAAAATGGTCTGCCTCTCGCAAGGACAAAACCGTAAGTTACCTTACCCGTGTCTAGAGGCTTTTTAGATATCTTGCATGGGTTCTTTCTATATGATTGTGACTTTATGTCTAGAGTCGACTACAAGTGTCTATCGAATACTTGCTCATTTCATTTAATTTTAATCCAACCAATTCAACCCTTTCGAAATTAAAAGCAGTTTATAGCATACGAACAGCCTTCTATGTCTAGAGATGGTTGCATTTTAATTAAGAAATAAGAACAATCAAATGAAACAGTAAAGTAAATTAGATATATAATGCATCCATAAAAATAGTTAAAATTTCATCAAAACTAATCACAACCTTATGAGATTTAGCTCAAGGGCTGGGAAATAAAATTCCAAACCAAAGTATTATCCGAATTACGTTCGACTAATACAATTCAATCTTTTGAAGGAAATAACAAAAGAACTTCGGGAAGCAGCTTTCGCTTGCCTAGTCCTCACCTCGGTAGCACAGCATCCTATGATGGCTAAGAAGGACTGCCTTCGACTTTTTGTCCTTTGCGCCGCTGAACCCTTATTCACACCTAAGAATCTCTCTCACTTTTTCTCTCTCTCACTTTTTCTTCGTCATTTGTGAGGTCCCCTTCACCGATTTTTATAGATAAATTAGCCTAGGGTCGGCTAACAGCTCATGATTATCTTCTCCTCTTTTAGGAAGGTTTATATGGTACAAGTTTGAATTTGAATTTGAACTACTAAGCCAAAAATGCTGACTTAGTCTTCCCGGCATTGCCACGGCATCCATGCTGGTAAAATGTTTGCACTTTGCCCTGACAAAACTTCACTCATTTATTTTCTAGTTCCAAACCCTATTCCTGCCACATCAACTCAAAGAACTCCACCAGAAGCGATTAAAAGCACCTAATTCCACCACAGTCCAAGTCCTAATGTCATATTAAAAATGCTAACTAAAATGTCCTAAAAATGCAACAATATATACTTAAGTGCAAACAATTAGTTAGGTCTAAAAGAATGAAATATAACTTTTTTCAAGAGTTATCACACCTCCAAACCTGAGTTATTGTTTGTCCTCAAGCAAAATACATCTAAATGCATAAATGCACCCATCTTGCCTTGGCAAAATATATTTCCTTGTATTGCCTAGCTATTCAAAAAACAATTTATACCTCCGTCCTCAGTAATTTTCTCTTTTCCTAAGACTGATTCAATTGTCAAAGGTTTGTTCAGCAAAGCAGTGCAAAAATTTCTCCTTAAAAATAAAATTTCCTAAGTACTCATGCATTCTCTCTTTCATCCTATAGCAAATATCTCTTTTATTTACTTAGTTCATTTGTTACCTAAACAGAAGTCACTTGCTTTAAGTCCATATCAAAATATGTTATTTTTCATATATTTATTCTTCTCTCATCTCTTTTTTTTTTTGAAACAGTAAAGTAAATTATTATTAGGGTATTTAGCATATCACAAAATTCTTGGACTTGACAATCATGATAGAGCATACAACGGATTTCCGAGTACTCAATCATGTCACAATTTAAACAAAAGTCATTCATGAAGCTAAGGCTTTTAACTAAAAAGATGGATGGAGCATATAACTACCTCCTTAGCTACTCAGTCATTTGCTACAACGGAATGGCCCTTAAAGTTATATCACACATTCTTACTTAGGTCTTCCTTTTTAATATACAGCACGACGGAGCAAACAAAGTGTTGTTGACCTACTTAGCAACTCTAAGCTTTAGAGTGCATATTTTTTAAAACAAAATGTCGTGGCAATTTACTAATGTTTGGTTTCAAAAATCCCTAAGGGCATTAAAAATATAATTACTATATTTCGAAAAACCAAAAAAATGGAGTATAAGAGATTCCATTTTTAGAAATCAAATTCCAAGCAACTTAGCCTAAGCTAACTTCACGCAATCCTTTGTTACATGTTCTAGGTATATTAAAAAAAGTTAAGCTCATCATCGAACATCATAAAGAAAAACAGTACTTCTTATAGATAAGGCAGTATTTCAATATTTATTATGCCATGGAAAAATATCCTATAAACCAAAATGAACATACAAAATGCAACCTAGATTCACAATACACCCCCAAACCTAAGGGATGAATTGTCCTCAATGTATATAAAATCATGAACAATATTTAACAAGTATGAATATGCACACAAACAAGAAAAATAAAATTATGGAATGCATGAAAGAAAAATAAAACTTAACCTCCTTGGACTAGAACGTTGGCACTTTATTCAATTCTTTCTTGTGGACTTGCGAGCACTGAATTTGTATCGCATCTTTCTTTTCCTTAGGTCTACTTCCTCACCTTCTTTGTCAGTCTTCATTAATTCATCGATCAGTTGATCGATTGCTTGATTCTATGTAGTCATGGAGATGGGTGAAGAAGTCGGTTCAGGAGGTTTATCTTTTTCAGTGACAATATCTAGTGTAGTGGTAGGGACACTTGTTTCTTCCTTTCCTTTTTCTACTTCCTTCTCTTGGTCAGTAGAGGATGACTTTTCTAATTCCTTCTCAACAACTTTTCCTTTATCTTCAGTGACTCTTTCAGTCACGGGCTCAATTCTAGCAGCAGCTAGAACTGGCTCTTTTCCGCACTCTATAGATGAGAGTAAACTAGCTAGGAAAGTAGGAAATTCTGGCATAGGTCTCGAAAATATTTTTTGAAGTGATCTTAATGTCAAATCACTATCTTTCACATACAACCAATACCTAGCCTGACATTCATTACTTCGTTCCAACTCTTCCATCATCTGGTATTGCTGCACCTCAAACAGAGACAACCTCTATTCTAATTGTTTTTGGGAAGTCAATATTTTTTGGTCATGAGAGGAGGAAGATGTTGCTGTGGGAATACATGTGGTAGGGGAAGCTTGACTGTGTTGGGATGCTGCGGCAAACTCAGTTTCTCATAGCTTGGGAAAAATTGTTCACGTTATCTCACCCTTATTGAGGGTAATGTCCTTAGCATCATCTAAAGGCACATTTGTCATCTTGCATAGGGCAAAAATAAGAGAAGGAAAATTCAGACTCCCGGCATTCTTATCACCACACCTATGGACCTCTTGGAAGATAATATTCTCTACATTTATCTTTCTCCCTTGTAAAATAGAATGCAACAATAACATTCTTTCTTTCGAAACAGTCGTGTTATGCGTAGACAACATAAGAAAACTTCTTAAAAAGTGGTACTACACCTTCCCAATTGGTTTTAATGTAGCTCTTTCAACAATGTAACACTCTTAGCTTGAAATAAGTCACTGCATTCTTTCAACGCATAAATCCTCCAATATTCTTGCCAACCCCTTCGGTGTAATATTCTCGGCAAATTCAGAATGTTCATCTCTAACCTCCTCGATGCCAAACTAGGCATTAATATGGTTTTCATCGAATGGCACAAATTTACCCCGCACATAAATGAAGGGAGAGTTTGGGGAATTTACATGAGTGTAAAACTCTCTTACCACTTTACCCAAAACATCCTCTTTGTGTAGACCAAATCAGTTCCAATTGTGCTTTTCCACAATCGATGATACCGATTCATCATACCCCATGTTGGGTTCATCCTTTAGCAAAAATCTCTTTTTAAAACAAAATGGCCACTTTAGAATATTATGGAATACCTTGTGCTTGTGGCAACATTGAAGAATATCTTTGGTTGCGGGGCGCTTGCGCGCGAAGATTTTGCTGCTTTAGAAGTACTCCTTACACTAGCCATGAAGAAAAGGTTAGGGAAACAAGAAAGGAAAATTAATAGAGTAAAAATAATAATAGAAGAAAGGTTGAAGATGAAAGATCTGTAAAAATGTAAACTTTGTGAGAAGTGGAAAACGTGAACCAGTTGAACAAAATAAAAAGGAATAATAATAACAATTTTTAGGTAATGGGAAACTTGAGGAAGAAGGGTTATGGTGTGGGGAAAAGTTAAAAACTGACATGACTTTTAAGGGAAAAAATAAAATAACAGAGCCCTACATTGTGGGCATCATACTTTGGTTTTCCTAATACTCACTAAATGCACTGCCTAAAAATATTTCCTTTGAAATTGTCTAATCGATCAACTCTTTTATTAACACCTCATCATTCAATTTGCCATGACATAACACTTCTTTGTAATGTTGCGGCAATTGCTACTCTATGTGCACTGACAAATCCCGTTTTATTATTTTGCTCTTATTTATAATAAAAAATAGAAATGAAATTGTATTAAAATAAAAAGAATAATAATAATGGGAAATAAAATGGAAAAACTACTTATTAATGAAAAAAAATTCAAACATCACAAAGGCTAACACTTTGCTTGTCACGCTCTATAGGAGCACCCGAGTGATGCTTCAAGCGTTGTCTATTAACCTTGAATGTAGTCTCTATTCTTAAGTCTTTAACAATAACAGCACCATGCAGATACACTTGAATTACTTCCTGACCATCGAGATTTTAACTTACCAAGAAATAGTTTAAGCCTTGAATTAAACAATAAAACCTACTGTCCAGGTTCAAATTGGCTTGGTAAAATTCTAACATCATGCCATCGCTTGGTCTTTTCCTTATACAAATGAGCATTCTTATTTACTTGTGTTCAAAACTCCTCCATCTAATTCAATTCTAGTAATCTCTTGCCGCCAGCAGCAACTTAATCTATGTGTAGCTTCTTAATTGCCCAAAACACTTTTTGCTCAAGTTTAACAAGTAAATGACATGGCTTACCATAGACAAGTTTAAAAGGTGACATCCCTATTGGTGTTTTAAATATAGTTCGGTATGCCCATAGAGCTTCATCCAATCTAATAGACAAGTTCTTTCGAGAAGGATTCACCACTTTTTCCAAAATTTCTTTAATTTCTCTATTAGAGATTTCAGCTTGGTAATTAGTTTGAGGGTGATATGCTGTGGCAATTTTATGTTTCACCCCATACCTGCGGAAGGCATTGGTCATCATTTTGCAATCAAAATGGGATCCCTTGTCACTGATAATGGCTCTCGATGCAGCAAATCGTATGAAAATGTTCTTATGTAAAAATTTTAATATCGACTTAACTTCATTAGAGGATAGAGCTACTGCTTCTAACCACTTAGAAACATAGTTTAGTACCAAAAGTATGTATAGCTTGCCCACGGATGGTGGAAACGGACCCATAAAGTCTATTCCCCATACATCAAACAATTCAATCTCCAATATACTTTGCAACGACATTTCCTGTCTCCTAGACACATTTCCTGTTCTCTGAAAACGGTCACATGACTTATAAAATTCATGAGCATCTTTAAATAAACTTGGCCAATAGAATCCTGACTGAATTACCTTGGTAGCTCTTTTCATCCCTCCAAAATGTCCTCCATATGGGGCTGGGTGACATTGTTGTAAGACACTATACATCTCATCACTAGGGACACACCTCCGAATCATTTGATCTACACAATGCTTGAATAAGAATGGTATGTCCCTATAATACTGTTTGGCATCATGAAGAAAATTTTTTTTTCTTTGAGCATCAAAGCCAGGTGGCATTACACCACTTACTCAAAAGTTCATTATGTCGGCGTACCAAGGTAATGCATTGGCATTGAGCAACTACTCATCTAGGAATTCTTCCTTAATATATTTCTTACTTTCATTTCCATTCCACGATTCTATTTTTGACAAATGGTCGGCCACTTGATTCTTGGTTCCCTTCCAATCTCTAATTTCCAAAACAAAATCTTGTAACAAAAGTATCCACTAAATCAATCTCAGCTTGGCATCTTTTTTCTGTACCAAGTACTTGATAACCGAGTGATCTGTGTAGACTATGACCTTGTTCCAACTAAATAATAATGGAATTTTTTTAATGCAAAGACCACTGCCAGTAATTCCTTCTCCGTATAATTAAGTTGAGTCTTTGTCAATGTCTTACTAGCATAATATATTACATGTAGTACCTTGTTTCTCATTTAACCCAAAACTTCTCCCACAGCATAATCACTAGCATTGCGCATGAGTTCAAAGGGCAATATTCATTTTGAAGCAACCACAATCGGTGTTGCTACAAGGCATTTCTTAAGTTCCTCGAAAGCCTGTAAACATTTATCATCAAAATTAAAAGGTTTATTTTATTCAAGTAAAGTACACAAGGGTTTAGAGATTTTCAAAAAATCCTTGATAAATCTTCTATAATATCACGCGTGTCCTAAAAAACTTCTAATACCCTTAACACTAATGGGCAGTGGCAATTTTTTGATCACTTTTATTTTTGCCCTATCCACTTCAATTCCTCACTGTAACACCCTATGTCTTAGGACAATGCATTCACGGACCATGAAATGACATTTTTCCCCATTTAATACTAGATTCGTTTCTTCACAACGACATGAAACCATCTCCAAATTTCTTAAAAAATCTTCAAATCATTTCTGAACACAAAGAATTCATCCATAAAGACTTCAAGGAAATTTTCCACAATGTCCAAGAATATGGCCATCATGTAGCGTTGGAAAGTTGTCGGGGCATTGCATAACCCAAACGACATCCGCCTGAATGCGAAAGTGTCATATGGACATGTGAAAGTTGTCTTCTCTTAATCTTCAGTTGCTATGGAAATGTAATTATATCCTTATGAAGCAATAAAAAGCCTTACCAACTAATATGTCCAACATTTGATCGATAAATGGCAAAGGGAAATGATCCTTCCTAGTTGCCTTGTTAAGCCTGTGGTAGTCCATACGCACTCTCCATCTCGTAACAGTATGATTCAGTATGAGCAACCATGACACCCTGTAACAGCCTGTTTTTAGTGTAATCGAAATAGTGGTTTCAGAACCACAAATCTTAAGTCAAAAAATTTATTTTATTATTATTTATTTCCTACAACATGATAGTAATACCGTATAAAAATTTTGTTAAGAAATTTTATTGTTTTCATGCTCAATTTGATAAAAATGACTAAATTGCGTCAAGTGCAAAAGTTGAGTTCTAATAGCTAAAGGTATTAAATAGCTATAGAACCTTAAAATAAGAGTTCTTATATGGTAATTAGACCATTTATATGTTAGTGGATGAGCATGGTTTGGCATAAGTGTAATTATTAATGCTTTAAAAGGTTATATATGTAATTTAGTAGTTAAATGATAAATTAAATAAAGTAAAATAAGCTTTCATCTTTTATTTCTTCTTCAACTGATTTTTCACAAGAGAAAGTAGTCATTTTTGAAGCTAGGTTTCAGCCATGCTTGTTTGGCTTGATTAGGTATGTATTTTGTCCCATTTTTAATGATTTCTACGTTTTCAGGATCGCTGTAACTTAATCTAGCTAATCCGGGGACTAATTTGTAAAATTTTTAAACTATTAGGGTTTTCCCATTAATGAATATACATGATTTTTGATGTTTGATGATTGAAAATGGATAGTTTTTTTTATAGATACACAACTTTTGTTAAGTGATTTTTAATGAATTATCAATTAGGGACTAAATTGAAAACTAGTAAATTATACATGGTGAAAATTATGAAATAAATGAAATATAGGGCTTTCTAGGGACCTAATTGATATTCAGCCATAGTGGGCTGTGGTGGAATTTCATGAATTTCAATTTTTATGAGTTAGGGACTAAATTGTAAAGAAATTAAAAGTATAGGGGCAAATGATAATTTGTTAAAATATGACTTTGGCCTAAATTGAGTGAAATATATTTTTAATTGAGTTGAATTTATCCGTATAGATCAAGATAGAACTCATACGGCTTTAGATCAGGGCAAAGAGAAAGTCTCAAATTAATCGCCTCCGTATCTACATATACTCGTTGGGGTAAGTTCGTGTGATTATATTGTGTTTATGTGTTTTATATTGAATTATATATGAATTGTGAGTTGTTATAAATATACATGGTTGCATATCCAACGAAGCTCGAAAACTACTGAGCCCCGTTTGAACCTTAGAAATTCATAGGATACAAATGACATGTCATTAGGGTTTACATGATTCGGGTGCTGGTCCTGAACGTCCTACCGATGGCTGAGGTCTGACATATGTTGCAGATACTCCATAGCTCATGTGAGCAGCATCGTGTAGCTACGTTCTGACCCACAACTCGTGTGAGCATACCGATTTACAGCTGGTGTGAGCATGTCGATTCACAACTCGTGTGAGCATACATGTATAGGATTTGACATATTACAACTATATGATTTAACACACTATGTGTGAGCTTTCTAGGGTATCCAACGGTATTCTAAATGGTTCAACAGGTAATGTTCTAATACGAAATGGTAAGAGTTCGATACGAACTATTACAGTGATACATATGAATTACATGGAAATGTTGTTACATGGTATATGGAAAATATAATTGGATGATACATGTATATGAAACTTAATCAATTGTTGTGTTTATCCATGATTATTGGTTTATATATGTATTTACATGGCTAACATGGTTGATGTATATGTGCTTAGGCATTTGGCCAAATTATGTTGGGATATGCTATGTTTACTTACCTATTATGTGACTAAATGGTAAGTTTTATTCTTTGTTATACGAACTTACTAAGCTTAAATGCTTACTCTGTGTTATTTTTCGTGTTTTATAGTGAATCAGAAGCTCGTTCGGGTTGGAAGCTTGTCAGAGCTATATCACACTATCAATCGGCTCTTTTGGTACATTTAGCTGTTTAATTTTGGTTATAATGGCATGTATAGGTATTTTGGCTAATGTTGGCCATGTGTTTTGGTTGTTGGAATGTCCATTTGGTTTGGCTTGTGATTTGGCACTTTGATGATGTTATGAGCTAAATATTAGCCTTATAATGGTTGATGTTTGGCTTAATATACTTGAATTATGGAATATGAAATTATGGTTGATTATGCATATTGTATAAGTCTTGTGATTTGTTGTGAATTGGTGCTTTGTTATGAAAGGAATATATGTTAGTTTTGGTATGTTTTGGTAAGTAAACTAAATGGCATGTACTGATCCAAATGTGCCTATAATTTAGTTGCTCATTTTAACCAAATAGGGTACATGTTTATATATGTTTTAATGTTGTTATTTGAGGTGCCTATGGGTATATTGGTTGTATGATGTTATACCATATGTATATGACTTGTTTATGCTTGATTTGGATGCCTTATTATGGCTTGTTTATATGTACAATGTTGGTTGTAGGTGCATTCTAAGTTGGGTGAGAAAAATGGCTTGTAAAATGGCTTATTTTCGTCCACACAGGCAGAGACATGGGCGTGTGTCTCAGTCGTGTGTGACACACACCCAAGTGACATGGCCATGTGTCTCGTGTAGCTTTCAAAGGGTTGCAAGTCAGGCTGATACACGGCCTAGCACACGGCCTAGCACACAGGCTTGTGGGGTTATTTCGAAAGGTACACAGGCATGTCTCTTGGCCGTGTGACCCCTATAGTGTTGAAATTTTCCTTGTTTCCTAAAACATTCTCTGAGTTTTTGATTTAGTCTCGACTTGTTTTTAACGCGTATTTAAGGCCTCGAGAGCTCGTATAAGGGACATTATGTATGTTTTGAATTGGTTTTAATATTCTTATTGATATAATTTGAAAAGTTTGAAACTTATGTTCGTTTGATTTGAAAAATCTGATAATGCTTCGTAACCCTGTTCTGGCGACGCATATGGGTTAGGGGTGTTACATACCCCCTTTCTTGGGTACACATTGCATAAGGCTTACCTTTAAATTGTGGCAGAGGCTTTAACTCTAGAATAGGAGATTCCTTTACAGATGGTTTAGGAGGCTAAAAGGATTGTTCTGCCAAATCTAGGGATTCAAATTTCTTCCTTAACCTATCCATTATCTGTTGGGCTTCTATAAATTCACCAAGCTCTTCAAAACTTGTTGTGTCATCTTGCTCTATCAAATTATTTTCACTGTCAGAATTGCCGTAACAAAATTTTACAAATTCGTCCACTGCTTTTATCAAGCCAATGGTTTGACATTCCTTATTCTCATCCACATATTTTAATGCATTAAACACATTAAAAGTAACATGTTGATCATTCACTCTCATAGTTAGCTCACCTTTATGTACATCAATTAGGGTTCTGCCTATAGAAAGAAACGGTTTTCTAAGAATAATTGGTACACCATGATCAGTTTTACATTCTAAGATAAGAAAATCTACAGGAAAGATAAATTTATCCACCCTTACTAATACATCTTCAATTTTACCTTTCGAATGGGCTTAAGATCGATCAGCCAGTTGCAACGTAACTGTAATAGGTCTTCCTTTCTCAATTCCTAGTTTCCTGAAAATAGACATAGGCATTAGATTTATACTTGCGCTTAGATCACATAATGATTTTCCTACATAATGATTTCTAATTGAACATGGGATTGTAAAACTCCCTCGGTCCTTTAACTTTGAAGGTAGCTTATTCATCAACATTGCTGTGCACCCTTCAGTAAGAGCAACAGTCTCAAACTTTCCCAATTGGCACTTCTTCGATAGTATATCTTTCATGAATTTCACATAATTGGGCATTTGATCCAAAGCTTTGACTAGCAATATATTAATATGGAGTTGCTTCGAAACCTCCAAAAATATTTTAAACTGGGCATCTTGTTTAGATTTATGGAACCGCTATGGAAAAGGTAGAGATGGTCATCCTTCAGGTTGCTGATATTATTTTGCTCTGGCATTTTTATTGGCAACATGATCTACTTCTACCACTGCATTCTTCTTCTTATCATTTTCAGATGTTGTATGCTTTTCAGATGGTTCTGGGATCCTTACCTGATTGTTACTTGCATTATCCTCTTCTGCCACGACATCGTGAACAACATCGCTCAACTGAGTCTCGCTTTTAAGGGAGATTACTTTGCAATGCTCATTTCCTTATGTTATTGAATTTTTTGGTATCACTCGACAATGCTCCTTGTGGCCTTAAATTTAGAGCATTCTCTATTTTCCCTACTTGATTTTCAAGCGCTCGAAGAGATGTTGCCTGACTTTGAATTACAGAATCATTCTTGGCCATATATTCCTTTAACAAGTCTTCAATAGAATTAGAAAATGATACCTGACCTTGTTGAGCATTTTGCCTCGGCATAGGATGATTATAACCAGGCGTTGCATTGTTGACATTCTGTCTTGCGGCACTGTTGAAATTTCCTGTACCTTGATTACCCCAACTGAAATTCAAATGATGCTTCCACCCTAAGTTGTAGGTGTTGGAATATGGATTGCTATTTCGATTGGAATTATCGATATAGTATACTGACGTTGGGTTTGATGAGCATTCGTCAAACACATTATTTTCACCACAATAAATGCATGAAAACTCTGTTGATTTTACCTCATGGACTACAGTTGGATTTTTCATGGTTTTAATCATATTAGCTAGAGAAGATACATCGATTGTTAATAAAGTGATTGCATCAAGCTTGATGGTACTGACAACTCTCTTACCCGTCCCAACTCTATTGGTCGGATACAGATAATTGTTGTTGGCAATCTTTTTCCAAGATCTCCTATGCTTCATTATAAGTTTGTGAGGTCCCAACTCACTTTTTTTCGTCGTTTGTGAGGTCCTCTTCACCGGTTTTTATAGATAGGTTAGGTTAAGGTCGGCTAACAGCTTATGATTATCTTCTCCTCTTTTAGGGGGTTTATTTGGTACAAGTTTGAATTTGAATTTTAATTGTTACGCGAAAAATATTAACTTGGTCTTCCCGACATTGCCACGGCATCCATGCTGGCAAACTGTTTGCACTTTTCCCTAACAAAACTTCACTCATTTTTTTCCTCGTTCCAAAACCTGTTCCTGCCACTTCAACACAAAGAACTCTACCACAAGCGATTAAAAGAATCTAATTCCACCATAGTCCAAGTCCTAATGCCATATTAAAAATGCTAACTAAAATGTCCTAAAATGCAACAAAATGTACTTAAGTACAAAAAATTAGCTAGGTTTAAAGGCATGAAATATAACTCTTTTCAAGAGTTATCAGTCCTGGAAAGTGAATCTAGGCCAAGACCACACTAAGGAAGGGCTTTAACGGGTTAAAATCTACTGTCCACGATTGCACCGTGAGGTAGTGTCCTAATACTACCCATTGGCCTTGAGTTAGAACCAATTCATAATCCTCCTTATTCTGGAACTTGATCAAGAAGTAACAATTCTCAATATCCATGAGATGAAATGGTTGGGACGGTTTCCAAAAGGCACTTATCCGATTATGCTACATTGCGTATCCAATGTTGCGTCCCAATAATTTGATAATAATCGTGATCTCCATGTCTTTAACCAAAATCTTTTGAATTCGTCCTGAGAAAACTATAGCCGGAATACTATTGAAGGTGGATTTCTATATATCTCCCTTAGAGAAAGTGAAATCCTCACATTCCATAGTGTCAAAATCCACAAATCTAGAAGACCTGCCACTAAACAGTTTATCCTTCCAAGAGATCTCACTTGCCGGATTCACATCAGACGCCATATTCACATCAGGGTCGCTGCCTCCTCTTCCATTATCCGTTGATAATAAATTTTCCTCCATGACCGGAATCGCGCTATTGTAAGAGAAACTTTTAAATATATTAGCATTTGTGGAACTAAAGTTCATCAATTCAACTATTTATCCTCAGGTAATTCGAAATTGTTAAAATTTTATATTTTTAAGTTGAGATTTGGACGGATTTAAGTTAGAATGGAAAGTGTTTGTCTTATATTAATCGAGTTTGAATTTAAAATTCTACTTGTATTTTTAGTTAGCTTGGACTTCAAAAGCAAAAAGAAACAAATTTAAAACATTTTATATAATTTTTGGAAAATTTTAAAAGAATTAAAATTCTTTTAAATTTCTATATTTTAAAATTTTAGAATTTTGAGTGAAAATTTGAAAAAAATTATAATTTCTTTTTTATTTTTACATTTTATAATTTTAGAACTATAATTTCTTAAATTATATATTTTATATTTTAAAATTTTAAGTTATTTGTTATTGTGGCATATTAGATAAAATAGTACTACATTAGCAATGATTGAGAGAGTCTATTTGCTTCAAATAAAATAAATTAAATAAAGGTGTAAAAGTTGAGGGTTTAATTTGTTATTATGCCACATATATAATGCACAAAAATAAGCATCTAACAACATAATTTGAACAGAGGAAAAATTTTGCTTCTTCATCGAGTGTAGAAGGATAAGTCTGCCCATTTTTTTAATAGGAGAACTAAAATGCAATGGGATACATAGTACAAGACTTCCATGATACTTATACTGTTTATAAAGATGTGTGTGTGAGTTGTCTCCAGTTTTATTTTAGCTTGAATATCACCATATATAGGTTGTCTACACAGTTATTTTGGTTTAGCCTCCAACATATTCTAGTTATTAGTCCTATTGTGCTATATAATATTTAGTTTTGATTATATTTGTTTCGGGTATGTATTGCTTGTAAAACTAAATAAAATTGTCACTTTTTAGCGGTTCTTATTGTTTTAACAAAAAAAAACCTTCCATTTATATATATTATATGTAGGGGTGAGCAAAACTCGATTCGACTTGAAAAAATCGAAAAAAAATTCGAATTTCGAGTTAAACGAATCGAGTTATTCGAATTAATCGAGTTATTCGAATCAACTCGAATTTTTTTTTCAAATTTCGAGTTCGAATCGAGTTGTGTTTTCGAATTCGAATAACTCCAATAATTTGAATAATTCGAATATCAAACTATAATATTTTACATTTTTACCCCAAACTCCTTAACCTTTTTACTTTTCCCTCAAAACTTTTACTCCTTCCCACTTTCCCCCTAAAACTTTTACTCCTCTCCCCTCCCCTCCCAACCCCCAATCTACCCAAAATCTATTTCCCACCAAAATTTTACTTTCCCATTTACTTTTTCTCAAAATTTTACTCCCCAAAACCCTCAAAACCTTTTATTTTCCCCAAAAATTTTACTCCCTCCCACTTTTCCCCTAAAACTTTTATTCCCTTCCCATCTCACCTCTCATCTACCCCAAACCCTCCCCCTTCCAATTTTTTTTAATATTTTCCCTCCAAAATTTTACTCCCCCCTATTTACTTTCCCTCAAACTTTTATTCTCCAAAACTTTTTATTTTCCTCCTAAACTTTTACTTCTCACCCTTTACTCTCAAATAAAAAATTAAAATTATCCAAAAAAAATCACTAAACATAAATAGTAATAATTTTATTTATATCTACTATTTATATTATTAAATTAAATTTCATATTTTATATTATTTATATTATTGAATTGTTTATTCATATTGAATATTTATATTAAAATTGAATTATTAATTATGTCATAAAATATTCGTGTTAAAATTTTATATTAGTATCAATTTCACATTTTATTTTTAAAATAACTTTTATTAAAAAATCATATTTTTACATTTAATATGTTTTTTAATTCCAAAATACATAGTGACAAGAATCTGAAGATAATTGAAACAATTAAGCAAGCAAAGAAGCTAACCAGTATATAAAAAATTAATAAATAAATTATGAGGTGGTGAAAGCTAATAAAAAAATTGATTAAGATGGACAAATTTTATTATGATGAGTGACAGTGGTTACAAGGACCCAAAATTATTTTTTAAAACTTAACTCGAACAAATATATTCGATTCGATTCGATTCGAATTCCATCTCACTCGACTCGATTCGAGAAAACTTCAAATAAAGTTAGGATGATAAAATGAGATTCGAAAACTCGATTAACATGAAAATTTTCAATTCGATTCGATTCGATTCGATCGAATGCTCACCCCTAATTATATGGTTCTCGACCCATGTTTTGTATTGGGTTAATATGTTCTAAGCCCCTATACTCTTTGTACATTCAAAATTTAGTCTCATACTTTTATTTTCAGGAATTTCGTCATTTTACTTTTCATATTTAAAATTCAAGTCTAATTGTTAACACCGTTAAAATTTTTATGTTAAATTCATAAGTGTGATATATTGAAATTTAAAAAGTACTCGATTAAATTTATATTTAAAAAGGGCATTGTAATGAACCTAAATTTAATAAAAAATTATGGTGTTAAAAATTCTTAAAATTCACATCAACATTTTAATCGAATAAAGAATTTAGACTAACTAATGATATTATAAAAGTAGAGGTACTAAATTATGTCAAAATTAAAGTATAAAGATTAAATTTCAAATATAGGAGTGAAGAAAACTGAAATTTAGCCATTATTATATAATCTAAAAATTATTAAAAGCTTTACACATGTCTTGAACAGAATGAAGAAGGCATTCCTTTATATAGAGAGTATAAAATTTTAACGGTGCTAACAATTCTTAAAAATTCACATTAATAATTTAATCTGGGTAAAATATCTAGACTAGCTAACGGAATTATAAAAGTTTAGGTACTAAATTATGTCAAAATTTATAGAGATTAAATTTCAAATATGAGCATAGTACAATGACTAAAACTAGAATTTGATTGTTGTTATATAATCTAAAAAGATATTAAAAGCTTTACAAGTGTTTTGTGTTCCTTTTATACATAAAGTATAGAATTTTATTGGTGCTAACAATGCTTTAAAAAATCACATAAACATTTTAATGTCAAAATTAAAGTACAAAGATTAAATTTCAAATGAGTATAATATAGGGACTAAAATTAAAATTTAACCATTTTATATAACCTAAAAATATAAAAAGCTTTACAAGTGTCTATGAGGCATTCATTATCCATGAAGAGTATAGAATTTTAACGGTACTAAAATTCTTAAAAATTCACATCGATATTTTAATCGAATAAAGTATTTAGACTAGCTAACAACATGATAAAAGTTGAGGTATTAAATTATGCCAAAATTAAGGTTTCAAATATGAATATAGTATAAAGACTAAGACTAAAATTTGATCATAGTTATATAATGTAAAGAATATTAAAGGTTTCACACGTGCCACGAAAGGAAGGTCTTTAGCATTCCTTTTATATATACTAGCTTAACTTTCACTACGTTTTGCTTAGGGTTGATTATTTGTTTGTATCAAATTATAAGGTAAAAGGTTGAAGATTAAAATATATTCTATGTCTTTATACAGTTCATACTTTAGGAATTTAGTATATTTTATTTTCAAGAATTTGTTTCCCTAATTTTTTAAATTTAAAAATCCAAGCTAGTTATTACCGCCATTAAAATTATTCTAATAAATTCACTGGTGTGACCTTTGAAAATTAAAAAATAATATCTTCACTTGGTAATCATGTAAAAATAAAAATAATGTTGAAAATATTGATTAAGTTTTTTTCTTAGAAACACTCATTTGAACTTCTCATGATAAATTTTTTGGTTGCATGAGTGACTGATTGAAAATTTGATACCAACATTTTAATTGAAATAGTTAATAATATCAAGACTAATTAATGACATTAGTATAAGGGCCAAAACCGAAATTTGATCGTTATCTTATAATGTCAAAAAAAAAGCAAGACAAACTCAAAAGAAATGTTAATCCATGTGTTAGTCTCTAACAACACTTAGGTCATTTAAATTATATATAATCACGTAATATTTTAACAAAAAAAGTTAATGGTATTAACTATTTAAACTGATTAATAATATTATAAAATATAGATACCAAATTATATTAAAAATTAAAGTAGTTCTCATTAATGAAAAAAAAAACCACTTATAGTTTGGACACCTATGTGTCAAAAGACTTACCTTCTATATGTATATAGATAGTGTGATTTTTATTTTATAACCGTCTTTAGTTACATTAGTTGGACAATTTTGGCCCATGAATTTTAAGATTCCGCTTTGAAGCCCAAAAAAAGGAAAAATGGATTATCTGATTCTGAATTATTATTTTAATTTCAATATTAAATTTGGAGCGTCAAGTAGGGGTGAGTATTCGATTGAGTCGAGTAAAAAACTTTCGAGTTAGTCGAGTTGACGAAGCCAATTTTAATAATCAAACTCAATTTGATTTTTTTTTTTAGAATTAAATCGAATCAAGTCAAAAAATTTCGAGTCGAGTTAATTAATCATATTATTTATACTCAATATTGCGCTTACATGGACCGATTATTTAACTAGTAGACGAAGTACTAGATTATTTAACTACATAAACAATATAATAGTTTTGTCTTTTAACTTAATGGGTAAATATTTATCAAAACGATATAGTTTTACCTTTTAACTTAATGGTTTTGACTTTTAACTTTAGAAAAGGTAAACATTTATCAAAACTACTTAGTTTTACCTTTTCTTATTCGAATTTTCGGATAACTCGAATTGTGTAATTCATATTCGAGTTAAACCGATAAACTTGATTTATTTTTATTCGAGTTGATCCGAATAACTCGATTAACTCAAATAACTCGAACTATTTAATTCAAAATTTAAAATTTTTATTGAGTTTTTGAATCGAATCAAATTTTACTCACCCTAGCATCAACCCCTGGAAAAATTCTAACAATTACATATTTTAATAAATAAAAATAAAGTCAAAGGTTAGGAATAAATTTGTTAATTTGATAAACTAAAAACATATATATAATTCCATATTATTCAACTTTAAAAGTTTGTTGGATTATAACTAAACAGATATTCCTCAAATATTGTCATAGTTTAGATTTTACGTATTGTATTAAAATAGCTCTTAAAAACAATAATATTAGTGTTTTTAATTAAGATTTCAGGTTTAACCATTATATTTGGTATCAACTTTTTTTATAGGCTTGAGCTAATCCGGCTTGCGCCATTTTCTCCACCTACAATTGATTACTAAATTATATGTTTGAAGTCTATCGAATATTTTTAAAATATATATCTAGTATTTGATAAATTTATTTTAAGAATGACATAACATATTGAAGAATATTTATTCAATAGCATTATATATTTTAATGTATTAAATAATACTCCTAAATATATTATATTACAGATTTTGAGTTAAGTCAAGACCAATCACTTGGCCTTTGTTTAATTTCTTGTGGGAGATTAATTAAGGACCATAAAAAGATAAGTTACCAATAAAATAATTCTTACAAGTTAACAAACTAATCTTTTAAAAAGAAAATTGATCTCATTTATAATTTGGACCATTATCTATCCTTTTTAATTTTTATAGTGTGAACACTAAAGAACTTTGGTATAATTAAAGCAAAATAATGTAACTTGTTTTTGTATATATTAATACACGATTAATTAAATCGTACAATGATGACAACATAAAACATGCCTGCATTGGTTATTACAAAACTGATGTTTGATTTTATTTTATTAATGTTGTTAGGTGTGTTGGAGCTTTAGCTTAATAGAACAGCCTACCTTATTTGACTAGAAAACAATAATTGTAAAAAAAAAAAAGGGTTAAAATCATCATTTCAAGTTAAGGGTTGTATCCAAAATTTTACATTTTGTCATATTAAAACCTTATTCGATGATCCAACACTCAGCTTTCAAGTTCCCTTTTTTTTCTTTTCTTTTTTCTTTAGTTTAAGATTATTTGAGGTTATATGAAATTCGCTTAGCTAATTTAGTCAAATATGTCATTGTAATTAGTTTTGATGTCAATTCAGAAATTGTAATCAACAGATAAGCAAGTGATGAAACTATAGCTTCATCAACTTTGTCACTTTTCCCTTTCCCAGTTTTTACCCTGCTGAGGTTGCTTTTCTTAACTGTCAATTATGATCTTCACCTCTCAAGAAATTACTTTCAACTATCCCCCATTTTTATTTTGACACATATATAAATATAAATATATGAAATTTTAAGGATCTGTTTTATGATTTACGTAAATTATTTTTTTTAAGGTTGGTGACGGCACTTTTAATAATATTATTTTCAATGTTTGAACTTTTATTTTCTCTTTAAATTTGTAATATGTTTCCGGTAAAAATGTGACAAGTTGTGACTTTACCTCCCCTAAAAATGATAAATTCTTTCAAAATTTATGAAATCATAAATTCATATAATGATATGTGAGGTATGCCTCGCATTTATCGCACAGTTTGCAGACACTTAACAAAGATAAAGGCAAAATAGGCAAAACATGGAGAACACTGACGTTGGGATGTCATGACGACGCGACAAGTTCTCTAATTGACAGAGAGTGTAACGTTGTGACAAGCATGCATAGGACGTCAAGACGACACGACGTATTCCTCAAGTAATACAGTCAAGTTTTGATAGTTAAGTAGGACTTTTTCTCACAGTCAAACTCTGATTACTTTAGAGATATTTTAATCATTATAACCCTTTATATTCGGGGCTTTGGGTAATACATTTTTAGTACAGTAGGTTTATTTTTTTTATATTGTACTCTCATTTGTTTATTCATTTAGTGAACTTTATCCTCTTCGAAGAAGTTTTCCACATAAAATTTGTGTTTGATCTTTTTATTTCATTGTTTATATGAATAGATCCTAACATGATAAAATTAGAGTTTTTAATTTTTAAGTAAATTTTTATTTGACCCATAAACAATGATTGATTATATTATTTTAAAAAAAATGTAAAACACATGTCGAAAATGGCATAAATGCATATCTTTTACTCAAGGGTTATATTATGGAGTTTCCATACGAAGATTCCTTCCCCTGCAAGAAGTCAGATATGCATGAACAATGTACATAAAATAAACAATTCATATAGGATCCACTTCAGATTAAGTGCTAAGCACGCCCATCTCTAGTTTATCTCTGTCCCCAGCATTTCAAATATAAATTTTAAAAAAGAGCTAAGCAAGTTCCATGAATTGGTTTACAAAAAAACAGCCCTAAAATTATTAACAATAAACAAATAACCATTACCTCGGTTTGAATAATTGCTATAGTTAGACATCATAATTCGAGTGTGTTTAAATTTATAATATTTTGTAATTTCAGAATTTGAGTGAGTAATGAATAGTTTATGAACTGTAGTTAAAAATTTTTAAAAATAGGGTTTGTTAGAATTAAATGACCGAATCCTTATTTAAATAAAATATATGGTAAAATAAAATAAAAGTAAAATTCCTATAGAACTATACTTCTTTTATTTTATTTTAGAATAATATTTTTAAACCTTATTAAACTCCATCTATTTGACATTGATTAGAATAAGGTGTTCCAATCTTACTACACTCCTATTAGAATATGGTTTTACAAGCTTATAAATAGGCATAGTCTACTTCTCTTGTAATTCATTCGAATTCGACATAGTGAATTTTATTCTCCTCTGCCCGTGGTTTTTTTCCAAAAGGGTTTTCACGTAAAAATCTGTGTGTTCTTTATCTTTATTTCTCTTTTCTTTGTGATATATTGTCATTACCAACGTTCTATTTATTTTTGCAAATTGGTATCCGAGCTTTCGGATTGTTTATCTCAATCACGATAATGGCGTCTTTGAAGTATGAAATTCTACTGTTGGATCGTAACACCCGATTCGCGTTGTGGCAGATAAAGATGCAGGCAGTTCTTACACAGATGGACTTAGAGGAAGCCCTACTAGGGGTAGATAAGATGCCTTCAACATTGACGGAGGAAGAGAAGAAGCGCAAGGATCGAAAGGCGTTAACACAGTTACATCTGCATTTGTCTAACGAAATTTTACAGGATGTGATGAAGGAGAATACCACCACTAGATTATGGAAGAGGTTGGAACAAATATGTATGTCGAAAAATCTAACTAGAAAGCTGTATATGAAGCAATGTCTTTATGCTCATCGTTTGGAGGAAGGTGCATTTGTACATGAACACTTAACAGTGTTTAAAGAAATTCTCTCAAGCTTGGAGGCTATGGAGGATTAGTATGATAAGGAAGATCTAGGGTTGATTCTATTTTGTTCGTTGCCCCCCTCTTATTCAACTTTTAGAGATACGATTTTATATAGCCGCAAGTCTCTCATAGTTGATGAGGTTTATGATTCTTTAACCTTGTATGATAAGATGAAGCATCTTGTGGTTAAAATTGACTCTCAGGGAGAGGGTCTCATTGTTCGTGGGAGACAAGATCGGAATGCTAATGATAATCGTGGAAGGACACAGGAACAGAATCCTCGCGGTAAATCTAAGGGTAGATCGAAGTCTTCAAACAGAGGTAAAACTTGTAAATTTTGCAAGAAGAAATGGCACATTAAATCTGAGTGTTATAAGCTACAGAACAGGATCAAAAGGGAGGCTACGAATCAAAATGGAAAACAACCACAAAATTCTGGTAAAGTTGATGTTGTAGAAGACTAATGCTATGGTGAATTTCTAGTCGCTTCTATCAACAATTCTAAAGTGAGCGAGGAGTGGATCCTTGATTCGGCCTGCACCTTCCACATGAGTCCCAATTGGGATTGGTTTACAACTTACGAAACAGTGTCTGAAGGTGTTGTTTTGATGGGAAATAATGATTCATATAGAATTGCAACTGTTGGAACAATTAAAGTTAAAATGTTTGATGGAGTTGTTAGAACACTTAATGACGTACGACATGTTCTAGAATTGAAGAGAAATTTAATTTCGTTGAGTACTCTTGATTCAAAAGGGCATATGAGTGAGAATGGCATGGCAAAATTGAGCAAAAGAGGACTTCTTGATGGGTAAGGAATTTGTAAACTGAAGTTCTGTGAGCACTGCGTTTTTAGGAAGTAAAAGAGAGTTCAATTCACCAAAGGAATCCATAACACGAAGGAAACGTTGGAGTATATTCATTCTGATCTGTGGGGGCCATCTAGAGTGCCTTCGAGAGGTGGAGCTAATTATATGTTAACTTTTATTAATTATTTTTTTCAGAAAAGTGTGGATATTCTTCCTTAAGAAGAAAAGCGATGTGTTTTCTGCATTTAAGTCTTGAAAACTATGATTGAAAAATAGACAGGAAAACAAATAAAATACCTTCGCACAGACAATGGCATAGAGTTCTGTTCTGATAAGTTTAATAAATTGTGCAAGTTAGAAGGGATCGTGAGACACTTGACAGTTCGACATACTCCACAGCAAAACGACATTACAGAACGAATGAATAGGACGATCATGGAGAAGGTTCAGTGTATGTTGTCAAATGCCAACTTACAAAAGTCATTTTGGGCCGAAGCAGCCTCTACTGCATGTTTTCTGATCAATTGATCTCTATCCGTTGCCATTGAGAAAAAGACTCCACAAGAGGTATGGTCTGGTAGTCCTGCTGACTATTCTAATTAAAAGATCTTTGGGTGTCCTGCGTATGCTCATGTTGATAATGGAAAATTGGAACCGAGATCTATTAAATGTGTTTTTCTTGGTTATAAAGCTGGTGTAAAAGGGTATAAGTTATGGTGTCTTGAAAATAGAAAAATTGTGATTAGTAGAGATATTTTTTTTATGAAACTACTATGCTACCTAAATTTTCTCTTAAAGACTCTTCCAATAAAGAAAATTGAAAGCAAGTGGAGCATCAGATTAATCCAGAATCTACAACAAAGTCGACTCCTCAAGACAATACAAAAATTCAGAATAGAGTTGCTTCTTCACCAGAATACTCTATCGCCAAAAACAGAACTAGAAGAGAAATTAAACCTCCAAGGAAGTATGTCGAAGCTGATCTAGTTGCTTATACTTTAAATGTGGCTGAAGATATGGATGCAAACCAATAGCCATCTAATTATTCTAAGGCGGTTAGTTGTGAAGACTCAGAAAAGTGGATGTTTTCTATGCAAAAGGAGATGGAATCACTCCACAAAAACAAAATATGGAATCTTGTGAAACTTCCTAAAGGTAAAAAAGTTGTTCGTTGTAAATGGGTATTTAAAAAGAAAGAGGTGACTCTAGGAGAAGAACCCAGATATAAAACAAGGCTTGTTGGAAAGGGTTATAGTCAAATTCCAAGAGTGGACTTCACAGATGTGTTCTTCCCAATTATGAAGCATAGTTCGATTCGAGCTTTGCTTGGTATTGTGACCATGCATAATTTGGAGCTTGAGTAGTTAGATGTAAAAATTGCATTTTTGCATGGAGAACTTGATAAGGATATTTACATACAACAACCAGAGGGTTTTACAACCTCAGAAAAAGAGGACTATGTTTGCTTGCTGAAAAAGTCCCTTTACGGTTTGAAATAGTCACCAAGACAGTGATACGAGAGGTTTGATTCCTTTATGACTTCTCATGATTTTAAAGAAAGTAGCTTTGACAGTTGTGTTTACTTTAAGAAAAGCAGTGATGGTTCTTTTGTGTATCTACTCCTTTATGTTGATCACATGTTGATAGCAGGGAAAGATAAAGGAAAGATAAGAAAGGTCAAAGCCCAACTAAGTGAAGAATTTGAGATGAAAGATTTGGGACCAGCAAAGAAGATAATTGGTATGGAGATTCTCAGAGATAGAAAAGTAAGTAAATTGTACCTAAGTTAGAAAGAGTACACTGAGAAAGTTCTTTGCAGATTTAATATGCAGAATGTTAAGCCTGTTAGTACTCTTTTAGCAGCCCATTTCAGACTTTCATCGGCTTTGTCTCCACAATCAGATGATGAGATTGAGTACATGTCACATGTTCCATACTCTAGTGTAGTGGGATCTCTCATGTATGTTATGGTTTGTTTGCGTCCAGATTTATCATATGCAGTCAGTGCAATTAGCAGATACATGGTGAATCCCGATAAAGAACATTGGAAAGTAGTTCAGTGGATTTTAAGATACTTGCGAGGTACTGCTGATGTTTGCTTACAGTTTGGAAGAATTAGAGATGGAGTCATTGGGTATGTTGATGCTGATTTTGCTGGAGACCTTGATAGAAGAAGATCTCTCACAGGTTATGTCTTTACAATCAGAGGTTGTGCAATCAGTTGGAAAGCCACTTTGCAAACTACAGTTGCTTTGTCTACCATTGAAGCTGAGTACATGGCGATTACTGAGGCTTGTAAAGAAGTTATTTGGTTGAAAGGACTCTTTAGTGAACTCAATGAAGACCTTCAAATCAATATAATATTTTGTGATAGTCAGAGTGTCATTTTCCTTACAAAAGATCAAATGTTTCATGAGAGAACAAAACACATTGATGTTAGGTATCATTTTGTTCATAATATTATTGCTCGTGGTGATATTGTTGTGAGCAAAATTAGTACTCATGAAAATCCTGCAGATATGATGACAAAGTCACTTCCTATAACCAAGTTTGAGCATTACTTAGACTTGATTGGTGTTCATTGTTGAAGTTAAACCCTTAAAGGGTTTTATGGAAAAGGTGGAGAACTTGTAGGGGTGTGCAAAATTCGGGTAAAATCGAAAAAATTCGGTTAACTGACCGAATTCTGTTAATTGGTTGGTTAACTGAATTTTTCGATCGGGGGTCGATTAATTATTTTTGATGTTTTTGTTAATGGTTAATTTGGTTTGAAACCGGTCGGTTAATCAAATTTTTTGGTTAATTATAATATATAAATAGGTCCACTATTTACCTAAACCCAATCCAAACCCAAGTATCCAACCCAACCTAATTACCTAACCCAACCCAATCATAAAAATTACAAATAATTTAATAAATAAAAATAAAATTCTAAAACTAAAACTAAAACTAAAGTCTAAAAGTCTAAACTCAACAGTGAACAGACGATAGAAATAAAAAAACCTAACCTTCAACTTCAAATCCCTAATTGAAAACTCCCAAAACCTCTGCCAAGCCAGCCACCTTCCGTCTAGCACTCCGGCGTCTACCAGGTCACCATCCATCACCAGCGAGTTGAGGTAGGCTTTTACTAGCTCAAGAGTACTTTCACCAACTAAAGCCTCTATTTCTGCAAATTCTGTTTTAAAAATGAAACTAGCTCGATATTCATAATCCTAATAGATATCAGGTAGTATTTGTATTTACAAACTACTTCATTTTCATCTCCGCACCTGAACCCGAACCTATTTCATCTTCATGTAATAACCCTTTGATTGCTTCATGTAATAGCAGTGTTCTTTTCTTGCATGGTTGAGATTTGCAAACTGTCCAAAAAAACATAATTAATAAACCAAAAAAATAAAAATAAATAATTTTTATTGAATATTTTGATTGAAAAAATAAATGATTCTCATAGTTATGGCTAGGAGCCGTTGTCCAAATGTTGAAAATTCAGCATATAAATTCCTTAATTTAAAAGCCATAAACTGCTCTTTTAAATGAAGGGAAGTTTGGTTGACATTTTTTTTACAATTTGGCTATTGTTTATGAAGTTTATATGTTGACCAAATGCTGGAAAATTAGCATACATACTCCCTTGTTTAAAAAGCCTTGAGTTGCTATTTATTGATTTTAATGCTATGTATTGTTATTGTTTGCATGCTGTCATAAATTGAATTAAACATGTTGTTTGAATGTTTCAAATTGAGCATTTTCATACTGTCTTAAATTGAATCAAGCTGTTGTTTTAGTGTTTCAAATTGAGCATTTTCATGCTGTCTTAAATTAAATTAAGCTTTTGTTTAATGTTTCAATTTGAGTATTATTATGTTGTCTTAAATTAAATTAAAGTGTTGCTTGTTGTCTCAAAGTAAGCATTATTATGCTATTGAAAATTTGTTAAAATGCTACTTGGAAAGGATATTTCATTTCATTCCAAAATTTAAGTATATTTACTGCCTTAATTAATGTCATAAATTGCTCATGTTATGTTGTTTAAAATGTGTAAATATTTTGTTTAACTATGTTTTAAAGTGTGCAAATTGTAGCGGTTCAAAATATTATGTTAATCTCTCACATTTTTACATAATCCAACTCAACTATGTTTTTTCTAAACCTCAACATCAAAATATGTTTAATATTATAAATATATTTTTATTTATTATATACTTTTTTTCTTACAGAATGTCAACCGAACCAACACCTATTGAGGGTAGTGTTACACCTCTTACTTCGATAGATTCTGAAAATTCGGGAGTTGGAGCTTCAAGCCAAACAAAGGGGACTACCGAGAAAAGAAAAGCCACTCCTCAAAGGTCAGAAGTTTGGTCTCACATCACTAAGATTATTAATAGTGAGGGTGCAAGTAAGGCTAAATGTAATTATTGTCAAAAGGAATTTTGTTGTGATATGAAAAAAAATTGGTACAGGGTCATTGAAATATCATATTGGTTCATGTAAGAAAAATCCTATTAATGTTGTTGACACTAGTCAAGGACAACTAGTTTTACCTAGAAAGGGAGTTGAAGGGGGGGAAGGGAATCTTTCAATTTGGAGATTTGATCAAAAAGCATGTAGGAAAGGATTAGCACAAATGATTGTGATTGATGAATTACCTTTCAAATTTGTTGAAAGTGAAGGTTTTAAGAAATTTATGTTTGTGGCATATCCTAGGTTTCATATTCCTTCACGAACTACAATGACTAGGGATGTTTATCAATTGTATTTAGATGAAAGGGTCAAGATAAAACAACTTTTGAGAAGTTCTTGTTCTAGAGTTTGGTTAACTACTAACACAAGGACTTCTTTGCAAAGAGTTAATTACTTGTGTATCACTGCTCACTTTATAGATAACGATTGGAAATTGAATAAAAAATTTTAAACTTTTGTCCAATTTCTAATCATAAGGGTGAGTCCATTGGGATGGTAATTGAGAAATGCTTGTTGAATTGGGGGATTGATAAGTTGTTTACTGTTACTGTTGATAATGCAAGTTCAAATGATGTTGCTATTGGTTTTTTGAGAAAGAAATTTAACCCTCGAAGGGGTTTAGTTCAAAATGGTAAATATCTTCATATGAGATGCATGGCACACATTGTGAATTTGATTGTTGTTGAAGGCTTAAAGGAAATGAATAAATCTGTTGAACGTGTTAGGGGGCTGTTAGATATGTGAGACAATCTCCAGCTAGATTACAAAATTTTAAGGAGTGTGTTGTGGTGGAAGAGATAGAGTTCAAGAAGATGTTGTGTCTTGATGTTTGTACTAGATGGAACTCGACCTACTTAATGTTAGACACTACTCAGAACTTTAAGAGAGCTTTTGAGAGATTTGAGGAGCAAGATACAAACTTTAGGGCTGAACTTGAAATGAGAGAGGGTTGGCCTAGTGTGGATGATTAGGATAATGTTAGAAACTTGAGGGATTTCTTGGAACACTTTTATGAAGTCACTTTGCGTATATTTAACACTTCATATGTCACGTCCAATAATTTTTTTGATGAGCTTTCTAAAATTGATATTCTTTTACAAGATGCTTAGTTAAATAGTAATGTTGATTTCAATGTTATGGTCACCAAGATGAAAGAGAAGTATGATAAGTATTGGGCTGATATTGATAAGATGAATTTGCTTATGTTTGTTGCTTGTGTTTTAGATCCTAGACAAAAACTAAAGTATCTTGAATTTGCACTTAGTGAAATGTCTAGTTCTAAAAAAGCTTGTGAAATGATGCAAAAATTGAAGGAATCTTTGTATGAATTGTTTGATGAGTATAAGCCTCCACTTCATAGTACTTGTAGCCAATCAAGTGTGCCAACACATGTTTCTCTTGGTGGACCACAACAAAAAATGAAAAGGCGAATGCAAGCTTTGTATAAAAAGCGTGAGTTGGAAATTTGTGGTGAGGATAAAACATATGAGTTGGATAAATATCTAGCTGAGGGTAATTAGGAATTTGTTGAAGATTTTGATATTTTATTGTGGTGGAAAGTGAACAGCCCTAGATTTCCCACTCTTTCAAAAATAGCCAGAGATGTGTTAGTTATATCGGTTTCTACGATTGCTTCAGAGTCTGCATTTAGCACCGGGGGACGTGTGCTTGATCAATATAAGAGTTCTTTAACTCCTAAAATTGTACAAGCTCTTGTGTGTACTTAAGATTGGATTCGAAAATCATCATCACAAGAAGACATCAAAAAGATTGAAAAACAAATCCAAGAGCTTGACAAGATTGAAAATGGTATATTTAATGTTTTATTTTAATAGTTTCAATTTTTTTACCATATCACTCCTACTTATTTAATTAACTCAATGTTTAGACTTTTCTTGGAATGCATCAGAGCCTACCCTAAATTCATGAGCTTTCGTGAGTTGAAGGGTATGCTTACTATCTTATTCTTGTTAACTTATAATCTATTCATTTGTTTATATTATTTGATTTTTTTAAAATGCGTATATTTCTATTATATGCTAAATTTTTGCATATGTTTTTTTTTGTAGGTTTAATGTAAATGGAGATCCTTTGGAGAGAAGAAATGGATACAAATGGAGAATATTAAAGACTTACATTTCAATTCGTGTTAATTTCAAGACTTATGTAATGTTAGTGATTCAAAGACTTATGTAATGTTTTTAATTATGTAGTGATTCAATTTGGTTAATTCGGTTAATTCGAGTAATTCAGGTAATTCGGTTAATTCGGGTAATTTGGTTAATTTTTAACCAAAAATAAAAAAACATATAACTTTCGGTTAATTTGGTTAACCGACCGAATTAACCGAAAAAATTTCGGTTTGGTTAATTTTTTTGAAAAAATTTTGGTTCGGTTAACGGTTAAAAATTTTGAAAGGTCGGTTTATTCGGTTAATGTTATTTCGGGTCGGTTAACCGACTAAACACCCCTAAGAACTTGTTCGTTGAGAGTTCGCGATGAAGAACTTGTTTATTGAGAATTCGTGTCAAGGTGGAGATTGTTAGAATTAAGTGACCCGAATCCTATTTAAATAAAATACAGTGGTAAAATAAAATAAAAGTAGAACTATACTTCTTTTATTTTATTTTAGAATAATTTTTTTAAAACCTTATTAAACTCTATCTATTTGATATTGATTAGAATAAGGTATTTCAATCTTACGACACTCCTATTAGAATATGGTTTTACAAGCCTATAAATAGACATAGTATACTTCTCTTGTAATTCATTCAATTCGATATAATGAATTTTCTTCTTCTCGTCTGTGATTTTTTCCCAAAAGGGTTTCCACGTAAAAATCTGTGTGTTTTTATTTTATTTTTCTATTTTTGTAATATATTGTCATTACCAACATTCTATTTATTTTTGCAGGTTAAATTATGGTTTTCACCCTATATTATATTTAATTTGGAACTTAATACTTGTGATTTAATTAGGCATAATTTGATCTCATATTGTTATGGGATAAATATCAAATTATATATCAACTTTTAACTAATGTATAATTTTATACATGAATATTAATTTGGTGCAATTATATACAAGAGACTTAAATTATGGTTTATATGTGTATACATGAAACTTTGATTTTTTAATTATACACATTTAAATAAATGAATGCATACATTTGTTTTCATATTGGATTAATATAATTGATTATGTATACAATATATCAACGTAAAATTGTGTTAATTTGATCATATTGTTAGTGATTGGTGAAAATTAAATCAAACTAAATTTTATGTATAAAAAGCACAAAACAAAATTCATATATAATATTACATATTAGATCAGACTGCATTAATAGTTTTGATATATCTATCCCTTAATTCAGATTATTAACCCCAAAATTTGTGTTATGATTATCAAAATAGTTATTTTTAATTAATTTGTCTTTAAAAGAAAAGTTCCGGGCTACCAGAGTATTTTAGCGGTGATAATCATTTGACATTAATAATAGTTAGAATGTCAAATTATGTGAAAACAAATCCCAGTATACTGACTAAAATAGCAAATTTCACAAAAACAATGAGAGCTCATGAATCATATTGTAAAGTTAAAGTTAAATAAAGTAAACGTTGGAAACTTTCATAATGATGAAATTTACAGTTACAAAAGGAGGCAAGCTTGTAGAACTCTTTTGGTCAATTGTTGGAAGCTTGAACGAACAAAAACAGGGCTACAAAGAATTAAACAAGACATACACAACTATCAAACCTTCAATCCTCCCAAACAATTGCCCATTTTGCAGCATATGTCATTCAATGGAAACACTTTTGTTCCTTTGAAATTTGCTTTTTTGTTTTATTAAATAAAGCTATCCCATGAGAGAAATGAATCCACACTATCAACCCATTGCTTCAAAGAATCTTCTCCAATGGTGGAATTGGTTTCCCCCGTTGAAGATTTGTTGGAGGATTCTTCCATTGAGTATGAAGAAGAACAAGTGTTGTTTGCAGCATCTTGGTTCAGCCATGAATCCAAATCAAAGCTCTCACATAACATTTGGTAGCTGTTGAATAGATCATTTGTTTCATCCAAACTTAATTCAATTCCCTCTACTTTCTCATCATCATCTAATTCGATGCCTTGTTGTTGATCATCACCATTTGACTTATTGGACGAATCCCCATCATTTTTCTCTACTTTCTCAATTGGCTTGTGCGTCACAGGGTCCAACCCAAGTAGCTTTAACTTCTTCTTGATTCGAGTGTTCCAATGGTTCTTGATTTCGTTATCGGTCCGCCCCGGAAAATGTGATGCAATCTTCGACCACCTAGAAAAAAATGTCCATCTTTCGTGTTAGAGCCAAGAATAAACCGGCAATACGAAGATTGTGTGAGTTTGCCGATGCTTACCGGTTTCCGAGACGGCCATGAAGTTGAATAATCTGATCCTCTTCGGATTCGGTAAATGCCCCTCTCTTAAGGTCAGGTCTTAGATAATTAATCCATCTTAACCTACAACTTTTCCCACACCTTAACAACCCTGCAATCACCATCATACAAAATGCCAACCTTTTATAAACCATTAAATCGAAACTTAATTCAATAGGTTGATATGAACCAAAGTGTACCTGCAAGCTTTGGAACAGTTCGCCAGCAATGGATGCCATTGTTGAGTATGAAGTTCATCAGCTTATGATCTTCCTCGATCGTCCACGGTCCGCGCTTTAACCCGACCTTATCGCAACAAGGTTGTCGTCCCATTTTTCCAAAACTCACTCAGGCTAAAGCAGAAAACTCAGTGACAAGGGTGCTTAAAAAGGAACTTGGACACCAAGAAAAAAGATTGTTAAGCTTGAAAGCCAGCTCACTCGAGCATTTAAAAAAAAGAAAAGGAAGGCAAATATGCTGCTGAAGAAGGGAGATTAATGATTGAAACACAAAAACATAAATAAAAATTGATGATTTTTAAAAGCATGAAAGATATGTAATCATAATAAAAATGGCCAAGTATTTTATTTGAGACAATGGAAATGGTCCTATATATAAGAAACAAAAACGTGGGTCGTCTTCGTTGACAAAAAATACTTTAAATTTTTTCTGCAAAATTTTTTTGATTGGTTTGGGTTTTTATATAATAATAAATAATAATAAAAACCCAAAGAAATTTTCAAAAACATTAGATGAAGATTCCATGGACATAAAAGCTGGCCAGTTTTGTCGCTGGAAGCAACTTTATCATCTGTAAGGGAGAGTTGGAAAAGAGATTCCCTTTCGTTAAATATGTTAAGTGCATGCATGCCTTTAAATTCAATGACAAACAAGTTAATGTAATTTAGTTGCTGACAAAAAAATGGTTTAGTAATTAAGTAGCAGTCAATGTTTATGCAGTTGAAGGTAGATATAAGAAAACAACATAACTGGAATAAAATAAAATAAAATATCAAGTTAATGTAATTTAATGGTTTATATTTTTTAACATCAAAAAACTTTAAACAGCTAATAGCCATATTATCCAAGACTTTAAACGCCAATGATCTGACTTTTTATACAAGAAAGCTATAAAAATTGGGCATTTATTTATATTAGTATTTTTATATGTATAAAAAGAAATGGAGAACTTGACTTAGCTTAATATTCCTATCTGTTTGAACTTGTCATCAATGATTCCTTATATAAAAAATATATTTATAGGTAAACAGACAGCTGAAAATAATGAAAGTATAAAAAGGAACATACAGGGACCCTTGAGGCTGGTGAAATGATTCGAGGGTAATCACAATAGGAGACATGATGGTCACCAAAGGTTCATTATAGCTTCTCAATTGCAGCCTTTGGCTTATGAATGAAATGCCAAATGAACCCGGATAGTATACGTTTAACGTGAGTATATTCAAATTGTTTTTATAAAGTTTGGATATACATTGAACACGATTTTTTTAAATGAAGACATTTAAGTTATATTTTAGTGGAAGCCCTCCTCCAAAGACATTCCCTTAACACACAAAGAAAAAATAAAAATAAAACTGAAGGTCATCATATTCTTCTGGGTTCATGCATGTACAAAGTGATGAATATTCCTTATAATGCACAATAGTTCATGTACAAAGTCTATTGTTTTTTATGTAGGACTAAATGCTGGCTTTGTTGGGGTTTTAGTGGAACATTAAGCTTGAATATCCTAACAAGATTGTTGTTATTTTTTTAGTTTAGTTGTAAATTCATAAAAGATAAAACTTAATATATGATAAAAAATGACTTTTATACATTTACACACCAACTTGGTGACTGGAAAATTAAATTGATTTTTTCAATGCTGGAAAATTTGGAGTCGTAATCTATGACATAATCTATAGTGAAACAAGTCAAGAAGGAAGATGATTAGCTGGTGAAAAAACAATTTGCCTCAGTCACTTAATACAGCATCTAGTATCCAGCTAGGAAAAATCATTACCAAAATGACAAAAACCTGCTTGAAAATAAACTAGTAAATTCTCAACTTGTCAATCATTACCTAACCAGACAGAACTTAGGACAAAAGGAAGAAATTGCAAAATAGCCTATGACATATTCTTTCCCTTGCATAGTGTTTTAAAAAACAGCTTAAACCCTACATTGGTTGTATATCAAGAAATTTGATTGAATTTTTGAAGATGAAGGTAGATTATTCACGAGATAGTTAGGCTTGGAAAGTTAATTAGTTTGGACTTTCAGTGGATTTGGAAGACAAAAGTCAACTATGAGATATTAGAGTGATGCTTAAATCAATGAAGGCTTTAAAAAAGAAAAGTTTTAAGGGAAAATGAGCACAAAGAAATGACGAGATCTAGATAACAAAAATGATGGAATAGTGAATAAAACTTCACTTGAGAAGCTAGCTTGGAGCTCAAGAATGCTTTATGAGGATTGGCATATTTTGTACGATTTGCTGTTTGTGTGTTGAGAGTTATGCCTTAAGGTTTGGCTTACCATTTTAAGAATTGGCTCATTCTGTACAGTTTGTGTGTTAAGAATTATGGCTTGAGGTTTAGATTATCATTTCGGGGATACAATTTGTATATTGACAATTATGGTTTAAGGTTTGGCTTACCGCCCGTTGATGTTATTTGCTAATGTATTATCTTGAGTTTTATCCTGTAATAGTGAATTGGTATAACAATAATTCACTTTTACTGTAAACTCTTTTCTTGGTATCATTTTATACTCAAAATATCTTTTAATTTATAAGATTTTCTCTTAAGAAAACCATGAGAATCCAATGAACCAAAACGCATTGAAAAAAAGCATGTCTAGTTACACCATATTAGAGTAGTAATACATTTTATAAAGGAAAATTTGTTATTTGTGGGACTAACTATAATAATATTAGCAAGCTTACAACAAAATATAATTGTCATTTTCCCAAGTCTCATTCTTCTTTCTTTTTTCTCTTTAGGAAAGTAAACACTTGCTTTGCATAAGAATCATACCCTATTCCACATTCTCTTGCAAGAGAAAGGACAACGATTTTGGTTCAATCCTATCTTCATCTTCTCTTACCGGAACTTGTTGAATCACAAAATTTAAATTAAATTTGATTTTGCTTCTTTTGTGGAATGAATTAAGATAAAAAAAAAATTATGGTTTTTGTTGGGAAACAACATGGGAATCAATATCCAACATTTTTTTTGTTGGTTTGTTTCATTTGCTTCATGAATATTGCAGTATTTTATGTCTATTTGATGAAAAGATAAAACACTAATATATGAACAATTTTGATGAACCCACCTCCCTTTCTTTAATTAGCCCTAGAAAATTTTTATAGTCTCTCTAAAAATTATAATTATGAAATTGGATTTTGAAACTTCAAAATTTCTCGATTTTCGGTGAAGTCTTGTCATAAGAAAATTTTCTAGCATTATGAACCAACAACAATCTTTTCAATTGAATTATTGAGATACATATATATTGATGATACATTTTATGCTATATGAAGAGAGAACTCAAGTGATCAGATGAAGTAAGATTCAGGCCTAGGCCTAAGCTGGAGTAGCCTCATAGAGAGATCAACCTAATGGCCAATATTTTAAATATATGTATTGGATATAAATGTCAATTATATGTATTTCATAGATCAAATAAAAAACTCGATTAATATTTTGCAAATGAAATTCAATAATAAGTTCGCTTGATATCGATTAATTAAAAGAGAAGTTGGGAGAGAAGAAAGGAAAATAAAATAAAATCATATCATATGCTTGGGAGAGAGATTTTTTAAATAAATTAAAATGCAAACATACTAATTAAAAAAGAAAGTATAAACATCTTTATCTTGATTTGTGGTGGTTGAAAAGAAATGTGGGAAGTTAAATAAAATACAATTGTTCCAATTAAGCACTATGCCACTAGTAAACTTGAAAGTGAAATTTATATATATATTTAAAAAACATTGTCATATTTAATTTAATATTTTTTTATTAATGTTTCTCAATGTATTACGTTTTCACTTCATAATCATATAATCATATTTATTTAGACTCAAAAAATTAGGCTTAATTATGGAAATTGCCATCTCTCCCTCATTTTACACCCATCACTTTCCATTTTATTCTATTTATTATTATGATTAGGGTTTAGGGTTTTACCCTTTTTTTTCTTGCAAAAGAAGAAGAAGAAGTGGGTATTAATTAAGCAGTTTGACAGTGAAATTGTAATTAAGATTTTGCTTGAAAATATAGCGATTGGTCCAGTTAGTCAGAGCACTTTAGTTGGTTGAACCCATTAATTATTTTTAATTTAGTTAGCATTATCTTAATTCAGCTTTTTATTGATGGCTTCTTCCATTATATTATTCCTCCTTTTACTCTTTTGTCGTCATCCATTTTCAGCCTCCACCAGTCATTATTTCATCAAAAACAAACAAATTTTCCTTTAAATTTTTGCTTTTTCAGGCTACAGATATCTTTGCCCAAAAATTGCATTTGATTGTTCATATTGGATATGATTTAATTAACAAATTAGTATTCAGTTTAAAATTCAATTATCAAATAAGAACCATTTTTTATATATTTTAAATAAAGAAATTAACTTTTCCAAATGCTTTCTAGTTAGAAGAAAGCACTCATGATTTATTTAGCTATAATTTATAATTATATTAACAATTAGCATCATAATTCATTATTATCATATTTAAACGGAATAATTAACTCAATTCAAGGTTAGTTTATTATTAAAGTTGAAAAGTGTTTTTGAAACATTTAATAGTATTTACCATTACTATTAAAAACCCTTTTGAGAAGATAAAATATCTATTTTAGATATAATATTGTAAAGTGAAAGATTTAATGAAGCGATAAAAAGTAATTTCATTAAAAAGTACTTTTCAAAAGCTAGCTTGAGTTAAAATCTTAGTTTAAAATCAAGATTTGGTTTGAAAAGTTACTTGTTTACCAAATTTTTAGTATGAAATCATGATTTGAGTTGAAGTGTTTTTCAAACTTAATGATAAATAAAGCTTTAGATTAATTTGTCGAAAGACAAAGACAAAAGTTTAGGATTTAGTAAAATTACAAATTAATATAATAATAAAATTATATTTTAATTCACCTTCTTCTTTTTTGCCTCTAAAGTAATTTTCTAGTTTTACCCTAAATTACCCATATATGATTCACGTAAATAAAAATTGAAGCCTAACAGTCAAAAGTCTTGTACCCTCAGCATTACCATTTGAACCAAGGAATTATTTAAAATCTTTTTTCTTTCCTTTTAGGAAAGCAATTTCCCCATATATATCATAATAATTATGATGAAATAAATTTAGAGTGGGTTTAGATAGATGGTGTGTTTACGTATGATTAGTGTAAAAATAGTGGTGACACTAAAATTAAATACTGTAACGATATTGTAACGTAAGACAAACAGTAAACTAAACGTACTGTACTCCACCGCACCACCCATACAAACTTACATTTAATCCTTTTTATTTTTCAATTTTCGGTTTAAAAATCTCAAATATATAAAACTAAATTGAAATCTTCTATTCTTTGGAATAGTACAAAATATTATGAATGATGATTTTGATTTTGAAAATTTTATTAAAAATTAATTACTTTAACTTGAAGTGTGATGGTTACTTACCCATAATTATCACTGATTTTGACCCTATTAATATTAGTTTGGTACGTAAGTTCCTAACATTATGATTTAGATATTTATATAGAGAGAGGGTAATTATTTATAGGTATGATTTATCCACAAACTATAAATCTATATTTATTATAATTTTTTATATTATTAATCTTTGGGTCTAGTGATAAAAATATTATATTGTAGGCATTAGAGTTTAGGTTCAATACGAAGCAACTTCATTTCTCTCCTCAATTATTTAAAAAATGGTAATTTTTTTGAGTTGGAATAAGACTAATATATTATTTTTTTAAATGATAACGAATATTATTATGATAATGTTTTTATCTTTTCATATTTTTATATAATGTTTAAATAAAACAACTAAAACACATATCCAAAAATCAAATACAAATTTAATAAGATTTATATACAAACTTTTCATCACTCTATCTGAAATCATTGTTAGATAAATTTAAAATTACATAAAATATTTTTACCTATATTGTGAATGGGACATAATCTAATAATATATAACTTAATCCAAAGACACCTATCAACTATAATCTAAAACCTTCTTTAATAATCCATTGAAAAATTAAATCAATTCAAAATTAATAATAAAAATAAATAGTAGATTTTTTTTTAAAAAGTATGAAAAATGATAAGTAGATAATGAGCTACTTATCACTTATAATCGTTTCATTTATTTCTTTTAACATTATCCTTTAAATACTTTACTGTTAAAATTTTAAAACTTATATTTATAAGTGTAATTATATTTCATATTTAATTTTAAGTAATATACTAAACATATTTTATAAGGTAAAATGAATACCTAATTTTTATTTTTTTAATTTATCACATCATTTAAGAATAAAGTCACATATAATTCTTAATTTAAAATTTCTTTATCTTTAAATTTTAAGTATATTTTAAATGTAATTATATATTTCTTTATCCGTTTTTATATCTGTAACTTCTATTACTTATGTCACTTCAACTATGAATTGCATCTTAAAAATAAAAAGTAATGAAATGTAACACATGATTCATAATTTAAATATTTTATGCCATTATTCATCCGAAACACTATTGTTGGAAGTTAAAAATTTACTTACAAATTTAGTAAGATGACACATCTAATCTAATGTATCATATTATATATACCATATATATTATATAAAAATTAATGTTTTTCATGCAAAATAGGAATCTTAAAACGTAAGATTTCATAACGTGAAAAGTGACAGGTCTCATTGGTCAATATGTTAACATTTTATAATAATAATAATAATAATAATAATAATAATAATAATAAAGATCCACTATTAATCACAGTAAATAATATTTCATATATTTTTAAAATTAATTTAATTTCCTCATTTAATTTTGAAATTAATTTTATTTAATTTTGGTTTAAATTTCAAAAACAATTAATTTTTATATTATATTATAAATGGATGCCTCATTTTTACTGACTATTTTTTTTATAGTTTTTCTTTCTTTCTTTTTTAATATTTGATGTATCATTTTATTTTCATCTGTTTTTTCTTACTTTTGTAAAAATTTAAATTCTTATAGAATGAAAATCATTCAAGATTCTAAAAATTAAACATACATATTTTATTATGTTTTATTTTCTTAATCATATTGTAAGTTTTGATACAACAAAATAATTATTAATTTTTTTAATAAAATTTGCAAAAATTAATTTGACAACACTTAAATTATTTTCAAGTGTCATTGTTGATGCACAATATTAACAGAGATAGAGAAGAAGGAGGGGGCGGTGTCGAAGGAGGTCAATTCATCCATTCTAGGGTTAAGAGTCGAACAGATAAAGGGTCTCAGGATGATTGCTTAGCGTATTAGGATTTTGAGTGGAGAGGAGTCCTCCTTCTAAGTGGTATATTGGGGTATTTATAGAAGGGCTAAGAGCCCAATAGAGGGCCCAACTAGGCTTGCAATAGGTGTGGGCCCAACAAAGGGCCCGACCGGGTTCAAAATGTGGTAGGGATATAACAATAGCTCCCAAGCCAAGAGGTAGGTTATACAGTAATTGTGTCTCAAGACCATCCGCAAGCTAACCTCCGTAGGTGGTAGTTGCTGCAAATAAAGTAGCGGGTTGAATGGTACAATTTATTGGCCAGATGACTCAAGAATATACGATGCCTTGCGAGGCTATTAAATTCATGCCTACCCCCTTTAATAATGCGTTGTGCGAATGATTTTTCTATTCATAGTTGACTCATATAAATTTTGCTTTGTGATTTAGTGGGTGGTATGCCCATTGTCAATTAGAGGACCTGAATTTATACAATGGAGATGTGTCGTATGTATATCATGGATGCAATTATTGGAAATGTAAAATAGAGGAGGTTTAATCCATCTGTAGGTAATGTAAAATGTAAGACATGAAACCCATTCATTGGTAATATGAAACGTAGGAAAATGTATACTATCCATTGGCGATATAAAACGTAAGGGATGTGTAATGCTTGTTAGACGTAATAAATGCATAATGCTCATTAAAATGTGATCGAAAGGACTATTCATGGTTATAAATATAGCTTTTGGCTTGATTTTTTGATGAGTAGTATTGTATAAGTGCTTACAGAAGGTGGTATTTATAATGCTGATATGAAAATAGTTGTTGATCTAAAGAAATAAATGTTGGAAAAAACGGGTTTGGAAAATGAAGTAGAAAATAAATTTAGGAAAAAAATAGAGTTTTAAATTTTTTTCCAAAATAATATCTTAGTTGTGATATCTAAAGTAATAAACACTTAATCAAAATTGTACCTTTTCGATTCGTCTAGGATGAGCGTTTCAACTAAGTAGTCTTCTTCGCTATCCTCAAGCTCACGTTTGTCGAGTGTGGGCTCGCTTCGAATTAGAAAAATTTTCACAAAAATTACCAGTTTCGCAATTTCTCTAAACTTTTGGGTCCAGTTGTAAATCAGAAAAATATCTCTAGAAATTTTCTAAATAATCTCTTCATAGAATTTTCTTTCTATAACTTCTCTTGAATTTAAGTGTATGTAAAATAATGACCCAAGGCTCTCTTTATATAGGGAGAGTTTAGAAACTTCAACATAATTAAACTTAATCACTTTAACATTAAATTAATATAATATTTATAGATTAAATTTAATATTAGATCTTATTAAAATAATAGATAAACATTTAATTAAATTTAATATTAAGATAATCATTTTAATATTAAATTAATAAAATACTATTAAGATAAGTATTAAATTTAATTTAATATTAATCTATTAAAATAATATTATTTTTGAAATAGTTAACCTAAAATTAAATTCTCTGGTAGAGTCCTCGTAGGAGTGTAATTCTTCCACTACTCAACCGCCAAAGACCAATTGCCGTCAGCCACCGAGACGGTGTCATCGCAACCACCGGCACCACCGTGTTCGGTGATGCAAGTGTCACACTTTTACAGCACCCCAAGTCAGTTCGGCTACTGCCAGTTCGGTTCGGGTCAGTGACGACCCGACCGGTCTAGTCTAGCCACCGATTGGACCGTAAGCTCAATTTTACATACCAGGTCTGATTCAACCAATTTTTGGGTTTTGGTCTCAGTTTTGGGCTCCTGTGCCCAATTTACGATCTCAGGTCCAATTTTCGACTTCAATTACCCATTGAGCCAATTGTCTGAATTGAAAATTAATTTCTAAAAATATCATATTAATTTTAATTAATTTGATTAATTTAATTTTAAATTTATCAAAATTAATTTTCAAGAAAATTAATTTTTCAAGAAAATTAATTTTTCAAGAAAATTCTTTAATCAAATTCTCTAGTTGAACAATTCTCACGACTACTTAATTTAATCCACATCGAATAAATGGACTTAATTAAATTATTTCCATAGTCATAGAATTTTCTTCTGATTCAAATGCAGTTCGATCGAGTTTTTGTTGAGCTAGCAGAGGGACCAATCGGACATATACAATTAGGCTCTAGTAATTGCAATTATGCCTAGAAGCATCATTCCGATAATTCGTAACTACTTAATCATGGAGTCAGTCCACAAGAAGTATCATGATTGAAAACTCCTTATTTTATACTTTTTACAAAAGCAATTCATCCAACTCTTTGTTAAATAACCTCATCATCTGTGTGTTACCCTCATATGATATCATTGATTCATTTGAGTTAAATCCGTTCACTCAATATAATCCTATTTTATCTCATTGTCTCAATTGTGTCTTCTTAATGATTAATATGATCATTGTCAACAAATGACTGTGATAAATTGCTCGCTCAAGAATAAGCAACCTATGACCACGTTCTGTATTTATCAATCCACGCAATGCCAATGAGAGGATATTATTAACTCTTTAATTGAGCTATGAATTTCACTATTGTTAGTAAAGCCATGCCATACACAAGTCATGTACCCAACATACCGGTTATTGGCTCAATTATCTTTAGAGCATAAGCATCCACTTATACAAAGTACATGACTTGCATATTTATGGTCAGTGACTAACTCAGGATTTATGTAAATCACACCATGAATGTCACAAGTGAATTAATTCACAAACGAATTCAGAATAAATTCATCTTGGGTCTAGTCTAATGCATCATTTTGCCAATGAATACATCTATATCTCCCCAATTGGAATTTTAGACAACATAATAATCCTTCTCAGTATTTGAATCAAATGCTCACTTTTATTCTTTTACGGGATTACAGACTTATTTAGATTATCTATTGAAGTAAGTTGTCTTTCTCGCAATGTAAACATTCTTACAATGCCACTTATCTTTAGCTTGAACTTAGACAATCAATGAGCTAATATTTGCTTGTCACAATTTTGCTATGCATGCAAAATATAAAAGATAGAAATACAAAAGACATAATAGTGAAATGTGAAATTAACTTTATTTATTTATTCATTGTTCAAATAAATGGAAACATTTACATGTTTACTACAATATGAGCACATTTCCCAATAATCTCCCACTTGCCCTAGTGAAGTAAATGTTTCATGTTTTGCATTCCCATATCCTCGACATGTTTGTTAAAACTCCTAGTTACAAGAGTCTTAGTAAACGGATCCGCAAGGTTATCTTCAGAAGTTACTTTCATTATATCTACAATTCCTTCGGCTATTGCCTCTCTTATCAAGTGATACTTTCGATCAATGTGTTTTGTACTCTTGTGACTTCTCATTTCCTTGGTATTAGCTATTGAAATACTGATATCACAATACAGTGTTATAGCTTTTTCCGTAAATGAATGGTTTCAAGATCGATTAAAAAATTTTAAAGCCTTATTACTTCTTTCGTTGCCTCAAAAGCAACCACATACTTGTTGAGAAATGTGTCCATATTGTAGTAAACATGTAACTATGTTATATTTATTTGAACGATGAATAAATAAATAAAGTTAATTTCACATTTCACTATAATGTCTTTTGTATTTATGTCTTTTATATTTTGTATGCATAGCAAAATTGTGACAAATAAATATTAGCTCATTGATTATCTAAAGTTCAAAATGAAGATAAGTGGCATTGTAAAGAACGTTTATATTACAAGAAAGACAACTTAATTCAGTAGATAATCTAAATGAGTTCGTAATCCCGTAAAAGAGTCTAAGTGAACATTTGATTCAAGTACTGGGAATGATTATTATATCTTCTAGAATTCCAATTGGGGAGATGGCTAGTCTTGGCTATCGGAGTAGTTGACTCTACGAGTAGAGACATAAAAGTATTTATTGGTAGAATGATACATTTTATTGGACCCAAGATGAATTAATTATGAATTCGTTTGTGAATTAATTCACTTCTGATGTTCATGGTGTGATTTATCTAAATCCTACGTTAGTTAGTGACCATGCGTATGTAACTCATGTGCTTTGATATAAATGGAGGCTTATGCTCTAAAGATGATCGAGTACATAACTAGTATATTGGGTACATGACTTGTGTATGGCATGTCTTTACTAGAAACAGTGGAAATCATAGCTCAATTAAAGAGTTAATGATATCCTCTTGCCATTGTGTGGATTGATAATTATGTAACGTGACCACGAGATGCTCATTTTCGAACTACCAATTTATCACAGTCATTTGTTGACAGTGGTCATATTAATCATTAAGAAGACACAATGGTGACAATGAGATAAAATAGGATTATATTGAGCGAACAAATTTAACTCAAAGGAATCAAGGATATCATATAAGGGCAATACACACATGACGAGGTCATTGGACAAAGCAGTTAGATGAATTTTTTCCGTAAAAAGTATACAATAAGGGCTTTTCAATCATGGTACTTATTGTGGACTGACTCCATTATTAAGTAATTGCGAATTATCGGAACGATGCTTCTAGACATAATTGCAATCATTAGAGCCTAATTGTATATGTCTGATCGGTCCTTTCGCTAGTTCAACAAAAGCTCGATTGAACTACATTTGAATCAGAAGAAAATTCTATAACTTTAGGAATAATTTAATTGAGTCGATTTATTCGATGTGGAATTAAATTAGGTGGTCGTGAGAATTGTTCAACTAGAGAATTTGATTAAAGAATATTTTTGAAAAATTAATTTAGAAAATCTAATTGATTTTTGGAAAAATTAATTTTGATCAAGTAATATTAAATTAATCAAATCAATTAAAATTAATATGATATTTTTGGAATTTAATTTTCAAGTCAGACAATTGGCCTAATTGATAATTGAACTTGCAAATTGGACCTGAGATTGTAAATTGAGCCCGGAAGCCCAAAACCGAAGCGCTCATCATAGACGAATCGAAAAAGGTAAAATTTTAATTAAGTGTTTATTAATTTAGATATCACAACCAAGATCTTGTTTAGGAAAAATCATTAAAACTCTGGTTTTTCCCTAATTTTATTTTTCGCTACGTTTTTCAAACATGTTTTTCAATATATAAATATAAACAAATAATCAAAATAAATTTCTCTTCTTCTTGAATGTTTTGATTACATAGAAATTGACATTCTTTAGATCTTTTGCATATTTTGAGTTATATGTGGGAATAGATGTGATATTATATTTTTTATATAATTGTTCTTTTCCGAGGTTGTAGTTCTTAGAAAATAGACTGTGGATATCATCCCCACGTAGGTTTTTTTTTAAATTCATAGAATTCTTGTGAGCCGAAAACAGATATAGGACTTAAATGTAATTTTTTCAAAAGGAGTCCATGACTAGTAAAAGATACAATGGTGGTTGAAGACCCAAGGAATGCCTTGTGGTGAAAATTTATGTAATTTTATTTTCCATTTATTTTTCTAGAAATAGAACCATAGAAACCTTGGCTGAAAATTTTATTTTAATTACCTATCTCATTATATATCTATTTTTATAATTGTTTATAATATTATGTAATGTTATAATTGTGATATATATATATGAGATGACTCTCAGTTGATCGATTAAAAATAAGAAGTGTTGTAATAAGAAAATACATGTGTTGTATTGTTCTATTCACTTCTTTAGGTTATTCGATAATTGTGAGAAGTGTGGTAATGAGAAGGTGCATGTCTAGGATTGGCTCTGGCTAGAAAAGACTTGGTTTTTAAGCGGTCAAATTTGACTCACCTCTTTTTCTTGGGACCCTACCTGGTGCACGGTTCTCATTCACTTCTTCAGTTTTTCCCTTAAAAGAAAAACTGTGGAGAATCAAAATTGTCTATTTTAAAGTTGATTGATTCTTGTGAATGAATATTATTGCCATAGCATGCCATGCATATATTGAAAGCATGTCATTTAGATTAGGTAAGAATGTCACTAGGACTATTGTATGATCATTTTTGAAATTTGGGATAAAAAAACCTTGCATGCTTTTAAAATATTGAGTGGGAGAAGGTCCTTAAACAAGAGCTACAGCCTCCATTGATGGTCCCTAAGTGATAGCATGAGAAAGATAATAATTAGTGAAATCTTTATTTTTTTTAGTTCAAATATATCTCATACTCCTCTTATTAGCATTCTTACTGAGAATAAATTAAATGAGGAGAACTTTCGAGAATGGAAACGAAACTTGTTGATAGTTCTCAATTGTCAGAAACACAAAATTTATTCTTGACGAAACCTGCCCTCTTGAAGCTCATCCCAAAGCAAGAAATCGCTAGAGAGATTCTGACTCGATTGCTCGATGTTATTTGTTAGGGGGCATGAGTAGTGTGTTGCAAAAGCAACACGTGAATTTTTGTACTGCCAAAGAGATAATGACAAATTCGGAAGATTTGCTCAGTGGCCAAGTCGCATTGGCTCGACAATCCGCTATTACAAATTTGATGAATTCTCAACAGAAAATCGGCACACCGGTCAAAGAACATATGCTTAAGCTTATTAGGTTCTTTGTGGAAGCAGAAGACAATAGGGATGAACTAGACGTGAACACACAAATTGAAATAGTGTTCATATCCTTATCCAAGGAGTTTGTTGGTTTTAAGGTTACTTACAACTTGGGGAACAAGACACTTATCTTGACTCAGCTCATGAAGGAATTACAATTCTATGAGTTGATGCTGAATGGTGGTAAGCCAGTTCAGGAGAAACCTAAGGCAAACTTAGTTGTGGATCCTTCATCCTCTAAGGGGAAACAAAAAGCTAAGGGAAAGAAGAAATCAACTAAGTCTTCAGTTCCACCTCATGCGGATAGGAAGAAGACTAAGAAGTCAAAAGATTCTAAAAAGATCAAATGTTTCTTTTGCAATAGGAAAAGGTATTTCAAATCAAACTGTAAGGAGTATTTTGTTTACCTAGCCAAAAAGAGAAAATGTATGGAACTCTTTATTGTTGAAGCTTTCTTAGTGGAAGAATCAATTGAAAACTAGGTTATCGATTTTACAGCCACTAACCAAGTGTGTTTTTTACAGGGGTTTAACGAAACGTGAAGTCTGTGTGATAGAAGGCTCCCGTTGCAGACCGAAGATGGGATCTATGTTTTAGCCGAATCAATGGGAGAAGTTATTTTACATTTTGATAATTTTATGAAGATTGTTTTAAAGAATGTGCTTTATATACCTTATTTTAAGATGAACTTAATTTCTGTAGCATGTTTATTTTATGACGGTTATACCGTGACATTCAATAAAGGGATTGCTATTCACAGAAATCATTCTTTAATATGTAATGGATGGATGAAAAATAATCTCTACTTTATCAAACCAAATTTCTACTCGATGCTTCAAATTGAAATGGTGAATAAAAAGCTTAAATCTTCTCACTCTAATGAAGAGTACCTCTGGCACTTAAGATTTACTCTTATTAACCAAGAAAGAATCACTAGACTCGTAAAAGATGGTCCGTTAAGTATGCTTAAGAAAGTTAGTCTTCTACAATGTGAATCTTGCTTCGAAGGTAAAATGACTAAGAGGTCTTTTAATGCAAAAGGTACAAGGTTCAACCAATCTTTAGAACTTGTGCACACTGATGTATGTAGTCCCATGAGCATCAATGCCTAAGGAAGTCACAATTATTACGTGACCTTTATTGATGACTATCGTCTATATTGATATGTGTATCTAATGCACTGCAAAAGTGAAACCTTCGATAAATTTTGAGAGTTTCGTGCGGAAGTGGAAAAGCATGTAGGTATATCCATAAAAAAAATCTTTGGTTTGACTAATGTGGTGAATACTTGTTTGACGAGTTCTTAAGATACCTCATAGAGAATGAGATTTTATTTCAATTGGCAGTGTTGGGCACTCTACAGCAGAATGGTGTAGCTAAGAGAAGGAATAGAACCTTGCTTGACATGGTTCGTTCAATGTTAAGCTATTTACAACTCCCTACTTCCCTTTGGGGATATGCGAAAAGTCACATGTGGGAAAATAACCGCTATATGTGAAAATTACGGATCCACCATTCAAGTGGGGTGGTTTAAAGAGATTAGGATATTTAGAAGGTAAGCTAGACTATTCAAATAAGTAGAGATGTGTGTCTCTAAATTAAGAAGTAGGTTATCTTAGGAAGGATAAGTTTTCTTAGAGACTGCTTAAGACTAGCCACGAGAGGAAATATCGAGGACAAAATTTTCTTTAAAGGTGGGGGAGTTGTCACATTCGGTCTCCTAAAGATTCGAATGCAAAGCAAATTTGAGGAACCAATTGTATAGAAATAGAAATTTACGGACCCTAATGAGATATTTAGAAACTTCAATGGCTGGTTGAGAAATGTTAGATTTCAATTCTAGTTTAGTTAGATTGGAATCGGCTAGTTCCATTGTGGGAGACAAAATTATTAAGAATGGATGGTTGAAATAGTATATGGAGGAAATGCCAATGAAGTATAAATGGGTGTGGATAGAGGTGAGCAAAACTCGATTCTACTCGAAAAAATTTTGAATTTCAAGTTAAACGAATTGAGTTATTCGAGTGAACTCGAATTTTTTTTGAATTTCGAGTTCGAATCGAGTTTAATTTTCAAAATTGAATAACTCAAATAAATCGAAAACCATATATAATATTTTATACTCTTACCCCAAACCCCTAAACCTTTTTACTTTCCCCCCAATATTTTTCCTTCCTCCCACTTTCCCCCCAAAAATTTTACTCCACTCCATCCCACCTCCCATCTACCCCAAACCCATTTTCCCCCCAAATTTTTTTTGAATATTTTCCCCATTTACTTTCCTCCCAAAATTTACTCCCCCAACCCTTAAAACTTTTTATTTTCCCTCTAACCTTTTACTATTCACCCTTTACCCCCAAATGAAAAATCATCCAAAAAAATCTCTAAACCTAAATAGTAATAATTTTATTTATATCTACTATGTATATTATTAAATTAAATTTCACATTTTGTACCATTTATATTATTAAATTTTTACTCATATTAAATCTTTAAATTTCTGTTAAAATTGAATTATTGATGATCTCATAAAATATTTGTGTTAAAATTTTATGTTGGTATCAATTTTACATTTTATCTTTAAGATAAATTTTATTAAAAACCACATTTTTATATTTAATATAACTTTTAATTTCAAAATACATAGTGATAAAAATTAGAAGATAATTGAAGCAACTAAGCAAGCAAAGAAACTAACTCGTTTATAAAAGATTAATAAATAAATTATGAGGAGATGAAAGTTAATAACAAATTTGATTACGGTGAGAAAATTTGATTACAGTGGTGACAATGGTTATAATGACCAAAAGTTATTTTTTTAATTTAACTCGAACAAATATATTCAATTCGATTCAATTGAAAATCCATCTCACTCGATTTCAAATCGAGTTAGGATGATAAAATAGGATTCGTCAACTCGACTAACTCAAAAATTTTTCATTGGATTCGATTCGATCGAACACTCACCCCTAGGCGTGGATGGAAACATAATTCTTCTCAATTCTGTTTCCCAAATTTTTATTTCTAACAATCATCTTTTTTAGTCACTCCGAAGAAGAAAATGATGTAGCTAGAGAAAGCTCTGCATGTTACAGTCGATGTATGATTTGGAAGTTAGGTGTAAAGAAATTAGGAACTGGTAAGTTTCCTTATCCCCTCTGAACTTGTGGATTGAAGAAAAGAAGTAAAGTAAGAAATCTCAAAACTTTTAAATAATTGTGGATTTTGGGTTTTAAGGGCTGAAGCTGCTAGGACAAAAGAGGCTCTGGCACTTGAATGAGTTAAGTTGTCAAGGATAAGAAACAAAGGTAAGATTCGATTTTTTTCTAAGTGAACCTTGATTTTTCTCTAGTTGAATGGTCTGTGCTTAAGTTGCTCTAAGTTTGTCTAAAATTTTGATTGTGTATGAATGTGGTAAGTAAGCATACTGAGCATAAATTTGTGTTGAATATTGTGATGATGAATTGGTTGTGATATTACACATAGGATGGTGTATTCTATATTATTGTGTTATGTGAATATATGATTGTGCATGTGTACTTATAAAAGGTGAAGTACGGAAAGGAAATGGGTCAACGAGCTAGATGAAGTTAGGATGGGAAAAATGGTGATTCAGTTAGATATCATCATACAGTACTGCGATGTGTAAACCATGATGTGCGAAGCTCTAGGCCTTACGGAGGGGACACTACAATGTTTGAGCATCAATGTTAGGAATGGAGAAATGGAGGAGGAATAGAGAAATTGGAATTTCGTTAAGATTCTACCATCTAAGATTGCTAGGAGCAAACCATGATGTGCAAAGCTCTAGGCCTTGTGAGGGGGACATTTCTGTGTTCAAACATAAGGTAAAATGTGAAAAGAAATGATATCAACTGTTCCTTCAAGGCGATACTGCGATGAAGGTTTTTAGGTTCCATATAGTATCACTACAACGATGGTCAAGAGCCTCTATGGGCCGACATCGCTATGGCAGTAAGGTCCTACGAGGTGACACCTCAAACGAGGTCTAGTGTATAAGACCGTAGCTCGGCTATGGAAACCAGTATAGTCCACTGGGATAGTAAACATGGGGTAGTCTATCGGGATAATAAACATGAGGTAATCAACCAAGAAAATAAACACGGGGTAGTTTACTAGAACAACAAACATAGGGTAGTCTGCTGGGATAAAAAACACGGGATAATCCATTAGGACAATAAACACAGGGTGTCAGACCATAGCTTGACCATGGCATCAGGTATGGACCGCCAAAAAGAGACGAACTCAAAAGCTAATAGGACAAGGTAATGGAAACTGAGGTACAAATTAGCCGAAAGAGAGCGCGTAAATTGGGTAAAACATAGGTTTCCCAACATGTAATAATGAAAAAAAGGGGTAGAAAGCCGGATGTGGTAGATGTACGTCTTAAATAGGATTTGTGGTATCAAGTTATGGAGAAGTTATGGATTCGAGTTTGCAAATCTTTGGTGATTAACCTTGAAATGGAGGATGTACTATATGAATGAGTAGAATCTAAGGGTTTATGGATAGAGGTCAACTAGAGGCGGTTAAGTCTGCCGAAGCCCACACGGAGGTAAAGCCACCCAGGCTAACAAAAGAAGGAAGTCGTCGAGGACTAACCTGGGGCGGATAGCCATCCAAAAACAAATGAAAGTTAAGAACCTAAAACTTAAGGAAGTAAATAGGAGACAACCAATGATAGACATTGGAATATTTCTCTAAGTTTGCGAGGAAAAAGGAAAGTTGGCTGTGGTGGAATCTAACTTGTACTGCTAAAGGACTGTTACATTCAAGGGGTACACGTATGACTCTGATAGAGAATAATCCTACATCAGTAAATCGTGGAAAAATGAGGAGGCATTTATCTCATAAGTGAAACCTACGGAACGCTAAAAGTATATAGGGAGTTTAAATTCTCAACTGAAAATCTTTGTCCCTTAGAAATTTGAAATATGATTGCTACCCTATTTTTTCAAATCTTGCTAAGTTCAATAGAACTTAAAATTTCATTGCTTTGACTGTAAGGTTAATGATTAAATTAGAGGTTATGGGAAAGGATCAAGCTAGACTTAGCCCAATTGAGGAAAAATAGAGTGGTAGTCGTAACATGCGTATAGAGGGGCAATCTTAAATGCTACGCCTCAAGGGTTTAGTCAAGTCATGAAATTTTTAAGTTTTAAATTCAAAATTTTAAATAAGGTTGTAAGGCAGTGACTTTAAAATATGTATATGATAATATAGGTTAATATGTATATTAAATAGTCAAGGATGAAATAATATTTGATTTAGATATGTTATTCAGTTATTCAGGTCTTTGTATCATCCGATATCTAGACCTAGTGATTGGGTCAGGCTTAGGATGTTACAAGTTATGCATAAGTTACAATGATTGCTTGACGTTACACGATTATTAGTACGTGTGAATGCTTATGGAATTGGGTTCATGTACTAATTGGATGGAAATCCATGTTCTTACTAGTTGATTATGATCACCCAAGGTGGTTCGATTCAATGGGTGTAGAAATTATTGTTGCAACGACTTACAAATGTTTTCAAAGTTTAATGTAAGACACATGCATCATCTTAATGCATATTGTAATGTTGTAAAACATTTTCAACCATTTTATTAGTAGAAAGATATTAATATATGAATGTTTTATTTTTAGTTCGAGAATGGCACCAACTCCCTTATTGAACATACTCACTAAAAAAAATTAACGGAATTAACTATAAGCAATGGAAAAGAAACCTGATAATTGTCCTGAGCTATGAGAAACTTAAAATAGGTCTTCATAATAAGTGTCCATCGGCTACTCAAGCTGAGGCTAGAAAATGCTAGAAGGATTCTGATAAGATAGCTCGTTGTTATATGTTGGCAGGCATGACCAACACCTTATATAAGCAACTAGAGAGCTGTAGGAAAACCAAAGCGATTCTAGATAAGCTAGAAGACATGCTTAGAGGCCAAGTTACCTTGACTCGATAGTCTGCTATAACCAATTTGAAGAATGCCCAGAAAAAACCCGACACTCTGATCAAAGACCATATAATTACTCTTATAGCATAGTTTGCTGAGGCCATAAACAATGAGGCCAATTTGGACCATAACACTCAAATTGAAACGTTGTCCAAGAGCTTGTCTAGGGATTTTTCTAGCTTTCGGGTCGCATATAACCTTGGGAAAAAAACCTAATGCTTACACAACTCATGAAAGAGTTACAATCCTATGAGTTAGTGTTGAATGGTGGTTAGCCAATCCAAAGGAAAGGGAAAACACATTAAGAAAGGCACGGATAAGGTCTCTAGGTCACCACGAGTGGAAATGAAGAATACTTTTTTAAGCCTAAATGTTTCTTCTGCATTAAGAAAGGGCAATTTAAGGCAAAACTATAGAGAGTGGAAGGAATACTTAGCCACCAAAGACAAAGGTATGGAACTCTTTATGATAGAAGATTGTTTAGTGGTGGATTAAATTAGTTAACAGTGGTATAAATATTATTTGTATTGTGCTATTTTAATATGTGGATTGTGATAATGAATGTTTTAGTTAAATTCAGATATGGAGCGTAACATATTGTAGTCTGAATCTAACAGTCAGGTCGAGTATGAGGTGGTACACTCCGTCCAAAGCCCAAAGGGTTCATAGAGGGTTTCAAATGTTGAAGATATGTCTCACCTCTATTGAGAGCACAAAGGGTTCACGAAAGGATCTGAATAATGAACATATGCCTCACCTTCATCAAGAGCCTAAAGGGTTCGCGGAAGGGCCCAAATAATAAAAATATGACTCACCTCTGTAAGAACTCAAACGGCCCCCAAAGGGGCTCGGATGCTACAGATAATAAAGTGACCCTACTCTTAGATGCATGGTGTAATTACCCCAATTCTAATGGTGTCGGAAAATACGATTTTTGTAACGGTTTAGATTTTAGTGGTGTAAAAAAATGCAATATTGGAATCCCATTTTCGTAAACTGAGTTTGTAAATATAAAATGAAAATATTTACAGATTTATTATGAAAATATTTTGAAGTTCAATTAAGAAATTTAGCTGAAAATGTAGTTAATTAAAGCTCAGGGACTAAATTGTAAAATTTTAATCGCTATTGAGTTTTAATTAAGAAAAGGCTTGGGGACCTAAAGGAAATTATCTAATAGACTAAAATGGTAAATAGAAAATAATAAATAATAACTAATAGACGGTAATGATGATGTTCATTTTTTTAATTAAAAGATAAAATTTTATAATAAACATAATTAATTAAATTAAATTTGATTAATAAAAATTTAATTATATATATAGGAAATTAGTGGAAGGAAAGATGATAACATCACTTACCTCCACCGTCTATGTTAGAAGAAAGAAAAAAGAAAGGAAGCCATGGTTGAAGCTTACATTTGGCCAAGCTAAAACCTAAGGCAATTTAAGCCTTTTTCATGTAATTTTTATGGATTTAAGGTAATGGGTGTTTGATTTAGCTAGCTCATGTATCAGTTTGGTAAAATATTAGAGTTTTAGGAAGTTTCCATTGTTGACTAATTGATAAATTAGGCTTTAAATTGATTAGATTTTAAGCTTGGGTTATAAAAAGGACTAAATTGCAAAGTTTAGTAAGCTTAATTGTTAAATTTGTAACATTATAGAAAAATTGAATAAATATAAAACCTATCATGAAATTTTACTGGAAATAGAAAATATGAGGTCCATAATGAAAATATATGAAATCGGATTTTAATCTAAAGCTAGGAATCAAAAGTTATGTATATCTCGAGTTCAAGGACTAAATTGAATAAAAATAACAATATGTGTGGCTTGGTATTTTAATGTAAATTGGATGAAATTTGATATTTTTTATTTGTTGAATTATCATTTATATCAAAAGACAATATCGAGTTGTCGAGAGGGAAAGGAAAAAATGAGAGTCGTCAACGAGTGACGTGCGATCTTAATTTGTACTTTTATTATTCAAGACCAATATATTTATTTCCTATTCTTGTTATAAATTATGATTGAATGTCTGAGTATATGATGATCGCTTGAAATGATTCGTTGAGGTTGATGTTGAATACCAAGATAAGGGACAAAATTGAATTAAAATAGAAAATAGCATGATTTAATTAGAACATGATATGTGACATGAAACAATGAATTGAAATATATTATATGATGTGAGATATTGTGTGTTGATGATGAATTGAATTGCGATTTTGAAATTGAATGAGAATATATATGTATATATATGAATTGGATTGAATTGAATTGAATTGAAATAATTATTAAACGATAGAACAATGTACAGGGTACAAGTATGCAAATGTGACCCAACATAGGGTACGAAAGGTAAATGTAAATGGTTATAGGGTATGTTATGTAATTGAAAATGATTACAGGGTATGGTATGTAAATATGAATGATTACAGGGTTGAATATGCAAATAAGTACAGTTGATGCTCGTGTGAACTTAGTAAAACGTTAGGATACGATTGGAATGCCAAAGGGTCATATGTGCGCTTGTACGGAGATTATTACAGGTTTAGCTCAGACAAGTAATCTGATATGATGTGGTATAGGTTTAGCCTAGACAGGTAATCTAATGTAATTTCACCTTGGACGAGCAAATTGGTGTGGTGTAGTTCACTTGTGTATCTGAGTCTGTTTTACTAGGGTTTCATTGGGCAAAACATTGAATCAAATCTGGAAATTTGAAAATGATAAACTGAATTATGGAAAATTGCTATAAGGTACGATTTGAATTGAAATGGTAGGTTAAATGAATAAATGATATTGATTGATCATCGAATTGAATGGCTTAATTTCAAAGGTATATATTTTTGAATCATGAATGATATTGAATGTTTAAATGGCATAAATTTTGGCACTTGATAAATAGCATGAATTGGTCAATTCTATTGAAAATGTTGAATGGTTTGATTTTTCCATTTTCCATATGTATGATCACACACACACACATATGATAATGGGATGAATTGAATAAGTAGGTAGTGAATTTAATGGAAAATGGCTAGTTGGGTATTAGAAAGTATAATATGTAACAAGCATATGTACTGGTTGATGAAGTGTGGGTTTGGATGAGTGGTGCAGTGCATTTAGCTTACTTTTTGTCTCACGCTACAATATCGCCACAGTATCTAATCTCACCGCCACCATTGTTTTTATACTTAATGCAGGTAAACGCACTGCCCATCCAAACCCACCCGAAATCATTTTTCAATTTGATATGCTATAATAAAATATTGGTAACCTAATATGGAATTGTATGACAAGGTAAGTTTAAATGCTAATATGGAATGAATTGATTTGCAAAAAAAGGTATTTGCATGCTTCATTCGATAACGGAAGTTTTTTGGAATTAATGAGTATGTGAAATAGTTAGAGTTTTAATTTGAATTGATTGTATACATTTGAATAATGCTTCGATTATATTGACTTGAATCATGGAAGTACCATTGAGCTTCATTGCTCAGTGTACGGTTTGTTTATTTCGTGCAAAGGATTAGGTGAATCTTGAGGTTACGAGAAGTGATTCTAGCAGCCAAAGATCCTCGACTCAACAATATTTGTATAGTCCCATTTTAGTTAAATATATGGCATGTACCTAGGTTGAGTCGATTTTTTCATAATATGTGATCAATTTCATATCGAAGCTATCATAAATATAGAAAACGGACCTTATTTACAAGCACTTAAAAGTGACCAATATAACATAATTTGGTAAGGCATTAAATTTTACCAAACCAAATATAACTTCATAAGTTTAAACATACTAAAACATCCATTACAAAGATCTTATACATGTCATTATTAACCTTGGCCAAAATACTTAAAAAACTATCGAGATGGTTGTTGGATGGTGTGATAGGTCTCCAACAAGCTTTCAACCGATCGAGCTTCTAATAATCTATAAAACAAAGGAAAGTAACTACGTGAGCAACGAGTGCTTAGTAAGCTCGTGTAACTTAAACATAACTTACCATTTCATTAGCACAATTTATAGTTTAAGAACAAAATCATTACCAATGCCATAAGCTTAGTATAAACCTATATAACATCATCAAACACACAAGTTAGTGCACTTGTCCATGATACAAATGAATTCAACTATAAGATAAGTAGATTTCCATATATTAACACATCATTTAATCCATCAATGTTTTCATAAGATCATGACTCATTCCATTTGCATACTTACCTTTTCATTTCCTTTTCTTACCCATTGATACATCTAGAATTACATCAAATACTCGGGAAAGCTAACACGTTGTGTGCCTTTACATATAACCATAACATTTCCTTTACATCAATGCTCACACGAGCTGTGAAATTGGCCTGCTCACACGAGTTGTGGGTCTGAATGTAAGCTACACAATGCTGCTCACATGAGCTGTGGAGAGTCCGCAAGAAATGTAGGACCTTAGCCATTGGTAGGACATTCAAAACCATTATCCGAAACATGAAATCCTTAATGACATGTCATTCGTATCCTAAGAATTCTTATGGTTCAACCGGGACTTGTTATCCGTCAATTCATCACAACATGCATACATTTATATATATAATCATTTATTTTGAAATAACATAGCAATTAGTCAATTTATCTAACATTAAAACGACCATAATTCATACGAACTTACCTCGATAACTAGAGGGTAGAAGTATAACCAAACACTAATCTGAAGCTTTAGATTTTCCTTGATTTAAGTCTGAATATGGTTTATCTTGATCTAAATAGGTAATTTCAATCAATTAAGTACTTCTAGTATTCAATTGAATTCATAGTTCATATTTATGAAAAATTATGAATTTGTCCCTAATATTTTAACTTTTCACAATTTAGTCCTTAAGCTCATAACTTGAATAAAACTCATTTTAGCCTAAATCCAAGTTAAAAATGTTACAAGGACCTTGAAACAATCCAAAATTAATAAAAAATCACAACAAAACCCATGGATTTATGCATTTAACAATTTAATCCCTATTCCCAAAATTAATCACTAATCACTTAACAAAAAATGTTAATTTTATAATAAGGATAAATAATCCAGCAACTAACATCAAACACATTCAAAAACATCCATGAAAAGTCCCTCAACCTTTAAAACTTTTGCAAATTAACCCCCGGCTTAGTTAGATTAAGCTAAAACGAACTCAAAAATATAAAAATCATTAAAAACGGGGATTGAAAACCTACCATGCAAGGACACAATGCTTGGCTGAGCCTTTCTCTTCTCTAATGGTTATTTTAGGGTTCCAAATAGGCAAAATAATGAAGATGATAAATCTTTTCTTACTTAATTTTCTTTTTAATTACTAATTTACCATTTTACCCTTATCATTAATCAATAATTTCAATAAACCCTTGTCCATGCACATCCACTAACTCTTTGAAAGGTATAATTACTATTCAAGTCCATTAACTTTCATTTCCATAGCCATTTGACCCCTTTAACTAATAGAACTCAACTTTTTTACCTTTTACAATTTATTCCTTTTCATTTAATTAACCATTTAAAATTTAAAATTTCTAAACGAAACTTTAATATGACCTTAATATAAAACCATTTAAACCACTATTTTTGAATGTACTACTCATATTTAAATTTTTAATGGTAGAAATTAAATATAATTAATCATAGTTACTTAGGCAATGAAAGTGGCATTTTGTAGCTCGGAGCTGACGATGGGGTCGGGTATGGGGACAAAATTGTAAAAGTCTAATCGCTATAGATTTTTAAATAGGAAAAGACTTGATGACTGAAATAGCAATTATCCAAGGGACTAAAATGGTTAATAAACCATCTTAAAATCAAATTTAGTGGATTATGATGTTGGATGTCATAAATTTAACTTAAATATGACTAAAATTGATTAAACTTGATTAATTAAGTAAATAAAGATTAATTAGCAAATTAAACATACTATAAAAGCTAAAAGTTAGTAGAGATGTTGCCATATTCTCCATTCCAAGACCAACCACCATAGCCAAGAAAAACAAGAAGCTTTCGAAACCCTTAAACAACTGGCTATCAGTTGCAAGTATGTCCTTAAACATCTTTCTTTAATTTTTATGGAAATTGAATCATGGGATGTTGATTTATCTAGCCCATGTATCAATTTGTTCAATTTTTGAAATTTTAATAAGTTTCCATTGTTGAGAATTGGATGAATTAGGTGTGAAATTGATAGAAATTAAGCTTAGATTATAAAAAATTACTAAATTGTAAAGCTTAATTATTAGCTTTGTACATTAAGGACCAAATTGAATAAAATTCAAAGCTATTATGAAATTTTGGTAGGAATAGAAATTATAAGGTCCCTAATGAATAAATGTAGATTCATATTTTAATTCGAAGCTTTACACGAAGGGCAAGAGTCGATCACCAGTGATGTGACTTTTGGTTTGTATATCTATTATTCGGGATCAATTTAGTTATTGCATATTTATGATATTTTGCATAATATGGTATTGAGGTGAGTAGAAAATGATTATTTGAATTGAATTTTATGATTGAGATTGATTATTGAGATTGAGGACTAAATTGAATAGAATAAAAATTAGCATAACTTAATTTATTTATGAAATTTGGTATGGAATTGAGTTGAAACATGTTATTTATATGATGAATTGATTATGATAAAGTATGAATTGAAACATATAATGAAATTGGAAATTTGGTTACCATATTTGCTGTTCTGATAGGGTCGAATATAGTTGGCATGTCATAGGATCGTCAAGATATTGATTGGAAACTATCATTGTTGGGCAACCTGAGGGGGTAGATTGTACACATAGGTTCATCATTGTCAGGCAACCCAGGATGAAAGGATAATTAGATTGTGAAAAACATCATTGTTGGGCAACCCGAGATGATCGTATGTACATGTTCAGACTCATTGTTATCGGGAATAAATCTGTGTATCGATTCTAAGTTTGTGTCTGGTTAATAGGGTTATAAAAACATTAATTGACTATATGGTATATGAAATGAAATGTATTTGAAATGTGATATACGAAAATATGTGAAAGATCATGCGAAATGAGTTGAAAACGAGCCCTAGGGGCCGATTGAGTAATAGTGAGTCAATAGGCTCCAAAAATGATTAAAATGTTTTTATGAAATTGATCATATGTGTATATATGTTTATGGCGGTAAATGAATAAGTATACGTGCATATAGATGACAATATGAATTGATTACGTAGTATATGAAATGAATGAGAAGTGGTAAGTTTGGTGCATACATAGTGAATTTGTGTGTAAAAATTATGCATGTTTATATAGTAATGGAAGTTTTTGGCGTGAAATTTCATGAGAATTGGTTATGAATTGAACTTGAATTGAATGTATGCAGTTGGTTTAAACTTGTATTATAATGACTTGAATCATGGAAATAATACTGAGCTTTATTACTCAACGTACGATTCGTTTTCTCCATACGCAGGTATAGGTAAAGCCCAATGTTCTGATGCGTGATCCATCATCTAGCCAGAGATCATCGATACAATAATGTTTTTATAGTTTCGTTTTGTTTAATATTTGCCATATACCTAAGTTGAGTTAGTTTTTGGTATAATATGTGATCTTGTGAACATTTGAAGTTAGAATTGGTATTTTGGAAATGGTTATGTGGTTGGATTATGAATTTGAGTATGTCACAAGGTTGACCAATTGGTATAAAATGTAGATCTGTTTAATGTCACACCCTAGACCTTTGAATCAGTCAACTAGAGTGTTTGACCAATTGGGATTGGAATGGAACTAGTGAAAACGTTTATTATGCATGTTTTTGTTCTTGCTATTATTTTAGCCCCTCCTCTTGAGCAACTAATTGTTCTTTTTTTTTGTCCTACGTTTTCCACCTCACATGTGGCGAGTTGTCTCTATTGCTTTGCGAGCTCACCATTTTGTGAGCTTGCTAGTTAACGAGTTCTCCACTCTGCGAGCTTGTTAGCTCGCGAGCTCGTTTTTTACCTTAGCACCTCACAGTATGTGTGGCACATTTCAAGGCATGTGTCAAGCCAAGGGAAGGGAAACATGTCACCGTGCTTGGCCCGTTCAATCCCTCAGTTATAGAAATATAGTAGTTATGCTGCAAGTATACCAATCAAATTGTAATATAGTAAATGTACAATGGGGTACTAAAAGTACTCCAAGGATTATATGCAAGGGAGGTTGAATTAAACATAGAAATACTATCTACAACAGCAAGTCTAAACAACAGTCTCTAAAAACTATATTACGATAATTAAACCTAAAGATCAAGGTCATAAAAAAACTAAATTACTAAAATAAAGTTGACAAATGAAAAACTCTCGAATAACAAGCAGAAGATTAACTCGATTTAGTGGTTGTAATCAAGTTTTATTAGGGAATTAGTTATTAACTAGATAATATTACCTTCCGGCCTCTACTACCTAGCTAATTGACCAATACTCACTTATCTTCCAACCTTACTTTCTTAACGGGGATAAATCACGATTTACTAGACAAACTCATTGTCAGATCCATTTAACCTAGATTACTTCCTAGGGTCATTGATCACCTCTAAATGTGCAAACGTTTCGAGTAAAAATAGTGAAAATAAAAATATATAAAATAATCACAGTATCTACAAGCAAACATGCCAAATTCACATATATTTTAGTGTTACAATGGAACACTGGTAAGTATTCCAAGGATCGTACCCAAAGGAGGTTGACTTAAATCTAAAAATATTGTCTGCATATGCCCAAAGGAGGTTGACTTAAATCTAAAAATATTGTCTGCATATGCAGGTCTAAACAATAATTACTAAAAATCATTTTATGAAAACTAACATTAAAGATTAAGGTTGTAAAATGAAAACTAAATTACTAAAAAAAGTTAAAAAATGAAAATCTCTCAATTAACAGGCAAAAGATTAACTCGCTTCATTGGTTGCAATTAACTTTAGAATTCAGGTTTTATTAGGGAATTAGTTATTAACTAACCAGTATTACCTCTCGGCCTCTACTACTCAACTAATCAATAAGTACACGTTTATCTCTTGACCTCACTTTCTTGATTGGGATAAATCCATGATCTACTCGGTAAACTTATTTCTCAACCTTGTTTACCCTAGATTACTTCCTAGCATTGTCAATCCTAGGGTTTAAACACACATGAATTTATACCAACTAACTTTATTGGAAAAACCCTAATTCCTTCGTTAATCACTCCTACATCCGCTCGTTAATCTCCCTAAGGATCTAGCCACTCCTCAACTTGTTGGAAAATCAAGTTTGGAAAATGCAGCAGAAAATAAATTTAGGGAAAAACCAATGTTTTAATTTTTTTTCCAAAACAAGAACTTGGATGTGATATCTAAAGTAATAAACACTAAATCAAAATTGCACCTTTTTTATTCCTTTAGGATGAATGCTTCGACCGTGTAGTCTTCTTTGCTATCCTCAAGCTCACGTATTTCGAGTATGAGCTCGCTTCGAATTAGAAAATTTTTACAAAAATTACCAATGGGGTAATTTTGCAATTTCTCTAAAATTTTAGGCCAAGTTGTAAATAAGAAAAATATCTCTAGAAATTTTCTGAAATAATTTCTTTAGAGAATTTTCTCTCTACACTTTTTCTCTTGAATTCAAGTTTGTAAATAATGACCCAACACTCTCTTTATATAGGAAGAGTTTAAAGAGTTCAACTATAATTAAACTTAATTATTAATATTAAATTAATATAATACTTATCAAGATAAATATTAGATTAAATTTAATATTTATCTATAAGATAAACATTTAATTTAATTTGATATTAAATCTATTAAAATAATACTATTTTAGGAATAATTAATCTGAAATAAAATTCTCTAGTAGAGTCCCAATAGGAGTGTAACTCTTCCATTGATCAACCACTGAAAACCCACCACCGTCGACCGTTTGCTGACCATTGGAATGCTGTCGTCGAAGCCAACGACACCCTAAGCTGGTTTGGTTGTTGTCGGTTCGGTCCAAGCCGGCCACCTGTTGGACCATCGGCTTTGTTTCACATACTAGGTCTGGTTCAACCAGTTATTGGGTCTTGGTCTCAATTTTGGGGTATTGTGCCCAATTTACGATGTCATGTCTAACTTTCAAGTTCAATTTCCCATTGGCCCAATTGTTTGACTTGAAAACTAATTGTCAAAAAATATCATATTAATTGTAATTAATTTGATTAATTTAATTCTACTCGGTTAAAATTAATTTTCCCAAAAATTACTTAGATTTTCCAAAATATTTTTTCAAGAAAATTCTTTAATCAAATTCTCTAGTTGAACAATTCTTGTGACCGCCCAATTTATTCCACATCAAATAAATCGACTCAATTAAATTATTTCCAAAGTCGTGGAATTTCCTTCTGATTTAAATACAGTCCGATTAAGCTTTTATTGAGCTAGCAAAGGGACCAATCAGGTATACAATTAGGCTCTAGTAATTGCAATTATATCCAAAAGCATCGTTTCGATAATTCGCAATTTCTTAATCGTGGAGTCAGTCCACAAGTATTATTATTGAAAACTCCTTATTGCATACTCTTTACGAAAGCAATTCATCCAACTGCTTTGTCCAACGACCTCGTCATGTGTATGTCACCCTCATATGATATCCTTGATTCTTTTGAGTTAAATTATCACCATTGGCTCTTCTTAATGATTAATATGACCACTAAAAAAAATGGGTGTGATAAATTGCTCATTCAAGAACAAGTAACTCGTGTCCACATTCCATAGTTATCAATTCACTCAGTGCCAATAAGAGGATATCAGTAACTCTTCAATTGAGCTATGAATTCCACTATTGCTAGTAAAGCCATGCCATACACAACTCATGTACCCAACATACCGACTATTAGCTCGATTATCTTTAGAACATAAGTCTCCATTTATACCAAAGCACATGAGTTACATACACATGGTCAGTGACTAACTCAGGATTTAGGTAAATCACACCATGAATGTCACAAGTGAATTAATTCACAAACAGATTCAGAATTAATTCATCTTGGGTCCAGTCGAATGTATCATTCTTTCAGTGAATACATCTATGTATCTACCCGTTGAGTCAAATGCTCTGATAGCCAAGACTAGTCATCTCCTCAATTGGAATTGTAGATGACATAATAATCCTTCTCAATATTTGAATCAAATGTTAACTTTGATTCTTTTAAGGGATTACGAACTCATTTAGATTACCTACTAAAGTAAGTTGTCTTTCTCACAATGTAAACGTTCTTATAGTGCCACTTATAATCAATTCGAACTTAGACAATCAATGAGCTAATATTTGCTTGTCACAATTTCACTATTCATGCAAAATATGAAAGAAAAAAATACAAAAGACATAACAGTGCAATGTGAAATTAACTTTATTTATTTATTCATCGTTTAAATAAATAGAAAGCAGTTACATGTTTACTACAATATGAGCACATTTCTCAACACGACTTAAAATCATCTTTTCCACTATTAAAATAATCATGCAATAATGTAAATTAACATAAAAGAGAAAGGGATAGAAATTCTCCGTTTTGAACTTAAGGTGCTCAGAATCATGAAATCCTTTAACAATGATTGAGATCTTGTCAGTTGCAAATAAGAAATGAAAGAAAAGTACTAAAATAATTAATAACGAAGAATTGGATTCAAACTAAATCCAAGATGAAGAATAAGAAAAGTAAATTATTTTTGAAATAAACTAAAACTAAATAAAAATCCTAAACAACTAACTAAAACCCTAAAATGGCTTGGAAAAAGCTCCTTAAGCTTTTCCTCAACTTAACTATTTATAGGTAGAGTTTAGTAGCCCTAATTTGGTCAAATACAAGTCTTAATCACATAAAATATGATTTGTGTGGACAAAAACACCCTTGCATAATTTTTCCCCACGTCGCACATGTGTCGCTACACACAACTTCGAGTATAAAATTTTGAATTGGCTCGGTTGTCTTGCGACATTGGAAACTTGTGTTGCGACTCGGTTGTCATTCCTGATGCTTTTGGGAATCAAAATAAGTATCATACATATTCAATTAAATTGTTAAAACCACCTTAAGGCCAGCATTGACCCAATATGTCAACTAACTTGAAATAATGTGTAAAAACGCTTATCAAGCAATAATTTGAATCTAAGCTACGAAATATGAAAATGCAATAAAAAACATTAAAATGGCTAGAAAACAAGCCTGTTAAGTGTCGAAAAGTACTTAAATTGCCATCACAATTTATGGCAAGTCAAATACCCCCACACTTAATTTGTTACTTGTCCTCAAGCAAATGAAAAAAAAAAACAAAAGCAAAAAAACTAAAATAAAATGACAAGAGAACGCATGAGTAAAACTAAAGTACATAAGCATTCTTGGTACACGAGATTGGATTGGAGCGATGGAAATAGGAAAATTTGCTAAACACATAACTTTAGCTAGATGTTTAAACGACTTAAAATTTTCATATTTAGACATGATAGTTTAAAATATTACCTAGCAAATAAGTCAAAGTAGGTTAAATATATAGATCCATCTAAAGTTATATACGAGTATAGTATTTACAGTTGAAGAATACAGGCAGTTCAAATTCTAATTACTCATTTTCTTTTATCCATGCTTTGTACTCTAATACAATATTTATTAGCACAAGCAGTTTAAGAGTATTTATGCCAATATGAGTGAGATTTTTCTCAATTTCTCATATTTTTTTTCTATTTAATCACTGTGACCACTCTCACTCTCTTGGCTTTTATTCATTCTATGTTTTATCACACTCACTTTGCTTTTAGCTCTCACAATGTTTTCTTTTTTACACATTCATTTTATTTTAAGGCACATACTTGCAAGGATTTTATACTTATTATACTATATCGTTTCAATAACCATGGATTTAATTACAAAGTATTCGAATTTAAATGACCTATTATTCAACAAACATAAATACCTACACGTAAATACCTATGTCATTTGGTACATTTAACTTATGTTTCCTATTTACAGTTTAACAAATTGAACTAACTAGTCCAAATGCAACTAACTTAAAATTGTTTATTTTCAGGCTAAATTTACGGTTCAAGGAAACATCCTATATACATGCCATTCTATATGATGATGATGAGCCTTTATGTTGAAAATTTGCTTAGTGGAATGTTCAATAGACCACTAGGTCATTGATTTTGGATTCACTAATCATGTGTGTGTTTCTCTATAGGGGTTCAAGGAAAGGAAAGATCTTAGAGATAAGAGCCTATCGTTGCGAATCGAAAATGGGAAAAATGTGCCAGCTGAAGTAGTGGGAGATGTATATCTTTATTTTTTATAATTTTAGGAAAACTATTTTGAAAGACATTTTCTATATACCAAGTTTCAGGAGAAACTTACTTTCTGTTGCATTTTTTTTAAAGATGGCTTGACCGTGACTTTTAATAATAGTGTTGCAATATTTCGAAATCATAATATAATTTTTAATGGATAGATGTCTAATAATCTATAATTTATCAAACTAAAGATGTACACATTGCTTGAAACTAAAATTTTGAATAAAAGACTTAAAACTTCTCACTCTAATTAGGCATACCTTTGGCATTTGAGGATTGATCATATTAACCAAGAAAGAATCACTAGACTTGTGAAAGATGGCACTTTAAGTTTGCTTAAAGAAGTTGATCTTCTATAATGTGAATCTTTCTTAAAAGGTAAGACTAAGCGATCTTTTAATGCAAAAGTAATGAGGGCTATGAAACCCTTAGAACTTGTGCATACTGACATATGGGGCCCCATAAATGTCAATGGAAAAGGTGGTTACAATTACTACTTAACCTTTATCGATGATTATTCCAAATATGGGTATGTGTACCTAATGCACAGCAAAAGTGAAACTTTTGATAAATTCAAAGAGTTTCGTGCGGAAGCGGAGAAACAATTAGGTTTACCCATAAAGGCACTTCGATTTGATCAAGGTGGAGAATATTTATCGGATGAGTTCTTAGAGTATCTCATAAAGAATAGGATTTGATCCCAATTAACCTGTCGAGCACTCCACAACAAAATGGCAGAGAGAAGAAATCAAACTTTGTTAGGCATGGTTCATTCGATGTTAATTTATTTTAAGCTACTAATCTCCTTTTGGATTATGCATTACAAACGGCTTGTTGTATTTTTGAATGATGTACCAACTAAGGCAACATCTAAAACTCCATACGAATTGTGGCATGATAGGATATAGATGCAAGGAAATTAGATTCACAGATGGAATTGTACATGCTTGTGGGATATCCAAAAGGAATAAAGGGTGGTTTGCTTTATGTTTTATAACCCAAAAAAGCAAACAATGATAGTATCAACCATGCTACTTTCATTCAAGAAAGTTAGATAAATAAATTCAAACATTGAAGTAAAGAAGTACTCGAGGAACTTTAAAAAATGCATAAAACCTTATTGAAACAGTTCTAGAACTAACTCCTAATAGTATACCTGCAATTGATTTGCAACATGACATATTATGTGATGCCTTTATAGCGTATTCTATGATGCCTAAGTGGCTAGTAACTTATAGTCATCATTGTGGTGAGGTCTAGATGTTCATTTAAAGTAGTTTTAAAGAAGTTTGTTTTATAGTGTCATGTTCTATGACTTCACTACAGTATTTTTCAGAATATAAAATTCAATACACCCAAAATTAGGGGCGAAGTAAGTGTCCATCAAGTCTGAGAAAACCCACATTATGTGTAAAAGTTACCTAAATTCTATGGTATCTGACAAATTTGAATATTTACACGCTATATATAGAGGTTATTTGTAGTCTAAGTTGTCCGCCAAACCTAGACGTCCTCGTGATATGTAGCATAGTTGTATGGGATTCCCTAGGATGATTGGGAATGTTCCATCCATCAGAATGAGTTGTGGTCCGATATGATTTAAGATATGATTTGACCGGTATCCTGAGAGTTGCCAAATTTAGTATGAGAAACTGCCAAAAGTAGGATCTATACGAAGTTCACCTTTAAACATCAGTTAGTATAAGTATCCACCAAGAATAATATCGGATAGTACACCATCTTGGGTGAAGTGTTCAACATCTGCCTGTGTGAGAAACCGTCAAAAGTAGATTTTGTATGAATATCCTTCTGAGGAATGCATTTCTTTTTTAAAAGGAAATGAAATCTGTATTGAGTGGCGTAATCTATAATATGCCTAATGAGTGAATTGTGTATGTGGTGGTCAAGTATAGAAGTTGGCATATATGTAAGTGCTCAATATTAGAAAACTATTCACCAAAGACTGAAAAGAAATTCATAATCTTCAAGTTGTGTAAATCAACAGTAAATGTTCAAAGGTAATTTGGATTAAAATTCACTAAGTTTATTAAACTTATTAGCATCTGTTGTGATGCATGTTCTAATTAAAGAGTTGGTATACCAGGAGGGACCAAGCCGGGAAGGAATGTGTCAGGGTGGCAGTTCAAGTTGCGATATTATGCATTCAGAGGACACCTTAGGAATATGGCGCTTAGTACTCTACGCCATGAAAAGTTTGTTTTTTATAAAGTTTTAAGTTGTAGCGTCATATGCCATTTTTGAAAATCTGATGTAATTATTAGACATTCTCTTTCATTAATTTTTTCTAAGAATAGTAAATAAAGGAATAAGAAGCATGTTTTAAAATCATTTTATGCTTGTAATAAAAAAAATTGTTAAATGTTTAAGTTTTGTAATAGTCGATATCCGGATTTGATAATTCAGGTTGGCTATATTATGTTACGAGACTATCGATTTAATTATATATATTTTTGTGTTCTATTTTACTATAAACAATAACACATTTATAGGCGATCAAGTTATTGGCCTCATAGCCGGGATTGTGACAATGAAATTTTTTAGATTAACTATTGTAAAATAATATTAATTGAAAGACGAACGAGCTAGATAGTGTTCTAACTTTTATTTAATTTAATTTATTTTATTTTATTTTATTTTAGCATTAAAAAACTTATTTTGAATTTTTGTAGTTATGTAAATATTTTTATTTTAATATTTTTCATTTACCTTATTGATTATTAGATTTAATCATGAATATTGATTTTTATAGGTCGGTGTATGAGCTATCCAAATCGATTTGGTTGTATGGAGATCCAACAAACCAATGGAGTCAAGATTACAAAGAAGAATAACCTGAATGTTCGAATGAACTCCCACCTAAGCCGAACGAGTATACATCCAAGAGGAGGGAGGTCCAACGAATCACTGTAGTTACAGCGAAGAATGTGACATGCCCGACTACTCAGTTCAACAAGAATTGGAATTAATAATGGACAATAATGCATAGAGGCACTTGCTTAAGCAAAATAGGAGAAAAAAAAAGGCTAAATCGAGCACAAGAAGTCTCAACAAAGCAATGGAGTTATGATCGTAGGATTGTATACTACGATTATTCATCTAAACTCCCTTATAAGTCAGATTTATATAAGTCCTTTCTCAATGATCTCGAATTTCAAGCTAACTTAGAAGAAATTCAAAAATGGGTGGACCATTTAAAAAAAATCACTCTAAAAGAAAACAAAAGTAAGCGACACTTGGGAACATCCGATTATTTAACTGAAACTCCTAGTGATTCGTTTGACTATACGTTTGAACAAGAAAGTCGCGAGCGAGAATTCCAAGCTAAATTAAAGCGAATCCAACAATAGTTGGATCAATTAAAGGAATTCTTTTGGCAAAGATCCCAAGCAAGTACTCCATTGGAAGAGTTTGGATCCGGAGACGGGAACAAACTGAATACACCCAAAGACATTTTTGATCTAATTAAAATAGATGTAGATGTAGAAGTAAAGATAGAATTAACATCTAACTTTGAGCTACAATCGATTCTGAATGAAAGTGTAGACGAGTCGATACACTTTCTGGCCATAACCAAGAAGCTGCCAACCAAAGAAATTGACGAGTTTATCTCATTCTCGTTTAGAAATGAAGATAAAGCTCAGGAAACCAAATTTTCTCACGACATGAAGGGGAGGAAGCTTGAGCCAATAATAACTCGAAAAATAATTTGGGGTTGGCTCGAATACGACACCAAGTGGTTCGTGATATAGATGTTGCGTCTGTCAAAGATAAAATGATATCATTGAAATTAATTGAAGGTTTTAGTTCAGATTTATTGACGATGGAACAAATGACGGATCAAAGTGTCGAGGACCAGTTGGAAGTTCTTCTTCGGGGGCGATACGGATTGTCCCGGTTTCGAAAAAGAACATCGTTTTTAATTTTTTTATTTCAAAATTTATTTTTTTTGTTTTTATTGCTAGTTAGATTTGAGGATTTAGATTTTTAATTTGATGTTAGAATTAGGAGAAATCAGGTTTTTGGACGTAACAGGACAAATAGAAGGTAATCAGGGACAAAAATAGACGACTAGAGGACTTCGACACATCTTGTAAAACTAGAAGCAACGTTGTGTCATGCCATGCATAGGCTATGGCGCGACACAAGCACTTTGAAGCCAACATATTTGATGTTAAGGTGTCATGTCACGCCATGCATAGGCTATGGCGCGACACAAGCACTTCGAAGCCAAATTAAGGGATGTAAACACCCTCATATAGCTGTCACACCTCTTCCTCAAGATCTAACTCCAAGTTTTCGCATCCCCTACCTCTGATTTTCATAAGTTCTCTTTCTCTCTTTTCTTCATATTTTTCTAGTTCACATCTTCTATTTCAAATTAGATTCCACATCGGTTGAAAAACAAATTTCATCGGCAACTATTCAAGGTTTTATGTTCTAAATTTGTTTTCATCAACTTTATTGTTTGGGTTGTTGTTATTTTGCTTTAATTCATAAAATGGCACCACGAAAACAACAACACACCACTCAAGCACCGAGCAATATTGATACCAATCACTTCCATAACATGGAAGTCAAGAGGTTCTATCTCCAAATGAGTTGGCATTTTTTTTATTTAGGAATGTGGGTTCAATCCCACCATGTTCGCTTGTAATGATATTTGGGATTTGTTACAATCGCCTCATTGGAACAACTTTTGTGCGACCCCAATTGAACCTGCGGTCGACGCAATTATTTATGAGTTTTATGCCTCCTCGAAGGATAAGGAAAATTGTAAGCAATAGGGATGATACAATCACTCGTGTTACCATTCAAGGCAAATAAGTGTCGATTACTCCTCGTGAAATTTTTTGATATTACTATGCCTCGTATATTATACCAATGACCATTTAGAGACTTTAATAATTTATTCGCATTTGAAGATTTTTTTATATGGAGGGTATAATAGATTATTTGATGAAGGGGCGTGAAAAGTGGACTCGCCATCCTAATACCGAGGTACCCCTCAAATTCAACACGGACATCATGTTCCCGATGGCCAAGATGTGGATGCAATTCATTTGCACCCACATAGCACCAACACATAACACTTCTGACGTTACTGCCTATCGAGTGGTTATGCTTTATTCTATTTTACAAAGAGACCAGATATGTATTGGTGACTGGATTTACGAGGAAATGCTAAAATGCATACGAAGCCAAAAGCAAAGTATGTACTTCCCACATTTGATCACTATTCTATTCTTATGTCTCCAATCGAGTCATTCACGAGACCTATGAGAAGCATGATTGGGGACAAACTTTATGGTCAGTTCATTGATCTCCAACAAAAACAAAATCAGAAGAAGGAGCAACGAACTAAACATAGGAGCGATCCTCAAGGGCCGACAAAGATAAAGAGTAAAGCTCACACGTCAAAGATTACGAGACTCGCAAACATGCCTATCTCGGATTGGCAGACACGATGGACGTAAGATATTGATGACATTCTAATTTGCATTGTAGAACATAATGGATGGCCAACACCTACACCACTACCGGACATGTTCGAGTGAATTTCATCGCTGGGCGAGAAAGGCGCCAATGAAGAAGATGAGGAAGAGGAGGAGATCACTATCGTGCCATCGTATTATGAGCAAGTATTGCTACCAAATCGCTTATCCAAGAATAGCATTGTGATCTGTGACCCGAGCTATCACAACCTGGGCCAAACTTTAGGAAGGTGGGCTACTAAAGCGTCGACGGGGCGCTAGAGGGGTAAAGCACCAATGATGGAGGAGTTAGAACCTGATTTTGAGTAATACTAAACATTTTTATTTTTTATTTTAGGTTTTTATTTTTAAGGCTTATTATATATATAGTTTGTGTTTAGTTAGATGATTTTTATTTTTTAGTTAGATTAATTAAGACTCTATTTTATTATATATATAGTTTGTGTTTAGTTTTTCTTTGCAGGAACCCCATATTTTTTACGACACTACAAGTATGAGCCAAATCGCAAAGAGGAGGAGTCTCACTAATTGAATTGCACATATCACGTCAATCAGGTAACCTCTTTCTTTTACCTTTCATTGCACATTAGGGACAATGTGTCAAATAAAGTATGGGGGTGACTTGGGAAATTTTTTAATTTTTTTTATTTATTCTGATAGATTTTTAGTAGTTAATTTTTTTTATTTTTTCTGTGTGTGTGTGTGTGTGTGTGTTTTTTTTTTTTTGTGCTTGAGCTTGTAAAAGTACAATTGGTTGGTTAGGAGCATATACCTAGGTTATTTGTTAAAATTGTAAATTTAGCTTTGAAATTGGATAATTTAGGTTGTTTATATTTAGACTAATTAGTTCAATTTATTAAACTATAAATAGAAAAAAGATATTAAATATACCAAGTGATAAAGGTAGATACGAATAGGTAACTATATTTGTATAATTATTGGATGTTTGAATTAAAAACAAAATACTCAATAAAATCCATGATTATTGAAACGGTGTTGTATGACTAGTATAACCCTTATAAAAAGTGCCTGAGAAAAATCTCAATCGTATTGGCACAAAAAAATCATCATAAGGGATTATATGGAGAAATATCACTGCATTAGAGTTCAAAGCAAGGACAAAAATAAACTGAGTAGGAAAAAAAATATCCGAACTGGTTATACCCTGCAAAAATAAATACTATATTTGTATATACATTTTGATGGAAATATACATTTAATTTTCTTTAACTTCTTTATTTTGTAATTTATTGAACTAATTTGTTTAAGTGTAAATAACTATAAATTGTTTAAATTTCTAGCTAGAGTTATATATCTAGGCAAATTTTCCTAGTGATGATGCTCTGGTCTAATCTCATGTATCATGTCGGCTCAAGTACATTGTTTAGCTATAGTTTTTATTTTGCTTTCGTTTGGTTTGCTTGAAGACAAGCAAAGACTTAAGTGTGGGGGTATTTGACTTGTCGTCAAATGTAGTAGTTATTTCCGTCTATTTCTGCACTTAAGGAGCTTGTTTTCTAACCAACTTAATATTTTATATTATGTTTTTGGTATTTATTTATTAGTATTAAAAGTTAATTAAAATAAGTGTTTTAACACATTTTTTAGTACTGATGACCTATTAGGTCGACACGGGGCCTTAGGTAGGTTTAATTTGTGTATTTAAGTATGCAAAAGGCTTAATTTTAAGCCCAATCGACGTAGGAACTTGGGACGAGTGATGCACAAGCTTCCCGAGCTATGAAGGCATGAATGAAAGGTCCAAAGCCAAAAAAAAGCTGTCATGGAACGACACGCAATGTTTGTGGCACAAGACGCGCCCTGTGTTAAGCCATAGCAACCCTATGTTGAGTCATAGCATGAACGTAGGTCACAAGAAAGGATGAAACTGACATTTGTATTTTGGCAGATTCTCGTAGATTTTATTTCTTATTTGCACCCAAAGTATCAAAGACACATGGGGCATAAAGTGCACATCTTTTAGCTTATAAATAAGAGGCTTCTACACACAAATTAGGGCATCAATCAAACCATCCATCCATGAAACACAATTTTTAGTTTTCTTTTCTTTTCATGTTTGTTTAGTCGGAACTTTTCTATTCCAATGTAAAGACAATAGCAAGCAGAGATTGCTTCGGATCCGCGTTTCAATATATTTATAAATGAGCATTCTCTTTACTATTATATCTTAATTTTTTATTTATATTTCATTAGCCTAATCAACTAATGTTTGTATGAATATTAGAATAAATCTTGTGCTTTATTCATATATTGCATGTTTCAATTATTGAACTGATTAATTAATCAAGTCAATTAATTGATAAAAGAATAAGGGTTCATAATAGGATTAGTTGATATAGATTACGCGTTTCTAAACCCTAGGCTTGATAGCCTTAAAAAGTTATCATAGGGGAGACGAGATCAAGAGATAAGTCAAACCAAGTAAATCGTAGTTTATCCTAGTGGAGAAAGTGAGGTCGGGAGATAAGCGAGTATCTGTCAATTAATTAATTAGTAGAGGCCGAGAGGTAATACTAGTTAATTAACAGCTAATTCATATTAAAACCCGAATTCTGAAATTAGTTAATCTATTGTTTATTAATTAGGGATTTAATCGATCATAGGTTAGAGGCTCGTATTGTTGACACTATTAATAAGAAATTCTATTAGGGTTAATTCAGGTTAAGTAATTTAATTAGTTTAATCAATAATTTAATTTGGATTCACACTACAAATTCGTGACTCGATTAGATTTTAGTAATTATTTTCTGTAATTAATTTAATAATAAATTTCTCCAATCTACAATCTCTTGGGTACAATCCTCGAAATACTTACCGGTGTTTCGTTGTAAACTTCATTATATTACAATTTGACTCATATGATTGTGGACACCGTCGATTTAATTATATATATATTTTTTGTGTGCTATTTTTACTATAAACGATAACACGTTTATAGGCAGCTAACCATCATCACAAGCTTTATACATAGACAAGATATTGAAACGTTATACAATAACCGGTTCAAAGAAAGGAACTCAACCTTCTATATTGGATTTCATCTTTTTTTTGGAAGACTATCATAAGATAGTGGAAGAAAAAGAGAACATGAGAAAGGTTGTGCACATGTCCAGATGTCTATTTCGCAATAGGGTTGGTGAGCTAATATCAGGCGAATCCCGGTCCAAGACACGAACAAGAAGTTAAGCATATACTCAAGTATTTACGAAGAACGAGGGATTATATGCTTGTGTGTTCCAGAAGAAATCTTACTCCTATTGGATATACTGATTTTGACTTCCAAACGTATCGGTATTCGTGGAAATCAATGTCGGGCTATGTCTTTATCTTAGATGATAGGTCCATAGTGTGAATAAGTGTCAAGTATGGTTACATTGCTAACTTCACTAAGAAGGGTCGAATATGAAGTATGAAAAAAGCTATGACACTATAACAGTGCAGATATAGCTAAACCCCAAAGAAGCTACATGAGGACAAAACACATTGATAGAAAGTATCATAAGAAAGATGGTAGTGATTGACAAAACAATGAATGTAATCAAAAATCGCATCTAAGGACAAACCCTATGGATTTTTTTACTGAGACTATACTAGTTAGAGAGGTTTCGGGAAACATATGGAGGACATGAGAATGCAGAATATGACTCATCTATTTCACTAGGGCAAGTGGGAGGCTATTGGGTTCAATTTCAGGGTGCAAGGTTCCGAGTTCGAGATCTGGGTCTGGGTTAAAAAAATATTAAAACTATGTATTAATGACATGAAAAAAATTTATTGAAATGTCATTAAATAATTGAAAAAGGATACAAGATAAGTGACGCCCCTATTTCATACAATCCTTTCTCTACATTCCCATACGTGAAGGTGCTCCAAAATTTTAAAATGCTGAAGAGAACTTATATGTCAAATTCTCAACCTATATCACCTCTTCAACGTACAAATTTAACAACTTTTATAGCAAGGAAAAACGGCTCTACGGGCATTGGGACAACTTTTACTATTATGAATCAAGATGGGACAATTTTGAAATAAGAAAGTAATTGTCTGAAGATTTGGGACCTTAACTCTTGCAAGTTACATGTCATACGAGAAGTCTTATTCCAAGCTTCTAATTTGGGTTCTCAAACCCAACTTTTAATTCAGCCTGGCAACAGAATACTCGGTCTTCTTCTGAAAAACAGGAGAAATGGAATTGGAAGTACCAAATAATGGAAATAGATGAAATTTAACAACGGAAAAAAAAATTTAGAGACCAAATTAGAAAAAAAGTGTCAAGTTCAAGTACCAAATGTTATATTAAACCGTTAAATAATAATATGGATTTTAAAAACTATCCACTATTATAAAAAAAACTACTCTTTTTATCTTAAAAAAATACTGAAAAGTAAATGAAATATAATAATTTGAATTCAAATAAATATAATTTTTCACATATGAGCGGATTTCAATATACTTGGTATTGAATTTTTTAAAATAAAATACTAAAATAATATAATTTATTTTCATAATTTTTAACTAAATTGGTATCATGTTGACTCATGACATCAATTTACTATTCATTATTTTTAGAAAAAATACTCTTTATCTTAAAAACATCTGGTTAAAAAATAAATGAAATATAATAATTTGAATTCAAATAAATATAAGTTTTCACACATGAGCGGGTTTCAATATATTTTGGGTATGTTTGATAACCCTTTGAAATTTTTATTTACTTGCAAATAATTTCAACTTTTAAATTTTTAATTGTGTTTGATAACTATATTATCTTTTTACTTAATATAAAACATTCAATAAAAGTTTTGAATATGATAAAATAAATAGTTACTTATCACTTAATGTTAAAAATATTAAGTTAATTTTATTTCTAAAATCTCATTTTATTAAAAATTAAAACATTCAAATTATTATCTTTAACTTTTATTCAAAACTATTCAACTAAAATAAAAAAATCATATTAATAAGATTAAAATTATGAAATAATGAATTTTCAAAAATCAAAACATACCATTACCAAATAAAAAATTATATTTCGTGCTTAATATTTACTAATGTATCAAATAATTTTATAATATAAATTTAATGCTTATAAAATACGCTCTTCCACTATTCCAGTACAAATGTCACTATTGACATTTTTTAGGTTTTTTTAAATATATAATACAAAAAAAAAAGTTAAATACTTAAATGGTATGCCAATACCATTATTTACCAAAATGGTATGTTTGCAATAGTTCCAAGGGGTAAAGGTTGAGAGATGGGCGACACCTTTTTTTTTCCTGACAGAATCATCGACACATCATTACAAAATGATGTATTTTTTAAAATATATATTTTAAGGGTGGAGGGAGAGAGGTGGGCGGCACCAGTATTAAAAAATATTTTTTAAGAGTGAATGGAGGGAGATAGGCAGCACTAGTATTTTCTAGTGTAGAAATACAATTTAATTGGTGGAGGGTGAGAGAGAGGAGGCACCAGTGAAGGGTGAGAGAGAGGCAACACCCATGCTATACCTATTTAAAAGCAGTGTTTTCTTAACGTTTTTGAAGGAAGAGTAGAAGGGAAAATTTTTGGTTGTAGAAGGAGAGAAAATAGAGAAGAATTCAAGGTTAGTATATATGAAAATTTTTTCTGTGATTTTTTTTAAAATAAAATATTTAGAAATTTAATTATTTTTATAGATTTATTATTGAAGATGGATAATTAATTTTTCGTATTCATTTATTTCGATGGAGTAATTTTGACAACAACAGTTGAATGTATCTTTGAATGTCGCCAACAAATAGCAATGAGATTTAATAGAAATGTCTCAGTTGATGATATGAAAGAAAGGATCAGTGCAAAAATTGTTAGATGTTATGGGAGGAGGATCTCGAGACTATTCTACAAATTTCCAGTTTCGACAAATCCCATAAAATTCACCGAGATAAAACTTGTAGACGATGAAGACGTGGAGACAATGGTCGCACTTTATTTTCAGGATCGAAGTCGCCAAACTGATCCGATTCAGTTGTTTGCTGAGTTAGTTGATGTGGAGCCAGCTGAAGATTCCACTCCATTAGGTGAAGAGCGTGGAGTTCAAGATCTGTGTATGGTGGTTTCGAGAGCGTATGTTGATAAACGATCGACTGTACGCGGTATCGACGTTGATCTTAATGCTCCACCTACATCTGAGAACCTTAACTCGGGTCCCAGTTTACAAATACATCCGGTGGTGATTATGTATATGATAATAATGGTTCTTCTGATTACGATGTTGAAGATTATAGTTATCCTGATTAAGACGAGGTCCTGAATGATATTGATGACAAATGCGGGAGTGACGAAGGAAATGTTGGCGCGTCTTCAGTTTGGAACTTGAATCGAGGCATTATGATACGCAATGATCCTGGGGCACATATGTTGATCATAGATCTCGATGCGGCGCATGCGTCCGAATTCCCGAAGTACCCCGATATATTACTTACTCACTAGTCAGCCACAGATTCTGAACGTGGGGAATTGTTTGTGGGCCAAAATTTCACAACCAAAGAAGAGTGTGTATTTGTCATTAAGCGATATAGCATGAAAGTGTCGATTGACTACAAAGGCATTGTGTCTAAATCGGTATTGTATATTGAGGATTGTTGGAGGTCGACAAAAGGCTGCAACTGGCGGGTACGAGCCACATTTATCCAAAGGTTACAAATGTGAGAAATTCAAAATTTTGTTGGGCCTCATGCATGCACTTCAACACGTATGATATAAGATCACTGCAAACTTATTCCAAAACTATCTGCACGTGCATCATGCCAATGGTGAATGACATGTCGATCAGTTTTGTTTATGTATTGATTGCTGAAATGTAAGAACGGTTTTAGTACCGAGTGTCATACCAGAAAGCATAGATAGCTAAATAGATGGTTAAATAGATGGCCATAGAGCAGTTGTATGAAGATTGAGATGCGTCGTACGATGAGCTTGTGATAACCCGAAATAGGGCCTAATCAAAACAGTGGTTTCGTAACCACAAATCCGAAGTGAAATCGTTTAATTTTATTAATTTTTATTAATTACCGATTGATTGAAATATTGTGTGAAAAGATAGATAGGAAATTTTAATGATTTAGTGCCTAATTGAATTTTTAGGATTAAATTGAGAAAAATGCAAAGTGTGACTAATTAGTGATTAAAGGACTTAATTGAATTATTGCATGAAATTGGAAGTGTTTATGTGACAAATATACCATAAATTTGTGTTATGGACACATAAGGATAATTCTAGAAAAATATCTAAGTAAACGAGTTAAAGGAATTTTTGTCAAAATTGAATAAAAGACAAAATAAGATGAAAACAAGTGTTCATCTTCTTCAAAAATTAAAGAGCTTGCTGCTGAAAATTTCATGTCCCAATAGATAGGGTTCTTGATTTTTCTAAGCTCAATTGTAAGTGATTTCTTGCCCCGTTTTTAATTATTTTCGTATTTTTATGCTTATTGAAGCTTGAATTTCATGTCTCTACATTTATTTTAAATGGAATTAAAGTTAAAAAATTGACTCATTCATGATATAGTTGTAATTTGATGAGTGATGATAGATAATGAATGTTTGAAGTGCTAATTACGAGTTTTACTAGATGAATTTCGATAAAAATATTGAAAAATGACTAAATTGTGAAAGATAGTAAAGTGTGCATAAAGTTGTGATTTTGTGAAATTGAGGGCTATAATGAGCATGAAATATGATTTAGTGCGGTATGAAATTTAAGAAATTTAGTGAATTTTATTTTTACGAGCTTTGGGATGAAAGTATAATTTTTGAAAAGTTATGGGAAAATGTAAGTTTCCCAAAATATTGTGTATGAATTGTATTTGAATGGAATGTTGATAAAATATATTAAATTGTGTTAATATAGATCAAGAAAGAAGAAATAGTGAAAGTGATCAGGGAAAAGAGAAGGTTATCGACTAATTTACGAAAATAGTCGTTTTGCATCCGAGGTAAGTTACGTGTAAATAATAGCAATACATTTTTATAAATTGTGAATTATATTTGTTATATGAATTAATATTGAATGTGGAAGAAAAATTGTTCATGAATTATTCAAGTGATAAAGTGTTTAAAATAAAGTGTTAATTGTAAATTCTCGGTTGAACTTAGGAATAGAAGTGGATACAAGTGACATGCACTAGAGACCAGTGTTACAGTGTTACAGTGAGTTCCGGGTGTTGGGTGATCTAGCATGTGTTGCAGATACCTGACAGCTTGTATGAGTTGGCCCGTGGACATTTCCAGTGTTATTGATCAGTGGTAGCTTCGGCTACAATTCAGTGGTAGCTATGGCTACATATCAGTGGTAGCTTCGGCTACATTTTAGTGGTAGTTACGACTACATATCAGTGGTAGCTTCGGCTACATTTTAGTGGTAGTTACGACTACATATCAGTGGTAGCTTCGGCTACATATTAGTGTGGCACTTATGTGCTAATTCTCTACGTATCCGTGTATATTCCGAGTATTCAACGGGATTAATAATGAGTTAAAGTGAACATAAAATGAAGTGTGTATGCAGGTACATTTGAAATAATGAGCATATGTGATAAAGGTTAAGTGTATAAATGTATGTGCAAGTGAATTGGTAAGATTGTGCATGTGTAAGTGATTGAAATTAGTAAGAAATGTATTGATTAGTTATATGTTAAAAATGTTAATTATTAAATGAGTACTTATTTTTTACATGTAACTTACTAAGCTATTAGTAGCTTACACCTTTCTTTCTTTCATTTGTTTTATAGTGTTTTGAGCTTGCTCGAATTGGGGATCGTCGAAGCCTCGTATCACACTATCAACAAACTTCTCGGTATTATGTGATTTCAAAACGTTTAAAGTTATGGCATGTATAGAGACTTATTCATTTTGAGTATGTTCATATGATATGGGTAAAGATTAGCTATTGAAATGGTTAGTAAAGAATATGTTTTGGTGTTATGTATGCTTAAATGGTAATGAAAACAAAGAAACTATAAAAGAGTAAAAATTTTGCAAAGAAGCAGTTTTTGGACAGCAGCAGTGACATGAATTTGAAAAATCACCAAAAATAGTAGAAATGGAATTAGAGAGTGAATAATGTATATAGGATTAAAGCTTATCAAGTCTATTTTTACATGAAAGAAACGGTGTAGGCAAAGAAATTTTATATTTTGAGATATTTGAATTTTAGTGAAACAGGGTCAGAATGGTTTTTGAAGTCCTCTGTTCTGACTTTAGAAAATTATTAAAAATTGTACAGAAAGAATTATGAGTCATAATTTATATGTATAGATTCCTTAGTGAGTCTATTTTCTATAGAAACAAGCAGAAACACCATATGAAATTTGTACATTGTGATAATTGATTTTTAGTGAGTGTTCGGATAGTGAAATAGGGGAGTTTTCAATGAATAAATTGTACTAATTGGCTAAACCAAAAATTCTAAAAATTTTATGGTAAGAAGATATATGAGTATAGTTTTAGGAAAAATTTACGGATTTAAATTTCGAGTTTTGTAACTCGAGTTATAATTAAATTAGTGACAGTTGTGCAGGTGGACAGTTTTGTTGTGAATAGTGAAATTAATTCTAAAACCAAATTTTTATGCTCTGAACTAGTAAGTTAAGTTAGATAACGCCTCATGCTTGACTCCGACAACAGTCTCAGCTAAGGGGTGTTACAGAGCTACAGGGGTGGATAGCTACTATGCGTGAGTACATGCCACGGACTGTCTTTGAGTTGTAGGCACGACCTTATTACGGCCCGGATGACCAACTACAATTGGGAAGAAGAGTTTTCCAACGGATGTTCTAGACGTTCGATCCATGCGTGCGAGCATTTCCCACTGCAAGTTGATTGTGCAGGTTAATGGGACCTAGCTATACGAAAAATATACGTAGATCTTACTTGTTGCAGTTGCTTAAGATGGGAACCAGAACTTGCTCTTAATAGCATTTGCCATCGTGGACATGGACATCATGGAATCGTGAGAATTCTTTCTGATGAACTTGCGAACATATGTTGTTAGGGAGGATAATATTTGCATTATATCCAATAAAGGGAAGGGAATAATTGCCGCAATTAGGTGTACCAATGTTCTATGGAGATCCGTTTACTGCATCTGGCATATTGTGTCTAATTTTTACCGACACAGCAAGAATGCAAACTGGTGGAGACAAGTTGTGAAAATGTGTAAAATTTAGTTTCAACATATATTCTAAATGTTTTTAATGATTCAACAAATTAATTTTGCATATTGTAACTTGTATTTTCTTATTACATACATAACGTACGAGATAGAGCCACACCTTTTTAGGAAAAAGGTGACCAGACTTAAGGGTGACATGCAAGGTGAAACGAATACTTCTTTCCGAGAGTGGTTGGGTACCATGGAGCTGTGGCAATGGGCTTAAAGTTTCGATGACTGGACTCGATATGGTCAAATGACCACCAACCTGGTAGAGGATGTTAACTCAATATGGTCAAATTACCCAGGCCTTGACGTGTGTCTCATTCATCTGTCAGTAAATGGGAAGCGTATATGACCTCCTGATACCCGGAGAAGTACTCCATTTATGTGTAAATACTCAAAATTCTCCTTCAGCCATGAAAATCTCAAAGTCGTTAATTTATCCTCAAAATTATTAAGCGAGAGCCCTATTAAGTCATAACAAAGGGTTTTCAGATCGGACAATGTACTAAAACCCATGACTACAAAACCATCGATGGGGAGCCTTAATTGCAATGTAACATCTTCCAAAGTGATGGTGCATTCCTTACACGGCAAATGAAAAGTGTAGGTCTCTAGGCGCCACCGCTCGACCAATGCGGAGATCAAGTCTTACTTCAAATCAAACATGCGGACCAATGCTGCTGATTCAAATCCAGATGCCTCCAAGTATGGCATAATACGTTCATCCGACAAATAGCCCACACTGTTGACACGATGTATGGACCACCATTAGGACTTGAATGCATAAATTAAAAAAAAGGCACATCTTATTTGGGCTTAGGTCCCCGTGACCAAATGGTCACTCAACTGGTGATGCTGCCTACAGTCAGCCCTCCACTAGCACTGGTGTCACCGATGGTTAGCCCTCCACCCCTGTGCGCCAAAGTCCCGATGGCATTCAAGTCCCCATTAATTACCAACACCCACACACATTATTTTATTGTTACTTTTTTAAATTAAATTTATCTTTTTATTAAACCATATTTCTATTTTTTTAATATTGGTATCACCCATCTCTCTCCTTCCATCTTTAAAAAATATTTTTTTTTTAAAAAACACATCATTTTGTAATGACGTGTCAATCATTGTGTCAGAAAAAAATAGGTACCACCCATCTCTCTCCCTCCACCCCTTTATACTGTTGCAAATATACCATTTTGGTAAATAATAGTATTGACATACCATTTAAGTATTTAATTTTTTTTAGTATTTTGTATGTAAAAAATTCCATTTTTTAGCTTAATTTTTAAAATTTTGATTTTGATTATTTTAATTAATTAAATTTTATAAAAATATATTTTAAAACTACTTCAATGAATTTTTGTACTAAATTTTCTCAATCTTTTATACATAATAAATTTAAAAAGTAAGAGTTCTATGTTGAAATTCTTTTACTATTAAAATTTAATATGTGACCAATTCAGTAGGCAGTAGGCAGTATTTAAAATGAAATATGAAAAAAAAAGTTGGATGTTAAAGTTTTTGAAAAGTAGATTGAGTTGTAATTTAGTTGGTATTTTGAAATAATTTAGTTTTTTTATTAAATTGTTAAAGTTATAAATCATTTTGTTTTTAACTTTTATTTTTTAATTTTTAAAAGTTTTAAAAAGCGAATATTGTTTTCGAGGAGAGCTGAAAGATAGTTCAGTTTCCATTCCCCAAACTGTTAAAAAACAAAAATAATTCTTTTTATATTTTTTTTTCTTTTCATTGGATCTTTATGAGAAAGTTGTAGTTTAAATCTGTGCCAAAGTTTCAGGCAAAAAGAAAATAGAATTTTTATTTGAATATCGTCTCTTAACCAATTTTTTGAAAATTATGCTTTCGAAAATTGAACACTATAAGTACATTTAACATGTATTTCTCAATTTCAATCCTTTAAATGCTTAGATCACTCAAGAAATTGAAATAATAACATACGGGTAATTTGAGTGTCTTGAAACGTATTATCTTTTATTTAAAGATTTGAAAGGGTTATAAATAATTTTAGACATAGTATCAAAAATAAAACTAAAAATCATAAAGTTAAATTCAACGAAGTAAATAAATAAATATATATTTCTTTTGAAAAGGAAAGGAAAATTTCCATTCCTCCCCTTTCCTACTTTTTAAGAGGATTGATTTTCAAGGACTCAAACTGTGTCAACCTTAACTCATGGGTGATGTGGCAAGTTCTGAGATCATGGGTCTCACTTTGAGAATAGTGGTCCCTTCAATCATGGAGGCATTTGAGTTTGCATAATCAACACGAAAGGTAGCTAATTTGCTACATTATGCATATCTAAGCTTTCCGAATACGTCCGCGTGGCTGTTGCTTAGCGGCTAGATGAAGTCTTTCCTCATTCAGTATACCAGTTCATCGTTGATAGTCATTCCTTTCCAGTTTCCACCCATATGCCTTAAATTCGGTATCTTCGTTTCTCTACACATTTCTCAAACTTGTTTACCCAAATCAATAAATTATCCTTAAAATAATTAAAATAAATTTGTCTTCTTCTTCTTCTTATTCAAATTAACTCAGAAGTGATATGAAATTATATTAAAATAATAATTAAGTGATAAGAGAACAAAAATGATTTATTTTAAAAAAATAGGTATTGACTATACTTATTTGAATTCATTTCATTTTATAATACGTTCTAAATTCATGGAGCTAAATCAAATATTTTCAGCAAGAAAATGTTTTATATATTAATATAATATATTTAAATTTTATTTAATAGAGTGATAAAATCAAAGCTAAAAAATACTTATATTTAATTCCATTAAAAGTTACAACATTACCGTGAATAAGAAAAATCTCAATCCTTTAAAGGTTAATATTCTAAATGAAATAATTTACCTATTTGGATTCTTCCTAAGTTACTGAAAACAACAATTAATCCCCAAAGCAACAAGGCCACGATTAAAAGTAGTAAATAAAAAACCCTTTTCATCATCAGGTAATGATGGCGTGGCATAATCTTATTGGAGAACAGCCAAAGAGGTGAAAAAACAAGATGAACCTCTAAACACAGAGGATCATCACCGAGGAAACGGAGGAAAAAGTAACGACCGAATATAAACCGACACGAACGGTCGAAACATCAAAGCATGATTTTGATAGCAGCACCTAAATTTTCTCTCTTTTTAATTTCTTTTATTTTCCCCTAAATTTTCTTTTCAGTTTTCGAGTACTCGAAAGAAAATCCAAACGAACAAAAATAATATTTGGATTTAAAAAACCTGCGATAATCGAGCCAAAACGACTCAGATGAATGAGAAAGTTTTTGGTTGTTCTCAATTGGTTTCCAAAGGGACGGAAATCAATGAGGTTCCGTAGTCGGAACTACATCAATTCCTGGGGCAGATTTTTCTGGTTCGCTGCTTTCATCGTCTCCACTTTCGTTCTTTTCAATGGCTTCTCCTACTCTAACTTTCGCTTTCTTTTTGGAGGTAATTTTGTCTATTTCTTTAGCTATTTCTTTTGGTTTTTTTATTCATCAGTAGCTTACTTTTTTTTTTTTTTGAATTATGTATTTAAAAAAAAAAAACAGAAAGATTCGAGCCTGTGTTGAAGTTCGCACGCAAAACTCCAACCGCAAACGCCATCGTGTCTGGCGAACATCCGGTAACTCAGATACTCTCGGTTCGTGAAACCGTTTTGCTCCCCGATCAAGTTATACTTTTCCTAAAATACCCTCGGTCGGCTCGTTTATTTACCAAAGAGGAACTTGACTGCGTGTACCTCTCGGTTCATAACACCTCACCCGTCCCGCGGCTTAAGCAGTCGCCGGCTCGTGTTGATACGGAGCAGCTAGGTGAGCAGATCGTACGATGTCCTAGTGGCCCACGTGGACTGCTTATAACGGTTGGTTCAAAGTCAAATGGGGTCTTTCCAGCTGGTCCCACTCACTACTGGGACTCGCTTGCGTACGAAGCTTTGGTCGATAATGATAATACGACGGTCGTTTTTGTCAAGGGTCTTAATCTACGGCCAGAAAGAGTCTCCAACGCTTCAAGATTTGAGTGCGTGTACGGCGAAGATTTTAGCAGGCTAAAACTTGTGTTGCGATCAGAGGTTTTATCAATAGCTCAAGAGATCGTACGGTGCAGAACGCCTTTAATTGTTTTGAATAGTCAAAAAAAAGTCAATAGCTCTGTTAAGGTTTCAGTTAGGATCAAGGGTGGAGGAACATTACCTTCCATAGCCCGATTGGGTTTCTTGTCGGATTCTGGTCGTGACCCGTTACCCACCCGAAAACCACACGAAACCTGCATTTGCACCATGGCACGTAACCAAGCGAGGTTTTTGAAGGAATGGGTCATCTACCATGCCCTAATCGGGGTACAACGTTGGTACATTTACGATAACAACAGTGACGACGACACTGATCAAGTCATCGAATCGTTATTCAACGCCGGTTACAACATCTCGAGGCACATTTGGCCATGGATCAAGACCCAAGAAGGAGGTTTCTCTCATTGCGCCTTGAGAGCCAAGGGTTCTTGTGAATGGATCGGGTTCATCGATGTAGACGAGTTTTTGCACTTGCCTACGGGCTTATTCTTACATGATGTGATCTCAAATTTAACCTCAACCATAACTAGTTTCGGAAACATTTCAATTGGTGAAATTCGTGTCTCATGTTACAGTTTTGGACCGTCAGGGCTCAAACGGATACCGAAACAAGGCGTGATGGTCGGATACACGTGTCGGCTCGCGGTGCCGGAGAGGCACAAGAGTATAGTGAAGCCAGAAGCATTGAATTCCACATTAATCAATATTGTACATCATTTCCATTTGAGAGATGATTTTAGATTCATAGATGTTGATAGAAGAATGATGGTTGTAAACCACTACAAATACCAAGTATGGGAAGTGTTCAAACAGAAGTTCTATAGGAGAGTGGCTACGTACGTGGCTGATTGGAAAGATGAGCAAAACGTAAGGTCCAAGGACCGAGCCCCTGGATTAGGGACTAGAGCCGTCGAACCAGTTGATTGGTCGAGTCGGTTTTGTGAGGTCACCGACACAGGGCTAAAAGATAGGGTGTTGCGAAACTTTGCTAACCCAAAAAACTCTCTTTTGCCATGGCAGACTACAACTAATAAAAAAGCAGGAACTTGGTTTGTAGAAGAAGAAAATACAAATAAAGTGCAAGAGAAGGAATAGATTACTGTAATAGACTTCTTTTACCCTTCATATTATGATGATAATCTTTGTAGAAATTGGATTGATCTTCTGTACATAACAAATTGTTATTTGGTAGAGTTTTGTAGCATTAATTTCATGTTATGATTTAGATTTTAAATTGGTGTTAGGAGTTTTTAAAAAAAGATTTTAGTTAGATCTTATACGATTAATTAAATTATTATTTTTATCTAACTATCAATTTAGAACTTAAATAATTGTTTGGATTTGATATAGTAATATTTCAAACCGTAAGAATCAAATTTCAATTTAGGTCAATGTGTTAAACAAAATGATTAAGTTGGAGCTTGAACTTGGAAACTTTCTCATAATGGGATCTATAATTTTTTTTTGTCCAAGTTAAGTTTTAAACTTGGCAACTGTTATTATATAGAGGCATGGATGAAATAATTATTCTTATTTTAGGGTTTGAAAATTTTTTTGTCAAGTTATTTATTGAACTTGGCAATTATTCTCTTATTAGGTCTTATTTTGACAATTGTTCCCACGTTGGTGGCTAAACTTAAGAGTTTTTAATAATTTGGAAGAAAAAAAATTCAAGCCTCAAATGTGAACAAATTTCAAATTCAAGACCTAATTTAAATAAAAATATTTATATCCCAATATAGAAAAAGTTTCGAAGTTATGTAATTTACCCTCAAAAGAAGTATTCAAATCCTTGAAACCACTTATCCTGAAAGTTTGAAAAATTCCAATTTATACTTTTTAAGGTTAGATGAAAATACATTTCCAAGCCCTTAAGATTTGATAAAAAATTTGCTAAAAAGAAGGAAATTTATTTCTTAAAAGACACTTAACCTCTATGGTTTTAGCTTTAAAAATATCCACTTACTTGACCATTGGATATATTTATTAAGCAAAATTTAAATGAAAAAGATAACTATACCTTTGTTGTTATTTATTTATGTACTTTCTATTTCGTTTATTTTTGAATTTTAATTAAATAATAAAATTTAATTATATATTAAAATGATATAAAATTAAATATATTTGTACTTTTCATAAATATATATATATTTGATTTCAATTAAAATCAAACATTTTGAATTTGTATTTAATTCAAGTATATATTAAGATTGAAATGAATTCATTAAATCGTTTGTATGTAAATTTAATTAGTTTCTATTTAGAAGGTGTGAATTAAAATAAATAAATTAAAATATAAAAAGAAAAGAATAATCTCAAAGTTAATACAATTAAATTAAAATTAAATAGCTAACATGTATTTGCTTAAATAATTATTTAAAAAGTATGAGAGAAGACGAAAATTAAATCTAATTATTATTGATAACATTTAAAAAAAAGTGCTTACAACTAATGAAGCCTTACTTTCCTGTTCTAGACAACTTTAGAGTCTCACTTTGTATAAACTATGTATGGGTTTTGAGTCTATATTTATTTCAGCTTATGTCTGCTATATATGGGTGTTGTATAGATTTAAGGTCTAGGTCTTAATATATTATTATCAATATGATCATACTTTATAATAATTAATTATAGTTATATTATTCAAATTTATTTGTTGTACTTGTATTGTGTAACTTAAAAAAATTGCATATATTTTAATATAATGTCATTTATAATTTAATTTAATAATAATTGAAATAATTTTATAAATAATTATATTTTATTATTTAAATTGAAACTTATAAAATTGAAAATAATTAATAATTAATAAAAGTAAAGTTGTCATTTTATTTAAAATTCATTTAATAATTAAACCTTATTACTCATTAGGGGTAAGTGAATTTTTAATTAACATGAAGGGTTTGAATACTTTTCTCTATATTTAAATATGCTTTATGTCACAAATAAAAAAAAGTCATGGTAAATTCGAAGGAGCGTTTAACTCTCCAGCTATTGAGTTAATTGATAAAGTAGAAATACTTTAAAAATTCAAATAAAATATATTAAAACTATAGGGCTAATTTGAAATTTGAGTCATGATTTAGGGATGTCTTTACAATTAACCCACTTTATATATTTTTGGGGGTTAAAAATTATAGCCGTTGCAAAAGCCAACAGCTCAGGAACCAAATTCAAAAACTTCGACCGTTAGGAATTAGTATCATTACCTCCGTAAGGGAAGCGAATTTCCATTCATTTTCTTTTTTTCCTCCCCAAGAAAAAGAAAAATGGTGAGAGAAGAAGCGAAACAAGCCCCAGAAGATTCCCAGCAGCCAAACAAAGCTGAGACTAGCCAAAATGTCGATAACTTGTTTAGTCCCAGATTCAAATCCGTGGCAGCCATGGCTGGATGGGACGAAGAAGCCCTCATCATAGCTAGTCTCGTCGTCGAAGACACCCCAGACCGCCAACAATCTAAACAAAAGAAACGCTCTGATTCGATATTCAACACACCGCCATGCACCAGTTCAAGAAGGTAAACTAAATAAATCCCAGAATTTTTTTCATTGTTCCTTTATTTATTTGATTATTGATTTATTTATATGTTCATGGGTTTTTTATTCTTTTTTTTTAATTCAGGAAACGTAGGGCTCAGAGAACTCCATTAAATCTCGATGAAGAACAAGAGGTTCCAAAAGAAGGTGATTATTTTTGGAACCTTTCTTTTCTTTTTATTTATAAAATACAAGAACTTGAATAAAATTTGACGTTGCCTAGAGAGTGAGAAAAAATCAATGGAACAAAGAATTGTCGTGGAGGATGAGAAGAATCCAAAAGCAAATGAGCCAGCTCTTCATTGTATGGATAAACTTAGAGAAGAGCTTTCATGTGCAGTAAGAATCTTTAGATTTTGTCTATATTTGTTAACTTTCATTTATCTTCTATTAATAACAATGTTATTTGCTTGGTTTCATAGATTTGTTTGGATATCTGTTTTGAACCAAGCACAACTCCTTGTGGACATAGGTAAAAAAAACCCAATGTTTTAATACAACAAAACCAGACAAAATCTGTGTTTTTTATATTGATTTTGTCATTTTAATAAAAGTGAAGCCTCCTTTCTCTTTGATCGTAGTTTCTGTAAGAAATGTTTGAGATCAGCTGCAGATAAATGTGGGAAAAGATGCCCAAAGTGCCGGCAGCTAATAGGGTAAAAACCAGCTCCAGTCGCCACTCCTTAGGCTCCTCATTAATGGTATAGATCATTGTAATGAACTTTCTTTTCCCCTTATTTGCAGCAATGGAAGATCTTGCACTGTGAACACAGTTCTTTGGAATACAATACAGCTTTTGTTTCCCAAAGAGGTTGAAACAAGGAAGGCTGTTGCTGCTAATGCCTTGAATAGCAAGGAAGCCTTTGAGTGTCAAAGTCCACAAAGCGGAACTCGAAGCACGCGAACGACTCGAACTCGAACTCGAACTCGAGCTGAAAATCAAGCATTGGCGGCAAGGCCGCAGAGGGAGGATCTTTCGCGACTAGTAAACACGGATACCAACATGACGAGAAGGCGAGGGGACCCGAACCAAGATAACAATGCAGAATCAGCAAGGCTGCAACGAGACAATGATCTTTCGCGGTTAGTGCGTACCGGTAGGAGGAGAGGGACACCAAGTCAAGATGAAGATGCGGCATTAGCTTTAAGGCTGCAAAGGGAAGAATTCATGGAGGCTTTTAGAGGAAGCAGTGGGCATGAAGGTAATGAGCAAACGAGGATCCCTCTTGCTTTAGCTAGAGCCAATTTGAGAGCTATGGCATCAAGAGCCATTAATAGAGGCCGCGCTGTATAATATTATTCCTTTGAAAACCTTTCTTCATTGTTGCACTTCCAATGCAACTTAGCTTTGTGCTTCTTTTCTAATGTTATGATCCATATTATTTGAATTCTTCTTGAGTTTATATCTATTTTCACTACTCTACATATTTTTAATATAAATATAAATATATACTCCTCTTCTACCATCTAAATCTACCAATGACTTAATTTTCCTTATGCATTTTAAGATTAATGTCAATTTTGATGAATTCAGGTTATAGAAAATCTTATCACTTTACCCATGCGATTTTTAAATTAAATTTTGAATTTTATTTTACTATTTTAAGATCACGAAACTTTAATTTTGCCACCAAATTTTATAAGTTTATAAAGATGCCACTAACATTATCACATTATTATAAAAATATCATTTAACTGTTTAGTACCGGTTATTTGGTAACGTGTGTCTAACCTGGCACATTAATTGTGCCATGTGTTTGAAAAAATATACTTTCAATATTGAAATATTTGTTTTGTTTTTTATTTTTCCTTAATTTTTTACTCTTTCCCCTTTCTTCTTCTTTTCTTTTCATCCTATTTCCCTTCCCAACAAAATTAGCAGCCACCAATTCCACCACCACCAGTGACTTCCCCGGACATCAAACCCATTGATAGATCTCCCAAGGCTTTCCCTAAAAAACCCCATTTTTTTTCATCATCAAAGATTTTGCCGTTGGTGTGATATTGTTTGTTGACTATGAGAGCAACTATGTTGATGAAGAGAAATAGGGGAAAATGAAAATCATCTCCATGTTCATGGAGCATAGGCTATGCTCATGGTTTTGTTTCTATGCTAGAGCGTTCACATTCAGCTCAACTTATTAGACACCAATTTTGTTTTATGAATCATATATATTGTTGTCTTATGAAGACATATATTGTGATTTTTTTTTTTGTAGCGGACTCAATTTTAATATGAGTTCGAAATTATAATAAGAAATCTATATATGTGATTTTTTAAGGTATTGGAATTGGAAATAGTGGCACACTCTCTATGATCATAAGGATATCATTGGGTGCTTCTGAAAGTCCAAAGATTATAAAACATTTGGTGACTACACTCACCTTTCATTAGTTCTTTGAAGGCATGGGACTCGGTGGATGCATTTCCTAGGTAATACATGTGTTTTAAGTTTAACTCCTTATTTTCTATTTCATGTACTATTTTTTGTCATATTTTTTGTTATGACTTAACTTTGAATGGTCTTTTAAAGTCTAAATTTCAGAGTCGAGCAATTGCAATCATAGGATTAAGGGTTAGGGTTGGGTTTATCGGAATCAAGGGATAGCCTTGGGAGATCCATCGACGGGTTCAATGTCTGGGGAAGCCACCGTGGTGGTGGAATCAATTGGTGGCTGCTAAGGTTTGTTGGGAAGAGAAATAAGATGAAAAGAAGAAAAGAAGAAAAGGGAAAGAGAGGAAAAGAATAAGAAAAAAAGATAAATAAAGAAATAAAAACATTTTAATATTAAAAAATTAACTTTTTCAAATACATGGCATATTTAATTTGTCACGTCAAATGCATGTTATCAAATAACGACAGTAAACGGTTAAGTAATGTTTTGTAATAATGAAATAACATCATGACATCTTTGTAAGTTTCAAAAATTCGGTGGCAAAATTAATAATTAATCGAAGCTCAGTGACATCTAAGTGTAATTTGCCTTTCTATAATCAAATTTATTTTTAATTAAATTTTATTATTCAATATAAACGAAAATTCTTACAATTGTTTTACTTTAATAACAATTAATAAGCTAAGTTATAAAAGTATAGGAAATTAATAAATTAAGTTAATTTTTATTTAACTAATATCTAAAGCTACATGCATTTAATTAACTTTTTAATTAATGTGTTTTAATTAGATTTTAATCCATTATTTGAATTGTATCATATTTAATGTATAAAATAGTTTTGATTGATTTAAATAATAAAAAGCACAAAATAATAAATAATATATATAATTGAAATAATAAATTGTTTTCATAATTCAAATATAATGCTAAAAAGTTATTATTTAATATGAAGTAATATAATTTTTAAAAGATAAATTCATTAATTCATTCAATGAATAGAACCATAAAAAATAGCAAACACTCGTTGTAGATGGTAAATTAAACTCTTCACTATTTAATTTTTATTTATTATTTTCTTAATAATAAATAAATTGATCATAATAATAATTAATATAAATATTTTAGATTTTATTATATAAATTTATTATTTATAAATATTATATATAAGTGGCCAAAAATATTATATATAAATATAAAGTTACTTATTATATAAATAAATAAAATTTACTGTTTAAAACTAAAATAATAATATTTTTCTTAATGGAAACATAATAATTTAAATGTAAAGTAATTCGATATAAAATTTTAACTTTATTTATTATTATATAAATTAATTTAATAAAATAAAATAATATTTTCATCAAAATCATTCTAAAGAAATTGCTTCTCCTTAAAATTGTCTTTCATTCTCAACAAAATCTCCTTACAAGGCTAGCAACAAATGTGATGCTCTAAATCAATATGTATAAATAAAATTAGAAAAAAACATATAAAGTGAAAGATTAATTATCATGCAATATTTTATATTAAAAATTATATAAAACTCAAATTGAAAAATATAAATAAATAGAGTAAAAATATTAATTACCTAATATTTACAATAATAATTTCTCTTTTAATCCGTCTTAACTTTCTTGTTTTTCTCATTGAAAAGTTGATTTGATATTAATAACTATACTGATAATATTAAAAAATCAATTAAAACAGTAATTAATGCCAAGTGAAAATAATATATACTGTAATTAATAATGAAATAGTATCCATTTGTTTCTCAATATGCTATTTCAAATTATAATATAAACCACTTACAAAAATTTTAAAAGAGATCATAACGTTATATCATCTCATCATCAATTAAAATATCTTCCATATTTTTCTAGTGTTATTATTATTCAAATATGATTTGATATTGTCTTTTCAAAGAACCATCGCTTTAAAACTCCATTATATTTTATATAATTTTAACTTATTAATGTTAACAAATTCCATTTTTTAACAGTATTTTTCTTGGACACTATTTGATCAAATATGTCTAACTACGAGATGTTATTTATAAAACTAAACTCAAATTTTAATTGATATATAACTCTAACAATAGTTAAGTGATAATTAAGATACGTAGAATTCTATCCAAGAAATAACTTTATTTTACATCAATAAAATTAACACGATTTTTTAAAATAAATTTAGCACAACTATTTTTATGTAAAAATTTAAATAATTATTGTAATTTAGTTATAATTATAATTATCACAAATTTTCCTATATTTTATGTTTAAAGTTCTATTCAATTAATAGCTCTATTTTAAAATTAATACAATTTTTAACTAATAATTCTAAATTAAATATCATAATTATTTTTAAATGTCATTGAAATAATATGATGAAAAATAAAAATATTCTCATCAGTTCAAAAGTTTTTTTTTTAAACTCATACTTTTATATATGTTATAGATGAAAATAGAAAGATATAAAGAAAAGTAAAGCTTTTAACTTTTATAAAATAAACATTTTATTAGATTTAAAATTTCAATACTAAATTAATTAATTGTTGTTAACTGCAAAATTCAATAAAAGATTATTACTAAATTCAATTAAATAAAAGTAAATCACAAAACAAATTCAATATTAAGTTAAAGTGTAGGATAAATATACTTGTCACTATATTTTATAAAATTTTATGGATTAATTGCATCAAATGTCTCTCAATTGTGGGATAAATTTCAAATTGTTTCTTAAATTTTGATACGTTCCAGTTGAATCTTTAAATTAAAATATTGTTTTAGTTAGATCCTTTTGTTAGTTTTGTTGTTAAATATCAGCGTGTATCTGATGCATATGTGTTTAAGAAATGAACCGCATTAGATTGAAACTGGAAGCTAGACTAATAGGAAAACTTGATTAGAATGTTGCTTTAGTTTGGGGATTAAATTGGAACGTACTTAGTGACCAATCTAGAATTCGGTGCATAGTTTAAGGACTTTTGGTGGAATTAACCCAAATGTCATCGAGAAAGTAAAGATTCCGCGATCCAAGGCCACTGAACCGGTGTTGAGGTCCAAACATTCAAACCGGCCCATATTAAAATTGGGGATCCGACCCACCAGAAAAACCGCCAGATCCTAAAATTCAGTTATTTAGAAACAATCCCTTCCATTTTCGGTTCGTCTCCTTCCAACAGAAAGCAAATGCGCTAATGCTCTCTCTCTCCTACCTCACGATGCTTTGGATTTTCATCTCCGACCAGGTTTCACCTTCACAATTCCATCCTTTTTTTTTATCTTCAAATCAGATAAACTGAAAAACCTTCATTTTGCTCTTAAGCTTTTCAAATGAAATTTGTTATTATTCTTTATTTCGTCTCTAATTATGCTTTCTGGAGTAGATCTGCTAATAATTAAGCTAAATAGATTTTTTTTTCTAATTGCCTGTAGTTTTAAAAATTCGTTTGTTTATTCAAATGTAGTATTCCTAAGATGATTTTGTTTCTTTTTCCTTCTTTATTTTTGAATATTTATCTATCTTTTTTATGTGTAGTGAATGTTGAATTATGGAAAGCGAGAGAAGGAAAAGTAATGATTCGAGAATGCAAGGGTTTAGTCCTAGTTTAAGAGCAGTGGTGCTTATAATTGCGCTGCTATGGGTTGTTGTAGTTACTTTGTATGGTTTATTGAAGCCTATATCAAATGGTTGTGTCATGACATATATGTATCCAACTTATATCCCCATTTCCACTGCGGAGGGCGTCTTGTCCGCAAAATATGGTTTGTATTTGTATCACGAAGGTTGGAGAAACATTGACTTTAAGGAACACTTGAAGAATCTCAAAGGAGTTCCGGTTCTCTTTATTCCAGGAAATGGCGGTAGCTACAAACAGGCAAGGTCCTCCTTTTTGCCATTGTTGTTAGTATTGGTAGTGCTTCATTGTAGATAGTCAATAACTCACAAGTATGTTATTCAATTTATGGAGTTGCTTCTAAAGGGTGTTTACAAGTTTTCACCCTTCTTATAGGTTCGTTCCTTGGCAGCTGAATCTGAGAGAGCTTATCAAGGAGGTGCACTTGAACATTCATTCTATAGAGAAGCTTATCTAACTTCTGAGGAGGGAGGGAATGCGGATGTGAATGACTTTCAATTGCCAAACCAATATGCTAACAGGCTAGATTGGTTTTCTGTGGATCTTGAGGGGGAACATTCTGCAATGGATGGTCGGATACTTGAAGAGCACACTGAATATGTTGTATATGCTATTCACAGGGTATCATTTTTTTCCTTCGAATTTTAGTTTACAATGAGAACTTGGCGATAGTTTTTTTTGAACCGTTTGACATGGAATTTTGAATGTTTTATGCATGGTTCTTTGTTTTGAGGTCACACTTTTCACTTCATATGTTTAAAGTACTGCAAAGAGATAAAGAGTTTAACAGGTTAAATCAACTAAATCATAGATTACCTTGTTTGTTTGTTTGACAATGTCATATCAGGCCTCATTTTGTCTTTGAAGGCTCATAATTACCCAACTTATTATTGCAGATTTTGGATCAATATAAAGAATCGCATGATGCCCGGGAAAGAGAGGGTGCTGCAATCACTGGTAGTTTGCCAAAAAGTGTTATATTGATTGGTCACTCTATGGGTGGTTTCGTTGCTAGAGCTGCTACGGTCCACCCCCATCTAAGGAAATCAACTGTTGAAACTATTCTCACTCTTTCAAGTCCCCACCAGTGAGCTCTTTGAGAATTCTCGTCTATCTTTTCTTTAAAATTCTATTTCTCCCCTTTAAGAATCTACTATTTCTATCCAGATCTCCTCCTGTGGCATTGCAGCCGTCCCTGGGTCACTATTATGAAAGCATAAATCAAGAATGGAGACAGGGTTATGATGTTCAAACCACTCAAACCGGAGAATATGTCTCAAGCCCAAAACTATCTCATGTAGTTATTGTTTCCATTTCTGGTGGTTATAATGATTATCAGGTATTCTTCGAAATTGGGTGTGGTATGGTTTGGATTAGATTGTTTGCTTCTATAAAATGCAATTGGTGCTTTATGTCTTAAGTATATATCTTGCTTGAAATGTTGAACCTTGCCTGAATATATCATGGTCTCCTTTTCTGACTATAGGTACGCTCAAAATTGGAATCCCTGGATGGCATTGTTCCTCCCACTCACGGATTTATGATAGGCAGTACAAGCATGAAAAATGTATGGCTGTCGATGGAACATCAAGCTATTTGTTGGTGCAATCAACTAGTTGTGCAAGTAAGTGGAATCTATTTTCCTGACTGCTTCTCTCCCTTTCCTTTTGGATGGTTAAGTTGGGAGCTGGATTTACTTCATTTGGTGGTCAGGTGTGGCTACCATTGAGATGCTTCAGCTTTTTGGAGCACAATCTTTGTTGACAATTCAGAATGTAAATGTTTCATGTAGGTGTCGCATACTCTCCTTAGTTTGATAGACTCCAGAAGAGGCCAGCCGCTTTCTGACACTCAAAAAAGACTTGCAATATTATCAAAGATGCTTCGTAGTGGAATACAGCAAAGTTTCAAGTGGAGATCACAGTTATTCTGGTCAACTCGTGTCCCTTTTAAGGATGTAAAATACACTGCTGGTATTATCTATCGGGACATTAATGTTTCAATTTTATATTTTATGAAACTTAGGAACTCTTTATGGAGATATATATGCATGTAATTACCCTAGCCCACAAAAGAAAGTTATTAATATGTGGTGGAACTTGAATACTCATTGAAATAATAGTAAAAATATAATTCCTAAATTTCTCTAATCATGGTATGTTATGTTATGCTTGCAGTTTCTCAGGATCATACCTTTTCTGACTGTCCTAGCAGTGTTCATTGGAGTGATGACGTCCCTGAGAGGGATTTGTATATTCAGAAAAAAACTGTTAACATTTTGGCTATGGATGGGAGAAGGCGGTGGTTGGACATACTGGAACTGGTGAGCTTTATTTCACATCCACAAACTTTTAGATTTTTTGTCTCATTGGAAATTTGTGTAAGCAATGTCAAACCCTAATTGCACAGATTTATATCTTGTCAGCAGAAATTCTTCTAAGTGACAAAGTTTCACTAAAGCTGCTCCTCTCAGCTTAATATTCCTTTGAATCTCCCCCCCCCCCACCCCCCCCCAAAAAAAAAAAAAAAAACCTCCATTTCCCCTTTTATATTTTGACTTACTAGACAATGCTAACTTCATTTAGTGTACTTGCATGAACAGGGGTCAAACGGAAAAAGCCACTTTATATTTGTGACAAACCTTGCTCCTTGTTCTGGAGTCCGAGTTCATCTTTGGCCCCAGAAAGGGAACTTACCTTCAGATTTGCCTGCTGGTAAGAGCGTTCTGGAAGTGACATCAAAGATGGTGCAAATTCCTGCAGGACAAGCACCAAGGCAGGTACTAAGGACTGTACTTTTTGAAGTTATTCTATTTGGGGAAACAATAGTGCTCAAGTACTTGCTACTATTTATGCTATGCACCTATTGGGAGTATGTAGCAAGTCTCTTGATCTTTTATATGTAAAACTCAAATAGTAACGCAGGAGCTTTATTATTTTATTGTTGCAGTTTATTTTATAATAATTTAAGTATTAGATATATTTTGGACAGCTAAGATTATTAGTTTGAGGGTTAAGTCGAGTGTTAAGAATAAAACTTTATTTGCACAAAGTCTATTAACTTTACTTGCAAGAAAGCCTATACAAATAGCGTAAACTTAACAGCCTGCATTATTTTGCCTTTTAATTAATATAAAGAAACTAAAGGTTTTTTAGACCCTAAGTTTTATAGAGTTCTATCTTCTTTATTACTGTTTGTTCAGCCCTAATTCATGCTATTAATGCTATTTGTCCCCTAAACCACACTAAATAGTCTCTGGAAAGTTTAAGTCTTGTTACTAACCAATTTAATTGGTAGTTTTTTTTCTTATTGGAGCAGCAACTTATTGAGCATTCTGATTCATAGTAATTGTGTTTACGTTGACACTCCTGTTTTTATATGCTCTGCTTACCAGATTGAGCCTGGCAGCCAGACTGAGCAAGCATCTCCATCTGCTCTACTTCATTTGGGCCCTGAGGAAATGCATGGTTTCAGATATCTGACTATCTCAGTTGCACCTCATACGGTATTGTTGCCGTTAGTCCTTAATGTCCTTTCCTTTTACAGGAACATCAACATCATGCACAATAGGATTGTTTCTGGATATTTCTTTGCCTCTTTTATTCTCATTCATCTTAAGGATTTACCTTTATAAGAATACATCATGAACCAATCAGATACCTTTTATCTTTGATTCACTGTTGATAGCTTTGTGCTTTAGCTTAGCTATCTATATTTGAAATGCATTTGACCTTAAAGTTGAGAGAGTAAAAAGCTATACTGCGAGATCTAAAAGGGTTGTTGAGTGCTGACACTTATAGTTTTGTGCATTAACTTAGCTATCTATATTTGAAATACGTTTGTCCTTATAGGTAAAAAAGTTGAAAACTATATTGTGAGATCTAAAAGGATAGTTGAATGCTGAAACTTTTTAGTCATAACTATTTTCCCCGCGTTTTTGTGATTTTCAACCTGTTGTGGAACCTATCAAAATTGAACCTAATAAAAATATTAAGCATTGGTATGCATGACTTTGATTCTAGACTGTTTATCCCTGCCTCATGCAGAGTTAATTTTTTCCATCATAATATGTTTATTCCTAGGTCTTAGAGTAATAATTTTATTGTTGCAATACATGAAAAGGCACATATTTTTTGTATGCCAAAAAGTCGGGCTTCTTCATATTGCCTTTTGGTCCTTAAATAAAAAATGGTAGTGCTTCTCTCTTATTTAGGATATAGTTTAAAATTATTGTAGTAATTGTTTGCATTGACTCTGTGGTGCTCAGACTATTTCAGGCAGTCCACCAACCACCTCCATGGCAATTGGGCAGTTCTTTAATCCAGATGAAGGAGAGATAGAATTCTCTCCTATATCGATGCTTTCATCAAGACATTTTCATGAGGTGAATACCTATAGTGCAGTCATCTTACTTTAGAGGGTTTGGAAACTTAAAAGACATGTTTAATGTGGTTTCATCCAGATGATGACTATTTGGTAATAATTTTGATGTTGTGCAGGATATCTTTTTTAAGGAAGATCACCCCCTTGCTTTCAATCTGTCATTTGCAATTAATTTAGGCCTATTGCCTGTTACTTTCTCTTTGAAAACTACAAGCTGTGGAATTAAAGGTTCTGGGCTTCTTGATGAAGGTGGAGATATGGACAATACTAGTAAGAATCTTAGTGTTTCCATTTCCGTTGCAATCCTGAAGTTCTAGAAGCTTGTTTCATGACCTGAATGTTGTTCTTTTCTGCTGAGCCATTTAGAGCTCTGCAAACAGCGTTGTTTCCCACCTGTAGCATTTGCTTGGGATCCTACATCTGGTCTTCATATATTTCCAAACTTGTACAGTGAGACTCTTGTGGTTGACTCCTCCCCAGCACTTTGGACTTCTACTGGGGCTGAGAAAACCGTTGTTCTCTTACTGGTGATGCGCCACATCTTTCTTGCACGTAAATGTTACCTTAATTTCAAAATTCTGTTATTCTGTTCTTAAAATTTACAGCTCTTTATCTTCTTGATACCACTGCAGCTTGACCCACATTGTTCATACAAGGCAAGCTTAGCTGTTTCTGTAACTAAAGCAGCTAGCAGATACTTGCTTCTATACTGTCCAAAGGTGAGCCAATCTAATATTCAGTGCTTATTTTTCTTTCCTGGTTTCGTCTAAATCCAGATACTAGTTTCTTTACATCCTAAAAGGTGAAATAATAATTAGAAATTATCTGGTGGATGTTGCTTTAGAATGCTACGACCTCTAGCTGAGTTCACTTGGGTGAAGATATTGTGCAAAAATCAAAATACTGCTATTTCAAATGATATTGCATTGTTATTTACATTTGAAAATCACAGTGCGCTTGTTGTAATTGAATTATATGTTGCAATGTGCTAGCCTATAACAATTGCAATGCAATGGCTGTTCTCTACATACTTATAACAGTAACACAAACAAGCTAGGAAATGTTTCCCACCGAAACATGTAAAAATATAGGGTGCTGTAACCAGAAGCAATTCCCTATAAGGGTTCTCCAGGGAACCTGATGATGATGTCCAAGAGATTTATGTAAGGAATGAGTTTTGATGTGGAAATGTTTTATAACAGCTATTAGTAAATGTTTAGAAGCTACATGTGCTGAAGCAAATTAATAAAGGACACGTTATACCCTCCCAGTTTGTGCATATTATGAAAGTCATGTATGTTATGGTTATCTCTTAGGTCTTTGAATGAAGAGAAAGAGAAATTCTAGCATCAGATTCTATAGTACCATATGCTGCTGTTTTGATTTGTACTATGTACAGTCTATGATACTTACATGATATTGGACTTTCTTGTACAGATGTTTGCCTTCAATGTTGCTGTTTTATTCTTTGCTCTGATGCGACAAGCACATGAAAGGCCGATTCCTTCTATACTAAAAGCTGTGGAGACCAACCTAAGAATACCATTCCCATTTTTGCCTTTAGCTGTTGTACCTATTTTGTTTTGCTTGTTCTTTTCCTTCATAACATCTCAACCATTTCCTCCATTCTGTAGCTTCATCATTGTGTCAATAACTTGTTACCTATTATCAAATGGGTTTATAATTCTACTGATATTGGTATCCGAGTTGGTCTTCTATGTGGCTGCCTATTTACATGTTTCCATGAAGAGGAGGTTGGTCGACTGTCTACCTTTCTTGTTGGATTAACATCGAAATGTCAAGATGAATATTTTGTGAATTATATACAATGAATACTTTAGATAATTGAAGAAAATCCCTAGAGAAAACTAAACAACTTTCTCTTTTCTTTTCCAACTGCCATTATCATGATTTGATAGAATTGGGTGATTTGATATATGTATCATATAGCATCCATTTCTAAATGATGTCTATTTTGGCATTCTACCTCATGCTAGGTTTAATTGATTGCAGGTGGGAACTACGGAAAGGAAATTTTTTCTTTTTGTTTCTTCAGTGGTTTATGAATCTTTCATCCAGATTCTTTTCATTGAAGGTAGACTCTTGGCCTCAACTATCTATATCTATTTAGTGGGTTCAATCTCTGTCAAATCTTTTGGATTCATAATCTCCTTGCATCTACCAAAACTTTGAAGTGCACTCTGGTTAAATAGCATATTTAGTTAGTATAACTGTGAATGGATGTTCCCATTTCAACAATACCACTTCCAACATGGCTTGAATCTGGTTTTCTTCGTTTTGTACTTGCCATTTGTATATGAGGCTTGTAGAAGTGAAAGTAATTTAATGTCTAATCTGGTGAACATTACAATTTCTAGTATTTGAAGATTTATCTGTCTTTCTCCATTTTATGTGCAAAGTTGATGCTGTGATTTGTTTATTTTGATCTTGATCTATTTTTGGAACAGGTGGTAAGGATTCTAAGAGCCAGACCTTTATTCGTTCCAATATTCATGGCAATTATTTTGTCTACATTTGTACATCCGGCACTTGGTCTATTAATTCTACTCTTCTCTCATGCTTTATGTTGTCATAGCTTTCTGTGCAAGTAAGTGCCGGTTGACTCTATCATTACCATTTTATTGGTTCCCTTTTAACTTTTTATTGGTAGATTCAACCTTTTGCGCTCAACTATTTTCCGTACGAACTTCTAATTTGTTTTGTTCGTATGCTTTCCCTTTTAATGTAACAGCTCTTTGACAGCCTCATTACGCAGTAATGTACGGAAAAAGGAAGTTGATGACAGAAGTGAAGGCAATTGTTCGTCTCAGCAAGTTACATCCCAGCCTGGTTCCCCTTCAAAAGAAAACCGCCCCAGTTATAGTCAAGCACAAGAAGATATCTTCCATCAACGGCATGGCTTACTGGTGCTGCACCTTGTTGCAGCACTAATGTTTGGTCCATCGTTGGTATCTTGGTTGCAGGTATTAAATTTCACCTACATTTCCATGACTTTTTCATTTATATGGTTGATATTATAAGACGTTTTTGTGGGATTGCAGAGAATAGGAATGCACAAGAGCTTTCCTAGGTTCCTGGATTCGCTCCTATGCATCTGCATGATCCTACATGGTATCTTTAGTTCGGAGTCATTGGTAAATTCCTCATTGCCCTTTCCACGAATCCTGGGTCAGGAAATGAGTCTGAGTTTCATCTACCTAATAGCTGGAATATATTGCTATCTCTCTGGTCTCAATATGGTGCCGTATAAAGCAATGTATGCCATGGGTGCTGTTAGTATCATTTCCTTCACGTCGACTGTCGTACAGGTTTGGACCGGAGCACCTCGTGACAGAGGAAAATGGAAACCCCGCAGACAATAGAAGGTAACTGCATTTCAGCCTTGTCATTGACAGTAGGTCAGATTGGATTGGAGTTTATAGGCCCCATTTTTTTGGCACATGAGGTTAAATGAGAACATTTTGATGGGATATTAGAAGGAAAAGGTAGAGCCCTTTTTACGCGGATGTGCCATTATTGCTTGAAAAACCATTTTGTTTTTGAGGAGAATTTTGTCATGTAATTTTGATTTCATTTGGATTGAAAAGGATTGGTTATTTGTAGATTAGAGAAATATGTTTATTTTGAAGCCAGCCCGTTTTAGACAAATCAAAGTGAAAGTTGCAGTTTTGAAGATTTCCTAGTAATTCTTTACTTGTTTTGATAGATGTATGGATTATTAATTTATTATGCTGAAATTACTTTTATATGATCAATGGATTGGGTTTAATATCTGCATCATTTAAAAAATTAAAATAAGGTCAAATTTTGACATAGTTTTCATTTAAAAATGACAATTTTTCATCTATAAACAATAGGTTGCATTTGTAGAAATTAAAATGATAAAAGCTTTAAAAATATTAAATGAAACAATAAATTATATTTTTATTTATAAATAAAAACAAATTTTAAACAATAAATATTAATCCTCTTAAAATTTTACCTTATTTAATTCTTTTTAACAATAAAAAGACAAATGATTAATTTAATGGTAAAAGATCAAGCTGATCCAATCCTATCATAGTTCCCAAGTGAAACTAGGAAAATGCTATATGTTTTAATAAACGTATATAAGATTGTTATTAGTTACATTGACAATGGTATCAAAAGTTCTCACTTGGGACTAAAAATCTACCATGCCTTGAATTTTTCAAGTACGTATAAGATTATTATTGTATGCACTAACAACAGAATTTAAAACATTTAGGAAGCTTCAATGTATAATTTTTTCTAGTTTCATGAACTTGGCTTGTTTTTAACGACACTCACAATTATCCTCTCCTTGCACACATATAAAAAGTCAGATTTAGCAAACATCAACTGACAAGTATGTAATTACTAGTAGAGTATTCAATTACACAAGTGAAACAAAAAGAAACCCAAGGGCAAATTTGAATCCAGCTTCTAATTATAAGACACTAAAATGAATCCACAAGGTCACTAAAATTTTTAATGAAAAAAAAAACATACTCACTCTCGTACAAGATACAACACACCAATTCTTCCTCAAAGCACAAAGGGCCAAACCCACACTTTTCAAACACCCTGCCAAAGCCAAAAACAAATGTGTCCCCATCATACACATGATTCAAAGAAGAGCCACACCTTAGCAGTCAAACCCTTTTCTCATATCACCGCTTTGGTTATGTCTGCCGGTTTTCGGTTGTCAAATTGCTGCGGCCGCTGCTACTTCCAATAACTCGATTTGGTTCCCCCACTCTAGCTGCCAAAGCAAGAACTTCAGGAGACATTTCCCATTGACCACTTCTTCTACCCCAACTAGATCGCCTGGGATGAATACTGGCATGCTCACCCGTGCCATCTACTGTACTTCTAAAATCTGGTGATAGTTCTCCTAATTCACCCTCCTTAACATTTACTCGCTCACTTGTGAATTGCCCTTCGCAATCATCAGTGGTGGCCCCATTATCAACCCACACTGTCTTCCTACCCATTTCTATGTCATCCGTGGCCTTCCCCATATTCGGACTCATAAAACCACTGGCTCGTGTTGGTAACACAGGTTCCCTCGGCACCTTCGCCCTGAAGTTGTTCTTGGATGATGGAATGCTGGAGCAAAATATCTCCTTGAAGTTGTCAACCACTCCTTTGTTATAAGGGTTTGCTCGACGATCATATCGGTATCTGAAATTCTCATACGTTGTCTGCAAAAGCAAAGGAACAGAGTGTTACATTGATCTAACAAACGAACTAATGTAACAACATATTAAGGATGAGTATCTTACCTGATTTGTACTGATTAGATACAAATGGAAGGCAGTCAAACCACCAACAAACCACATTGAAATGAACGTGTAAACTATTAAAACAATGGAAGCCGGGGTTTTAATCATTGCTTTCCAAATTGTTGTGTCCTCTGATGCCATGATCCTACTAATGTAGACCCAACTGAATGCGAAAACATATATACAAAGAAGGGTTGTTGAGAAGACAAACATGAAGAAGAACCGATAATTTCGCTGCAAACAGGAAAAAAAAAGTGAGATAAGTAGACAGTAAAAAATGAGGAAATCTGAGGACAGTGGTGAAAATTTTGCTGCCACAAACAAGTATATGCTAATCTAAGTTCCTACACACCAGTCCAATACATTGCCCCACCCAAGGACAGTGGTGATCAAATCGTTCTACACAGTTATTGCAAATCGAACAGTGTGAGCAGCGAGGAGGCCTATAAAGCATGCAAGTGTCACAATATTTGATCTTCACAGAGATCCCATTGACTTCCACTTCTTTAATCCGTGGCAACCGTAATGGTGGAGTTTGCCCAGCCCCAACATCCGCATTTCCATCAAAACTTTCTGGCTCCGGAGGGTGTGCATTACGTGGAATTATACCAGGATCTCTCCCAGATGTTAGCAGTAAAAGAACTAAATCCTGAAAAAGAAGAAACAAACACATTTATGAGCTTCAAGTTCTGTTTCAGAGAAAATTACAAAGATTCTCTGAAATGCCTGACAAAATCTGAATATGCCAGGGGGGATTTTTTTTGTTTTTGTACATGTAAGACACCATTTGAATCTTTTGAAACATGGTAGAATTGAGACAGTACAAGCATATTATACTTTATAAGCTAGAATCTGTTCGTATTCTTGTATCGTTCATATTAATGCTATTCTAAGCAGCCATGAGAATAAAAGGGGGACCATAAAAGCTAGGATCATAGATAATTACAAATTGGAGTCAATATAGCTAGCCAAGAACAGAAGGGGGTGTGTAACCAATGTAAACACTGGTAATTCGAGAACATCATGAACTAACACTAAATTGGGTTTGTTTCATCTTCCTAACATTGTAACAAAAGGTTTGTTCTTTTCATAAATAGCAACTCAGTGATACATGAAAATTGAAGAAAGACTTACATAGAGAGTGAAGACAACAGCAACAACCATAATTGAAATGCCCAAATGATGAGAAAAGTCATCCATCAATTTCCTAGCAACAAATACACAGAAAATGGAGACTGGAGCTAATATAAGTAAAATAGTCAGCCCTAATGATCTTACATCTGGTCCAAATATAAACCTCCCTTGAAATAAAAATATCTGCAAAAATAAAAAAATAAAAAAATTAAATTTAAAGCCCTTGCAAAATTCATGTCCTTTTAACTATTACTTATAATCAAAATTACTATAGAAATTTCGAAGACAAAAAAGGAAAGGCTTACATTGCTGCCTTTCCAGGATTGGTAAACCCGTAAATCACCCGGTCCGCCGCCGATGGAACTCGGATCCGATCTTTGGGTTGGCGGCGCCACATACATCTCTCCCTTTTACTCTCTCTCTCTCTCTCTCTCTCTATTTAACTCTCAGAACAATAATAATAACAATAAAAAGGACTTAAAGATGAGACTTTGAGAAGAAAGGAAGGGGGTTTTAAGTGGAAAAACGGAAAGCCATGGTGAGAGTGAGTCAAGGCGAGGCGAGTTCAATGAGTAATAGCGAGTCGAGGAGTCGGCGACAAAGGTCAAGGGGATGAGCTCTTTCTTTCAAACGAAGAAGAGGAAAGGGGACCAATAGTTGGGGTTTGTTTCTTCGACCGGGAATCCTATCCGGTTCACTTGTTGAACTTTGAGTCGAATTAACGTGTACGTAGGTATTTCTTATAATTCAGGCCTAATTGCATTAGAAATCTTCAAATTACTGTTCATGTTTTAAATTTAAAAAAAGTTAATTAAATCCTTAAAATATTAAAATTGTATAAATCCAAATTGAAATATATCAAATTTTAAACTAGATAAAAAATTGAATTTAACATGTTAATAATAAAAATCCAATTAAATTTGGACATAAAGATTGTGACTCTTTTATCAATTTTATTATTATTATTATTATTATTACAATCCAATGCAAATGAGCTGGATAACGCAACCTTCAGATTGGTGCAATGATGCCCAAAATTTGCACTTTATTTCTTTAGCATTTTATATATCCATTACTCCAACAAAAACTCAAATCTTTTTAATATATATATTTTTTTCAAAATATTTTTAAAATCAAGATTAAACGGATAAAATGCATAAATTTATTAACTTTTTTAAAATTAAAATTAAATTAATAGAATATATAAACTTATAAATAAATGTATTTTTATACCATGATAAAATTGAAAAGATATATAATCAAATGATTGGGTCACCACAAATTCACTTATAATTTCACCAAAGTAATAATAAAAAGATAAATGTACCTCATTTTACAATTTTAGAAAGGCACAGGTGAGTTTTTTTTTTCCCTAAGCGAGGCACTGCAAAATATCTTGAAACTTGGGGAACGAGGAAGCTCAAAGCTATCATGTCCATCACCATCGTCCTTTCCCTTATCAAAACCCTCTTTTTCCTTTTCAGGTCCTTTCTTCCCCTCTGAATTCATCTTCTTCACATTCTTATTACGTTCCTTTGCATGCGTTTCTCCATCGCCACCTTCAGGCAAGGGCTTGGAATTGGATGAGAGTGAGAGGATATTATCCACAACTGCTCGACAACCGTTCTTTCGATGAACAATTCTGAACTGATAACATGCCGAAGAACCTCTTCCCTCTTCACACTTTGAAACACTACAACCCATCCCTGTTGATTGCAATTTTACCCTTAATTTTCTCAATATATATATATGTTTTGATGGAAAGAAAAACACTATGGATATGAAATGACAAATCCAACAATTATACTGGGATTTGCTAAGATAACCATAAGAGGGTGAAGAGATTGAATTTCACATTCACTTGTTAGCAGTTAACTATGTTATTTAATTACAACCTTCCCATTTAGTTTGTTTGTATGGTATAAAGAAAATCAGAAATTTTTTTTATAGAATAACGAAAATTAGCATTAGTGCAACAGCTAAAACAAATTTGTTTTAATGTTTTCTTTTGAATGATATAGAGAAAAACCCTTAGATTAATATGTTTAAAAAACTAAAAAACTCTCTATTTTTATTCATGAAAGTCATTGATAAGAAATATATTTAGATAATATCTTGGAAAATTTCTCTTTCTATTTTTGAATCCCCGAAGAACACTTCTTCTCCGTCTTCAAAATTTTCGGTCATTATTTCATCTAATGTTTATAATATTTGTTTTTGAAAATCCAAAATCGAAATTTGCAAGCAGAATATGTGTAGTGCCAACAGTGCCAACAGTGCCAACTACTTCATGTGTATTGAGTATGAACAAGGCATAAAAATAATGAACACTTGATATGCTTACGTAGTTAGGTTTCTTTACGGTTTACGAAGTCTTGCCCAGAGTGATATTCCATTATCTTAGCAACACGTATAACTAGTGATTTACAACTTCTAACACTCACCTAACTAGACTTCTCACTTTTGTACCTAAGATCTAGAAAATTCCTCTCTTAGTTTCCCTCCTGAAAACTTTAAGACATTAACCAAGTAGCACACTTGATTTTTTACTTAATGCACTTACAAAAAATGTTCCTTAATGAACAAGAATAAGTGCTCTTAGTTTAGTGCATCACCTATACAAGTCTCCTTAATTTTTAAGAAATCGAGATTTACTAACATACTACATAAATTACAATCAATCTTCCCATGAAACAAGCAAGATTATAAGCATAAAGAAGATATTCAATTAGCTTAGGAGAAGTCTTGAATCTTTAGGATATAGGGTGCTGGTCATGCTTGCTAACATCTAACAACAAGCTATCTTATCAGACTCCTCCCAACATTTTCTAGCCTCAACTTGAATGGCCAGAGGGCACTTATTATCAAGAACTAATTTAAGTTTCTCACAGCTCAAGACAATTATCATGTTCCTTTTCCATTCCTTATAGTTATTTCCATTCACTTTGTTTTCAGTGAGTATGTTAAATAAGGGAGTTAGCGCCACTTTCAAATTGAAAATAAAACATTCATATATTAATATCTTTATATTAAACAAATGTTTGTAAATATTTTGCAACGTTATGATATGCATTAAGATGATGCATGCATCTTACATTAAACCTTGAAAATGTCTGTAAGTTGTTACAACGATAATTCCTACACCTATTGAATCAAACCACCTTGGGGGTGATCATGATCAACTAGTAAAAACATGGATTTCCATCCAATTAGTACATGAACCTAATTCCACAGGCATTCACACATACTAATAATCTTGTAACGTTTGACCATCATTCTAACTTAAGCATAGCTCCTTGGGGAGTTATTTAACTAGAAGATCTTGAGTGTATAACCATCAACTCAACACCTATCGCATCATGCACCACAAATGAGTCATCTTGGGACAATCTTACCTAGTAGCATACTATGACTAGTTGTTGATCGGCTATTTAACGTCACAGCAACAATGTGCAAACGTACACTGTCGATGCAAGTATAGTAGACAGATGTGAGTCTGTCGGATATCAATCCCACAAGGATGGTTGTCTTTTGTCTATTAATGTCGGTTCAATAATTAAATATAAATGGGATAAATTGTGAGGATAGTTGTCGATGCAATAACTTAAAAATAATAAAATAAAATATGATAATGATAAACTGTGATCCCCAACATGAATCTTCAGCAGAATACTAAGTGCTCACAAGGTATAAAAGGATAGGTGATTGTCGAGACAACAAAATTCAATGTATATCTTACCAAACGTCACTCATCTATTCAATCTGAGACTCAAACATGCATACTAACCTCACCTTCCAATGATGACAATATGGCACTATTAATAACAAGTGGACTAAATTTATCTAATCCTCACTCAACTTCCATTGTAACGCTTGCTGGCTCAAACTGTCACTGCACTTTCCAATGTCAGTGACTGCAATAACACTTCCGTGTTAAAAAAAATATTCAAACCCCAAGATTAAACAATAAAAGAAAGATTGAATAAGATAACATTTAACCAAGAATTCATGTGTACTTTAATACAATAGGAAACAGAGAGTAATCACCTGCATTTAGAAAGAAATAAGAAAGAATCGAGTGGAGAATACTATTCCTAGACAACTCGACTGAATCTCCTTATTCCTTCTTGTCTTGCACTTAGGTCTCCTCGTTAGAAGCTAGTCTGCATCTAGTTTTCACATTGGATCACCCGTGAGAGGCTTAAGCTGCCATGGCCGCAAGCTTCAAGGTAGGATGATGAAGATGATGATAAAAAAAACCATTTTCTTTTCTTCTCACGTTCACCTTTTATGTCCTCCTCCAACAGTACAGGTGTCCTTTCCTTAAAATTATTCTATCCTTGTACGTACAGGTTGGTTATACCTGATTGGACAGCTCATGCAATTTTTGTTCTTATCCGGATAGTTGTCAGGTGTGGCGAAAAATTTGGACGCAATTTGGAATTAACTCATGTAGCGACATTAATGCAAAAAGATAGCAAAATTAAGGATAAAATAGGCTAGGATTCACTGAGTTATAAAATGCAATTTACTAAACTGAAAATGCTAAAATATATGCTAAGGATAACTAACTGGGAACAATTTAACCAATAAGTAAGGGGGAAAACCTATGTTCTTTCTAGTGCTATCACACCCCCAAACTTGAGTTTTTACTTGTCCTCAAGGAAAACAGAAACTAGCAAGGCTAAAGAAATATTTACTAAGGCAAATGATCATTCTAGCAACTTGAACCCTCTAAATTCCCAATGAATGAATCACATTTAGATGAAAGAATATTGCATCAACAATTCATAAGCATGAATGAATAAGGTTGCAACTTCATCAATACTAGCATCATGCTTCAAACCTTAAGTTCTATGTACCAATACAACATTTATTGTACAATACTATGTATTTATAAATTATATATATACATATGTTTTTTGGAATAAGGGATATCGTTGCGTTACTGTACCCTTGTTCCTGAGAAGTAACGATGAAGTGCAACAAACCCCTAGGGAGTATATAATTGCGCTAACACACACTCATGCAACGACAGCCTTTGGCCAAATTGATTTTTCTAACGCTTGTATTGGAGTGTTCCCTCTTTAACATTCCATACTACACCCACTTTGGAGTGTCTCTAATTTATAACTATCTATACATATATAAGCAGCTGTAAAAAGCAGATTCATTCAAGATTGCAGTCATTCATTACTAATGCAACCTAATCTATTCATCAAAGAATTAAAGCTATAACCTTCTGTCAAATTTATCCAACTCATTCATTGATAATTCACGTAATTCAAGGATTAAATATCGAATGTAAAAAAAAAATTTGAACAATTTTCATTAACTATAATTAAACCTTTTATACTTCATTTTCGAAAAAATAATTTTGAAATGAAGGTGCATTTCCAAGCCCCATGTGCATTCCCCCAAACTTAAAGTTTTCATTGTCCCCAATACACTAACATGATAATGTAATGAACATAAAAATGTAATGACAATATATACTTATCAAAATAAAACCTACAACTACATGCAATGCATGAATACTACAACTAAAGTTTAAAATAAACTAATTTAGTTATCTTCAGTCGTCGATATGGCTACATGATGTTTCTTTCTCTTATTTTTCTTCTCCTCTTTCTTTCATTTTTTTATCCTTCGAGTGCTTCCTCTTCTTTTTTTTGGGCGTTGCACGGTCCTCGGATTGCTCTTTAGTTCCCGACTCTGCCCTGGCATCATCGGCTGCTTCCTGTGTAGGAGCGACCACCTGGAGTAGTCCAGTGTAGACCACTATTGCCAATGAATTGCATTGCTTCTCACTGATTACCTCAGCAACTTTCGTTGGTCTTGCTCCATCTGGCTCTAAAGTATAAATAGTTGCACCTAGAGACTCGGGTGCGGTGAAAATCTTCTCAATAGAATCTTATTTTTCTTTTTCTTTTTCATTTTCAGCAACTTGTTCTTCTTCAGCAACAACTTCCTCTTCTGCAGTAGCAACTTCCTTCTCATCCTCTTGATCAGCAAAAATACCATTCTCGAACCAGCTATCAATCTTTTGCAGGCATTCTTCAATGTCCCTAGATTCCTCGTCTTTCTCATTATTAGAGACTTGCAAATTAGGTGGGGATGCTACCGATCTGTTTTAGTCTTCTGAGTCGTCATCAGAGGAAGAGAGGTCATAATTTTGAATGATTGTTGGAAACACTGGGAATACCAATAGTGGGGATGGGTTCAGTTGGCCTAATGTGGCTATAATAGAACTGTTCCAGGCTTTGGTATAAGCATAAAAAATCCTAGGATTTATCCATATCCTTTACTATAGCGACAAGCCTGATCTACCTATTGTTGATGGAATTGACCATTTTTTCGACATCCTTCAGTTTGTGCCATAATGATGTCTTTGCATGCAGTTTGTTCCTTTGCTGTCGGCTTTGGCTTTACCATTTCTTGTTTTGCTGGTTTCTGCCTCCTTCAGTATTGGCGTGTCCTTGCCACGAGTCATTCTTTCTACAGAGGCTTCATTGATTGGGCCCTTATTTTCCAAAACTTCCTCACCCGCATGGGGTACGATTCCTCTTTGTTGGTACAATAACATCACCAGTGATGGGAAAACCAAGATTCTAGTTTGCCAATTAGTAATTTCTTGGTGAAGTATTGCTCCTACATCAATTTTTCTGCCCTTGACGATAGAATGTATCAGACACATTCTGTCGAAGGTGACTGTGGTGCTGTGGGTAGAGGGCTTTAGCCTATAGTTGAGAAAATAAAACCAAATTTTGCATTGTTGCATCAAGAAGCGACGTGCACGTATAATTCTTTTAATAGGAACCCGTCCACACTGCTCCTTCGACACACAAGTCTTTCACCAACAGGTCTCATTTTTCATCTGTGATGTCATCAATGAACTCGGAGTGTTCATCGACATCGACCTTGGTGTTGTACAGCTCGTTGATTTTTTCAGCATCTCATGGTATTAAGCCTTCTCGAACAAAAATAAACTCTAACTCATGATCATATAGTTAGCATAAAACTCACGTACCAATGAAGGATAGTAGCTCTCAAGATAGGTGTAAAAATTTTCGCACTTTAACTTCGAGATGGTTTTAGAGACTTGCTTACCTAAGTCTTGTTGTGGCGAAAGGGAAATACCTTGTTCGAGATGGAAGTTTCTCTTTAACATGTTGTCTTGAAATCGCTCATTTGCCACTTTATTCAAAAAGATTACTGGCTCTTTTGTCTGCACTGGCTTGGGAGATTCCAATTCACGAACTGTGGTAGTAAAAGGCGCATGTTCTCTAATAGATTTGGTGACTTTCTTGACCGAGCCTATTATTTTTTCCATCTTTTTTTGAGGGAAAACGGTTTAAAGTTAAAAAGATATGATCTTGAGAAGAGAAAATAAATAAAAATTGTTGCTTGAATACGTTACAGTCGGTACAGTAGGAGAAGATTTATAGTGGGTGAAAGAGGAAGATGGAGAGGTGTGTTGTTTTGTGGAGAGATATAAGGCTGGCGAGAATAGTTGTGTCCAATAGAAATTGAGTCCGCTCAGAAAGATCAAACGACTGAGTGATTTTTGATCCAACAGTGGGATCTGAATTTCCTTGAATTCTGATGAGTTATAAATGGTAGTACAGACTTTTGAAATGCGTTGAAAGTAAGATTTCAATGCGTCGACAATGGTACCTAATTATTCTGCAAAAATAAAGGAAAAAAAACTTGAACGAAACATTAATAAAATAAAATAAAATCACGGAGTACTAATTAAAAATTAAAACTTTTCGACCAATTTAATGGTCTCTGCCTGTTTTTGATCATTGTTGCCAAAATAGGGTTTCAGCCTTTGTCCATTTACTTTGAATTGGTGTTCATCACGTAAATCTTGAATTGTGACTGCACCATAAGGAAATACGTTGACAATTTCAAAAGGTCTAGACCAACGTGAACACAATTTACCTGAGTGTAATTTGAGTCGAGAATTGAATAATAAAACTTGTTGACTCGCGATAAATTCTCGCTACAAAATAATCTTGTCATGCTATCGTTTGGTTTTTTCCTTGTAAATTGCAACATTTTTATAAGCATTTCTCCTAATCTCCATTTGTTCAATGATATCCAGCAGCCTTTTCTTTCTAGCCGCTTGATAGTACATGTTCATTTGCTTAATTGCCCACATTGCTTTGTGTTCCAGTTCAACTAGTAAGTGACACACTTTCCCAAAAACCAATTGATATGGTGACATCCCTAATGGAGTTTTGTATGTTATCCGCAATGCCTATAAAGCGTCATCCAATCGAAAAAATCAATCTTTCCTCGAAGGGTTTACAACCTTCTTAAGAATGTTCTTAATTTGTCGATTCGATATTTCGGCTTGTCCATTGGTCTGTAGATGATAAGTAGTAGCCATTCTATGATTAACTCTATATCTCTTCAGTGCGATTGCCACTTGGTTGCAATGAAAGTGTGTACCCTGGTCACTAATTAATGGCTTTGGTGTGCCAAAGCGGGTGAGTATATGCTTGTGAAAAAAATTTAGCACTGTTTTTCCATCATCCTTTAGGACTACAACAGCTTCAACCCACTTCGAGACCTAGTCAACAACTAATAATATATAAAGATTTCCAAATGAATTTGGAAACGGTCCTATGAAATCCATCCCCCAAATATCGAATAATTCAACCTCCATAATTGGCTACTACAGCATTTCATTGCGTCGAGATATAAAACCAGTACGCTGACTCCTACTGCATTGATTTACAAAATTGTGAGAGTCTTTGAATAATGTTGGCCAGTAGAATCCTGATTGGAGAACCTTAGAAGCAGTTCTCATACCACCAAAATGACCTTCATAAGGAGCATCATGGCAATGCTTTAGGATTGAAAGCATCTCTTCTTTCGGAACACAACGTTGAATGATGTTGTCATTGCATACCTTGAGTAAATATGGCTCGTTCCAATGATACTTCACTACGTCACGAAGAAATCTTTCTTTTTTATAGCCTGTCACACGCAATGGGAGTTTCCCATACACTAGATAATTAACAAATATGCATACCAATGAGTTGCATCTACAGTAAATAACTGCTCATACGGTAATGCGTCGACAATTTGAAGTATATTTTCGTCTTCACTACTAACTTTCAATCTAGACAGATGGTCTGCAACTTGATTATCTGAACCCTTATGGTATTTTATCTCGATGTCTAATTCTTGCAACAGTAATATCCAGCGTATTAGTCTTGGTTTGGCATCTCTTTTAGCAAAGAGATATCTCAAAGTCGAATGATCAGTGAATACAATAACCTTTGCGCCAAAAATATGGACCAATTTCTCTTTTTGAGTTACATCCAGTATTGCAGAGACAATAATTGGGAGAGTATTGTAATCACCTAGAAATACATATTTAAGATGATGAGGTAGTGGTTTCAATTCCAAAGTAGGAGCTTCTTCAATAGATGGTTTGAAAATTGGGGTTGTTCTATTGGCTAGGTCTAAGGATTCGATCTGCCATCCATGCTTGAGTTCAAGATAATTAGCTTCAACCTTACTGTCACAATCATCTAAGGATTCGGCATCAAATGTCGCTACAAACTCTTCAGAAAGTACTATGCTTGGGTAATTGCGTTCTTCCACAATTAGATAATATATCACATCGACAGTATGGCATCCTTCTTTGTTCTTGCATTGAATAGATTCAAAAACACTGGAGGTGACTTGCTCATCATTAAGTCGTATGGTTAGTTCACCTTTATAAACATCAATAAGAGTTCTGCCGGTGGCTAAAAATGGTCATCCCAAGATTATGGGAACCTCCTTGTCTACCTCGAAGTCAAGTATGATAAAATTAGCTAAAAAAACAAATTTATCCATACGAACTAAGATGTCTTTTATTTGCCCTTTAGGTTGAGCCAAGGATCGATCGACTAGTTCTAATGTCACTGCAATAGATTTCGTATGACCAATTCCCAACTTTTTGAAAGTAGATAGTGGCGTTAAGTTAATGCTAGCTCCCAAGTCGCATAAAGTCTTACCCAAATAATGATTGCCAATTGAACATGGGATGGTAAAGCTCCCAGAATCTTTCAATTTAGGGGGTAACTTGTTTTTCAAAATAGCACTACAGCCTTCTGTGAGTGCAATAGTTTCAATATCAATAAGTATCTTCTTCTTGGACAAGAGGTCTTTCATAAATTTCCCATAACTCAAAATTTGTACCAGAGCATCTACTAAATGAATTTTGATCTACAATTGCGTTAGTGTGTCCAGGAACTGTTGATACTACTTGTCATGCTCATTCTTCCTAAATCTTTGTGGGAAGGGTAAAGGTAAAGATACATCTGCTTGCGCCGACACCTTTGATTGCATCGACAGTTTCGAAGGTTAGAAATTAGGCATATGAGTGACAATTTGTGGAACTTCTTTGTTTGATGCATTGGCAAATTCTTCAGATTCAACCTTCTCACGAATGATTACGCCATCCGTATTTAGAGGTGCTACAGTAAAGTCAATAAACGGTCCACCAGTTTGTTTACCACTCCTAAGAGTGATAGCCTTACAATGTTTTTCCCCCTCGGACTAGGATTTTCTATCGCTAGGTAATGAACCTCATGTTCGGGTATTTAAATTTGAAGCAAGTTGTCCTAATTGTGCTTCCAATGCTCGAATGGAAGATGAATTCCTTGTACGATAGCTTCCATGCGGTTAATAAGCTCCGGCATTAACGCCTTAAGAGTTGCTAACGAGTCAGAAGTAGAAACTTGAGTGTATGGTTGCTGTAGATTTCCTTGAACATGCTAATTTGGTATTGAAAAGTGTTGGGGCTACATCAGATTTTGGTGCGAATGTGTCTGGCCTTGCTGTGGATGCATTTGAGTGTGCTGATTGTAGTTCTGTTGTTTTTTATTGTAATTCCCTTGTGCAAGATTATAATTACCCTAGGTAGATGTATTCACATATCTGAATGTCGTAGCATTTTGTCCACCATTCTGAGTTTCCCAAAACGGTTGGTTGCGTGCAGAGTTGTTGTAAGAGTTATCATAAGAATTGTTGCAGATGTTACTAATATAACATGCATTCTCTGCATGTTGTTGACAATCTTCATAGCTATGGTTGTCACTACAAAACTCAGAACAAAAAGTAGGAACAGCAACTTGCTAAGAGACTTGTATAGGCCACTAGTCCCTTACATATTTTTAATCATGTTTGTGAGAGAAAAAACTTGAGCACTTAGTGTGGTTATTGCATCCAATTCAATAACTCCTGGAGTAGTTTTTGCTTGTGTAGCTCAGGATATAGGGTATTGATAATCATTTTGATAAATTCTCTTAAGAGTTCTCATAACATCATACAAGTACAATCCAGTAGAGGTCCATTGGCTGATGCGTAGACATGTTTCATTGTATGTGAATTCAACCCATTATAAAAAATCTCAATTTGTGTTTCTGGTTGAATGTCGTGCATAGGACAATGTCGAATTAAAGATTTATAACGTTCCCATTTGGTGTGAAGATTTTCATCATCCAGCTGATGATAAGTAATAATATCATTTCGAAGATGAGTATTCATTATCGATGGGTTAAATCGCAAAACAAAATATGTTGCTAGTGCATATCAAGAAGTAATTGATCCTATAGGTAGTCCAAAAAAGTAAGTACGGGCTCTTCCCTGTAAGGAATAAGGAAATAATTGCATCTTTAAGGCATCATCAGGAATGTCTTGTTGACTAAAGGAAGCACAAATTAATAAAAAGAATTTAAGATGTTCTCTCGCATCTTCATGAGATAGTCCAGCATATTGTCCATTAGAATTCAACATTTGAAACATTCCTGGCTTGAGTTTAAAATTCCTAGCTTGGATTGTTGGCCTAACAACTCCTAGTTGTAAATCATCTAAGATATGTACTACCAAATCTCGTATAGTCCTATTTTGTATGTAAGCATCTTGCTGCAACAATGGGTTACTAACATTTTGCTATTGCATCGGAGGTATGGCTGCATTGTTCCCTAGTAGAGCCATATTTCTTTGTTCTCGAAGTCCTTCCAATTTCTGGATCAAAATCAGTAAGAAAATCCAACTTGCTTCGGGTCATAAAACACCTAAATTGAAGTTAAAGAAATAGCAACAAAGAAAAATCAGTTTGTGAATACTAAATATTATATAAGGAAAATAAAGTGCCAAAACACACAAAAACAAAAATAAACATCAAACAAATGCCATCATTGGCAAAGACACTAAAAAGTTGATCGGCTATTTAACGTCACAGCAACAATGTGCAAGCGTAAACTATCCATGCAAGTATAGTAGACAGATGTGAGCCTGTCGAATATTTATCTCACAAGGATGGTTGTCTTTTGTCTATTAATGTCGGTGCAATAACTAGATATAAACGAGATAAATTGTGAGGATAGTTGTCGATGCAATAATTTGAAAATAATAAAATAAAATATGATAATGATAAACTGGGATCCCCAACATGAATCTTCAGTAAAATACTAAGTGCTCACAAGGTATAAAAGGATAGGTGATTGTCAAGGCAATAAAATTCAATTTATATCTTACCAAGCGTCACTCCTCTATTCAATCTAAGACTTAAACATGCATACTAACCTCACCTTCCGATGATGGCAATATGACACTATTAAGAACAAGTGGACTAAATTCCTCTAATCCTCACTCAACTTCTATTGTAATGCTTGTTCGCTCAAATTGTCACTACTCTTTCCAGTGTTAGTGACTGCAATAACTTGAAAACAATAAAATAAAATATGATAATGATAAACTAGGATCCCTAACATGAATCTTCAGTAAAATACTAAGTGCACACAAGGTATAAAAGGATAGGTGATTGTCGAGGTAATAAAATTCAATGTATATCTTACCAAGTGTCACTCCTCTATTCAATCTGAGACTTAAACATGCATACTAACCTCACCTTCCGATGATGGCAATATAGCACTATTAAGAACAAATTGACTAAATTTCTCTAATCCTTACTCAACTTCCATTGTAATGCTTGTTGGCTCAAACTGTCACTGCACTTTCTAGTGTCAGTAACTGCAATAACACTTCCGTGTTAAAAAAATTCAAACCCCAAGATTTAATAATAAAAGCAAGATTGAATAAGATAACATTTAACCAAGAATTCATGTGTACTTCCATACAACAAGAAGAAGAGAGTAATCACCAACATTTAAAAAGAAAGAAGAAAGAATCGAGTGGAGAATACTATTCCTAGACAACTTGACTGAATCTCTTTATTCCCTCTTGTCTCGCACTTACGTCTCCTCGTCAGAAGCTAGTCTGCATTTGGTTTTCACATTGGCTCACCCGTGAGAGGCTTAAGCTGCCATGACCGCAAGCTTCAAGCCCATTTCTTTTCTTCTCACGTTCACCTTTTATGTCATCCTCCAACAGTATATGTGTCCTTTCTTCAGAATTATTTTGTCCTTGTACGTACAAGTTGGTTATACCAAACTGGCCAGCTCACGCAATTTGTGTTCTTATTCGGACCGCTGTCAACTGCGGCGACAATTCTGGACGAAATTTGGGATTAAATCATGCAGCGACCTTAATGGAAAGAGATAGCAAAATTAGGATAAAATAGGCTATGACTCACTGAGTTATAAAATGCAATTTACTAAACTGAAAATTCTAAAATATATGCTAAGGATAACTAAATGGGAACAATTTAACCTCTAAGTAAGGGAAAAACCTATGTTCTTTCTAGTGCTATTAGTTGTCCTCTTTGAAGAAAAAAATTCTTGATATATTGCATGATAATACCTACCATAAAGGTTGATCCAACTATCATACGATTATAAGAATATTTTACTTACTTTTAGGAAGTCTCCTCTATGAAATCCACATGATAACTCTACCTTGGGGCAAGTCCGTCTCATGCCATCATAAGTGGCCATTGATGGAGGTTGTAGGTCTTGTTTGGAACATTCTCCCAATAAATATTTTAAATGCATGCAAGGTTTTTAATTTCCGATTTCAATCATTACTAATCAATATATGCATGACAAGTACATGTGACATTCTTCCTAATCTATATGCCATGCTTATCTCATATATGCATGAACGTACATTTTCAGTCATAGAATTATCATTATGCTTATCTCATAAAATTAAAAGTATAAAATTAAATGACTCAAACCAACTAAATTTTCCATGATTCCATCCTAAAAAAAAACTGCAAAATTACCAAATTCACCCAAAAGCATACTTTGGCTCTTCAATTTTCCACCACAGACTTTTGTTACGGTACCAATTTACGTTTCTATCGTCGTTGCTGTTTTTGTGTCATCGCCGTTGGACCACTACTGGACACTGCTGAACCACCATCAATCACTTCTTGGTTTGGTTGGGTTGGATCTACATTGTCTCGATTGGTTTGGATGTGTCTCGATTTTTTGGGTTTTGCCGAAAATAATTAGGTTACAAAATTCTTATGTCTGTTTTCGGTTCACATATTTTATTATAAATAAATAATAAAATAAAACACTGCATGGAGATGATAGTCTACGATCTAAAATATACATGCTCAAGATAATAATAAATTACAATTAAATTTCTAGGAATGAAAGTTTTGACAAAATTACTCCATAATGAAATAATAAAATAATATCATACATTCGTTAACATACACTCCTTTAAACATGCATACAATTACGAGAATGCAATATCTTGTCAAATATAAGCATACATGAAGAAGAGAGAGAATTTCAGTGTTGATTTACACTATAAACATAGCACAACCGTAGCTTTGATACCAACAGTTAGAAAAAATCTGATTTGAAAACAGTTTCTTGGACAACAAAGAAAAATTTTTTGAAAACTGATCAGGTTTGTGATATTTATAGCAATAACCCTAAACCAAAATTATACCTATATTTTCATATAGATGGATTATTGTCGTTCCCAGCTTTCAACCAAACAATCTTCTCCACTATTCTTATGCCACTAATTGCTTCGAGTGTGGGCTCGAACAAATCAAATCAAACATATAAACTAAAAATAATTTTCTTTTCTTTTGGGGTGAAAATGAAAATTCTATTCTCAAATAGAAACTGACAGAATTGTTATTTCGAAAAATATATTTAATAGTTGAGAATAAATTCCCTCTATTTTTCGGTAGAGTAACAATCTCTAAAAGTTGTGTTTATAGCTCTATTTGTGCCATTTATTTATAAGGGAAGAACGTAGAACCCTTATTGAATTAGAGAAGTTTATTTTAAATAGAAAAAAAAACTTCTTACTTAGAGTAGGATTAGAGAAGTTTATTTATAGGGGATTTTGGGCCCCTCTTAAATCAGGTCTAATTACGAGTACTTCTCGGACTTTTCGATCTAGTACTTTGTAATCTGATCAAACCTGATTCTATTTTTCTATTTCCCAAAATAAACTTCAATGTTTATATTTAATTAAATAATTTTCTCACTCCTTACCCCTGATAAAATTATAATGATTTTACCCCAGATAAAATTTATGAGAAAATATATTTAATATTTCACCATTCAACTTGTTCACTGTGATCTTATGATTTATTTCCATTTCGAGCTTTAAAATAGCTTAAAATATAAACTCAATCTTACAATCATTTTGAGAAATCCTTGTTCATTTCTAGATGAGTTAATTTCTTATTTCCATTTTCATTTCCATTTTGGAGAAAACCACATATATTTCCAAATTATTTCAATTCTCCATTTTTATTTTCATTTTGGAGAAAACCTTAATCATTTTCAAATGTTTCCTATTTCTCCATTTCTCTATTTTTATTCTTTTATGTTTATTTGATTCAACATGCAATTCATTTATGGTTTCAATGAGTTAGCGAAGGGACCGATTGGACATATGCAATTGAGGCTCAAATGATTTATAATTAAGTTCTAGCTTTTTGCTTATTAATTATAAGCTCATTAAGTCATGAAGTCATTCCACTATAGTATTATGGCTAAGCTCTCCCCGACGGCATACCATCACGAAAGCAACTTGATCAGTGCTCGTCCAATGACCTTGTTATAAGTGTGTTACCCTTATAGGATATCCTTAAATCTCTTTGGGATAATATCCATTCTCCCAATATGATCCTATTTTATCTCATGGTAACCATTACATCTTTCTTCATTAAAAGTCAATCACTATCAAATTGTGATCAAGTCATCCATCACAAAGACGAAGGACCCGTGGCCACGTTTACTTTTCATCAACCATGTAATGCCAATGAGAGGATATCATTCACCCATGTCTTGGCCTATGAACTCCACTGTTGTGAATGATGCTATAGATTGTAGAAGTCGTATACCCGACACATCAAATTTCGGTTCCTTATCTATTCGAACTTAGGCTTTTACTTACATCAAAGTGTACGAGTCACACATACACAGTCCGTCATCCATTCAAGGATTTAGGTATGCCACACTATCAACGTCACAAGTGAATAAATCCATAAACAGATTCAAGATCTAATCTTCTTAGGTCAAGTCTAAAGTACTGTCAGTCCAGTCAGTCACATCTATGTCTCTATCTTCTAGTAGTCATCTGCTTTGATGCTCAAGACAAAACATCTCTCCAATTGGACTTGATAGATGATATATTAGTATTTCAATCAGTTTGCTCATTTTATTAGACTAAGGACATGTTTAGGTTTTTCTACTAATATAAGTTGTCTTTCCGTATTACGATCCGACCACGTAATATTGCTTAATATTAATTTAAACATTAGACAACCAATGAGAAACATTGCTTCGATTTTGCTTTGCGTGCAAAAATCATTTGAGAACAATCATAAAAAGTATTAATGTAAGTCATGAATAATTTGATTAACTAATCTATTAAAAAAATTACAAGTGTATATTGACGAAAATACTACACTTAGGGCACTAAATCCAACACCTTAATCCTTTAGTTTAATATCATTCAGCTTTGTTAAATTTCATTTATAAAAAATCTTATCTTTGGTGTTTTTATTTATCCTTCTTGCTGCTATTATCTTTTCGTTCAAGCTTTTACAAGAAAGTTTGGGTTTTTATTCACTTTTCTTTAAGTTTAAGTTAATGTCTTCTTTGCTTGAATTTTTGTTGTTTATGTGTTTAGATATGTGTATTAGTAGTTAAATCTTAGGTGGTTAGTTGATGGAAGTGTTGCCTAGTTAGTTTTTGGTTTAGGGACTAAATCGTAAAAAATAGACTAAATTGAATAGACTTAAAAAATTAGGGTTGACAACCCTAAGATAAAATTTAGGTAAGTGAGATTGAGAAGAGATCTTATCCAATAGCAATTTGATACTCTCAAATTCGTTGGTGAGGTCGAGAGATAAACCAGACTAATTTTTCTAAGTTGGTAAAATGGAGACCGAAAGGTAAATCTGAATCAATTTAGAAGTTTAAGTGGTTTAGTTCTCTAATTTGAAGGTTAATTAACAACATGGAAGTCAACTAACTTCTATTTGTTATTAGTTTGTTAATTTTATAAGTTTACTTGTTTTACATTTTAGTCATTTTTAGTCTAGATAATTAATTAGCTTAATTAACCTCGAATTATACATTGCCATAATATAGAAGTTAGTGAGCAGCTAGCTAGACTCTTTTAATAGCATGTCCATAGTATAGAAATTATTAAACCGCTGACTCCTTTAGGTTCGACCCTTGTAATATTCCGATGTTTCATTGGACATTGTAAATATTATAATTAACACTGTATGCTTGTTTAAAACCACACACTTAAAATTGTTTTATAAATTTGCTTATTTTTTGTGTAGGCATGCACGCGGGTCAGGATGTTGGTGTCGTTGCCTAGGATTTGGTGTAAGATTTAGTGATTTTTAGTGATTGATGCATGTTTGTAGGGAGATAACTAGCCAAACCTAAGCTTATAAATATGACACTATATTTTAATGTCCCCCAACAAAGGAATATTCAAATAGAGGTGGAGAATTCAAAATAAGTTGAGTTTGTGATCCCGCTATTAATGATCCCTCGAAATGTGCAATTGAATGGATTCAATTTCAGTGAGAAGTGGCTCACAATTTACCTATCAAAGAGATTTAAGTCAAGACAGGATCAATTTGTTCATTCGCGGAAGGAGGTCCTTATCATACGATCTAAGTTAAGATGGGAACCAAGTCAAAACGACAAGTGAAAGTTTCTAGCACTTCGTGGTAGTTTAACTTTGGGGAGTCATTTATCACCTGAAAAATCATTTATAAGTTGTCATTGGCAACTTTGGTTTGTTGTAAATAATTCAATTATTTGAGTGAGAGTCCATTTACATTTATTTAGTTTAGTTTTAAATTTATTGCATGTTAAATTTAGGACTTTGTAAGTTTAATTTTTTTTTTGTATTTGGGAGTTTAGGCTAAAAAATTAGGAATTTTAGGTATTTTACAGTGGTATCGTGATACCCATGGGTCAATATCGTGATAGCACAGATAGTTTCGGTGGGAAGCCAAAACATCCTTTAATGTCACGATACCAACCCATTGGTATCGTGACACCCAAAATAGTTTCAAAATTAGTTTTGAACCTAATATACATAGGGACATCGCAACATCTAGTGGTGCATATTACAATACTGGGGCTAATTTTTCTTCAGTGTCGCGATACCCCAACCTCGGTGTCCCGATACCCCTGTCGAATTCTGTAAAAAAACTCATTTTAGGTAGCGTGACCCATGATTCTTTCCCATTTAACCCAAAACCTCAACCTCAAACCCTATTTTCCTTTAGTTTTAAGCCCTAACTCCCTAAAACTCTCCCCCAGAATCTGAATCCAGTGAAGACTACTAGTTACATTTCTTTGCATTCTTTTTATTTTTTATGCAAAATGTAGCTAAGTAATTACTGAATTATTTTGGATAGAACTGGTATTTGCTTTTGTTTTAGCCTTTAGTTTTTTATTTGCATGTGTTTTTCTTTGTGTGTTTTGTGTTTTTTTATGCAATCCACCTACACGAGAATTGCACTAAAAATTTGAGCTTCAACGTGGAAGTGGATGATCCTAGCTTACATTGACGATCGCTCACGATATTCTGGGAAGTTCGATAATCTTTTTTCCTTTTTTGGGCTTACACATTGGGGACAATAAGTAATTCAAGTGTGGGGGGAACTGCACAAGTATTTTGCTTTGTTTTTATGTGTGTTTTGCATGTTTTCGGGTTTTATGTCATTTCTTTCAAAAAATTTTCAAAAATATTTTTCTTATGTCTTTTTTTTGTTAGTGTTTTTTGCACGGTGCTTGGACGGTAATTTGGCAATTGACCATTGGTTGTGAATACTAAATAAGTATATTGGACTGTCAAGCATGTATATTTCGATTGATAGTAGATAATTTGGTATTCTTAAATGTAGACTAGTTAGTTCAATAAATTAATCTGCATAATAGATTAGAGGCAATTGTTCTTTATGGAAAATGTATCAATTGTGCCATAGGATAAATGGATTGTACAGAGGCTTGTAGATAAATAAAGTTTGAATCGGTAGTTGTTCAATCGAATAAATGTAAGCATGCTAAAGTTTGTGTCTTATGAAATGTTTTAGGATGGACCTAAGTCATTGTTTGTATAGCCCAGAGCCTAAATGCCTATCCCGTATGCTATATGCCTTTAGTTCCTATACTTTGAGCCTCAAGTATCCTTTTCTTAATGAGCCTAATTTTTGGATCCTTGAGCTTAAATTGAGTTGACAAACTCAACCACTCTCTATTTTTAATACTAAAGCACACTATGGAATGGATGTCAAGCCATGGATATTGGGGGTAGGTGGAGACATTTTGGTGGCATCATTGTGTTCTTGAAAGAAAAGAGAAGAGAGTGCTTGATATAGTGTATATAGACTTTTGCTAAGTATACTTAAAGGAAAAAGAAATTGAAAAATCAAAATATTGTAAGAGTTAAGAGCATGGTGAGTGTTAAAAGCATTGTGAGTGAAAAAATGAAATGTCAGACCCGAAAATATTAAAGGTTTGGCATAATTGAAATCCTGAGTACTTAATTAGAAAATTTTTGGTTTAAGCTGGTTCTAGTATAATTATGTGAACCTTACGGGCTGGTTGGGTAAATAGTGAGATCTTAAATTTAATTTCGTCAAATTAAAGTAAAAATTTTGATTACTGGAAACATTATGATTAAGAGTATTAATAAGACTGATTGACTTCGAATTAAGGGAAGTGGTGGTGGAAAGACTATATATAGGGAGGATTCTTCATACTGATATTCATTTTCTCTTATTCTTCTATCTTGTTCTTCTTCTCTGGTTCGTTCTGTAAGAAAGGAAAATTAGAAATCTAAGGTGTTATCATAAAGATTTGAGAACTTAATAATCTGGTAATCTTTCTAACTCTTACGTATATTTTGATTTAAGTAAAAGGAAGGAAGGTCAGGGAATTTCAACATAATTCATTTTGAACTGTGATGTTAAAGTTATAGATATCAATTATAGTTCTTTTACATGCATATGGATTAAGGTTTCTTGCATATGTATACGTTCATTTTGATATCTAAATAATTGTTATATTTGGCCAACCAAGAAAAAGGAGGCCTAAGTGATAAAGGGAAGGATAAGTAGGTGTAAGTTGTGTCAACTCGGGTATTTTGTTGGTAAATTTCTAAACCCAAACTTTCTGTGGTTATTTTATATATATGTATTGTGTTTTCATGTTGTGGATGACTTCATGTTCTGCTGATGATGAGTTGCAATATCATGGACAATTTATTTAAAGTTTTGTTTTACAGTTGCATGTTCGATTATATTCTCTAGTTTGTTATTTAATAAAATTTCATTGGGAAAAATACTTATTGATGTAGTTACTGTTGTCAGGGTCCGCTTGATGATATGTTTGGTATGATATGTTGTGTTTACAATAAAATGATTAATTGAATGCTTGCTATATGTCTGTCTTAATTATGAATGATATGCGGTGTATGGAGGGTTGTTTTGGTGGATGAAAGATGAAGAAAATGTCATGTTGTGCACTCTATGCCACGTGTTATTTAGCTTTGCGGAGGTTCAGGCGTATAGTACAGAGAATGTATATGCATGATTTTTGAATTTGCGGAGGTTTGGTTGGATTGTACAGAGATATATGCACAAATGAATATGATAACCCAATGTGAGCTCTATATATGTATGAGACTTTGTGGAGTCTAAGGCTTTAAGCCTCATAGGTGTAAGCAAGTCCATGCCCATGCCATATGAAAGATATGAAAGTCCGCCAGATTTATTCAATACGTTTAAGATTAATGTAACGACTCGAAAGTCAGTGGTGTCGAAAAGTATGGTTTTGGAACCCCATTTATATAAATCGGACTCGTAAATATATTTATAAATGTTTATGAAGTTATTTTACAAGTGAATTGAATTTTGGTCAAGCAATTTTGTTGAAATAGTGCTTATTAAGGTACAGAAACTAAATTGTAAAAGTGTCAAAGTTCAATTTGTAAGGAATCTTTAATTAGAATACGACTAAATGACTTATGAGGCAATTAAACTATTGTACTTATTATATTGACGGTAACAAGAGTTAATTTTTAAAAATATTATAAAATTTTAACTTAAAATAAATGAAATAAATTAAGACATAAGAAAAGAAATGATAGTAGTGGATTGAAAGAGAAAACATTCATTCTCTTTTCATCCTTAAAATTTTGAAACATAAGGGAATGAGAGAAAATGAAACGACAAGGGTTTCCGAGTGTTCAAACTTCAACTTGGTTAGTTCAATTTAATCTTTTTCTTGTAATTTTTATGTTTCTAGAATCTCGAAAACTCAAACAAGCTAACCTGTGTCATATTTTTCGATATTGTTAAAGAACTAGGAAGCTACCATTGTAGATAGTTGAAGCTTTTGATGATATATTGATAGGTCTTAAGTTTGGAGTTAAAAAAGGACTAAATTGTAAAGCCAATTAATTATTTTTTGTAATAGGGACTAACATGCACAAATTATGAAATTTTTTGTATAACTGAGAAATAAGAAGTCCTTTATGGACTCTAGTGATTTTGGTATAATATTTGGGGTTTAAATGTGAAGGATATGTTAGTCTCGGTTTTAAGGACTAAATTGACTAAAATGAAAAGGTTGCATAAATTTGAATTGAATGTGAAAATGGTTTTGTATTAATAATTTTATATGTTATTTTTAATTCTTAGCTAACGTTGACCCGGATTCCTCGAAAAAGAAAGGAAAAGACAAAGTCATCGACAAATAGCTCAGAGTTCACGATTTTTGTTTTTATAATCCAAACTATCTTGTAATTGTTGCATATTGATTTGTTGTGCATGGTAAGGATATAAGGTGAGATTCCTTGGTTTAAATGAAATGAATTGGATTGATTTGAAATGATTGATGTTATGAGGATTAAATTGAATATTTTTGAAAAATGTGTATGTTTAAAAAAATGTGAAATGTTTAAAAAAATGTGAAATTGAGCATATATATTTAGATGATTTATTGCTGCTATATGTTGCATGCATGTATTCGTGATGAAAAATAAATGTGAATTGAGATATTGGTTGATAATGAGTTGAGTAATGGATACCCTATTAACTGTTCAAACAGAGTCGAATATAGTTGGCATGCCATAGGATAGGAAGAGTTCAGAGTTACTTCGACTACGAGTTGATAAGGCACTTGGTTCCAATTTGCTTCGGTTAAACTGATGAGACACTAGGTGCCAAACTTATTGATAGCACTGGGCACAACCATTTGCTTCAGATTTATCCAATGAGGCACTAGGTACTAAACTGGTGTGTTGGTTGGATCCATGTATCTGTCTAAGTTCGAGTCATGTTGATAGGGAATAAATGGTAAAAATGAGATACTCGATATTGAAATGGAAAATAAATGAGAAAAATAAATGGAATGAGAAATGGAGTACTTAAATGTGAAATGGTTTGGAACACTAATAGAAATGTTCATTTGAAATTATGGTTCTGGAAATTGAAATGGAATGTATCATCTTATGAATTGAGATATCAAATTATTTGTGAAATAGATTGCCATGTTTCAATATTAGTAAAATGTATTTGAAGTGACCAATGAATACATGAACTTGCACATTTGACATGTTAATTGCATAGCATCATCTAATTTTAACTTGAGCATTTTAAATGTATTATGTTTTGCTTTTCTGTCACATTTGACATGTTAGTTGAATAACATCATCTAATTTTAACTTGAGCATTTTAAATGTATTATGTTTTTCTTTTCTGTTTGGATTATAGAAGTACCATTGAGTTATACTCAGTGTACGGTTTTGTTTTCAGTGGGCAGGTTAGGTACCTTATAATTTAATTGTCAACTCAAAATCTAGCATCAATCTCGAACTCAAGTGTTGGTGATGATTTCGTTCTGGTCTTGGCATGCACCTAGGATGTCTTATGGTTATAATGGTCATTTTTTATTTTGTTGGCATTTATAGACAATGTATATAAATATATATGTATGTGTTGGAAATAGTCATGTAGTTGCTATCTTGTTAAGTACCTTGGTTTTTATGCTTAATGATGTAATGGTTGATAAAATAATATGTTAAGTGATGTGTTTTGGTTGATACTTGGTTATGGAATGATGGACGATATGTTTAGGTTATGTTTTGGAAATGATTTGGTAAGTTCGATGCTCAAAACATGAGATTGCTTGAATGGTTATTTGATGCTTGATTAGGTAATAGTGAAAGTGACATTGAAGTTTTATTAGGTTGGTATGTATGTGGTCTTTTGGTTGGTTTTAATTGTTGATTGAGGTGCCAATTGTGGCATATTGGTCAGACACTTACGTTGGTTGTTAAAAATGAAGATTTTTGTTTGATTTTGATGCATTTGAATAGTTGGAATGTGGTTTAAATGGTTGCTTGTTGCCCAAGTGAATGTAAGTTGAATAGCTTGTTTTGGAAGGTATTTTCAGGTACACACGGCCTGGTACACAACCATGTGCCCTATACAGTTTAAGACACAACTGTGTGATCTATAGAATTTGGATGATTTTTGGTGCACACAGCCACAATTTGTTACATGGTTCAACGACATGGCCATGTGACATATTTTTAAATATTTACACTTTTGACCCACACGGTCTTGGTGAGTGTACATGGTTGTTAGCACGACCGTGTGACTTCAACCCCACACAACATCATTTTGTTGCACGACTTACCTACACGATCGTGTTTCCCATCCCACATGACATTAACATTTCCACACAGTTAGGGGACACGGCCGTGACCCATGTTTGCAGATTTTCCCATCTTTTTGTTTTAGTTTCAATTTGATTTCTATTTGTTGTTGGGTTGGTTTTAAGCTTTCGTAAGCTGAATATTAACCCGAAATTGATTGAACTAGATGATATACTTGCTCATATGTGATGGAATGATATTTACATGAGATTTTGAGCTATAATTTTATGTATTTGTTTGATATTTATTTGTAGCATCCTATTGCTCGGGTTTAGGGATTGCACTGAGTAAGGGGTGTTACAATTAAAGTTAAATGTGAGATTTCACCAAAAGAAGTTCGTAACAAAGTTTTCAAGTATTAAACTGCATGTTTAAATATGTTTTACCAATGAAGTATTACAATGAAGTTTCTTCTATGAATTTGCATGAATGGACTACTATATTCTTGAATCCTTACATACGAGTATGCATGTTTGTGTCCGCCATATTGTGAATCTCTTTCAATGAATTCGTATGCATGAGTTGTTGTATCCATGAATCTTTTTTTGGGTTCACGTGTATGAGTCTGTATATAAGAGTCCGTAGGGTTCCACTAAGTTAATCTGAAATGACTCACTCTCTAATCAGTGGGTTTATATTAAGATCTTATGCATGAAGTTTGTACAAAAAGACTATATACCTTATGATCTTTCACTAGGAGAAATTTTCATGCATATTCTATCGCGCCACTATGTGGTTTATGCTCAAATAGGAGTTTTGAAATATGATCTCAAAATTTTAAGCTAAGCAAGATCTTAGTAAGTCCTAAAAATTTAAATAACTTATTTTTGAACTCACTAAGTTCCCCATGAACTTACCATGTTTCTTTTCCTCATTTCAGGTAATTCCAAACTGTAGTTTGTGGAGAATTAAGGAACTAAGCCAGAACCTCCAAAGCCTTGTGTGAGCATGACATCTTTTATTTTGTAACATGTGTAGATATCAGGGCATTGCATGGTTTAAATTTTTGTTTTGTGGTTGTATTAGAACTTTGATCCCCTCCGGACGTACCAATGTCCAAAGTAGAAATCCTGCGCAAAATATATGAAAAAATGGTATCCGCAAGTATACCAGTCAGGTTGTAATATAGTTACAATGGAGTAGATCAGTACTCCGAGGATCGTACCCAAGGAAGGCGAGCACTAAATTTATTCTAGCATAATCATAAATAGATCTAATCAATACTTTAGATGAATTATATTACGATCAAATAAAAAGAAAGGTTCTTAAGGTTCATAATAAAATAAAAAGAAAAGAAAAAAAAATAATGAGAAATAAAATAGTAAATTTATCAAATTTGAGCATGGGTGATTAGCTAGCTTCGATAATCATAATCAACTGCTGCTTCAGGTTTTCTTGTTCAATCAACTAGTCAATTTTTTATCTTTCGATCTTCCACTAGAATAATGAGTCAGCAAGAACTACTTATCTCTCGACCTCATAGCCTAGACCAGTTCAGGGTTAAAGGGTTCAGAAATAGGCCATACCAGTTTTGGATTAATGCTCACCTTAATGAGTTCTTAGGGTTTTCAGGCTCAAAGTTTAAGTTCTTCCTTTCCTGAATAGTTAATCCACTAAGACAACCCTTTAAAACAGTTAATTAATCATACCTCCACTCACTAATCCCCCACAGGAGGATTAGTTTCTTATGAATCTCATAAACAATACACACTTGATAGAAAGAGCAGGCATGAATAATAATTCAAGAGTATAAAGTTTAGAAGAAGCCTGATTAGTATTAAAATAGAATGCCAAATCCTCATAGAGTTTGATCATGTTTCACAAATCTAACATGTGTTAATTGAGCCTATTTATTAACTTTAGAGTGGCCGTCTTCCTTAACCCTAGGTCAGATGCTGTCTTCGTGCTTAATGTTTATTGTGTGGACCAAAACGCCATTGGCTCATAATAATTTTCCACACATTGGTGATGTCGCGGTACTCCAGGTTTTGTGTCGCAACATCGAGGGTAGTATGCTTCATCTTCAGGGTGTATTTAGGGATGTGTCGCGACATCCTCAGGCTGTGTCATGACACCAGAAGGAGTCTTGAAATGCTTCTATTCTACTCCCTATGTTGCGACCTGCAGCTCTCCGTGTTGCAACACAACGACCAATATCGAGATAGCATGTCTTCTAATGGTCTCCTGCACACTCACAAAGTATGTTAGCTCACCCTTAGGCCTCGTTCAGCCCCTAAGGTTAATAAAAGACTCAAATTTCACATTTTATTAGATGTAGCTAAAATTTCAAAAATGTAATTAAAACTTAATTAAAATGCCTGTGTTCAAGCTCCTAAAGTGTGAAAATAAGTTTAATCTACTACATCAAATTACAGTAGATCAAAATCTTCAAATTAAGTTCAAAATGTAATTAGACTCTCATGAATTCTTGGACATATTATTATAAGAGATGAATTTTATCAGAAAGTCATTTCATATAATATGTTTTAACAATAAAACTTTATGGAATTTTTGACTATTAAATTACTAATACTTACTTTAAAAGTTGAATTTTTGAAAAGTCAATCGTCCGACCATTTGGATGTTATAGTATCACAATACCAACCAAGGATATTGCGATACTAAGACAACCCAGGACCCTCTAATTTAAGACTGTTGTGGGTATTGCAATACCACTGTATGGGTATCATGATACGACTGTCGTAAGGGGACAAAAAATAATTGCAGAGGTAGTCCTTATCCAACCTTACCCATAATCAAGATACAAAGTCTAGGGGCATTTTGATCCAAAATTTTAGGTTGTAATCAAATGTTAAAAGCCACTTTTGGCTAAGAAGAAAGGGAGAGCTTTTAGTTTAGGTTTTCTTTCATTTTTTTAACTTACGTTTAGAGTAGTTTTCTTCTCCATAGTTCTAGGGTTTTTAGTTTATGATTTTCTCTAGTTTTTCTTAGCATTTTAGTAGTTAGTTGTCATTGTATCTAGGACTTATTTACTATCCTTTAGTTTAATATCCTTTAGCTTTGATATATTTCATCTGTCAAAAATCTTATCTTTGCTATTTTTATTTGTCCTTATTGCTGCCATCATTTTGTTCTTCAAGCTTTTACAAGAAAGTTTGGGTTGTTATTCAATTTTCTTTAAGTTTAAATTAATTCCTTCTTTGCGTGATTTTTTGTTGTTTGTGTGTTTAGAGATGAGTATTAGTAGTTAAATCTAAGGTGGTTGGTTGATGGAAGTGTTGCCTAGTTAGTTTTTGGTTTAGGTTCTAAATTGTAAAAAGTAGACTAAATAGAATAGACTTCAAAACTTAAGATTGACGAACCTAAGAGAAAATTTAGGTAAGTGAGACCAAGAGGAGTCTTATCAGGCACCAATCCGATAGTCCCGGATTAGTTGGTGAGGTCAAGAGATAAACCAGACTAATTTGTCTAAGTTGGTAAAACGGAGATTAAGAGGTAAAAATGAACCAATTTAGAAGTTTAAGTGGTTTAGTTCCCCAATCTAAAGGTTAATTAATAACATAGAAGTCAATCAACTATTGTTTGTTATTAGTTTGTTAATTTCGTAAGTTTACTTGATTTACATTGTAGCCCTTTTTAGTCTAGATGATTAATTCATTTAATTAACCTCAAATTAGGGTTCAAGAAAGAACTCAAATGGTAAGGAAATTGGGGGGAAAACATTGATATTGGATGAAAGGGGTTCTACGAGTCTTAATTTAAATAAGCAAACGTCCAAAAGATGATTTGATTGGAAAAATTATTTAACTATTCATGCCATCAAACCCGTTTTTGAAACCCGTTTTTGACACTTGACGATCTGGGGAAGGGTATCTTCAACCTCTCAATAAACATAAAAACGGACGACTTCGCCATCACTTGTTGGTAGGTAATCGCCATACGTGAGAATTGCGGATCCACCATTCGCTCTAGGGCAGTTTAAAGACACTTAAATACCTAAAGGTGAGCTAGATTACTTAAGTTACTGTAGATTTTTGTCTTTAAATTGAGAAGAAGGTTTCCTTAAGAAGGATTGGTTTCCTAAAAGCTGCTTCTAACCTGCCATGAGAGGAATTTTCAAGGATAAAACTTTCTTTAAATGTGGGGGAGTTGTCACACCCGGTTCCCCTAAGGACTCGAACATAAAGAAAAGTCGATGAGCTAAATGGATGAAAATGGGAATTAGAGGACCCTAATGAGATATTTAAGAAACTTGAGTGGTTGGTTGGGAGATGATTAAATTACAATCTTGGTTTAGTTAAATTGGAACCTTCTGGTTCCATAGTGGGAGAAATAATGAGTGGGATTGAGTCGAGATAATGGTCTGTGAAGATTGTGCCAGTGGAATATATATAGGTGTGTGTAGGAACGAAATTTCCTCTCAATTCTACTTCCCAAATCTTTCTCTCTAAGCATTATCTTCTTTATTCGTCCTAAATAAAAAAGGATATAGTTAATGGAAGTTCTGCATGTTAAGATCACAGTGCGAATTTGAGTCTAGAAGTAGAAAGATTGGGAACTTGTAAGTTTCCTTATCCCTCTGAACTCGTGATTGAAGAAAAAGAGTAGAGTAAGAATCCTTTAAGCTTTTGTATAAATTTTAGGTTTTAAAGTTTGAGTGTCTTCATGTTAATCGATGAAGGGTTGCTATGCTTTAGGACGAAGAAGGCTTTGGTGTTCGAACGAGCTAAGTTGTTAAGAATAAGGAAGCAAGGTGAGTTTCTATATTCCTTCTTTGGTATGCTATGTGTTTAACATGAGTATGTGTTAATTCCAGAGAGAGTTCCATGATGATGCATGACCTCTATTGCATAAGGATGATTATCTGCTCAAGGTTAAGTAAGTTATGAGTATCCACCAGCATGATGTTAGGAACTCTTCGTAATGTCTAGTTATTTGTAGTGGAACATGGGAGGGGATCATTAAAGGTATTGGACAAAGTTAGGATTGGGGAACCAAGGGCAGTCCTGTTAGATACTGCCATACGGTGTTGCTAAATACACCCGTGGTGAGCGAAGCTTTGAGCCTTGCAGAGGGGACATTCAAATGTTCAAGCATCAAGGTTTAGAATGGTAAAAAAGAGGAATGAATAGAAAGCAATGGGAAAATTAAATAAGAAATATCATGGCTAGGTCACAGGTCTGACCGGAAGCTATATGCCTAAAATGAGTAAGACTATAGCTGAAAGATATTATGGCATCATGTGCTGGTTCGATGGTAAACATGAGTAAGACCATGGTTGAAAGATCATATTAAAGCATGCCAGAACTGTAAATAAGACTGAGACAATAACTGAAGGACACTATGGAATCCTTTGGTAGTATGGTAAACACGGGGTTGTATTGTGTAAGACCATAGTTGAAAGATGTTATGGCATCATAGGTAGTCTGCAACGGCCCACTTTCTATAATGTCAGAAATAGTGGTTTCAAGACCATAATTCTAACAAAGGAGTTATTGTTTTATTATTTATTTAGTGTTTATGGGATTATATTAAGGTCGTATTAAAATTTTGTTAAGAAATGTTGATGTTTAAATGGTTAATTAAGTGAAAAGGACTAAATCATAAAAGGTGTGAAAGTTGAGTTCTATTAGTTAAAAGGGTTAAAAGATTATGGAAAGGAAATCTAATGGACTTAAATGGTAATTAGACCATTTAATGAATTAGTGGATAGTTATGGACATGGTTTTGATGAAATTTTGATAGTTTTTAAAGTTAAATAAGTAATTTGATAAATTAGTAAAAATGTTAATTGATTAAAAGATGAAAAGCTATCATCTTTCTTAATTCTTCAAGCCATAACCAAAAATCACCATTAAAGGAGAAAACTAAGTTCGGTCAAGTTTATTTCCTTGCATGTAAGTGTATTCAATCCCCGTTTTTAATTATTTTTATGTTTTTGAGTTCGTTGTAACTTAATCTAGCTAGCCCGGGGGTTAATTTGCAAAAATTGTAAAGGTTGAAGGACTTACCATGAATGCTTTTGAATATTTTTATGTTCATTTATAGATTATGAATCTCTGTTGAAAAATAAACAAGTTTTGTTAAGTGATTTTTGATGAATTTTGGAATTAGGGATTAAATTGTTAAAGGTGTAAATCTATAGGTTTTATTGTAAAATGATGGTAAATATGGGTTGTATAAAGGTTTCTTGCATCTATGGTTAACATGGACTTAGTTTAAAATGGTTAAATTTTAAACTATGAACTTAAGGACTAAGTTGTAAAAAGTTAAAATGTTAGGGGTAAATTAATAATTTTTCATAAATATGGATTAATTTGAATACTATAAATATTTAATTGATTGAAATTATCTATATAAATCAATATAAATCACGTTCAAACTTAGATCGAGGAAAACCTAAAGCCTCAGATCAGGTCGATCTTACTTCTACGCCCTACTTATCGAGGTAAGTTCGTATGAACTGTAATCATTTTCATGTTATCTAAATTGAATGTTTATTAGGTCGTTATAATGCAAATGAATCAATATAAAAATGTACCAATGCTATGATGAATTGGCGGATATCGAGTCCCGGTTGAACCTTAAGAATTCTTAGGATACAAATGACATGTCATTAGGGATTTCATTTTTCGGGGGCTGGTCTTAAATATCCTACTGATGGCTAAGATCATGCATTTGTTTTGGATTTTCCACAGCTTATGTGAGCAACATCATGTGAGCAGGCCATTTCACAGCTCGTGTGAGCATTGATGTAAAGGAAAGCTTATAGTTATATGTAAAGGCATACTATGTGTGAGATTTCTCGAGTATCCGATGTAATTCTAGATGGTTTAATGGGTAAGAAAAGGGAACGAAATGGTAAGTATGCAAATGAACTGAATCATGACTTTATGAAAGGATTTTGAACTAGATGATGTTAGTACATATGGAAATTTACATATCCTATGGTTGATTTCATTTATATCATGGACAAGTTATTAACATATGAGTTGGTGATGTTGTTTAGGCTTTTTCAAAGCTTATGGCATTGTTGATGAATTATGTTTAATCTTTAAATTCTCTGGTAAGTTATTTTTTAGTTTATACGAGCTTACTAAGCACTCGTTACTTACGTAATTGTTTTCCTTTGTTTTATAAATCATTGAAAGCTCGATTTGGTTGGAAGCTAGTCGAAGATTTATCATACTATCTAGTAATCATTTTGGTAGTAATGGCATGTATAGGTCTTTTGCATTGATGGTTTATGGATGTATAAAATGGTTGATTTAGTATGTTTATGTCTTTGAAGTTTATGTTTAGTTGAAAAACTTATAAAACTTGTTAAGTAAGGTCTTGTTGACTACTTTAGGGTAATTGAAATGTATGGTGTTTTGGTATGCTTGTAATGGCTTGAAAGTGGTAAATGTGATATGATTTGGTAGGTGTTCGAATTAGGTGTTTATGTTTGGAAAATTGACAAGTTTTGTTAGTTGAGGTTTTGGTATATTATGATGCATTTGAATGGCATATTGGTTAGGTGATTTAGGATGCTTGAAATGGTATGTTAATGCAAGTTTGAATAGTGTTTGAACCCCTTGAATGTGTGCTTAAATGGTTTGAATGGTTATGCATGAAATGGTTTTGAAATAACTTGAATTTAGGTAAATTTTGGGTTCACATGGCCTGGGACACGATCGTGTGTCATCTGAGGATTTCTTAGGGTTCAAGTCAATGACTTACACAGCCTAGCACACGGCCTAGCACAAGGGATTGTGGGGCAACTCAAAGAGTTACACGACCTAGCACACAGGTATGTGACCCTGCTCAGTGATTTAGATGGGTGAGGACGCGAGCTGGGACACGGCCGTGTGTCCCTTGTTCGAAACTTACACGGCCTGGGGTGGTTTCACATGACCTGGCCACACAACTGTGTGACCCTTGTTTTTCAATTTTTACAACTTTTTCCTAAACTTTCTGTTTTGTTTCGAATTAGTCATGAATTGCTTCCAAGCTATTTCTAGGGCCTCGAAGCCTCGATTTGGGGATGAAATACATGTGATTGAATGGATTATGATATGTTTAATTTATTTAAATGCTAATGTTAAATGTTTCTGATTGTAAGGTAATGCTCTGTAACCTTAATCTGGCGATGCAGACAGGTTAGGGGTGTTACATAGTCTGTCAGGACAGTAAACACAGGGTAGTCCGTCAGGACAATAAACACAGGGTAGTTTGTCAGGATAGTAAACAAGGAGTTATATTGTGTGAGACCATAGTTGGAAGATGTTACGACATCATAGATAGTCCACCAAGACAATAAATATGGGGATTACAACCTGTAAAACCATAGTTTGGCTATGGCGACCAATGGAGTCCGCCAGGACATTAAAAATGGGGTACGCTATGTAAGTCCATAGCTCGGCTATGGCAGCATAAAAATTTCATTGAGATAGTAAAAACGGTGCAATCTGTTAGGATAGAGGACTTAGGAACGTCAGTTAGGACATTTAGCTTGGGGAAAAATAGTGAAGGACCATAGCTCGATTATGACATCATGAAGACTCAACCGCTATGGTGAACACGAGAAATTATAAGGTGTAAAATCCTAGCTCGGTGTTAGAGTTTGGTAAAGATCACCAAAAGGAATGGGCTATAAGGCTTATTGAACAAGAGGATGCATTAAATGAAAGAGCGAAAGTTAAGGGTCCATGAGTAAAGACTAGGTCACTTGGATTGGCAAATGAAGGAATTCGCCAAGGATTTATCTAAAGAGGGCAATCCGCCAAGAAATAGGGAGGATAAGAATTTGAAACACAAATAAGTAAATGTTTGATGAAATATTATCGACATTGGGTCTCCCATCCAAGGTTGTAAAGGGGGGAGACTTGGAAGAGGTGTGTTCAGAGATGTGTTCCATGTGAACCTTTACCTCGAAGAGAATTTTTGTACGCCACTAATTACAAAAGAGTTAGTCAGTGGTGGGCTTAAAAAAACACAGAAGGCAAAGACCACAATGATACAATCAGCTAATGGCCAAGGGTGACCAGAGAGTGAAAGAAAAATATATAATAAAATATTTTTCTTGTGTTTCATTACTTAAGTTTAAATTTCATTATATGGTCATCACGCAGAAACTTACTAAGTTCTATTAAACTTACCAACGATTTTTTTTATTTGTATGATAAAAGCTTTCATTTGGAAATCGAGCGGAGGGCTAAGCCAGGATTCGCTAGTTTGAAAGTGAAGGAAGTGGTAGTCGTAACATGTGTATAGAGGGTCCCTCCTAGAGGTTACGCCGCGAGGGATTGGTCAAGTCACAAATTTTCAAGTGTGATAGCCAACTTTTAAATAGACTGTAAACCAATGAATTTTTAGGGATCTATATGCTAGTATAGACTATTGTGTAATGTTAATTAGTCAAGAACAAATTCAAACATGTTATTCAATTATTCAGAATTTATATCATTCGAAACTCAAACTTGGGGAGCAGGTCAGGTTTGGGTGTTACAATTAATTTCGATCAAGTAAAATTAAATTAATCAAATTAATTAAAATAAATATGATATTTTCAAAAATTAATTTTCAAGTCAAACAATTTGCCAAATGGGTAACTGAACTTGACAATTGGACCTAAGATCGAAAATTGGACCTAAGAACCCAAAATCGAGATCGAGATCCAAAAACTAGTCGAACCGAGCCTAGTATGTGAAACCGGGCCGATGGTCCAATCGATGGTTGGATCGGACTGGTCGGGTCGTCATTGGCCCGAATCGAATCGGCTTCACTGCTGTAACGACAGCATTCCGGTGGCTGGTGGGTAGTTCTTCGGTGGTTGAGAAGTGGAATAACTAATATTAGGACTTTACCGGATAATTTGATTTCAAATTAACTATTCCAAAAATAATATTATTTTAATATATTTAATATTAAATTTAATTTAACACTTATCTTAATAGTATTTTATTAATTTAATATTAAAGTGATTATCTTAGTATTAAATTTAATTTAATGTTTATCTTATAGATAATATTCTATTAATTTAATAGATTTAATATTAAATTTAATCTAATATTGATCTTGATAAGTATTATGTTAATTTAATATTAAAGTGATTAAGTTTAATTATAGTTAAACTCTCTAAACTCTCCTTATATAAAGAAAGCCTTGGGTCATAATTTTTCACACACTTGAATTCAGGAGAAAGTTGTAGAGAGAAAATTCTCTGAAGAATTTATTGCAAAAAATTTGTAGAGATATTTTTCATATGTACAAATTCACCCCCCATGTTTAGAGAAATTGCAAAATTACCCCAGTGGTAATTTTTGTGAAAATTTTATGTTTTGAAGCAAGCTCACACTCAGCAAACGTGAGCTTGAGGATAGCGGAGAATACTACTTGGTCGACACGTTCATCTTAGATGAATAGAAAAGGTATGATTTTGATTAAGTGTTTATTACTTTAGATAACACAACTAAGTTCTAATTTTGGAAAAAAAATTAAAACTTTGGTTTTTCCATTAAACTTGTTTTCCGTTGCGTTTTCCAAACCCAATTTTCTAACACATCGTTGTTCTACCGAAGTGGGTCATCCTCGCAATCGCCGATTCATACAGGGGGTGTACGATGGGCGGATAGGACCCAGGCGCAGTCAAGCACGGAGGAAGGAGATGAATATGGCAATCAACCCCGACGTGCATGTGAAGATAAAGACGAAGTCGATGAGGAGCTGCTAAACCAAATAGTGCAACGGAACCCTAAGCGTGCTAAGCATCCACCCAGTGTTGGCACACATTCAAGACGCTGATGATTATTTTATTTGTAATTTTCCCAAATTGTATATTGTGCTTTACATTCCAAATGTATACTTATTCACAATCTACAAAACAAATTTATTAAATTCGTTTTCTTTGTACCATAGTGGAGTTCGAAACATTTTTTTCATTTCTGTTACTTTTTCATTTAAGTTTTTCTCCGTCCATTTGTTAATTACAATATTTTCAAAAAGTAAAGATTTGCTAACAAGGTACAAAAAAAGATTAAAATTTTGGCTTCCGTATTGTAATATATCTTACTTCAATAATTAATATTAACTTACAATTTACTGAAAAAATTAATGAATAAACGAATAAGTTAGTGTTTTAATTAGCTGTTCTCCTCGATGCTTCCGAGAGGTGTGGACATGTCGACTTCATATGCCCTGGGTTGTACATTAACTGCATAACCTTAGTGGGTCTCTCTGCTCCTAAATATTTATATTGGCTTGTATTCGAGTTGAGTTCGACTGACCTTTTGGCTTGCATTGCAAGTTCTTTTCAAGTACCAACTTGAAAGAAGCATGCGAGGTAGGTGGCCACATGCTTTCATCTAGGACAAATGGAAATTCAGATTTCCAAACATTATATGTACGTTCAAGTTTGTAAACTTCAATAATGTAGGTAATGCAATCTACACGTGATGAGGCACATGTTGTAATTGAATGTGCACATAGATAAAAAAAGTGTTTGGAATCTCTCACAGTCACAAGTAATTTGTCTTAGCTTTACGTGGAACGCTCTCCTGATAACTCGGCCAACCTCTATGGGACTCTGTATCCCAAAATATTAGTTTTGGTCATGAGTGACACACTAAAGACATTGAGTTCACTCTTTCTACATTTTCCCCAATATCTTTCAACACTGACTTGCACTAAACATGACTTCCCTTTATCTGCCCCCACGTATGTCTAAGCTCGCTTTGGAAACAATGCCGCTAATCAAAAATACATTTCCTAGACCACCAAGGTTATTGAAAAATGATACGTTCCCTTCAGTACGGAATTAATGCATTCTACTAGGTTTGTTGTCATGTGCCCGTATCGTAGTCCTTTATCATATGATTGCGTCTACTGCTCCTTAGGTATCCCATCGAGGTACGTCGCACCCTGTCGGTTTACAACCTGTAATATCTCCAACATTTCATTGAATCAATGTTGGACGAGCTTGTACCCTGTCGATAACAATCAATATTATATTCAAGAAACATGACCCAAATGTATATGTTAAACTATTATACAGGAAAGAAATACTATGTATAATATACCTATGTTAATAACATGTCGCTGCTTTACATCCTTATGGTATCGAGCTATTTAGTTAAACCCAATATGATGTAAATAATACTTATGGTGTGCACGATCCCATAGGCTTGAACGCTAATCAAATACAGCCTGTATTTCGATGCTCTTGTCAAAAATGATGCATACATTGGGTTGCGGCACAACATGCCTTCTCAAGTTAGTTAAGAACAAATCATAGTCATCTCTAGATTCTTTGGGAGTTATTGTAAAAGCTATTGGCAAGATTTCTCTATTACCATTCTGTACAATAGCTAACAAGAATCTATACTCGTATCTTCCATACATGAATGTATCATCAATTTTGAAAAGTGTCTTACAGTATAAAAATGCAATTATACATTGCTTTAAAGTCTAAAAAAATAACGAATAAGTAATTTTAATGGACCAAGTGATCATCGTAATATGCAGATTCTATTTGCAGCTCAGTTACGGAACTTGGTACGTACCGCTCTAGTACCTGACACCATTGCCACAATTCATTGTAGGATTTCTCCCACCCGCTATGCATCTTCTCCAACACCTTATGTTTTTCCAACCATGCATTGTGATAGGACACGATGTAGTCAAACTTGCTACAGATGCATGCGATCAAAATTAGAACTAGAGTTCTAATACTCGTTTTGACCATGGGTAATATAAAGTCAGATATCATGTCCGAATCCAATTACAGATGACTGTTGGACATGCTTGAAAAATAATAAATTGGGCCACCATACGTAATACAGTTTTGGAAAAAGGTCAGAATTTGAGTCAATTTATTGTTAACCATGGTACATACCAACTACAATACATGTATGTGTAGCGGTAAACTTCTTGATCGTCCAGAATGCCGACTTCTTCCTCATAGATGCCATGATTTTCCATGGACACCCTATTTCATGCATTGCACACTTCGCCTTATATTTTCAGATCGAGAGCATGTAATACAGAAGTTGACACCAAGTTATATGCTATACTACTTGACTGCAACTACAAAAGCATCTTAGGAGTCAAACTCCATCCCAACTTCTAAATTGCTGAAATTTGTTGACGAAGTTGCATGCCCTAGTCTTCTATGTTAGAGGTTTGGGAATTCTAAACGATCTTAAACAGCCAGATCGAGAGTATGCATGTGGGGTAAGGGTTTGTACGTCGTGAAACTCGTGTCATCCCTATCAAGCAATGTCCGAAGCTTCACCACTAGATCCATCATCTTCTGGTTTAGTAGGAATGGAATCCGATTCTAAAATCACTACAATTTTTGCACCATCTGATTCAACCTCCTTTATTGGGTCAGTATCTATTTCAGACCCCTATTTGTCCTCTGCGTTATTTTTGTCCCTTTTTGTTATAAACCCTAATTAAAAGTCTAAGGTTGGATGTGCCCTCGCTGGTTGAGGTTGTCGGGAGTAAATCATTTGTTCTTGTAAATTCGATGTCAATCCCAAAATCAGTTCTGTTTAGCCCACCCTAGTTCCTGGATGGCGTACCCGTATGAGTGTTACTAGTGTTGAACATCGGCATTCTATAAACTCTAAATTATATAGGGTTTTTCTAGTCATTTTCACCACCTTTTTACATAAAAATAACATTAATCTCGAGCAATTGTAAATGAATTTAGTGAATTTTGCTTAAATCTCAATCATGGACTTGAATTTATGAAAGATGCAAATTTGTACTTTATTATATGAATTTTGTGCATAAATTAAATAATTTCCATGTTTTTTTTATTAATGTGCTATGTTTTAATACTGCGGTGGGACCATAATGTGATATAATATGGAGCTCAGTACAATTCTTGCATGGACATGAACAAATCCACCCTACTTGGACGACAAAAACATGGAAAATTGGGTCATAAGGATGATAATTTGACCTAGTGGTGGACATGTCTAGTTATTTATTGGGTCATGAAACCGTCCAAAAGAAGAAGTCAAGCCCAAATTTGGCACAAGCCTGTGGCCACCCAAAAGTCAACTTTAGGACAATTATTTGGAGGTCCCTACACTTTGAAAATCATTAAAAATCAGCACATGAAGATTTCTCAAGAAACCAACACCCAATGACTAAATTTAGCATGATTCCATGCTTAAATCAAGCAACAACTCACCCCCATTTCCACTTTTATGGCCGCCCATTAATGGGAGAGAAACAAGGGATCTTTGATACCATTTTTAGTAAATTCAGCCACCAACCTCAAGTATAAATACCACACTCCTCTCACATTTCCATTCATCCATTAATCCCTAAAATCATCCATCATTCCTTCATTCATTACTCATCCATTCATTTTTTTTATTCTCTCATTTTCTTCCTTCTTTCCACGCCTAGCACTTTAGCCAGCAAAATTGTGATAAGTTCATCTCTTGGTCGGCAAACTTAAGGAGCCATTAGCAAAGGAGCAACACAAGGATTGGAGGAAAATATCTTTATCCAGAGTTCGCGAGACTACTGATTTGAACAGATTTTATTATTCGTTTACTTTGTTATTTTTTATTTAATTATGTTTGCAATGTGTTTTATGATCTTGTCATCAACAATGGTAGCTTAAATCTGTTAAGCTAGGATGATTGCATTTGTTCAATGAAGTTTGTTAAATCATGTTTATATTGTTTGTGCCTTAATCAATCATGTTTTCAATTAAATTCAAGTATGTATCTTCATACGTGATTGGATGCATTTGAATTAGTTGAACGATCCTGACCAAACGACAGTTAATGAACACAATAATTGAAAAGTGCATGCTTAAATTAGATCTAGATCCAACTAAATTAAAGGTTCATAATAACTTTGACGAGCTCTATTATCTTGCATAGTTTTTAAATTTTTGTGATTAAATTGTTTCAAACCTGATCTATCCTTGTTACTTCACATGAATTCTAAGAAACCCTTAGTTTAATATGGTGAGTAAAATGCTTATTTTACTAAGTAAAATATTCCGAAAGGACTAAATTTGGTTTCTAAACTCATAAAAGATCGAGTTGCCATGAAATATTTTCCGAACACTACTAAGCATAAAAAATAAACTAAGTTGAATAGTGCAATTATCCTAGCATATTCATGTTATTGATTGTTGCATTTCGTGTTTTTGCTGCTAAACTCATCTCATACATTTCATTTCATACTTTGCATTTAGATTAAATTGCATTAGGGATCATCCTGCATTTAGACAATTTAATTTAGCTTAAACATCATCACTCAAAATATTGTGTTTTTATCACCACATTGTAAAGTTTAATTTTACAATTATTTGATTATCATACACAGTCCCTGTGGAGACGATAACTCTTTTACTTACTTTATTACTTGATAACGACTGTGTACACTTGCACAACCCGAGTGTTACACATGTCAAAGTTGAAACCAAAGGCACTGACAGAATGTCATGCCGGTGTGTCGTAGGCCTAGTGACCAAATACATCCAATAGTCTTCCCAAGTTATAATCAAAGGGAGAAATCGATGAATTCCTCGCCATTTATGACGATTCTGGGGTGTCTTCGTATGAGCTTTGCAACAATTATGTGAATCCACCGCACAATCATGTTGTCGGACTTTCTACTTCTTGATCTGCTGTGGAATTTAGCTGACACAGTGTAATTGAGCTTGGGTCACCTTCATTCTCTTCTACGAAGTTGGTATATAACTCTAGTACAACATTCCCACTAGAGTAATGGGATTTAATCACCGTCTCTAGCTTGTTGACCGCTGTGATCTCAAAAATGGCATATCAAATGGGGTCCAATGACAAAAGAAATCTACATTTTATGCTTGAATTCTTCTCCGGATCCCTACTTTGCGCCTAATCCTTGTCCAAATTTTTTTAACGTCATTCTCCAGTTAAATGTCAAATCTTCAGATTGGGTTGATACAAAAAGGGCCCTATTTTGGTCTCACAAATTTGACCATTGTAATGGATAATAGATCTTGCTTGTCTGCTCATCTTGAACCAAATAGCTTGTTCCACATGATTAAAATAAAAAAATGTAAAAACTATAGTTCTCATCACCCAAACTAAAAGAGCTACACGTAATTAAACGAATTACCTTTGCTTGGACAACAGCGTAGGTACGAAATTCAAGTGTTTCACGACAACCCCGATAAATCCTAATGCCAAGTATCCTTATGGAAACAATTTGATTGAAATGTCGGTATGAAAACTCAAGGGATTGTATTCAGTTTATTTTATAGAGCTTGTACCCCGAAGTACATCGAATAATTCCAGCAACAACACATGCCCTAGGCATCATGAGTTTTTGAGGTATACAATTAAATTTATGAAATGTAGACCAAATAAGGTTGGTAACTTCGTGGAAAAGTACTTTCTAGAATTTCTCCAAAGTTGTAGAGTTCCACTACACAGATGATGAGTTCTTGGTAGTGGTAAGAACCTTATTAGGCGGACTTTCCTGCTAATAAGACCACCACCTGTGTTTTTGTGTCATTGCTAATGTAAGCATAGTACTTAGTGGGGCACATTTTAGCATAGTACTATAAGAGAGTTTAGTATGATTTTCATTTGGATATTGGATAGGAAGGGAACTTCTATCCAAAAACTATTTGTATGTCTTTACATTCACGTTATTCCATAAATTTTGTAAACAGTTAAATAGACCCAAAAATCTGATATGTTCACAGTGAAAATACTCATTCCTTGGTGCACAAGCTTCGTATCCAGACTGATGTAAGGAGGTAACGGAGGGATGTTGTGTATGATGATAAAAAGAAGACAAAAGATAAAATGTTTTGCCTCCGGTATAACACTCTGGTGCAAATCGTGACTTGTGAAAACTTGACCTTGTGGGGGAACACGTGTGTGTTTGAAAAAAAAAGAGAAATGTTAAGAGGTACGGAGGTAATGACTGGTATCTTTGATGAGCAGTGTGAGGGTACAGGAAAATAGGTTCTTCAGAACTGGGATTAGAAGCTAGCACAAGGAAGGGAATATGTAGGAAAAGGGTGCATGTGTGAAAAATAGCAGTGCACATTGCATGAAAAGCAATAGCAAGCCTTAAAGTTGAAAAAGGGTAGTCTACAAAAGTGGCATACACGCGGAGCAATTGTGCTTGTGTTCGTCGTATATGAGTTTCCAAACCAGTTAGTGTTCGTCAGTAGGTTGAGTTTGATCGCGATAGTATCCGCCAGCTAATACTTCAGATCAGAGAGTTGTATCTGCTGAATGTGGCATGCTAGTTTGTTAGTTAACTTTAATATCCTAATGTCTAATGATATTTTAGTGGGATTCATTTCCCAAGAACTCACTAAGTTCCCTCGAACTTACCTAGTTTCTTCTTCTTACTTTCAGGTCGATAGTTGAACGTGGTGATTTAAGGAAAATAGCCAGATCAGAAGCCATCTATGAGCTTTCTTTGTTTCGTGGGTAACATATATTTGCTGGTGGTACTAGGACGATTGTTAGATGCCTCCATTTAAAAGTCATTTAATTTTACTTTGAAAATAATATTTTTAAATCTTTAGATGTTGATTAACAGCCTTGTTGTCTTATCATTTATTTGTGATTTATGGATGTTGTCTAAGCTGTCATCATGGGCTATTTACTTATATCTTTAATATTTTAAAGTGGTGCGGTACCATTTTAATTTTTTTTCAAGTATATATATTCAAATTATCGGTACACTGCTTGACAAAATGGTACTCGTCAAATGGCAAAGTTAATTAAATAAAAAAGCTTAGTACCTTTAATGGTTTAACTCATGACGTCCATACTCGAATCTGACGATTGGGTCGGGCGTGGGGTGTTACAATCCAGGATTCCTAGGATAAATTTCATACATTGCAACCAGAAATTCTTGGGGTAAATTTAAAATTTTCCCTTTTTACACCGCCTCATCCCCTATATAAATGGCCATTATCATCCCCTACTCCAACATATTTTAGTCTCCTTTAAATTGTTTTTTTCTTTTTCTTGCGTGTTGAAATTTCTAGGTTTAAAGGTTTATCTCTCTCGCTTTGAGGGAGACATAGTCATAGTTTTAAGTTATATTTAGGTTCACGGTGATGTAGTGAAGCTCAGTAGCCTACAATTTTCACATGTCGTATGAGTATGGAGCCATCACTTGAGAAGCCAGGATCGCATCGCAACTCGAGGTCCAAGTTGACGATGATTATATCGTCTCAGGTTGAAGTGTAACTAAGGCTTCAAGTTTATAAAGATTATGCTATCAAAGGATGGAGCATAATTGGGGCCCTAGTTGACGGTGGTTATTCGGGCAGGACAACGAGTTTCTCCTCGTCAAAGGAGTATGCTTTATAAAACCCATACAGAAGTGTGATGAAAGAAAACGCAAGGGTCTTCCAGTATAATCAAGTAATTTGTGTTTTACATCTCCACTGAAGACAATGACCTTGTTAGTATAACTTGTTACACCTTAGTTCTGTGACAGGTTATAGTAACGGGGTCACCGCCTTCGATGGAGATGAACACGAATTACTTGATTATACTGGAAGGCCTTGTGTTTTCCTTTCTCACTCCAAAAATAATATAAATCGATAAATTTAAAAAAAATAATTTCTCAAATAATTTTTTTCGAACATATTTCATTATATCAACCTTAAATATTGTTATATTCTTAAAAGTGTAAAATCTTCTGAAGATATTAATGGCTTATGTAAACTTTCAAAATCATATGTAATTATTCTATTCTATATTTATTCCATAAAAGCATCCAACTAATCCCTCTATTATTAAGAATTGAGAAAATCGTATATAATTATTCTATTCTATATGTCAATAAACATTGATGGAAGCAAGTACGTAAAAGTAATAATAACGTTTGTGAAATGATCCAAATTGCTAATGTAGCATAAAACAACATGGAACATGGCATTAATGATGACAACTAGTATATAATAAAAAATTAATAAAAAATTAATATAGGTCGATTTTTTAAAAAAATATATTTTTCTTTAATTTAGTAATTACTTTAGTAAATCAGTAAAATATAATTAAATTTAATTGATTTATAATCTATATCTATCATCTATAACATATATTAAAACACAAATTTAGAAAAACTTTTAAACTGACCTGAAACCCTTTGTTTTTCAACATATTACTAGATTAACTTTAAAAATAATTATAATTTAATTTATAATTATTAGTTAAAATTATACTAATTTTAGGATAGAGCTATTACTTGGATAGAACTTTAAAAATGAAATATAGAAAAAATTTGTGATAATTATAATTATTAGTTAAATAATTTGACTTAAAAATTTTATGTTAATTTTATTTTTAAAATTGTATTTGTTGATGTAAAATAGAATTATTAGTTGGATAAAACTCTAAGCATATTAATTATCACTTAATTAGTATTAGAGTTATATACCAATTAAAATTAAAATTTTGTTTTATAAATATCATTCTATAATTAGGCATATTCAATTAAGTAGAATTTAAGACAAATTAGGGATAAAATGGACTTTTTAGCCGTTAGAATTATAATACAAAAAATGAAGAATAAGGCTATATTTCTTGAAAATGTAATATTGAATCATATTCGAACAACAATAGCATCCGAGAGTAATAGAATATTATATTAATTGATGATGAGGTAATAGATATTATGATATATGTTTTAAACTTTTATATAAGTTTATACTATGTGAAGAAAGTGTTGTTTATTTATTTTTACCTATATGTTATTTGTTTAGTCAAGTGAAAACTGTTTTGTGCGTTTGTTTTGAAAAAAAAATTTCAACAACTATTTTTAATCATTATTATTAAAAAATTTATCAATTTAGTTTAAATATATTTCCTATTTATCATGAACTATTATTATAATTGTTACATCTTTTACCGATTAACTTAGTTTAACTATTATTATAGTTTACTTTTTTATATAGTTCAAAATTTGTATATTATTTAAAAATTAAGAGAAATTATTATTATCAATGATAGGTAACAATAATTAAAAATAATTTATTTAAAAATTAATTAAAATTAAACACATAAATTTACATGCAACATATGTCATATCGAAACTAGTATATATAAAAGCATGATTTTGGGAAAACTTTTGGATTGACACTAAAAATAATTTATTAGCATATTAATAGTTATGTGATAATAAAAAGTCATTAATAATTACATGATAATATATTAATATGAAATTAATTAACTTGGATAAAAAGAAATGAAGTGACTTAGACAAAAAAAATTTGTCGATAATCACAGACCAATCGTTTGAATATTGATTAATACGTAATCAGTCAAACACTACTTGAAAGGGGCTCTTCTACTCATAAACGAAATGTTCCAAATGCTCCTAGAAATTCTTGCTCCCATTGGTTCATTTGTATCTATATGGAGTAGGATCCCGATTTTTGGATCTTTTGGTCTGGGAAATGAAAATAAGAGGATGAAACCATTTTTTCTAAGTCTTTTTTAAATTCGATAAATGTTGGTTGATCATATATTTCATTATAATTCTATGGTTCGGATCGATTCATTAAAAAGAATCAATACATGTCTTTTAATATTTCACATCATAAATATCATTAATTAATAAAATTTAAATCTATAAAATTATTAATATAATTGGATAAATTAAAATAATATTTTTATAATTAAATTAATATTTTTTGTCTATAATTTGATTTTAAATATAATAATAACTAAATTATGTTATAATAAAAAATTATAATCCATAGAATTTGAATCCATAAGATCTCCATTATATTAATATATTCGTATTTTAATAGTATCTATAATATAGACGTTTATTTTTCTTAATTTACATTAAAATGTAAAATAAGATAAATATATTTATAATTAAATTAAAGATTAATTTTTATTGATAAATAGTAATTGAAACTAATCCAATCGACTTGTTCCAATACAAACCCTTGAGAAACTAAGATAAAGAAAATAGTCTAATTAAAACTAATATTTTACGTTACCAATGTTTATCATATTTTTAATTTTATAAAACAATTAATATAACTATAATTATAATTATTTTATTAATAATATTTTTGTTATCAACATTGAGTATAAACCTAATATTCATGTTTTTTTTTTTTTTTACTTTTGGTGAATTCTGAATTAGGTAAAGAAGTCAAGAGTGCTCTCTCTTAGTGTCCCAGAGAACTAGTGATTGTTGTGGTTGGGTTGGAGTAGGGTGGTGACTTTTTTGGAAATGGGGAAGGATGAGATCTTCCTCCTAGAGGAAGAGATTATTTAGTTGATTGTAAAGAGTTCACTGGTGGTATCGAGCAAAAGTCTGACGTTAATTTACACTGTATGGAGAAGGGAATCCTATAATCTAGACAGTTTTCGTGCTCAACTCAAGAGTTTTTGGAAGACGAGAAAAAATTTTGAGATCCAAGTGGCTAGTTAGAATTTATTCTTGATTTTGCTTGAGAACGAGGATGATTTGGATATGATCTTGGAGGGTTGACCTTGGTTTTTCCGAAGGCAGCTTGTTATATTTGACCAATTAGTAAATACTATTGAACGGAGTAAGATTAAACTTGTTCTATCTCCGTATTGGATTAAGATTGGGTCGTGTCTGTTGGAATGTGATAAAAAAAAGATCTCATACATGCAATTGGGTCAACTTTTGAAGGGATGATCAGATCAGAAGTCAACGGGGAATTTTGTCGGTTGAGAGTTCAATTGGATATGCAGAAACCGTTACGAAGAGGGATCTTTGTCTCAACTGGTAATCAAGAAAACTTTAGCTTTCTTTTAAGTATGAGAATTTGCCAAATTTCTACTTTTGGTGTGGAAGAATGGGCCATGGTTTAAAGGAATGTGATAGGATTCCAACTGGTGTAAGGGATAAACTGGAAGATGAACTCTCATATTCATTGGCGCTAAAAGACAAATCAAACTTGTTGCAGAAAGAATGTTTAGAATTTGGTACTTCTACAAAGAAGTCGATGATGGAATGCTTATATGTGGGAGATTTCGATGAGGTGGATGGGGCGGAGGGCATGTTTAGTACGGATGTTACATCCAGCCAAGTTACGGTGGCGAATTGTCAAACAGAGGTGAGAGGGGGATCTACGAAGGTTTTGGCAGATATGGAAGCTACTAATTTTGCACATAATTCTAGGGATTTTGGGGGTCATAGAATCCCACCAATTAAGGATGAGATTTGGGGCCAATAAACCATGATGGGTTTGATAGTCCAAAGGAGGGTAAGTCTCAAAAGCCCAAGAAGAGTAAATGAAAGGGAATGGGAATCGATGTTATGACAAATCCAAAGTTGAAAGCGTAATAGGGAAAAGGACATTTGATTTGTTGGGGGACAATGAGTTTGATTTGTCAATTTTGCATAAGGAGGATAATAAAAAGAAAATACTTGAAATTTAGGACCTCGATAGCCTCAGTTCTAATGATTTGGTGATGGTTACTCCGAAGTACATTTTAGCTCCTACTAAAAAAAGATCGGTAGCTGTCAAAAGGCAAACCGACCGGGTGCAATGAAAATCATATGTTGGAACGTCCATGGTCTGGGGAGCCTACGGGTCCTTAAAGTCTTTGATATGTGCTAAAGCAATATAATCCCCAGATGGTTTTCTTAATAGAGACAAAAGTTGATCATAAGCGTATGGAAAAGATAAAGAGGAGGTGTGGCTTTATGTGTGGGATTGAAGTTGAGGTAGAAGGTTCCAGAGGTGGGCTTTGCTTGGCGTGGAAAGGTGATATTGTAGTCAATCTAAGAAGCTTTTTTCAGAATCATATAGATGTGTTGGTAAAGGTAGATAGTGAGGAAAAAGAATGAAGATTCACTGGGTTTTATGGATCACCCTTTGCTAGTGACAAAAATGGTTCCTGGCACTTACTTCGGAGATTTAAGAAAAATCAAAACTTTTATTGGTTTGTGTGTGACGACTTCAATGAAATCATGTACTCTTTTGAAAAGGTTAAAGGCATGCCAAGAGAGGAGAGGAGAATGGAGTTCTTTCGAGATGTTCTTGGAGAGTGTCAGTTAATGGATTTAGGATATTCAGGGCCATAATTTACATGGGAAAGGGGGAATCTACCGGAGACAAACATTAGGGAGGGATTAGATAGAGGGGTTGCAAATGGCAAATGGTTGTTTCTATTTCCAAATGGTCGAATCATTCATCTTCCTCATTCCTTCTTGAACCATTGTCCATTACTTTTGAATACAGGTCATAGAAGGGCTCTGTTAGGTGAATCGAGATTTTGGTTTGAAACATGGTGCACGATAGAAGAATCGTTAAAAGGGGAAATTAAAAGGATATAGGAGTCTTCCTTTGGATCGATTTTTGAAAAACTTGATAGATTGCGAAACGGTTTGAAGGTATAGGCAAAAGGTATTAAGGATAGTCGGGATGGTATGAAATGGGATCTTATAAGGAAGTTTGATAGTATGATGGAGCTGGACAGGGACGATGACATTTTGGCCGATTTCATAGATACTACAGTTCAACTTAACTTGAAGATGGATAAAGACGAAGCTTATTGGGAATAGAGGTCTCGTGCTAACTAGTTATGTTTGAGGGACAAAAATACAACTTTCTTTCATAAATTTGCTTCTACTCGCAGGCACATAAATACAATTAATAGGTTGGAGCGTGAGGATGGCAAGGAGGTCTACAATGAAGAGGAGATTAGGGGAATTACAACTAGATATTTTCAAACTTTATTCTCATCGGATGGGATTGGTGATCCTTCTCACATTTTGTTTGTAATAGAAGCGAGTATTTCTTCAGAAATTAATACGATTCTAATGGCCAAATACAAAGATAATGAGATATATGAGTTGGTGAAGGATATCGGTCAAAGGCGCAGAGAATAAATGGTTTTCTGGCCATGTTTTTCCAAAGGTACTGACACGTTGTTGGGAGCGATGTTACTAAGTTCAACTTAAGTATCTTGAATGACGGTATAGATTTTGAACCGGCAAATATCTCTAATATTATCCTACTTCTTAAAATTATGAATCCTACTGATCTTGCGAATTTCAAGCCTCTTAATTTATGCACAATCATTTATAAAACTATAGCAGAAATGTTAGCAAATCATCTCCAAGGTTTTATCAGAAATTGCATTAATAATGCCCAAAGTGCATTTGTTCCTGGGCGACTAATTTCTGACAATGTGCTTCTTGGTTATGAGATTTCGCACACTTATCGCCAAAAGCGAATGAGTAAAAAAGGCTGTATGGCTTTGAAGTTGGATATGTGTAAAGCACATGATAGGGTGGAGTGGGGTTTTCTCAAGGTAGTGATGCTACAAATGGGTTTCGACAAGGGGTAGGTGGATATTATAATGAAGTGTATATCTTCGGTTTCATACTTGGAAAATGTTAATGTGAGTAGTGGGACAGTTTTTCGACCGACGAGAGGTTTTCAACAAGGTGATCCACTTAGCCCTTTTATTTTCCTCATTTTTAGTGAAGGGCTTTCGGCATTGATGAGATTGGCTATGGGAAGGGTTTGTTGAGAGGAGCTAAGGCTAATAGGAGGGGCCCCAAATATCACATTTGTTGTTCACTGATGATTGTATTTTATTAGGTGAGGTGACTGATAAAGGTGCAACAATTTTGAAAGACATTCTAAAAGAATATGAGTATTGCTCAAGTCAATGTGTGAATGATAATAAATCCTCAGTCTTTTTTAGTACGAACACGTCGAAAAAGGATAGGGCAAGAGTTTCGAGAATGTTGGGAATACGATTTTCCCTAAACCTAGAAAATTATTTAGGGCTTCCTAATATGGTAGAAAAGAGGAAGAAGGCATTGTTCCAGAATCTTAGAGATCGAGTTAAAATATGGATTAAAGGGTGGAGTACAAGATTATTATCACAGGGAGGGAAAGAAGTATTTATTAAATCTGTATTGCAGGTCATACATCATACGCTATGGCATGTTTTTTGCTACCAAAATTATTTTTGGGGGAAATTGAAAGTTCAATGGCTAAGTTTTAGTGACAGAAATGGTATAGAAGGAAGGGGATACATTGGAGTGAATGGAAGCATATGTGTCAGTTGAAAGAAGAAGGGGATATGGGTTTTCAAAGTATAGCTAATTTTAATGTTGCATTATTGGTGAAACAATGACGGAGGCTCATTTAGTCCCTGAATTCGTTAATTGTCGTGTTCTTAAAGGTAAATATTTTCCTAATACTGTTTTCATTAATGTGGGTTTAGGTAATATGCCTTCTTATACGTGGAAAAGAATTTGGGCCGCAAAGGGAGCTCTGTGCAAAGGGCTTTGTTGGAGGGTAGGCTTGGGCACAAAAATTTCAATTAATGAGGACACTTAGGTCCTAAAGCCTAATAACTATAGATTATCTTGTTATATTCCTTGCATGTAAAATTTGAAAGTGGCAGATCTTATAAATGTTGATACTAGAACATGGAAAAAGGAGTTAGTAGTTAATACCTTCCCGGAAGTGGACGCGGCTAGGATCTTTCATATTCCTTTAGCGATGGAAGTTCACGATGATCCGATTGTATGGCATGGTGAGCCCTCGGAGGAGTTTTCGGCACATAGTGCCTATAAACTATTACAAAATTTGCCCTGTAATCCTAATGCTTATGCTTTACAGACCAACTACAAGAACTTCTACAAACAAATTTGGAGCCTAAACCTCCCTTCTAGAATTAAAATTACACTATGGAGGATTTCTTGGAACTTTTTACCTACTCTAGTAAATATGCAAGTTAAGAAACTGGTATTTATTGTAACTTGTCCCCTATGTGGAAGAGGCACTAAGAATTTGGACCACTTATTTCAAGACTGTCATATATCGGCCGAAGTCTGGTTAGAATTGGGATTATCGTTTTTTTGTGAATAAACCAGAAATGGATTTCTTTAAGTGGCTCACCTGGGTATTTAGAGTATGCTTGAATCAGTAGAGGCGAGTAGTTTGTGTTGTACTTTAGGCCATCTAGAGTGATAGAAATGCCAGAATTCATGATCCAAAAATTTATTATTGGTTAGGATATTGCTCAATTCATTACCCATTATTGTACTAAACTAGAGGGAGTAGATAAAAGGAGAGTTACACAAGGATTAACAGAGGTGAAATGGAGTGGTCCTTCTGGGTCAGTCAATAAAAATTTCGATAGAGTGTACGACTGCCGTCGTTTTAAGTCGGCATCGAGGATAGTTGTGTAAAATGTCGAGGGACATGTATTGCTCTCCTATTCGGAGATTCACGAGGGGATCTCTTCATGTTTTTTCTACCGAAGCCTTCGCATGTGTCCGGAAAACTCAAACGGGTTTGGAAAGGGGGTGGTCGGAGTTAATAATGGAAGGCGATGCATTAGAAATTATAAAGAAATGTCAATTCCAAGGAATAGATAAGTCACAGATTGGAGTGCATATACGAGATATTCAGATGTTAGCAGATAGATATCAACACATCGATTTCAAATATACACCCAGATCGGCTAATGGCTTATCCCATATTTTAGCTACGAAAACTTTAAAGCGAGGCAAGATAGTTTACCATGTGCGGGGGGGAGTCCCTGCTTATGTGGAGTGGAAGATGACCATGGAAAGGGAGCAAGAACCAGACTAAGGTACTCCGATGCGACGAGGGAGAAGGGGGAGAGTGAGGAACACTGTTGATAAAAATGTTTTGTCTAACACGCTTCTTTCAGGATGGGAACCGTCAACAAAGTGAAATGACTACAAATAGTTGGGGCGGTGCCAAAAGCTTCTGATTGGGCAAATTGTTGGTGGCATTTACTCTAGCTTGTTCTTTTATTGGACCTTTAATTTTGTTTGGGCCTTCGGTTTTGGTTTGTTTTGTCTTTCTGTTTACACTTTTGGTTTCTTTGGTTTCGGTTTGCTTAGTTTTGGTTCTGGTCCTTTGTTTTGGTTGTTATGTTTTATTATTAATAATAAGTCGTTTTATGTTTCTTTTCGATAATAAATTATTAATATAAAATAAAAAATAATTACAATTGTAATTACAATTACAACTATTTTATTGATAATTTATATATATTATCATGTAACTAAAATCTAGACCTATATTAATTACACATACTACCATTTAATTAGTGCGTAATAAATCACTTAATTATGGTTTTGATTAAAGCTAAAATTTTGCATTTCTTAACGAAAAAGATATTATTTTCATTATTATTCATTATTATTTGATATGCTTAATTATTTTTATTTGATGTTTGATACTTTTATTTTTATTCTACTAATACCTACTTACATAATTGTTAATTCTTCTTTAATATAATGTTTTGTCTAATAATTAATATTTATTAATACTTTTATTTTATTTTAATAATACTTACTTATACAATTAAAGTATCAAATAATATCATTTTTTGGTAAACTATTAAAATAGTCACTTTTGTTTGTTTCAGGTTACATTTTAGTCACTTATGTTTGAAATGTTACGTTTTAACCACTTATGTTATCGTGTTGTAACATTTTAGTCACTGAGCCGTTAATTGTTGTTAACAGTATAACAGTTAGCTGAAGTGGCACGTTAAATCATCATTTCAAATGAAAATTTTAGGTTAAATGATTCAATTGGTCCTTACATTTTTTCGTTTTGAGCAATTTAATTCTTTTCTTTTATGTTCTTTTAACTTCTTCTTTTTCTTTATTTTCCGTTCTCTTTTGCTTCTCCCTCTATTTTCCTCTTTTCTCCATTTCTTTTAACGTAGTTTTTCTATGTTTCTCATTTGTTAAAACTAGTCCTTATACTTTTATTTTGGTGAACAATTAATTTTTTCTTTTTATTTCTTTATTTGTTAAAGCCGAATATCTTTGATTACTTACTCTCTTTGTAAACCAAAGATTGTTTTCAATCACTGTAAGATGAATAAAATCGATCCTATTGAAATAACCAATATCGATTCTTCTACTATTTATAATAGAACACCAAGCTAAATTATACCAAAGACATTGATTTGCTTACCAAATTGATGCCAGTAACAAGAAACTAAGCTAACCCTAATGAGATCAAAAGGGTTAACCAGATTCATGTGAATCTTCATTGAAATATCAGGTCCAAGCAATTCTATAAAATCACTACAATAATCTATTTTTGGATCCTTTGTATAGCTTCAACAATAACTATAAAATATCAGAAACCGCAATTCACAATTGTCTATAATAAGCAAAAAAAATTAAGAAAAAAATAAGTTTTATTTTGGGTTTTCATTGAAGATCAGTACAAAATTGTCACCCTAAGCTGAAAACATATTAAAAACTAATCAACAGGAAGATTAAACAGAACGTGCAGGAAATACCCAATACCAAAATAAAAGTATAGGGACTAATTTTAACAAATGGAAAACAAGGAAAAACTATGTTAAAAGAAATGAAAAAGGGAGGAAAATATAGGGAGGGAGAAACAGAATAGAATGGAAAATAAACAAAAAAAGTTAAAAAACATAAAAGAAGAAATTAAATTGCTCAAAATGAAATAATATAGGGACCAATTGTATAATTTAACCTAAAATTTTTATTTAAAATGATGATTTAACGTGTCACGTCAGCTTACCGTTACACTGTTAACGGCAATTAACGGTTCAGTGACTAAAATATTACAATACAATAACATAAGTGACTAAAACGTAGAACTTAAAGCATAAATGACTAAAATGTAACAAGAGGTAAATAAAAGTGATTATTTTGATCATTTACCCTATTTTTTGGTTGAAAATAAAAACGGATTTAATACATGATTAAAGTACCACTAAAGCAAATAATATCATACTTACTAATTATATATTCTATTTTTACATGCTATTAATTATTTTTTCTACTTTTTCAGATATTATTATCTGGTAATTAAATTTAAAAAAACTCAATTTAGAAACAATGGAAACGAAAATAAAAGTATGGTACAAAAACAAATTATCATTCGCAGTGACAACTAATTAATTATTTTATTTAACAAGTTTAGAATTTTAATTATTTTAATTTTATACATTTTAATTTTAATTTTATCACTTTTAAAACCTCATTTCATTGTCTCAAATATCTTATTCACTTTCAATATAAATTAAAGGAATCATCATTTAATTAGTAATATATATATTATTTGTTAGGTTGTATATATATTTTTTATTTCACAACTAGTTTTTAAAATTATAAAGTATCCTTTTTTTAAATATAGTTTTAAATATTTTACTATATCCTTACATGACACTTGTCAACCCTTAATCTTACTTGTGGAGTCTAAAACTTCACCGACAATGTACCAAATAATTACCCTTCTTTCATATTATAAAATTATTATTTAATAAATTAAAAATTACGTAAAAATAAATAAGGTTTAAATATGTCAAAGATTCATGAACTCTTTTGGAAATTTAAAATTTAGTCCCTACACTTTAATTTTTAGATATTAAGTCTCGATACTTTTTAATTTAAAAATCTCGGTCCCTCCATTTAATTTTGTTGTTAAAGTTAATAGTGTCAAAGGTAAAACAACTTTTAAACCTTAATATTTACAATTTTTCAATTTGGTCTTTACCCTTTAAAAGTATATAAAAATTTTAAATTTATTTTTCATATTTTAAATAAAAACATAAAATATATTTTTTTAAAGATAAAAATTATGAGAAAAGTAAAGCTCTTTAAATTTTAAAATATATATTTTAACAATATAAAAAATCTAAAATTCAATATTATCTAAACTAGACTGGCCAACCAATCGAACTGAGAACAGGTTGGGGTATCAGTTTAGTGAGAGGTAAAAAACAGGTTGACTCACAAGTGATACAACCTAATTGAACTGATCTAAAAAATTGGTTGAACTGGTAGTTGAACCAATTTCGAACTAGTTTGACTAATTGATTCCTAAAACGATCGGTCTAACTGGTTTAAAGAAAATAAATTATTTTTAAAAAATAAAAAAATATTAAAAATTATAAATTATAAAAATTGATTCAATTGCTAGTTCAATTAATTTTTTAGCCCAATTCGGTTAATTCGTGCCAGTTAGTGGGTCTATCGATTTTTAAAATTTTTAACTTCTTTTTATCAATTTGGTCTTGTATCCTTTAAAAGTATTTATTTTTTTAAATATTAGTTTTTGTTCTTATTTTAAACAAAAAAACCATACAAAATTTTAAAATTATAATTTTTTAAAATAAAAATCTTTCAAAATAAAAAATTAAAAAGTACTAAAAAAATATTTTGAAAATACAAAAAAATTCTAAAATTCAATATCATCTAAACCAGGCAGGACCGATTGGATCAAGAACCCGCTAGGGTATTGACCCAATGAGAGGTAAAAAATTGATTAACTCGCGAACTGATACAGATTGATTGAATCGAGATAAAAAATCAGTTGAAGTGACAATTGAACCGATTTTTATATTTTTTTAATATTTTTATATTTTTATATTTTTAGTAATTTATTTGATTTGAATCGGTCATTTTGGGAACCAATTAGTCAAACCAATTCAAAATTGGTTCAATCAATATTTTAACTCGGTTCAACCAGCTTGTATTAATTCACAGGTCAACCGGTTTTTACCTCTTGTAGGACCAATGCCTCAACATGTTCTCGATCTAACTGGTTAATCTAGTCCAACTTAGATAATATTGAATTTTAGATTTGTTTATATTTTTAAAATCCTTTTTTTTTTGAATTCTAAAGAGTTTTTTAATTGTTTATTTATTTATTATTATTATTATTTTTATGTTTTTATTTAAAATTTGAAAAAGAATTAAATTTTTTTAAAATTTAAGTAGTTTTAAAAGATAATGACCAAATTGAGATATTTTATATTTGACATCTCTAATTTTAACGGCAAAATTAGACGGGGATAAAAATTTTAAATAAAAAAACATGGAGTCAATGTCTTATAATTAAAGGATAAGGATTAAATTTTAAATTTCAAGACAGGAACTTTAACATTCTTAAGCCATAAATGCAACATTCACTTTCGTTTTATTTATTTAAGTTGTTCAGTTTAAGTTCAAATATAGATAGGTAGATAGTTAATATTTATTATATATTATAAATATATTTAAGAAAGTAAAATAATACATATTTTCTATAAGTTGATTAAATTTATTGATTTGATTATATATTTCATTAACCTATAACCCACCAACCAACTTAATCAAACTTAAAATTGAGTTGTGGTTGCTATATATGTATAAAATCACAATTTAAAGTATTAAAAAAATGAGATAAGTAACCTCAAAATATTAAAATGAACAAATGCACGAAAATGAAATTTGTTTTCAACAAGTGGTAGATGAATAATTATATTTGACTATCTGTCTGTCATTATGATTCATTATTCACTGTAAGTAAGAAGGTGGCAATTGTTTGTTAGCATAAACTAAATGCATTCCTTGTTACTGTTCTCAACATCACCCACTGTTGTTTGCCCATTTTAGTTCCTCTGCGTTTCCATAACCCATAAAAGATGAAATCAGTGCACTGTTTCAACAGAATTATTTGGTTATGTTTGAATAATGCCTCAAGTTTTGAAGAACACTCAACTTGGCCACATCGTCCCACCTTCACTTCCCAGTTGAGCATCCTTTGAAACTTCAGTTGAGAAAGCTCTTTCCGGAAAAAAAAAAGAAAAGAAAAAAAGCTTACGAGTGCCACTTGTCACTCAGAGGGCAAATTAAAGAGGCAAGGAAAGTAGAGAGCTCTATTTCGTAATTATGATGGCATGCCATGCCATTGCAGACTGCAATGCAGTCTATTTATTCAATTGAAGAAGTGGAACTATGGTTTGGCTGAATCTTTTCAATGTCCAAAAGGTTTATATAAACTCAGCTTTTAAAGGGCAGTGCCCAATCCATAAGATGAAAGTAGCAAAATGAAGGACAACAAATTTCATGATTTTGAGTTAGATGGAAAGGAGTAACAGAGTATGTTGTGTGATATAACAAAATCTTTCTCCTGTTTCTAAACAAAATCTCAAAGCATAATATAACGAATTAGCAATTTTCACAAAGCTACATGCCACATACACCAAAATATAGTGCACATCATTATATAGAGTGCTGATAAAAAAAATGAAACCCTCAAATTGAGAGATATATATTAAAATGTGTGTTTGTGTGTGTACTTTTTTCAGCAATCCGTACAAATTGCATAGCTGCTTGTCAGATCACGTCTTCCCACATCCCATTCCCCGTGTCATGTGATATGAAGGATTTTAGGGTTCCAACAACTTCAGTGGCACGTGACACACCTGACTCAGATTCATACATGTATATGCTTCACTCACCACCCTGACTTCAAATTCAATTACTATGTTAGTATAGAAGAAAACATCATAATCCATGACTAAACTTTAAACCATAACAGCACAGCACAGGTGGTAAACTCTAAATTCACACTCACTGTTGTTATTGTACTCAACATTTTCCACCTCCTACTCCTAGATATTTAATACTATGTCCTTATCATGCCATTTCTCATTTGATCTTGAATTAGTCCTCTGTTAATTGTAAAATAAATTTCATAATATCAAAGCACATGAAATAATGTGTGGATGAAAGTGTCCTAACTTACCAAGGCAGCAGCATTAAGCTGAACTAGAACCCTGTCTTGCCTTAAACACGTGTTCCTCAGTGGTTACACCAATAATCTCATTTGCACGTTTCAGTCCAACACAATAATATCGTCCAATAGAATCCTGAATTCAAAAACATGCACACCAATTCACCCACAAGAAATCTATTCATTAACTTGAACCCAACAAATGATTATATTTAACAAATGTGAATCTAATTAAAGTTTGTAGAGGTGGAATATAAGGACCCGAGAAACAATTTTCAACTTCTCTAGCTTGTCAACTGCATCATCCACATCAAAGTTACAGCTCTCCTCAAACTCCTCTTTTATTAGTTCCTCACACCTTAGATCCAAATCCTATATTGAATTATTAAAAGGTTATGGACTCAAAAAGGGGACCTGAATAAAAAACTTGTCAAATTGAAGAATATCTATAAAACAAGAAATGAAGAAAAACCAATTATGTGTACCTCCATGGTGGCTTTACCTTGCTCCATTAGTATAAAGAACGAGATGATTACCTCTTTCACCTGCAGACAAGGGTGTTGTTCAGAATAAAGGAAGTGGAACAAAAATGAAAATAAACAAAAAGTAAGCTCATTTGAAAGACGCTAAGTTCAACATCCTGTCTTATATGTCCTACACAACAGAGAAATAGATACTATATTTTCTTTGCTTTCAGCAGGAAAATGTACTAAAATTTCTGACACAAGACGGATAAAGGGAGAAAGGAACCCAAAAAAAATGCAACTTACTTCCTGTTGAATCACATCATCACACAAGTGAAGTAAAGTACCCCTTCCACTATCGAGTTGTTTGTCATACATGGACTGTGTTATTAAATTCTGATATGTAGCCATGTTTGCTTGAAACCTAAATGGCAATATGAAAATAATATCACCATTAATTGGTCAAACAATTTGAAACACATAAAGCAACCGAGACACTGAGTAATTAAGTATATCAGCCTAGACAACCAACCAGAGGCATGAGGAACAACACATAATTAAGAAGACATCCCTTTACCGACTTATATTTCTGAATGGATCCATCAAGATCAAGTCCCACAATAATGGGGCTTCCACATGCATTAATATAGCAAAGATGATAAGACATATTACATGTATTAACCAAAGATGGAGGAAAACATACGAGAAATATATCTTGGCACAGTAACCAATCACAGCTGACAAAATGGCAAAAATGACCCAGAGATCAGCTTCAGGCATTTGAAGAGAACTAAACAAAGTAACCTGTGAATAAAGACACAGTAATAGTGCATTCAATCAATATGAATACCAGGCGGAGAAGAAACAATGGTGGAAAGATAAGAACAGTTGACAGAGAAACATCATTGCTTAACTGACCAGCCCCACAACAGCAGAGGCAAGGAATGTGACCCAGTCCATAGGAGTTAATCCAGGACTTTTCTTTTCAGGCTGTTAAAAGGAAACAAAAAGAATATCATACGCATGATCACATGCTGTATAAAAGCTTTGAGCAAAAGCTAAGAGAGACTTACAAGGACTATCTCCAGATCTGCCATTGGAATATTTTTGAAATGTTTTACATATATCCCTCGATCCATATTTGGTTTGGCACTTGCTTTCCTGGAAGTTCACCTCACTTCTTAGATTTCTATGAATTGCTCTTCACGATATTTATTAAACTAATTTAGAAAGACACTAGATCAAAGGGTAGTTTAGCCTTTTTTCCTAAAGAAAATAAAATTTCTGTCATGGTGCCCTTTTCCTTTCTTTTTTCTTTCTAAACAAAGATCATTCTCTCAAGACCAAGAGATTAAGAATCTAAGGTACTTTCAGAATAATCTCCCAGCAATCTATATGTTCAACCTCGAAATAAAATAGACCAACAATCTGGCTGTCTATTATATCCACATCAATTAAGTAAGAAAGACACCATTGACAATTTCTAATTAATCTCAACTGGAAACTTGCATGCTAAGATGCAACAAGCAGTACCTGTAAACAACAATTATCCTATCAAAAGTAGGCTCTTGGATCGTAGTCTTGCCCACCAAGTTCTTGATGCTGCTTAATACAGAATAAGCAAGTTATTGAGTAACGACACCACCAGAAATTGAAGAGGAAAGAAATACACAAATATTAGTGCTAAAACTTAAAGATCAAGAAGTAGTTGCATGAAATTTGAAAATTTTCTGGACTAATTCAAAATTAAATGATGATGGCAAGGAAAGCATATTTCAAGTTGCTTAGAAAGCCACCATATGATATATAGTATATATGTTCATGAATAAATACTGTCCTCCAAAACAACAGCATAAGAAGATGGTACTTCACAACCTTAGGTCCATATTCTCAAGACGGATCCGTTCAACATACAAATCCTCACTGTCCGTTTCAGGGTTAATTTCATCATCCTTCTTTGGCTCTTTCTTATTTCGTCCTCTTGATCTTCTGCTCAAAAGCTTTTCCAATCTGCAAGGATCATACATCTGGAACGCATTAAAAGGACAGAGAAAGAAAATGTAAAAAATAATCAAGTTTGTAAGGACGAGAAGATAGAATACTAAAAGCATCTCACGTTCAACTCTATATTTTGCGCAGTAAATTAACTATTTAAGACTCTTAATAAGTGAAGACCGCAGATTGGTCAAACATTAGCTCAACCCGCCAATCATACTAATTCCAAGATATTTCGAGTTGGCAAAAAGTTTGTTAAATTACATTCCGTAGGTTTAATTTCAAATTACATCTGAGCAGCTGCATCTAAAAGTGCTTTAACCAATAATATACCATAACAACTCATAAAAGGCAATGATTTCCCTAAACATACTCACCGGGTTAGTCTTAAGAGAAAGGCCCAAAGACGTGCAATAATCATGTCTACCTTCTCCATGAAAAAGTAATCAGTTGTACGATCAATTCCTATCCCACGTCTGAAGATGATGTACTAAACACAAAAAGAATTATGCTTAGGTTCAGAGAGAGATCAACTAATACATCTGAATCAAATATGTACAAGTAAACATCTGCAAAGTTTCTTTGATGGTATGGTATTGAAATGGCTCTGACTTTGTAATATATTTTATGAATATATTATATCTTTATAGTAATTGGATGGCGTGTACAAAATAATTGTGAAAATCATCTTACACGGGTCTCAAGCATAATATCGTGCCATTAACCAAAGCAAATCTCTGGACTCTGGTCCATCTAATCATACAAATACATAGCAAACACCACATGAAAAATACTAAGAGAAAAAACAAACTAGTGCAAACTAAAGGCACAATAAAGGAAATAAGTTCAAAATCAAAATCCTTTCGGTTTCATCATTATTGATTTTGTTGCATGTTGAACTCAAGAAAAGAGAACCTTCATCCTACTAGTGGCTATCTGAAACAACATAAACAATGATGCAACTTCCATGCTAAATTGTAACCACAACCTTATCAGCAAAATCTGGGAGGTTTGGTTGGGGGTGCTCTGAAAAATATCTCTTCAAAAGTGTCTTGTCAATCTGCATTCAGTGAAAACAAAAGGTCAAGATAAAAAAAAAGAAAAGAAGAAGAGACAATTAATAACACAGAACAAAAACACACACTATATATTCAAATAAAGACTTAACAAACGGCCATGATAATATACAAAACACACTAAGTTGCAGATGACCTTAGATTCATCAACTGTTATGGGAAGATTAAGAAGATATTGCCCTGCATGTGCAACATCAATCTCCTCATCTGTAGCTATCTTAAAATTACTCTTCTCCATCACCTGTGACACCAAAGGGAATTTCAAATTACAATGTAATGCGAAATTTGTAGTAAAAAAGAGTAGCAGTTGTCGGATTCAAGTTTAGTCATGTTAGGGAAAACATCAGAGACACACTAAACATAAACGAAATTCAAGTCATCAGCTTGTTGTTATACAGACTTAATATATATTTCAGTGACAGCATTGTGTATTCCTGTTCCAATTTCGGGTTTTGGAAGAAACAACAAGAAGAAGAAGGAGAAGAAGAATACCTGAAATAAATATGTCAAGAAATTCTGTTCAAGTACATCTACTTCTTCAGAAGATAAATTTTGCTGCTGCAATTTCCGAGCCCCATTTACAGGGTCAAAGAGGGAGTATAATTGCTGTGAACATGAATTGAAACTAAAATTAGAACAAAAGGAAAGAAACAAGAACGAAAATGGTTGAAGGAATATGTTAGCAATACCATTAAATCTTCAAACTGAAGAAGATACCAAGATCGTATTGTGTACTCAACTCTCTTGCAGAACTTTAGAAACTCAGCCCGATCAGAACTATGTTCTGCAACACATGAAAACAGTAAAGACTCATGTAAAGAGAGGAAGTGGAGAAATGGGAAGCATACCAATAAGGTTGGCCAAAGTCATGATGAGCTTGGGCTTGAGAATGGGAATGACGGCTTCACGCTCTAGTCGAATTACATCCTTGTTTTTGCTGCCCATTGCAGAGAAGTTTGAGTCTGGGATTCAAAGGCCAAACCGAAAGAAAGGATGATGAAAATAGAAAGAAATATGACTTTAAGAGATTGAGATGAAGAAGGTTAAAGTATGCTGGAAGTCCCTCTGTTATATCGACAAATGCAATTTAATCCCTGTAGATTAAATTAGGAGGAGCGAAATATCCCCTCTTTAACCTTTGTTGCCTTTCGCTCTTGTTAATATCGCGCTTTTTTTTTTCCAATATATAACAAATATATATTGAACAAAGTAAAAAAGTTGAATCATTCAGTATTTAGAGATATCTGACAAGCTTGATTTTTCGAGCGTACAATCCAACTGAATTTTATTGACAAAAAAAAATAAAAATCAGCTGAAATTTAGTTGAATTTTCTTTGACAGAGGGAATTTACTTTTTAGGATAAAAGAGGACATTGTAAAATATATTTATTATTTAAGGTCAATTATATCATTAATCATGAAATAAATTTTTATTTTGATCACTTAAATAAAAAAACTATAATTTGGTCACAAAATTATTCAAAAGTCTTCACTTAAGTCACTGCATTATTAAAAATGTTGCATTTCTCTGTTCGCAACCAATCAAGCATTTTTCGATCCATTCTTCTAAGGTATGTTTTTATACTTGTTGATGAGTATTAATCTACCATACCGTTTATCGAATCGTCGCTTGGAGTTTGCTGGCGTAATTTAAAAAAAAAAACTTAATTGCCTAATGACTTATATAAAAACTTTTGAATAGCTCAATGACTTAAATGAAAACTTTCAAATATTTAAGTGATCAAATTGTAAATTTTTTAGTTAAATGATCAAAAAGATAACTTATCCATACTTTAGTGATTAGGGTAAACTATTAAAATAGTCACATTTGTTTACCTTAGGTTACATTTTAGTCACTTATGTTTGAAATATTACGTTTTAGTCACTTACGTTATCATGTTGTAACATTCTAGTCACTGAGCCGTTAATTGTTGTTAACGGTATAACAAAAAGCTAACGTGGCACGTTAAATCATCATTTAAAACAAAAAATTAGGTTAATTTATACAATTGGTCCCCATATTTTTTTCATTTTGAACCATTTCATTTTTTTTCTTTTATGTTCTTTTAACTTCCCTTTTTTTAACTTTATTTTACATTCTCTTCTGTTTCTCCCTCTGTTTTCCTCCATTCTCCATTTCTTTTAACATAGTTTTTCTATGTTTTCTATTTGTTAAAACTAGTCCCTATACTTTTATTTTTTTGAACAATTTATTTTTTTTCGAGTGAAGCGAGCTTGTGGACTAGTTTTAACAAATAAAAAACATAGAAAAACTACGTTAAAAGAAATGAAAAGGGAGGAAAACAAAGGGAGAAACAGAAGAGAATGGGAAAAAAATGAAAGTTAAAAGAACAAAAATAATTTTAAATTGCTCAAAATGAAAAATATAGGGATCAATTTTAGAATTTAACCTAAAATTTAATTTTGAAATGATGATTTAACGTGCCACGTCAGCTTACTGTTATACCGTTAACGGAAATTAACAGCTCAGTGATTAAAATGTTACAACACGAAAACGTAAGTGACTAAAATGTAACATTTCAAACATAAGTGACTAAAATGTAACCTGAGACAAACAAAAGTGACTATTTTGGTAGTTTACCCTTAGTGATTAATGGTGTAGTTTGCCTATTATTTATTTATGTATTCTTTTATTTTATTTATTTTTAGATTTTTAAATATAAAGTAATGAAAATTTTAGTTAAATATTAAATTATTATAAAATTAAATATATTTTATTTCTTTTAAAAAATATTTAAATTAAATTAAAATTAAGTATTTTAAATTTATATTTGATTCAATTATATATTAATCTTGAGATAAGTTTATTAAATTATATTAATGTAAAATCAATTAGTTACTGTTATTTAAAAGGTTTTAATGAATTTTTTATTAAAATATAAAAGTAAAAATATAGGAAGAAAGAAAAAAAGAATTTATCCCAAAATTATTAGTCTTAGATTAGTGGACCCCGAAAATTTTAAGATTTCATATTTCAGTGTCACTCTATGTAAATCTTATATGAATTTCATACTTATTCTAGTTTATGTGTTAACATACGAGGGCCTGTATATATATTTATTTTAATTTAAGTTTAGATCGTAATTATAATTTAATATAAATTTACATATATTAATTGAAAAAGTATTATTATTTATAATCATTCATATGTACTTTTTGTAATTGCATTTATGACTGTAACTATAAACTTAATATAAACTTATATTAATTAAAATTATATTGTATTAAACATATGATTATATAAATATCAAAGACTCCTACTATACGTGGGCCGATAACTGGCAAGGCCAAGACGTTGTATTGGAAAGGCTTAATAGAGCCTTTGCTAATTCGTTATGCTTTCTATCATGTCAGAATATCTACCTTTGACCTCTTTAACAATAATTTGTATCATGGTTTGATGGTGGTCTTAACGAATGGTAACCAGTCTTTTCAACGAAGGCCTTACTGTTTCGAATCAATGTGGATTACCCACCTCTAGTGCCATGACATTGTTAGTAACGTGCTGCTCTTTGGGTTGTTTGAGAGTATAGTTGTTCAAGGTACAGAGTTGGAAAGGGCAAAAAAAAAATATTTTTTTAGCTTTTAATATTGAAAAAAAATTTAGACTAAAATAAATTAATTAAATACTCACTATTTTTAATTTTTCACCATAAATGTTTCATTTACTAGAGACCTAAAAAATTTTCAGCTTTTATTGTATTACATTTTATAATATTTTTTGAATAGATTCCAATTTATTATTTCGTCTAAAGCCTCAAAAATATTAAGAACGAACTTGCCTAGCATTGCAGGATCGTCGCCTTTCTCTTGATTTGCAAATTGAAAATCACTAGTTCATCTTTGTAAAGATGGAATAAGGAGGCATACAAATTGGACCTTAAATCTTCTTTCATGGAAATACAATCTAATTTAATGTTTGGAGAAATAGAAAGCAAGAGAATGAGATCCACGACCAACATCGTCTTGTGGAAGAGTAGGAACACATCCAATGGTTTCAAAAATCCATTCTCAATTGGAACATGTCTAGTGTGCAACACTATATTTTCTAAACAAGTACTAACAGGAGAGCTTGGAACATAAATATGAGGATTCGTGATTCACCTGATATTTGATTGATAATCCTTTAGATATTAAATCACTCTTATTAGAGCATTTTAAACTATTCTTTGTAGAGAAGAGAATAATGATGTTGACTCCATCAAGCTAGCCCTTCAAAATATTAGCATGCCTACCTTATCCATTGAGGCAAGGAATGAGCTTGACTTACCATTCTTGGAGAAAGAAGTCAAAGTTGCCGCCTTTCAAATTGATCCCCTCACGGTCCCCGATAATAAACCAGGCATATTCTAACAATGATTTTAGAATATCATAGAACTTCTAGCAACTTGATCCACTCTTATATTTCTGGATTTTGGTTTCTTATTAAAAAAGTTTGATAAAACTATTTTTACCCTTATTCTTAAAGGTGAATCCTAAGTTATGCCCACGGACTAAAGACCCGTTAACCTTTATAATGAGACATACAAAATTATCTCGAAAGTTTTAGCGAATAAATTATCTCTCAATTCCAAAATTCCTTCGTACATGAGAGACTATTAATGAAAGAATAAAAGAAAGAGCTCCTTAGCTGCTTTGGAAATTGATGAGTAAATCTTTTGATGTTGTCAGATGGGTATTTCTCAAGGCGATCCTTGAACTAATGGGTTTTGGCTACAAATGAATTTCCCTTATTCTTCAATGCGTTTCAACAGTGGCTTAGGTTAATGGAAGCCTCTGGGGGCACCTTGCCATGATCTCAAATAGGGAGACCCTTTATTCTCGTATTTGTTTGTCCTATGCCAAAACATTCTTTCCCTGGTGCTAATAAAAAATAGAGTCAGGCAATCTCTTAAGAGGAGTCAAAATTTGCAGAGAACACCCTGTAATTAATCACTTTTTATTTATGATGATTGCTACATTTCTTTCAATGTTGATATTGATCAAAACAAACCAAAATTTTATCAAAACAAAATTTAAATTACTTGATACTTATTTAAAGCTAAAATGATACACACCAAGCAATACTACTGATAGTGCTACAATACCAACAATCATGATCTAAAGTCATAGCCAGTACAAACATGTTTTAACATAATAATTTTTCATTTTGTACATGATTGGGAAATACAAACAATTATAATTTTTCATTTTTATCTCAGTTGCAGGCTTAATCATCTCTCCCACTGCATTTGAGATCTCTTCAACAAAATCAACAATCTCTCCATCAATACACAGCCTCCCACACATTGCTGCAAAAAATTAATTAATGCACTAATCACACAAAAACAGCTGAAAATTAGAACATGATTTAGCTAGCCCATATTGCAGTGTAGGGAACTTACTTGAGCGTGCCATATGTGAGGAGAGAGAGATTAGAGTCTTTGATCTTAGGCACTGCTCCTGGGTTTTTGAATATTCCTTTGATCCCTGAAACAATCCCTTGAAATCCTCCTTCCAAGCACACATTTATGGCCTGCTCCAGCGAATTCCTCCTTGTATCGTTATAAATTTCAGTCCCACCGTTTGTTAAGAAGAAAACCTGTTGATTTCCCAAACACAAAACAAAAAACATTAAGTACATCTCATACAATTTACACTGTACCTGCAAGATGAGTTGAAGAACATGGACAAGATGGCGTTGCCGATAAACAACATTGTCATCAAATTTCAACTCGATGTTGAAACCTAAAGAAAGCTCAACTTTTTGGAAAGCTTCTTCAAGTGTACACAATGAATCATTGGTTTCAACATCCCATTTTACAATTTTCCCATCATCTGTTTTCCTTAATAAGCATTTCCTTTCTTTCTCTTCTTCTCTTTGGGGTCCGTAGCTTAGAAATTCTGCTAAACATACCTCTGAAACTCTTTCTCTATCAGATTTCCCTAGAATCACACCCTCTTTATGTTTTTTTAACTATCACTGTAAATAAAATATTTAACCCTTGCTAGTTTGTACGGAAATTATTTATATTTCGGTTGAATTATGGCTTCCATCCTTGTAAAATATTTGATTTAAAAAATTAATTTTACACTTAATTTAGTATGATTTCCTCCTCTAATATTATTTATGTTCTAAATTACTAATACCTTGAAATATTTATTAGTTGACTAATTTAAGTTTTAAAAATCGAAAAGTTAAAAGTTTCTATATGATTTAAAAGGTGAAATTATGGTTATTTACATAAAATTCTTCTGATTAGTTTTTCAATCTAAAACATTTCATTTATGCTAATGAGGCATTCACTCTGTTAGTAAGGTTGAAGAACTGAAATTAAAGCGTACAAAAAAATTGAAAAATCGAAAATCGAAAAAGAATTAAGGTGTTTGGACAATTTATGAAATATAAGTTAAAAAATTATAATTAATTTTAAGTTTTATGATGTAAAAATAAATATTTCATGTTTAAAATAGTAAAAATAATTTAAAATTTTAAAAATATATTCTTTAAAAGAATATCATATAAAACATATTAATTGTTTTTATTTACTAAAAATTAGAAATATTTATAAAAATACTTTTAAATTTTATCTAATATTATCCAAAATGTATAAAACAAAACTCATTTTGTAGAATAGATCCAAAAATAAAAAATTAAAAATTCAATTCAACCTCATTATTTGATTTTTTTAAAATTAACTTTAGATGACTAACAAAAATTTTTAAAGGTGTTAAGATTAATTTGAACTAAAATGTAACATTAATAATAAAAACATCAAATTATATTAAATAAAGTAAAGTAAAGTAAAATTCTAAATGTTCAAATTAAATATAATACATGTTGGAATTCATAATTTCAACTATATATTTACATATAAAGAATATAATAAAACTTAACATACATTTTTCAGAGAGTATAAAGTCCTCATGGAAATGGACAGGGCAATCATCCTTTGTCACCTGCAAAAATACCCACATTATGGCTTTTTGTAATTTCCACTGATTGACCCCCTTCTTATTTTCTATCACCATCACTTATAAAATCATTGTTTTTAAAACACCACAAAAAATCAGTTACTAGTTAACTTAGTTATTACCTCTCGGTCTCTAATTAACCTAACTAATCGACAAAAACTACTTATTCCTCGACCTCACAGTTTAGACCGGGCCAAACTAAGTGATGCTCGATAGATTATTCTTTTGACATCATCTACCTAAATAACTTCTTAGGGTTGTCAACCCTAAGGTTTAAGCTTTCTTAACCTGAGCCAACTGATCTAACAAGAAACCCTAAATTAGTTGTTAACTAGTCCCACATTCACTCGTTAATCTCCCTCGGATTTTAGTTCTTCATAAATCTAATTACAAAAATCCCTAAATTGAATTTAAACATAAATGCAATATGAAAATACAAAAGAGAGAAGAAAGAAATTGATTCTAAATATTGTTGAAGTGCAGAAACTTCAAAAAGATCCGTAATAATGTTGAGTGATTCACAATCGTGAAACAATAACACGAACAATTGAAAACGAAATTGAAAATTGAATTCCCAAATTACAAAGCAAAAACCTAATTTATGAACTAAAACTAAAGATGAAATGGAAGAAGTCCTTAATTAAGTTCTGAGCATTCCTATTCATAGGAGTCATGTTAGATGACTAATTTAGACCTAATATAGATGACTAAACATAACTAAATCGAGTTGTGCAGATGAAAACAACCTTGCTATTTTAATTAGCCTCATCGCAGCTGTGTCACGACACACTCAAGCCCATGCCACGACACTGTCGACAGTATACTCCTTTGTGGTGCGTTTAGGGCTATGTCACGACATCTTTTGGTGTGTGTCGCGACATGGATGATAGTATGCTCCTTAGGCAGTCTAAATGGTGTGTTGCGACATAGAGACAATGTGTTGCAACATAGGGAGCAGTTGATCTGCCACAAATTGTATTGGTAGATTCTGTATTTTTTGACACTTAACGAGCTTGTTTTCTAGGCATTTTAATATGTTTTATTGCATTTTCACATTTCTTAGTTTAGGATTAAAATATTGCAAAATAAATTTTTTATACATTATTTCGAGTACCTAACCTAATTGGGCTAATACCGGCCTTAAGGTGGTTTTAACGATTTACTTGAGTGTGTAAGAAACCTAATTTTAGGGATAAAAGCATAAGGAATAGAAGCAGAGTCGTAATACAAGCTTCCAGAGTCACAACACAACCAAGTTGATCAAGAAAATCATATTCAAAGTTGTGTTTCATGACATGCAGAAGTCTATGTTGCAATAGAGGTATGACCTGAGGCAAAAAATAAACAAGGGTGTTTCCATCCACACAATACATCTTTTTATGTAATTAAGGCTGGTGTTTACCCTAATTAGGGCTACTAAACTATCCTATAAATATTTAAGTTATGGAAAGCTTTAAGAGCTTTTTTGTCACATTATTTTTGGGGTTTGTTTTAGTAGATTTAGGTTAGTTTAGTTTAGTTTAGTTTAGTTTAGTTTAGGTTTTAATTTATTTTTCTAACATTTTTATTTCTTATTCTTTGGCTTGGATTCAATTTGAATCCAAGTCTTTGCAATTTCAATATTTCATTACTTTTCTTTTTATTATTTTTCTGCAAGTGATGATATCTTGAGCACTGTCAAAGGATTTTGCTATTTCAAGCACTTTACAATATCATATAGACAATTTCTATCTTTTCTCTTTTATATAATTTTGTGTTTTTGCATGATTAATCTAATAGTAGAAAAGATGATTCTTAAGACGATGAGTGGCTAAATATTTTAGGAGATTAACGAGCGGAAGTGAGGGTGATTAATAAAAGAGTTAGGGTTTTGCCAATAGGATTAGTTGGTGTAAATACATATGTTCTTAAACCCTAGGCTTGACAACACAAGGGACGTTCATGCAAAGGTTTTTAGACTTAGGTAGTGTTCGCTAAGTAGTAAGGTTATTGCTTCTAAGGGTTCGCATGCATATAGGGGGTCGCAAACATACAAGGGTCACAGAAAATAATACTTTAATCAAACTGGCTCGTTTATGATATTAATACATACTTTGGAAAAATTGAAAGAACACAACATGGCAAGCATGCAAGGAGAAATAAGAGGGGAGTGGGTGAGTTCATTGCGAACTCAATGAATCATCAGGAATATCAGAGTATGTTTTAAAGCACAAAGTTTTAAAAAAAGGAAGACTTAGTCTGAAAAATTGTATTGCATACTGGGTTAGCGGTAAAGGTGCAAGACCTAGTTCACAAAACTTGCTTGCCATCAAACATAAGTTTGTAAAAATAGTTTTAGTTGTACTTATTAAAAAATCATACTTAAAAACTTAGCTTGTTCATGTTTGAAAACGGATCTTATATAGCATGAAACATGCTCACATGTCTTATCGAAATGGTTGAGGAACATAAAATATGTTCTTGTACTTGTATTAGCTTTCTTATTTTATCTTATCAATTAGATATGTAGATCTCTTTATAATGCCTCAGAATGGCTCAAAGAGTTTTTAATATGTCCCACAAGTGTACCATAAGCTAAACAATCTCTTGTACGCCAACATGTCCCATTGAATGGAGCATAGCTTGACATTCTCTTATCCCTCCACATGTCCTAAGGCCTCAACGCCAAAATCACAAAACTTATAGGTGAGCACTCACAATCCTTTGGTATACCAATATATCCAACATATAAGCTTGTAAAGGAGCTCACATAGGAAATTATCACATAGAGCTTGCATAAAGAGCTAGCAAAAACATAGCTTATAAAACTGTACTTTTAAAACATGCTTTAAAACATATGCTCGCATAGGAGCACGCATAAAACATATTTACACTGAAAAACATGATAGTTAGCACACTTATGGTGATTCTTAACCACTCACCAAAGAAGCTGAGAATTTAAACGAGTTTTGCTTTGCCTTTATCCTTGTTGGTAGATGGTCTAGCTGGTTCGCAAAATACATAAACACACATATTACTTAAGAAGACAAAACTTATATATTTCACATATGCAAGCAAACCTGGCTTTCTAGACAATCAACCCTAACAGGATAGAGGCTTACCTTGGTTGCTACGAACTTTGTTCAGACTAGAGACTTGACAACAAAATATCGATGAGAGAATTTTCATGGAATAAGGGTTAAATTTATAGGCACTAAGTGACTTAGTGATCTTAGGATACCCTATTAGACTTTAGGAACCCTAGTTGGTTTAGCAGAAGATTACGTGCACGAAAAGTGTCCTACGTGCACGAAAAGTATCCTACGTACACAATATCTTTATTTCCTAATTTGAGTCTAACTTGACTTTGACTGGCAAACACCAATTCACAACTCAACAGGTGAACCCCAGCTTGCCAAACAGATTGGCAAACTCCAACTCCCCAATAGACTAGCTAACACACTTTCAATGAATTTGGCGAACCCCCTTACTGTATCTTTTGGCGTATACTTGATCTTTCGTAATTCAGTGTAGTAGATTAAACTAGTTTTCACACTTTAGGAACTTGAACACAAACATTTGGTTAAGTTTTAATTACGTTTTCACAATTTTAGTTAAATTTAATAAAGTGTGTAATTTGAGTCTTTTATTGACTTTAAGGGCCAAATGAGACCTAATGGTGAGCTAATATACTTTGTAAATGTGCAAGAGACCATTAGAATATGTGCTAACTTGATATGGTAACTGTGTTGCAACACGGAGCATTGGATGTCACAATTTAGGGAGCAGAATAGAAAAAATTCAAGACTGCCTTCGGTGTCGTGACATAGCCTGAGGATGTTGCGACACACCCTTGAAGACACCTTGAAGATGAAGCATAGTGCCCTCGATGTCACGACACAGGAGTTGGTGTGTCGTGACATCACCTCTATACGGGAAATAATTACAATCCAGGGGCATTTTGGTCCGCACAATCAAATATTAAGCACGAGAACGACAGGTGACCAAGGGTTAAGGACAATAACCACTCTAAAGTCTATAAATAGGCTCATTTAACACATGTTACAGACATTTTTCATATTGTATATTTTTCTTCTTAGATTTATTCTTTAGTTTTTCTCTTTTTTTAGGCTTAGGTTATTTCAATTTTTGTTTTTTTGTTTTGTGGAAGAAATCGGATTTGTGAAACATAATCAAACTTTGTAAGGGTTCAACATTTAATTCTAATACAAATCAAGCTTGTTTTAAACCTTATATTCTTGAATTATTGTTCATGCCTATTTTATACATCAAGCCTATATTGTTTATGAGATCCATGAGAAAGTAAACCTCTTATGAGGGATTAGCGAGTCGAGGTGTGATTAATTAACTATTTTGTAGGGTTCTCTTAGCAGATCAACTGATCTGGAAAGGAAAAACCTAAACCCTAGGTCTGACAACCCTAGGAAGTCATTATGGTGGGAATTAACCCAAATTTGGTATGGCCTATCCGTGAACCCTTTAACCGTGAACTGATCTAGACAGTGAGGTTGAGAGATAAGTAGTTCTTACCGACTCGTTATTCTAGTGGATGATCAGAAGATCCTGCTAGGATATCAACTAGTTGATTGAACAAGAAAACCTGAAGCGATAGTTGAGTATGATTACCGAAGTAAGGTAATCACCCATGGTTAGAGCTGATATATTCTATTATTTGATTTCTCATGATTTATTTATTTATTTTCTTTATTTTATTATTAGTAAAGATCAAAAAAACATTTATTTTTATTTTATTGCAATATAATTCATTTAAAGTACTAATTAGATCTATTTATGCTTAGGTTAGAGTTAATATAGTGCTTGCCTCCTTTGGGTGCGATCCTCAGAGTACTCATCTACTCTGTTGTAACTATATCACAACCTGAAATGTATACTTGCGAATACTGCGTTTTCATATATTTTGTGCAAGATTTCTCCTCTGGACATTGGAACATTTAGAGGCAGTCAATACTGCTTCGTCACAACACTTTGGCCGAAGGAATCTTCTTGTTTCGCAAGATTTTCACCTAGCGAGCCATAATCTTCACTGGTTCTTCCTCATATGTCAAATTAGGTCAAACTTCAATGACATTTGCTGGCACTACATGGGATGAGTCTGTACGATATTTTCTCAGCATAAATGCATGAAACACATCGTGAATTTAATCAAGTTCGTGGGGCAATTTGAGCAATATGCTACAGTATCGATTCTTTCTACCACTTCATAAGGACTAATGAATCTTGGACTTAGCTTCCCTTTACACCAAACCTTAGGACTTTCTTCCATAGCGATACCTTAAGAAACACATAAGAGTCTCAAATACGGATCATAAGAGTCTCAAATATCTCATCTCTCAAAATTTCTATATTTATACGAATTTGTAGAATGAAAAATGCTATATTTATATGGATCATAAAAGTCTCAAATATCTCCTCTCCCAAAAAGAGTTAAATCTAAGATAGCGTCGTTGGATTGAATTGTTGAAAGATTATGTTTGCATAATCGATTACCATCCTGGAAAAGCAAATGTGGTGGATGATGCCTTAATTCAAAAGTGAACATTTGAAGAGATCAATGTTCGCTTAATTGAGTATATGTGATTATGGCAACATGTTCGTTGAATTGAAAGTAAAGCTTATGTTTATTGATTAGAAAAAAAGGCGTAATTTGTAGATGCTAAGCTGGTAGAAAAAATAAAGCTTGCTCAGCAAGGTGAGAATAAGAATTTCAACATTAATGTGAATAATTTCCTTCAATTCCCCAATCAAATTTCTATTTTCGACGGTACTGAACCGAAGAAATTGATTCTATATGAAACTTGTGATTGTTCTTTTGTTATGCATCTTGGTGGTGCAAAAATGTATCGTGACTTATGGGAATATTATTGTTGGCCTGGGATGAAAATAAAAATCGTTGAATATTTTGATAAACACTTGACGTTCTAATGAGTAAAAGATGAACTTCAAATTCCCATTAGGTTGATTCAACCTATCTCGATTCCTGAGTAGAAATGGGAATGAATCGCGATGGATTTTGTCATTTTCCTACCAGCGTCATCAAACAAAAGAATGCTATCTGGGTGATACTGGATCGAGTGACGAAATTTGCTCACCTTTTGGTAATAATAATCGATTGGCCATTTTCAAAGCTTGCTGAAGTGTATATTCATGAGATAGTGAGGCTACATGGTGTCCCTGTGTCCATTATCTTGGAGCAGGATCCTCGATTCACTTCAATATTCTGGAAGGAGTTGCATAAATCTTTAGGTATGAGGTTGAAATTTAGCACAACTTTCCATCCCTAGTCTGATGGCCAATCTAAATGTGTTGTCCAAGTGTTAGAAGATATGCTTCGAGCCTCTATAATTGAATTTGAATATGGTTGGGAACATTATTTTCTTTTAATTGAATTTTTTATAATAACAGTTTCCAATCAAAAATTCAAGTGGCTCTTTACTAAGCTTTATATGTCCAAAAGTGTAGAAAACCTTTGTGTTGGTTAGATTTGAGTGAGAAAAAGATTAATTGGTCAAAAATGGTGCAAGAAATAGAAGATATGGTGATGATAATAAAAGAGAGATTAAAACTGGCCTTTGATAGGTAAAAGTCATATGCTGACCTAAAACAAAAAGAAATTGAATATGATGTTGGTGATAGTATTCCTAAAAGTCTCTTAATGGAAGAAAATTTTTTGCTTTAGCCACAGAAGGAAGCTAAGTCCCAGATATATTGGGTTGTACGAAATCATCGAAAAGGTAAGGCTAGTTGCCTGTTGTTTAACCCTAGCACCATAATTGCAAAAGATGCATAATGTATTTCATGTATCAATGCTTCAATGGCATCAATCAAATCCTTCCCATGTGATTCTTGTGGAAGCAATTGAGGTACAACATGATTTGTCGTACGAAATGGAGCCGATAGAAATATGGGCTCAATAATTGAAAGAATTGAGAAACAAACTATAACACCTCTAACCTGTATTCATCGCCGGAACAAGGTTACGGAGCATTACCAGAGTTTGCAAATCAAACAAACATAAATTTCAAACTTTTCAAATCATATCAATAAACAAGTTAAAACCAATTCAAAACATACATATTGTCCTTTAACCGAGCCCTTGAGGCCATAATTACTCGTTAGAAACAAGTCGGGACTAAATCAGAAACTCTGAGAATTTTTCAGAAAACAAAGAAGATTTTTAACACTGTAGGGGTCACACGGCCAAGAGACACACCCGTGTCCCAACCCATATCTGTGCCCGTGTAACTTACTAACTTAGGTCACACGGCCAAGCCACACGCCAGTGTACCAGGCCGTGTACCCTTAAAAATACCCCACACGCTCGTGTGCCAAACCGTGTGTGTAACACTCCTAACCCGTATCCGTCGTCGAATTAGGGTTACGAAGAATTACCGAACAAAACATAGTTAAGCACAATAATTTATTACATTTCATGCACAAAGTTATATCCACTTCTTTACAAAATTTTCCAAACTCAATTAGTTTAAATTCTCCTATTCACATAAACCAAATTCGCATATTAGATTCTCATAGCCAACCAAAAATCAATCATGCCTTACTAATCATTTCACATAATCGAACCTTATTTCATTATTTAACCATATCAATAAAACACATAATTAAAACACATAGCTAATTTAAACAAACATGCTTTACTAATTAAATCTCATTTTTAAATCATGCTTCGAAATTCAACCATTTCATTACCATCAAATTCATGTCATTCGAATACTTAAAATATATTCAAGCATATATCATTACATTTCATATCTGAGCATATGCCAAAACATCTATTTGCATACATTTATTTCATTAACAAATTACTAATCATACCATTTTATAACCATTCATTTACCACTCATTTCATGTCCACAAACTAACTTAAAAGTATATCGATTTAACTTACTATAATCATCAATTCATCTTAAGTTCAAACATGCACTTTCTCAACACTTAAACAACCAACTCATACCTTATCCACATTCCAATCTATTATCTCAATATCATACCAATTGCATCATTTAATCATCAAAACATCCAAACCAAATTGACCAAATTCAAGGGCATCACCTATCATAATAAGCATGCTAAACACATAACCAATATACATACACATCAATTACCATGATTCATCTCATAATATAATCCCAAAAACAACTCCATCATATACACCATTTCCAAGCCAACTCTTATGGCTAGAATTACAATTCAAAACATACCAAAAGTTCACTAGCCTATACATGCCATATACCATATATATAAAGCTTCAAAAGTACCAACAAGATGATCAATAGTGTGATGACATTTCCCGACAATCTCCAAGTTTGTCCTAGCTTCGATAATCTATAAAATAGTGAAAAATAAACACAGTAATCTTTAAAAGCTTAGTAAGCCATATACAAATAAACTTATAATACATGAAGTAAATATAACCAACTCATCAATGAAAAAAAATCATGGCTAATCACATGTATAAATATCACATTCCTCATCTAACTCACTTGTTAATGATTCATAAGCGTCACTTACCTTAACCTTTCAATTTTCATATACCATCATACATACCTGAAATGATTACTCATTCTCATATTCATCCACTTCTCAACATTGCCTATTGAACCGTTCAGAATTGATAAGGATACTCGGATAGTACATAAAGCTCGTACAATGCCATATCTCAGATATGGTCTTACATTTTATAATATATCAATACCACTGTCCTAGGCAGGGTCTTACACAAAATCATATACGATGCCAATGTCCCAGACATGGTCTTACACGAAATCACTCCTCGGAATCCTAATGTCATGACATATGTATCCTATACTATTCCTATGGTTCGTACGGGGCTTTCAGACGTCGTAATTCGGTTGATACTTTCTCGTATTCAAATATTCAACATCCAAAGCAATTCAATAACAAATAAACATATATAAATCAATTTAAAGGTTTTTATTTGAATATGAACTTATCTCGTATATACGATGAACAGATCAGATTGACCACTCATCAATTTTCGATTTCCCCCGATCTAAATCTGATTTCTTTCTTTCTTGATCTATATAAATTAAAATTTAGCTCATTTAATCACCTATTCATTTAGTTTCATTCAAAAATATCTATTCGGACATTTTTGCACTTTAGCGCTCAAAGTTCAGATTTATTCAATTTAGTCCCTATTTCACAAAATCACAAATTACACAAAATATCAATACACCCATGCTTAGTCGAATTTATTAGAGGTCCCTAGCAACCCAAAATTTACATTTATTTCACATTTCAACCACTCAATTTACACATTTCTCAATTTAATCCCTATTTGACATTTTTGTCAAAAATTACTTTATAAAACATGTAAAACCATCATCAAGCTTTCATATTTCAACATTAAACATCAAAGAACACATATATTCAACAATGGAAACTCTCAAAATCTTTAAAAATTTTGAAATTAAAGGTATGGGCTAGCTAGATTGAGCTGCAACGATTACAAAAACATAGAAATCATCAAAAATCGAGCAAAAAATACATACCATGCATAAGGAACTATGGCCGAACCTTTTAAAGCTCAAAAATGGTGTATTCCTATCTTATTTTCGATTAAGGAAGAAGATGAACACCAAATTTTAGCTTTTGTTTTATTTAACTTATGTTATTTATCATTTTACTAAATTAACCTTAATGAAAAACCATCAAATTTCATGATATTATGCCCATTAATGTCCATTCAATTTAATTATGGTCTAATTACAACATAAGGACCTCTAATTTAATATTCCATCAAATTTGATATTATGCAACTTTTGCATTTTACGCGATTAAGTCATTTTTTTCAAATTGAGCAATTAAACGATAAAATTAGCTCACGAAATTTTCACACATATCAAATAACATGCTGCAAATACTGGAAATAATATTAAACTAATTTTACAACTTCAGATTTGTGGTTTCAAAACCACTGTTTCGATTTAGCTAAAATCGGGCTATTACAATGTGCTAGGCCGTGTAACAGCCTAACTTGTAACCCTTTGAAAGCTACAGGGGACACACGACCGTGGCACACACAGTTGAGACACACGCCCATGTCTTTACCCGTGTGGACGAAAATAGGTCATTTTACAATCCATTTTTGTCACTCAAACTAGCATGTACGTATAACCAAAATGCACATATGCACAAGCCTTATTAAGGCACCAAAATCAAGCATAAACAAGTCATATACATATAGTATAACATCATACAACCAATATGTCCTTAGGCACATCAAATGACAATATATAAACATGTTTAACCATGTACTCAATTTGGCCAAAATGACTAACTAACTTTCAACTAAACTTGCATCAATTCAAACCATTGAATTAACTTACTATAGCCTATCAAATGGTACAAAATATGCCATTCATTCACTAACATCAATAGACATATATATCTTTCATAACAAGATACCAAACCACAACAAGTTACAAGGCTTATACAATATGCATATTCATCTATCATAATTCAAACATATTAACCCAACATCGTCCATAATAAGGTTAATATTTACATGCCATAAACTAAGCTCATATAAACATCAAAATGCTAAATCACAAGCCAAATCAAATGGCTATACCAACAATCGAAACACATGGCCAACATTAGCCAAAATACCTATACATGCTATTATAACCAAAATAAACGTCCGTAAATACCAAAAGAGCTGATAGATAGTGCGAAAGATCTTCGATGACTTTCCAACCCGAACGACCTTCCGACAACTACAAAACACAGAAAAATAACCCAAAGTAAGCATATCATGCTTAGTAAGTTCGTAACACATACGGTCTAACCTTACCAATACAATATACAACAATAAAGCATGTAAACCCAATCCAACATGAGAATAACTAATTCAAAAACTTATATTTGTACATTCATGCTCTTAATTTTCACAAGGTACACACTGCCTACCTTTCATCAACTAATGTAATTTACGTTGAAAGCTCTTACCGAAGTTTACACGAGGTGATAATACGATGATTGATGCATCCCTTTTCGTAATTCGATAACCGAAGTTATCCTTTTTCACAGTTCGACAGCCGAAGTTATCCCTTTTCATAATTTAATAGTCGTCACCATCCCTTTTCATTGTTCGATGGTCGTCACCATCCCTTTTCATAATTTGATAACCGAAACTATCCCTTTTCATAGATCGATAGCCAAAGCCATCCCTTTTCATAGTTTGATGGTCGTCACCATCAAAGGTCGATAGCCAAACCCATCCCTTTTCATAGTTCGGTGGTCGTCACCATCCCTTTTCATTGCTGATGGTCGTCACCATCACTTTCATAATTTGATAGCCAAAGCTATCCATTTTCATTTGTCAATGATCGACGTTACGCCGTTGGATTTTTCTATCAACACTTAATTTAATATTATAAAATAATAGCATAAAATTCATAAAATAAAATGAAACTTAAACATACAAACTTACCTCGATGATAAACGTAGAAAATTAAATCGACTAATCCAAAGCTTTTTCTTTGCCTCGATCTAGAGTCGTATGTGATCTATCTTGATCTAAATGAATAAATTCAATCAAATTAATAACTATTCTTTTCAATTCAATCCAAATTCATATTTTTGAAAAATTACACTTTTGCCCCTAATATTTTTATTTCTTTACAATTTAGTCCTTAGGCTCTAAAATGAAATTCATGCAATTTCATCCTTACCCAAGCCTAGCCGAATATCATACAAGCTTATAGCAGCTCACGCATTTCATTAATTCACAAATTACACCATGAATATTTCACATTTTTCAATTTAACCCATAATTGACAAATTTATCAAAAATCACTTAACAAAACTTATTTATCTAACAACAAGGATTCATTTTCTTCCATTAAAGATCACAAAAAACTAAAATGAATTCATGATAAAACCTTAACCTTTTAACATTTTTGCAAATTAGTCCCTGGGCTAGCTAGATTAAGCTACAACGACTCTAAAAACTTAGAAATCATTAAAAAGGGGATAAAAATTACTCATATGCAAGCATAGGGGTTTTGGCAGAATCTCAAGCTCCTCCCATGGTGTTTCTAAACTTAATTTCCGGTGGACTCAATTAGGTTGAAGATGACAACCTGTTTTCTTTTAATTTTTACTTAATGTATTTACTAATTTACGTAAATAACCTTATCATTAACCTTTAATAATTATTTAAAGATGTCCATAAAAGTCCAATCAACATTTTAACGGTCTATTTACCACATAAAACTCTCAAATATTTAATATCATAACCATTAGATCCCTTTAGCTTATAGAACTCAAGTTTTGCACCTATTGCAATTTAGTTCTTTTTATCGAATTAAGTATGCAAACGATAAATTTTCTTAACAAAATTTTTATACAGTACGACTATCATGTTGTAGACAATAAAATAATTATTTTGACGTCAAATTTGTGGCCCTAAAATCACTATTCTGATTTCACTAAAAACGAGCTATTACACAAACACATGTTATTGGCGAAAGTTCTATGACATAGTCATAGCATAGAACAAGCTGTTTGAGAACCAAAAAAGATTATGAGATCTCAATCTCCCCAACTCTTTCTAGGTAAATTTTGAGGATGAGTTTTCTTAAGGGGGAGAACCATAACAACCCAATTTTCAGTGGTTTCGAAAAATGCAATTTTGAAACCCAATTTTCGTAAACTGAGTCCGTAAATATAAAATAGAAATATTCACGAAGTTAATATGAAAATATAATAATGATCCATTAAGTAATTTAACCGATAAAATTGTTAATTAAAACTTAGGGACTAAATTGTAAAAGTCCAATCGCTATTGAATTTTAATTAAGAAAAGACTTAAGCTCCTAAATAGCAATTACCCAAAGGACCAAAATGGTAAAGAAAAAAAATCCATAACATGAGATAGTAGATGTAGATGATATTTCTACTTAGATTAATTAATGATAAGATTAGTATAATTAAATCTTAATTAAGTTAATTAGACTAGTGGAGAATTCACCATCTTCCCCATTTTTCACATCGTCCACCATTTTTATAGAGACAAAGAAAGCTTTAAATTTTATTGTACATTCAACCAAGAAAAATTGTAAGCTAAAGACGATGTCGGGCTGTCGCGAGAGAAGGGAAAGGCTAGAGTCCTAAACGAGTAGTTGAATTATTAGTTTGTAATATTATGATTCGAGAGCATTAAAAAGATATGCATATACGTATTGAATGCATGATTGATTAATAAGGTAAGCCTATGCTAATAGTATGAGTTGATTCGCGTTGATGATATTGGTTAGGAATTGAATCGAGATGTGTATGTCGTAAATGAATTCTATATGAAAATTCATAATGATCGATGTGATGAATTAAGTGCAAATGAAATGGTGATATATAATATATGACATGTGATATGAACTATACTATATGATATTGAATACATATTAATTCATGATAAAATGAATTAAGAATGATGATATATGAATTAGTTTATATAATGATGATAAATGAAGTGTTTGGCATGAATGAGATGTAAATTGATTGATATAAAGCTTGAATCAATTATGCTTATATGCCTAATGTTAATGTTTAATTGACTTGAATCATGGAAGTACCACCGAGTTTTATCTCTCAACGTACATTTTTTTTGTGCACGTGTTCAGGTGGATCTCGAAGCCCCAAGAAGTATTTCAACATCCAAACTACAACCCTCGACTCAACATTGTTTGTATAGCCTCTTTTTATTTTAATATATAGAGTGTACCTAGGTTTTGAGTTTATTTTGCATAATATGTGATCATGTTGATATTTCAAGTTAGAAATAGTTAATTTTGATATGGCCAAATGGTTGGCTTTTTGCAATTGAGATTGGTATAATAGTTTAAATGAATGAAATGTTGTAGAACTTGTAGCATATATGTGTATTTGTATCAGATGGTTATTTGGTATGCCGATTGAAGTTAATTGTTGATTTTGTTTAAATTTGAATTGAGATTTAAATGGATTTTTGGCAAACAGACAGTGACATCATGAAGATGGACCCTTAAAGTTGCGACGAGAAATCAATATTGAGTTGCGTCACAACCTAGAACCCTGAAGTTGCGACGCCAACTCGATATTTTGAAAATTTTAAAATTTGGTTGTGATTCGATCTCAACACATCTAAAGGGCTTTTGAAAGCACGTATATGATTGTTTAACACGTCATAATGAAGTTTTAATATTAACAATATGTATTAACTATAAAATTACAATATAATCGATTGTAGTTGCTCTGGCAACGAATGTGACATCTTCATAGCTTGGACCCTTAGATCGGGTCGGGTATGGGGTGTTGTAACACTGCAAACTCAACCTAGATGTTAGGGCCGAATCAAGAAGTTTTTGTTAATATTTCAATGCTTTGATTGTTTGATTTCAAATTTTTGCTTAATATAGCAGTACTTATTTTGCAAAAACTCATTTTCGTTTTTTTCCTAAAAAACTTAATTTTGTTAAATAAGTGTTTTCAAAAACATACATTACTTTCCACCAAATTGAACTGAAATAGTAATATTACCTTATTTTATCTTTCTGAACAAAAAACTAATGTTAAACTAAACTTTATTTGATAAATTTTTTATAACAAATTTAAGTTTTTTTTATAAAATAAAAGTTAAAATTAAACTAAATTGATAAAATGATTCTTCAAATTGAAGTCTAAGTGATAAAATTTTAAATATTTATTTTGAATTCTTAAAAACTTTTTGAAACAACTTTAGAATCACGTTAAAATGTTTTTAACCAAGTTAAAAGTCTTTTAACAAATCAAACAAGTTAGAATTGCTCAGGCCAAAAAGTATCGATACCTTTTTGGACAAGTATTGATATATTTGAAAATCGATACCCCTCAAATAAATGATACCAAATGGGCATTCTAATTTTCACAAAATCAACTAAGTATCAGTCCGGTATCGATACCTTTTTATAAGGTATAAATAAAATTGTTATGGTATCGATATTTGAACTTCAACTGTCACTAAATTTAGCATTTATTAGAAAAAAAATATGGATACCTTTTTATCTGGTATCGATACTCGCTATTGCAAATGTATTAAATGCTCTAGCTTTCACATCCCCAATGGCTTTATTAACTACCACAACAACTTTAACGGTTGGAAATCAATTAAGGGGTATAAATACCAGCTTCTAAAGATCCTACAACAACAAGAAATCATATTCAAGCAAAAATCATCAACCAAACAACCTTTGTACTCAATATTTCCATAATTCTCTTATACATACTTGTGAGCTCTTATTGTCTTTATTTTGATCAAGTGTATTCTTGTCTATTTGTGCTAAATTGGCAAACATTCTGATCTTGTTAGGATTATTTTTTTGTTTTCTTCTTTATATTTCTTTGAGAGGGTTTATCTTAATATTTGAATAGAAATATTAAGAGAGTTGTAAGGTTAAACCTTGTCCTCAAAGGTTGAACAAATTAATAAATTTTGGAAACTTCATTAGTTGTGGAAAACTAAGTTAGTGGAGTAGTCAATTGGGGCTGAACCACTCTAAATTTTTGTGTTCATTGTTTCATATTCCTTTTTTGATTCCAAAAAATTTTTAAAGGTCAGTTCATGCCCCTCTAGGAAATTTCAATTTGATTAATTGAGCTAACAATTAGTATCAAAGCTAGTATCTAAAAGACGGTCTAACAACCAAGAGAAGATCCTCGAGGTAACTTAACTTCCATTTGTTCAAACCACACAAGATGACGTATTCTTCCGACTCTATTATGGTTTGTGAGTCTCAATTCATTAGCAAACCTCCTTACTTTAATGGTGCAAATTATTCATATTAGAAGACTACAAGAATGTTGTTCATACAAGTCAACAATCTTGCCGTATGAGACATCATGATGGTGGTCCATCCATACCTTAAAAGCAACAATGAGAGATCTTTGTTCCAAATAGCAAGAAGGAATGGAACGAGGAAGATAGGAGAGGAATACAATTCAACGCCAAGGCCATGCACACTCTCTTTTGTGCACTTGGTCCAGAGGAATATAGTAGGGTATCGTCATGTTCCAATGCCAATAAAATTGGGGACAAATTGGAGGTCGCTCATGAGGGTATCGCTCAAGTTAAGAAATCAATTATAGGAATTCTCACTCTTAATTATGGGACAATTATGATGAAGCACGATAAGGACATCAAAGTTATGTTCAATAGATTCGCCATTAGCATCAATGAACTCAAATCCTGTGGGAAAACCTATCCCAATGAAGAGATAGTGAGGAAAATGCTTAGAAGCTTGCCAATGTCTTCGGATGCCAAAGTTATAGCCATAAAGGAAGCTAAAAATTTGGAGTCTCTTGTTAGAGTATGCCCAAACATCAATCATGAGATGGTTGTAATAACATACTTGATTTATCATGTTTATTAATATAAGGAGTTACCATTATTATTTCAGTTTCTTTTCTGTGTGTATAAATAAACTGTTTTATAATAATGTCCTAAGAATAATATGATTATTCTTAAAAGATCCTTAGTTAAGTATTATTATTGGATAGGACAAGGATAATGCATTAAGACTAACATGTAGTTGATTGATGATAAAGAGTTGTCATTGATATGGAATGTCAGAATCAATGCATGAATATGTGTGTTAGAGAACAACATATTGGACTGACCCATTATGAGTATGTTTCTTGGATTATTATGTAATTGTCACGATATTACTCATAGTGATTAATATGTATATGATCCTCAGACTTAAGATCATCATAATCCCAACATCGTGATACAGTCAAACGTACACCGTAACTGGTTGTTCTATAAAGGCTGATGTTGGATATACCATAATTGATGTAGAGGGATATGGTTGGTTGATATAGAATAAGTCCCTCCTACATAATGGGAGTAATATCGTAGGCCACTTGATTAAGTGAGACTAGAAATGCATGGCCATGCTCAAATAAGTTGATATGAGATGTCATACTTATTTGTATATCGTAGTCTGCTTAAGATATAAAGGAACATGGAATGGACTATGCAAGTGTGAGTATTCCATGACTTGTATCCAATCCAGAGATAAAGGACTTAAGGATTATTGCATAAAAGGTTAATCATAAAAAGGTTATGTCGAATCATGATCTCTTGTGACTTAGGTAGCAATGATGCATTGCTAGATGCCACTCATTGTTTGTAACATTAGAATCGTTCTAGTATTACTGCTAACGTTACAAGAACCTACAGGGTTACACCTTATAGTTGAAATGAACGAAATAAACCATAGTTGGTATTGTTTTTGGGGGTCGTTTGAATTAAATTAATTATAGAATTAATTTAATTCGGTAACCAAATTTCCAACACATTATGTACAAGGTTATTGTACGCATAATGAGGACATGAATTTGGTTAGAATATGAATTCAAATAAATATATGGTTTATCGAAATTATATTATAATTAATGTAATTATAATTTTCGGTTTAAATTATTATTATATTTATTTAATTCTTAAAAACCCTAAAAAAAGATATATAAGAATCCCGTTTTTGTTGAATTTGGTCTAGCATCCGTCAAAGAAAAAAAACCCTTTTCAAAACTGTTTTGGGGATTCCTTCCGTTCATAACCAACTGGGTGGACTACGTAAAGGCCGGGGTCAGATAGATTGCGGCTAGGTTCAACAGCAGATCAGACTACTCGTTGTTAAGGCATCACTGTTTACTCAGAACGAATATTAGGTAATTTCGTAACCTTTTTCACCCCGATTCGTTCCTCACACATGGATCCGTGGTTAGGGTCGCCGAATTTTTAATTTTTCTACTGTGCCGTAGGGGTGCCGGTGATCCAACATCTTTTTCATTAGATGAGTTAATTGATTCTTTGCTCATTCATGAAATAAGACTCAAAGGAGTGTATAAAGGAGAAGAAACAATTGAAAAGAAGAAGGTTGGTATTGCCCTCAAGTCCATGATAGAAGAAACTGATTCTAAAGAAGATGCAGATAAGGATCAAGAGATGGCTATGTTTGCAGAAGATTTAAGAGGTTCATAAGGTCTAATAAATGAAGAAAATTCCAAAAGAAGGAAGGAATCAGGATTGAATCTACCAGGGGAAATGACCCAATCATATGCAATGAATTCAAAAAGCCGGGACACATCAAGTTTGGTGTTTCTCAATGGAAGAAAAGAGGTTCAAGAAAAAAAACACAAGGCTCATGTTGCTACTTGGAGTGATAAAGATTCATCCAACAATAAAGATTAAAAAGTATCCAACCTTTGCCTTATGGCCATCGTCGACTCTAAGGTAGCTTCTAACTCATCTAATTCAACTTCTTATTCTTTTGATAAGTTACGAGATGCCTATGATGAGTTGGGTTTGAAGTTTGAATCAATGATTTCAAAATATAGTGAAACTATTTCAAAACTAAAAGATGAAAATAATTCACTCTCCAAAGTCAAGCATGAACTTAAAAGTAAATTAAATGATATGCAAGCTAGTGTAAATGATATTGAGAAAAATAATTTTGACTTGCATAATTTGCTTTCTAAAGTTCATGACAGTCATCAAAAGCAACTTGAGTTGCTTAAGAGTGAAAAAACTCACTCTAACAATGTTTTACCAAAATGATTTTTTAGAAGAGAAAGCTAAAACAAAAACTTTGTTAAAACTAGCTTTAATTTCTATAAACATATAGGGCTCCAAAATTTTTACAAAGGAAAGCTTATTAAAAGTATATGGGTCCCCAAAGGACTCATAAATTCTCAAGATAATGACATTCTTTCAAAATGGATACCTAAAGGGACTAAAATTATATGAACTAATGCTTATAGACCAAAACCCAAAATAATTTAGGTAAAAATTAATGCTTAATTCCATGTTTATAGGAAAAATGAGCATTACTTCAAGGTAGAAGATTCACTCAAAAAATCATGGTACCTTTGATAGTGCATGCTCAAAGCACATGACCGATGACAAGAGCCACTTTGTCAATTTGAAGCTTAAAAATGGAGTAGTTACATTTGGTGACAACTCTAAAGGATAAGTAGAAGGAATCAACTCTATTGGTAAAAAATTTTCAATTCTTATTGAAAATGTTCTTTATGTCAACAATCTTAAGCATAATCTACTTAGAATTAGTCAATTGTGTGATGGTGGTCTTAATGTCATTTTTGAGTCTAATAGTTGTAAAATAGTTGATATTGTGTCTAATAAAATTTTTCTTGTAGGACATAGGATAATAAATGTTTATTTGGTGCATTGTAAATATTTTCATGATTCACTCATATGCCTTGTTGCTAAAAATGAAAATAATTCTTTATTATGGCATAGAAATACTAGGACATGCTAGCATGAGCATATTTCATAAACTAGTTAAAAATGACTTAGTGACAGGATTGCCTAAAATTGATTTTGAATTAGATAAAGTTTGTGATGCATGTATTAAGGGTAAACATAAAAGAGTTTCCTTTAAACCTATTAATGATGTACCAATAAGTAGAGTTCTTCAACTAATTCACATAGAGTTGTTTGGTCCTATTAGGACAACTAGCTTGGGTGGAAAATAATACGATTTTGTGCTTGCTAACGACTATTCTGTTAGAGTATGCCTAAAGACCAATCATAAGATGATTTCTAACACCCTGTACCTGGCCTGGTCAACGAGCCCGAGTAACAGGACACTGCACCACTGTCCCAACATCGTAAATTACATAACGTCTCATTAGCATGCAACCATAATCTAATTTGAACATTTATAAATATTCCAAGATAAAAATATCCCAGGCGACATTAAATTATGCTAAGCATACATTAAATGAGCTTGTAACAAGATAAAAGCATGCTTAATGACTATTTAACCAAAATTACCAAAATGTTACACAGGTACCGATTCTAGTTCAATGATATCGATATTTCTCATAGATGGTATCGATAACGGTTAGAAAATTGGTAGCAAATCAACATTCTGTTTCTCTACAAAAATTAAATCTAGCAAACTATCGATACCCTATCAAAAAATATTAGTAATTTTACTCCGATTATCGACACTTGAGACATGGTATCGATACCAAATTGATTTAATGACTTCCTGCACATTCGAATTAATATGAAGGTATCGATACTAAGTGCCCAATTATCGATACCTTTACATAAAACACTAAAATTCATAGCATAACAGGGCAATTAACTCCCTATACACAAACCAATTTATCATGTATTCATAATCCACAAATTCAACATCAAAGATACCCAAAATTCACAGTTCAGAGCGTCATCAATAATTTAAGCTAAGTAAACCAATGAACTAACATCAAACATCCATAAATTATATGAGTTATAAAACCAAGCAATCATTTAAAATATCATAGCAATAATCAACCAAAAATTTTACCACATTTCCTTATTCCCACAATTCAAAATAATAGCAATAATTTCACCTACTTAATCACTAAGTCTAACTTGGATCACTTCCGCAACGCTCACACCACAACGCTAAATATCTGCAATGGTCTAGAACTAAGTGTGTGAGCAAAAATCTTTTAACAAATTAAACAAGTCAAAATTGCTCCAAGCCAAAAAGTATTGATACCTTTTTGGCCAAGTATCAATTTTTTTTAAATATCGATACCCCTTTAAATAAATGATACCAAATTGGCATTCTATTTTTCACAAAATCAAGTAAGTATCGATCCAGTATCGATACCTTATAATAAGGTATCAATAAAATTGTTATGATATTGATATTGAAACTTCAATGGTAACTGAATTTAGCATTTATAACAAAAAATATTGATACCTTCTTATTTGGTATCTATACTCTTTGTTGTAGGTGTATTAAATGCTCTGATTTTCACATCCCCAATAGCTCTATTAACTACCATAACAACTTCAACGGTTGGAAATCAACTAGTGGTATAAATACCGGCTTTTAAAGATCCTACAAAAACAAGAAATTATATTCAAGCAAAAATCATCAATCAAACAACCTTTGTACTCAATATTTCCGTAATTCTCTTGTACACACTTGTGAGCTATTATTTTCTTTCTTTTGCTCAAGTGTATTATTGTCTATTTGTGCTTAATTGGCAAACATTCTGATCTTGTTAGGATTTTTTTATTTGCTTCTTTGTAATTCTTTGAGAGGGTTTATCATAAGATTTGGGTAGAAATCTTAAGAGACTTGTAAGTTTAAACATTGTCCTCAAAGGTTGAACAAACTAGTGAATTTGGGAAACTTTTTAGTTGTGGAAAGCTAAGGTAGTGGAGTAGGCAATTGAGGCCAAACCACTCTAAATCTTAGTGTTCATTGTTTCATATTTTTTCTTTGCTTTCACCAAAACTTTTAAAGGCCAATTCAAGCACCTTTTGGAAATTTTGGTTTGATTAATCGAGCTAACAACTAATTTGCTTATTCTGAATTTGCAGCGGTAAAAGTTCTTAAACATTTTAGTTTTGAAAGTCGTACATCCTTTTTAAATAACAGAAAAATTATGCGGTACAATTAAAACTAATTCACCAAAAATAAAGTTAAAAAATTGTCCATAGTCTGAATCAAAGTCCATAATTTATGTAAATAAACCTTTATAATTTGTTCGGTTTAGAGAATTTGAATCAGAGCTCCTGAACGCTGCCCAGTCCTAGTCTTGAGGATTACCTAAGATGATAAAGATAATTGGGTGAGCTAGGAAGCTTAGTGCGTGCCTTATTCCAAAAGTATAACGAATAGCAAAAGTAATGCACAAAAATTTCATATTAGAATAGATAATAGATGGCATGGTATGCTAAGTAATGTATACTGTCAAATAGAATAGATCCTACCCCTATTCGCTACACAACATCTCCGTCCATCCAACACAGCAAATAGGGTTATGGTAGATCCATCCAAACAACACACCAAATTAGTGATCGTACGTCACTATGTAGAAATATGCAGTGAAGTTGCCAAATATTTGTGGTAAATTTGCCAAAAATAGATATATGTGGTCAAGCCACCAGAAACGCAGTCAAACTGCCATAATAGATACGTGGTTAAACCACCAGATAGTGCAGATCATTAATCTGTCACAACTTCCTCCATATCATAATCACATCCCACCCTAAATGCATATGCAAAGTCATAATTCATATACAAATATATTCATATTAAACATTCTTATTCATAAGCTTATCAGAACAGAACATGCTAATAGAGTATACGATTTTCAAAATTAGAATTATGCACAAAATCTTAGTCGAAATTAAAATATAGGAACATGCTTGCTCAATTACTTATACAACAAGTCTACGAATTTACCAAATATAACATGCTTTCAAAACATCTAACAACATACATAACAAACTAATCTTATTAGAAGTAAGTTGTAAAATCATAACCAAATTTCAGTTTCTTGCTAACTCGCATGTTTGACCCAACTTAATCGTTCGAAATGGGCCCACATGCCCTACTTGTCCAACCCATGTGGCCCACATGGCCAGGCACACACCTGTGTGGCTCACATGGCTGGGCATAGAGCCAAACATACGATTGTGTGGCAGAGACAATAAGTTTCGGTTTCACACAGTTTTACTGATTTTTCAGGTTAGGTCACACACCTGACTTTTTTCTAGAAAACATCAGTACAACAACCACCGAACTCCAAAGTAGAATAGATTTCCACTGTACTTAATTCACCAGAGGATTATGCATCTCAAGATTATCCAATAAGTTATGATACCATATCGATTCTCTAAAGCACACACGACCAACAACGAAACCAAAAGAACATCGACACAAAATCTCAAAGTATGGGTAGTAACAAAATAATAGGAAAGAATAACAAGAGGAAAATGAGGAATAAAAATAAGAGGTTGCCAATAGGAGAATTGAAAAAGAATTGAAAGAAAGAAAATGTAACAGAGAAAAAAATGACAAGAGGAAAAAGTCTCCACAACAAACATGAAAAAAAATAGAAAAGTGAGAAGTGGAGGAGAGGGGGGATGACACAAATATAGTTTTTAAGGAATAATGATTCAAAAGTTAGAAAAATTATAAACCATATTATCCTAGCCTATCAAATTTAATTGTTATCCTATCAGGTTGCTAAGAATTTGAGTTTGACCCATTTACTGATAGCTTTGGCGGCACAGCAGTGAAGGAGGAAAAATAATTCTACTTTTGTACACAACAAAATTCGAACTTGCGAACCAATGGTAGGCTAAGGCCTTACCACTGAACCAGTAAGCTCATTCTTGATGACAAACTTACAAAAATTAAATATAATCTAGGCGCTTCAAGCTAGATATATAAATAAAAATAATCAAAATTTGAAATGAAGGGATTCGAACACAAGTTCTCAAGCACACATCTAAAACACTTAAGCCCTAGGAAAAATTAAATACTTGCCACAACTCCTACACCATTTATTTTAAAACAAGGTGTGACCACTCTTGGTTCACTAACCCAATTTGTATGTACTCGATTTTTGGGATGTGATAACTCTCACCTCCTTAAAAAGAATTTTGTCCTCGAAATTTCTACTGTCACACCACTCACTTAACCACAAAGTTCGTAGTTCCTCTTTTCCAATTGACCACTACACTTCCATTGTGCAACCCAAATTCCAGTGTAGTTCGGACAACACTTCACCTTATACCTCCAACAGACTTCCTATTCACTATCATGGATTGCCTCATAAAATTATCTCTAGAAATATCACTAATGATTCCTCTACCTTAAATTCCCAGGAACAACAAACATTTGGATAAAACCAATTATCAATCAATACAAGGTACAACTGCAATCACGTAAAAGTACCTGTATTGATGCCAGATGCGTCTCGATCTTCTCGATACCTAGCTGTATAAAATAGTCTCTGATTCCGTTTCTCAGCTAAAGCTTGTATCTGACTAAGAAAATGATGTGAACAATCCTTAACAGGATGCTCAACGGACCCACATCTAAAACACGCCACCATTTTCCTATAACACTCGCCTGGATGGCGTCTACCATAAAATGCACAAGTCAAAACTTGATCATTACCCACAACTGCCTCAAACTGTTGAGGTCTGCCTAGTCTGGCCCACTTCCAAGGTCACGTATTCGTGCCAGTAGGACCAGAACCCCTCTTATTATGTACTTTATTCTATTCTTTTCCCTCACTATCCAAGCAATTACTCACTTTTACTATCTTGGTCCCACTCGGCTGGAGTTACTCAACCATTGACCCTCGGCCCATAGATCTAGATTGGGCCCATCGACCCTCTATAAAACTCTAAGTGTAACATGGTGCACAACATCGTCTCCAGTTTCCTGATTATATTCTTTAGTGGTAGGTGTATCAGTAGTTTCACTTGTTTCTAGATTGGGCATGCTACCTAGAGAAAAGGGCTTGGCCAGCGTCCATCACGCCCTTACATACCACGACAATGTGTATCTGGGTACTCATTAACACTTCTCTTTAGTTCGGAAGTTCTAAAGATTAGCTTAGAAAGTTCTTAATCCTAAGTCTAAATTCTTACAAAAGTAACTCCTCTAAAGTAGAAAAGAGTTATTCCACAATCTCTAAAGTTTTTCAGTCTAACTAAATTAGCTAAAGTATAAGTAACTAGAGTATAACTATCTTACTTGGGTCAGCCTCGGAGCCTAGGATTCTCATTTATGAAATCTTAGTAAATTTTATAAAAATTGACCCATATCCTAATTCCCAAAAATTTTCATTAAAATCATAAATTAAATTTACACATGAAATTTTTTTTAACCCAAAATACCACAACCCAAGTTTTTAATCGAGCTATGATACCACCAACTGTAACACCACAAACCCGGCCTAGGGGACTAGATCACTGAGGTTATGTTAAAATTTCAAAGCTTTGATAATTTTTTTTTCAAATCATTGCTTATTCTGACATCAATATTTTTGCAAAAACTCATTTTCGTTTATTTCGTAGAAAACTTAATTTCGTCAAATAAGTGTTTTTGAAAACATACATTACTTTCCACCAAATTGACTTGAAATTTGTAATATTAACTTATTTTATCTTTCTGAAAAAAAGGCTAATTTGCTTAGTTTGAATTTGTAGTGGTAAAGTTTTTAAACATTTCAGTTTTGAAAACTGTACATCATTTCTAAATGATAGAAAAATTATGCGGGGTAATTAAAACTAATTAACCAAAAACCCAACAGAAACCCAAAACCAAAAACTAAAGTTCGATAATTGTCCATAGTCCGAATCAAAGTCCATAATTTATATAAATAAACCTTTATAATCTGTTTGATTTAGAAAATTTTAATCAAAGCTCCCGAATGCCGCCCAATCCTAGTCCTGAGGATTACCTCAGAAGATAAAGATAATTGGGTGAGCTATGTAGCTTAATGTGTGACTTAGCCCAAAAGTATAACATATTGAAAAATAATATACAAAAATATAATATCAGAATAGATAACAGATGGCATGGCATGCTAAGGAATGCATATTGTAAAATAGAATAGATCTTACACCATCTGCTACACCGTCTTTGTCCATCTAACACACCAAATAGGGTTATGGTAGACCCATCCAATCAACACACGAAATTAGTGATCGTACATTACTGAATAGAAATATGCAGTCAGGTTGCCAGATATATTTGTGGTAATTTTTCCAATAGAAGATATATGTGATCAAGCCAACAGAAACGTAGTCAAACTACCAGAAAAGGTATGTGGTTAAACCACCAGATAATGTAGATCATTAAACTGACAGAACTTCCTCCATATCATAATCACATCCCACGCCAAATGCATATGCAAAGTCATAATTCATATACAGATATATTCAGATTAAAATTTCTTTTTTTTATAAGCTTATCATATCAGAATATGTTAATAGAGTATACAATTTTGCAGATCAAAATTATGTACAAAATCTTAGTTGGAATTACGGTATAGGAACATGTTCACTCAATTACTCATACAACAAGTCTACGAATGTACCAATTTTAACATGCTGCCAAAATGTTTACATCTAACGACATACATAAAAAAATTAGTCTTATCAGAAGTCAGTTGTAATCTCATAACCAAATTTCAAAATCTTGCTAACTCACACATTTGGCCCAACTTAATCGTTTGAAGTAGGCCCACACATTAGTGTGGCCCACACGACCAGACACACGTCTATCTGGCTCACAGGGCCATATGGCATTGACAGTAAGTTTAGATTTTGCTCAATTTTACTGATGTTTCAAGTTATGTCACACCCTGACTGTTTTTCAAGACAATGTCACTACAACAACCACTGAACTCCAAAGCAGAACAGATTTCCACAACACTTAATTTGCAAGAGGATTATGCAGCTTAAGATTATCCAATAAGCTATGATAACATACCAATTCTCTAAAGCATGCATGACCAAAAATGAAATCAAAGAAAGAAACGACAAAAAATCTTGAAGTATGGGTGGCTGTAAAATAATAGGAAAGAATAATAAGAGGAAAATAAGGAAGAAAAATGAGAGGTTGCCAATAGGAGAACTAAAAAATAACTGAAAGAAAGAGGAAAGAGTCTCCACAACAAACATGAAACAAAAAGAAAAGAAAAGTGAGAAGTGGGGGGAAAGGGGGGACGACACACGGAATGTTTCTAGGGGATAATGATTCAAAATTTTAGAAAAATAGTGAACCATATTATCCTTATCTATCATATTTAACTATTATCCTATCAGGTTGCTAAAAATTTAAGTTTGGCCCAAATCCTAACAGCTTGGGCAGCACAGCAAGGAAGGAGCAAAAATAATTCCACTTTTGTACACAACAGAATTTAAACTTGGGACCCATGGGTAGGCTAGAACATTACCAATGAGCCAGTAGTCTCATTCTTGCTGACAAACTTATGAAAATTAAATATAACCTAGGTGTTTTAAGCTAGATATAAGGATAAAATTAATCAAAATTTGAAAGGAAGAAAATCGAACATAAGTCCTCAAGCACACATCCAGAACAGTTAACCAATAAGCCAAATTAAATACTTGCCTCAACTCCTTCAACATTTATTTTAAAACAGGGCTTGACCACTCTTGATTCACTAACCCAATTTTTACTAACTTGGTTTTTGGGATGTGACAAGTGTTACACATAACACTAGTTTATAATCATGTACTTTTATTTCGTATATAAATGCATTTTGTATTATCAGTTGTGATTGGTAAATATGAGGTGTTTTATCCAATTTGTATAGTTTTAACTATTGAGAATAAAGATTTGAATTTTTTTATAAACTTATGAATTAAGAAGTCTTTCTTATGTAATTCTTTTACATATAAAATTTGTTCCTTTTGGAGTCACATGGAGTAAATAGAGGTGGTGTTGGTTTTATAAAAAATATTTATATTGTCAAAATAAGTTTTTCATGAGAATCACACAAGGTAAAGAAAGATAGTGTTGGCATTTTAAACAATTACTAGGATCAAAAAGGTTTTTCATGGAAAATTATAAATTTGTAAATATATTTATAACAATAAAGAGCGAAGTATAGGGTTTGATGGATGATATTATAAGGGCAAGTAGTACTAATTAGGGAGAGGTTTTTACTGTGACTTGTAATGGAGATTGTGAGATAGCAATAATTTAACAATCCTAGAAAGTAACATGATGGAGTGTTGCTTGGAACAAAATGAATGGGTTAAAGATGTTACTCTAGATACAAATAAAGTTATCTTAGCTACAAGCTAGATCAATAAGAGCGGTAAGGAGAATATGGTTCAAAATGAAGATGTGGAAGGGAAAACAGAGAAAGAGTATTGATCAGGGGCCTTATAAGAAGTGGAGGCATATAAATGTAACTTATTTCCTCTTCTTTTCCATTTATTGAGAAAATAATAAAGCATTTTGAATTAAAATTAAAGAGACTTCATTAAGAGATTAGATGATTTTGAACGCAATTTGAAATTAGGGTACGCATTCATATTTAAATTGATATGTACTTAATAACTTATGTTTATGCTTACATGATTGATATGCAAGGAATAAAAGACATGGCATGGATACACTAGTGCAAGTAATCATGCTTGCATTAACTGAATCAAATTGATAGGGGAGCAAATAGAGGAGTCCTTTAAGAAACGCCTGGCCCAAAGGAAGTGCATGGCTTCACTTGGGTGGAATGGGTCAAAGAATACACGAGTCTTTCTATCTTCACATGGATCAATATTTGGAGCACAAACTTGAATTCTAGTTCCATTCTTATCAATGCAACATGAACTGTTCACATCCTTAAATCCTGCATATATAAATGTACACATTTATATCTTTCTTTTAAAATTTAAAATATCTCGCTTAAAAGTTTATTCATTTGTGATTCTAAGGAACATTGTTAAATATTATTTACTCACCATAAGATTCAGGTGATTCAAACACATCTTGAAAAACTTTGTAAATATCTCCATGAACAAATTTAGAGCCTGAAAGACTAGATTGCAATTTTTCCAACAAATCAGGAAGGAGGTCATTGTAAAGAGATACTCGTTTGTTTATTTCTTCGACACACGGTCCACTATGAATTATTGTATTTATGATGTATGGTGAGCATCCTAACGGTGATACATTGCTTACAAAAAATTTTCGAGCACCAAGTGTATATAATCTCTGCAGTATTAAAAGTAAAAGTCATTAGACATTAAAAGAAATACTAAAATATTTGATGTAATGGGTTGGGTTATCGGTTTGAAGAAATAAAATTAATCCATCTAATGAGTCGTAAGTATGTGTTAGCAAAATCCAATTATTATTAGTATCATTTTACCTGCAATTGCTTGGAAAGCTCTTTAATTAGAAGTTTGGCATATGTATCAATAGAGTACTTTTTCTTCATTTCGACCTCAAAGGTAACCCCTAAATCATTGCTTGCGTGATGGATGAAAAATAGAGACTTGGACAGGTATTTCTTGAGTCTTTTAGGATTATCAAATGTACCCTTCAAATCCTTCATTGTTGAGTTCTCAAACAAGTCTACTTGTTGAAAGAAGTTGATGACATTCTTATGCTATAAATAATATATCCAAATCAAATTCATGAATATATAGTAACCGTGTTATTTAAATAAAAAATCAACCTAAATGGTTCAATAATTCTAGGTGTTTTACCAAAACATGTCCATTTTGAGGGAGAAGTCCAGAAGAACCAGATGCATAATTAACACCGGTACTGATTGTTTTTCTGTCTATCTTAGACATACCCATAATTGGTGGTGGGTATGGCAAACCTCCTACTGTAGCTGTATTATCAAATAGAAAAAATCAGTTTAGATAAAATGAAATTAATTGGACTTCTTTCACACACGCATATGTGTACAAAACCTTGCATGTCTATTCAAAATAAGATTATTATTACTAAATCATTGGTCTAAGAAAATAATTAGGTAAGAAAATGGATCTGTCTCTTCTAGTCTTTCTGTTTAAAATATTGAAAATTAGAATGACTTACGTAGTTGTTAATTGGGGTTGGGTAAATTAAAATCTAAGTGAAAAAAATAGTAAAAATTGATATTATTAGTTTAAAAATGTTAAAAATTTAGTTAAATTAAATTATCTCATTAAAAGAATCACATCCGAGATTCATATCCAACGAGATCAAAGTAATAATGAAAATATTATAGTGTTAGTAGTAGCCATGCTCAAGGGACAAGCTACTCGCCCAAGTCCAATGTCTTGCCTGAAATTTGGGAAACTTTACATAAAATACTAGACCCTTGAAACGTGCTAGGGAAAATAAAATTAGGCATGCTTAAAATATGAATGAGATTAGGCTCCAACATTCAAGATCCGAACCAAAATTTGTAGTCCATATATCAGGTCAAGTCAGGCTCGAGAATCATGAATTTTGCTAGTACAGTACCTAAACTCAACCCAAGCACAATCTAACCTAGGCTATAATCATCTCTTGTAAATAGAAATTTGTCTTAAACTGTTAATTAAAATATAATTGCATTATCTTATAAAAAGGAAATCCAATAGTATGATATAAAATAAAGAATATATATAATAAATTGAGATAAAGTTTTTTTTTTGTGTCATACCAATGAAATCTACTCCAATTCTACCATTAGTAACTCGACCAGTAGATTTTCCATCAAAATCAATTCCGAATGGAAAATAACCTCCTCCAATTGCATCTTCATTTCCCAAAATTACTTTGTTGTTTCCATTGTCAACAAAAGAGTCTCCGAATACATAAAGAGCTGGAAAATCAATTTTTATATCTCTTAATGATAAATGCTTCAAAAGATCTTGTTGGTTGATGTTCAATGGTGGCACTTCAATCACATCTCCATAACCAATTTCTAATAAATAAATTAAGAGCATAAAAACACAAAAATTAATGGATATATCAAGTTTAACCATGATAGTGGTAGCACTCAAAAGAATATTAAAATATTTGGTATTTAATTATTATATTGCGCTTTGGTTTTGAGTAGATTTATATATTGTGTTTCTTTAAGTATTTTGTTATAGATTTCAACTAATTGTATAAATTAAGGATAGAAAACTTCTTGAATATTGGAAAGTTATAAACTAAATATAGAAAATATATAAAAGATTTCTAAGGAAATTCACTCAAATATAAACTGAAATTTGTTATCAAACAAAATTGATATTATTTTTCTAATTTTTCTATTTTAGTTCTAAATCATTTAAAAATTTTAGTTGTTAGGGAAAACTACAATATAAATTTCGTTTCTTATTTATGATATTGAAATTTAATAAATTAGGATAAATAATAACCACATCGCTTTAAAAAAATAATTCAATGAGACTAAAAAGTAATTTAAAATATCATTGTTAATGAAAGATTAGATTTCTAATACAATTATTAGAATTTAACTTTTAAAAATTTATGAAAACCCAATTTCATATATGCCATAAAATTTTATAATGTCGTTTAAGTTTGTTTTATATTATAATTTTTATTGGAAAATAAATTTTAAACTTAATATTCACTTTCACTTTCTATTCAAACTGAATGAATTCTAGATTAAATTCCTAATAAATTAGGCTTGTTGATTCTTATCAAATTATTTTATATACATGTTCAATAATTTTACTTAAATGTAATTATTTAAATATGTATAAATTGATTTTTAAGTCGTATGAGGTAAAAAAGTTCTTAAGTATGACTTTATAATAAGCAATTCAATCACCTATTTCGATCGCAGAGAACATGTCATTCGATATAGGGAATTTGAAATTGTGAAGGTATGCTAGAGGTGTGTCCTTCTTAAACCTCTCAATGCTCTAATGCCCAAATTAAATTTGGACCAAATTGTTTATCGATGTTTTGAAGGATAGAGTTATTCATCTACGACCTTCATTTTTCCTTTATCTCACGATGTCTCTATATCATCTTTAGCAATGTATGATAAATTCAATTGCAAAAATGGTATTAGTTTCACACAAATGCATGAAAATACATCAATTACACATGAATAGCATTTTATTCATTTTAGTCACTATAAGCTCAAATATCTAAAATGTTGGTATCTATTACTATTTTTATTGAATCAAGATGAGTATCCATATTAATTCAATAAGGATTTCGTACTTTTAACTATACAATAATTTTCTAACTACTTTCAATTTATTCGATTTAGTCCTTAATGTCATAAATCAACCATAAGGCTTAGCTTAATTTATAATTAATTTCAATTCTTTTTACTACATTCAAATATAGTGCTAGCATAATCAAACTCATCATTCATAAATTTATTAGTGCCAAGCTTAAGCTTACCAACATCCATTGATGGCAACTTGGTATAAACCTAACAATTGAAGAATTTAATACTTGGGTTAGCTTAATCATGCTCCAATGATGAATAATCTATAAAAAAATTCAAAGAAAAAGGTTGATTACATTGGTGAAATTGTGACGAAATGAAGAAAACCCAAACCCTTTTTTCTTTTCTTTTCCTATTTGGTCCTAGGGTAGGAAGAAGAAGGAAATTTATTATTATTATTTTCTCTCCCACTATCTGAACATATATATTCATGTTTAAACACTAATTAAACTTAATTAGATTATAATGGATGGTTAAGATCTATGTTTAATATACTAAGTGGAAATGAGTGGCCATGATCAAGCCAAGCCACTAATTATGTCTTAATGGTGGTTAAATGACTATTATGTCCTTTGTGTAATTGCTAACTAAACCCTCTTGCATTTTCTAAATTAAAACTCTATATTAATGATAGTTTTACAATTTAGGCTTTGTACTATAATTAACAAACTTCTTGACTTAATTACTCGACAATCCAATAATATATTCTCATTGTAAATACATAATTCTTTCTATTCATAATTTCACCAACTCGATTTATTAAATTCGTCTTCGAAATAGAATTTTTTTTACATCGCCTAAGATAGAGTCGTTACAATTATCCCCTCATTTATTAAATTTCGTCCTCAAAATTTACCTAGAAAAATGTGAGGATATTGCAATGTCATCATCTCTTCTGGCTCCCAAGTTACCACTTTGAGTTTACATTTCCACTTGTTCTTCATCGTTGGTTAAATTAGGTTGTACTTCAATCATTTCTATGTGTATCACATAGGAGGGATCAGAACGATATCTCTATAGCATTGACACATTAAATGCATTGTAAATCTTTTGCAACTCTTGTAACAATGCCAAACAATGCCAACTCTCTCAACAATTTCATATAG